>NW_025106651.1:3600000-4219776 GCF_013123115.1 Colletes gigas | reverse complement strand
ATTAATACAAGTATGAATTTGCATTAAGATCCGCAGTCTACTCTTCAGTAATTACATTAATAATTAAATAAATTCAAAGGGTTCTGGGACAGGTGAATAAAATGTTTCTGTTTAGATATGCGTAGTTTTGGGCGCTGTACTGGGAACCATCATTTATCGTATATCGCTAGTAGCCGTGTTCTATGGCGGTGGTGGATCGTTCCTGAAGAAACACGCGAAGATTTTCACCTCCGTGACCGCTGCTCTTGTCAACTTGGTGATCATCATGATACTAACGAGAGTGTATCATCGCCTAGCGCGGTGGATGGTCAACATGGAGAATCCAAGAACTCAAACCGAATACGAGTCCAGTTTTACCTTCAAGATATTTCTGTTCGAATTCGTCAACTTTTACTCGTCTCTGATTTATATTGCTTTCTTTAAGGTTTGTGACAGAGTTCACCGATTAAAGTTAGTTACGATTATTTATTCATGCGTAGGATTATCGTTTCTTAATTAGTCGCGTAAAATCTCAGGTGATATCTAATAAAATTGCTAACTTGTTAAAGCGTTAACAAAATGGATTATTTAGACTGCTTCTTTATTTCTAGAACATAAATGAACATATACAGGGTGTTCAACCACCCTGGGAAAAATTTTAATGGGAGTTTTTAGAGGCCAAAATAAGACGAAAATCAAGGATACTAATTTGTTGATTAAGGCTTTGTTAAGAAACATTTCCGGCCACACAATATATTTTCGGTAAAGAATTTTTTTCTCGAAAATACGTAGGATTTCGGGGGTATGTGTGTTCGCCAAAAATCATTGTAATTGACCCCCGCAATCAAAAAATTTTTCCAGACACGGTTTGAAATTTTTTCCATTTCGCCGAGAAATTTGTTCCCCTTCCTGAATTTTTTTCTCGAAAGTACGTAGGATTTCGAGGGTATATCCATTCACCAGAAATGATTGTAATTGACCCCTGCAACCGCAATAATTTTTTTAGATCGATTTGAAAAACTTTTTTTTCGCCGAAATTTTCAGCACCTATTTGAATTTTTTTCTAGAAAATGGATAGGATTCCGGGGATATGTCTCTTCACCAGAAAAAATTGTAATTGATTCCCCTAACTAAAAATAATTTTTTTAGAACGATTTGAAATTTTTCAATCTTTCCGAAAAATTTCAGCGCCTACTCGAATTTTTTTCTCGAAAGTGGGTAGGTTTTAGGGGTATATTTATTCTCCAAAATGTTTGTAATTCACCCCTGTATCTAAATATAATTTTTTTAGTATGATTTGACATTTTTTTAATTTCGTTTAAAAATTTCAGTACCTACTCGAATTTTTTTCTCCAAAATGCGCAAGATTTCAGGGGTATATCTATTCATCAAAATTGATTGTAATTGAGCCCCGCAAGCAAAAATAATTTTTTCAGAATAATTTGAAATTTTTTAATATCTTTCTAATGAAGCCTCAGTCAACAAATTGATATTCTTGATTTTCGTCTTATTTTGGCCCCTAGAATCTCCCATTGCAGTTTTTCCCAGGGATGACCAAACACCTTGCATGTTAAATTGTATTATTTGAGACATTGATTTGTAGGGGAGATCTTCGTTCCATCCGATGCGGAGGCAGTCTCCGAGTGTGTACGGATAAAAACGGACGTGTGCGATCCAGCCGTTGTCTGTCGGATGTTGCCTACGCTTGCTGTTATAATGTGGGCAAACGTGCTTCAATCAATTTTGTCGAAATCCTGTCACACCGAAATTGTGGCACTGGTGGCGCAAAGAATCACGTCGCCGCCACGAATGACCACGCCAGACCTTACACCTGCTGGAAAAGGATTACCAGCTTCAGGATCCGGTAGACTCGCTCTGTTCGACGAGTACCTGGAAATGAGTACGTGCAATTTATTCACTCTGACTTTTACGCAGAGTGACTCGTTTCGATCCATAAATGAATATTTCGCGTTTAAAAATATTTATATAAAGATTGCTTAGTCATGTGGAACGTGAACTGTGTTTTTTAATTTTAACGAGTTAAGTTCATTTACATGTTGGAATCAGTCGTCCTGCGTACGTCGAGTATATGATGTGCATGCAGTGCCATGACATTCGAAACTGAGCACTCAAAATTCCATTAAATCCCCCTTTCTTTTAACGCAGTATTGCAATATGGATTTGGTGACGTTGTTTCGTCGCTGCGTTTCATTAGCGCGGCCGCTGTTCGCGTTGTTAAATAATAGCGGCGATCGCTTGGAGACGCGTATAACTGGTGAAAGAGGCGAGAAGACCATTAGCGGAGAGGGTGGAAGACATCGGTGCCTGGTACGGCATACTTAGGGGAGTACTACGTCGCGGTGTATCAATGTACGTAATAATGAGCTTTAACTGTGCAACGAGACGAGAATGTTATTAAAACATAGGACTAGACTAATAGATGATTTTAAAACTGCTAGCATTAAAATCGATAGGTCACTTTGAATCTTTAAAAATAGTTTATCTTGAAAGAAATTATTTGGCGGTCGAAACTCTATCTAGACCCACTCTTATCGGTTCTAAACAATTTTAATTATTATTTTTGCATTCTCGTACTGCAAAAACAATAATTTAAAATCACTTTTAAAAATATATCATTTTTCCAAATTTGGCATCAGTATTAATCAGTAGACTTAATATGCAAAATATAAGAATACTAAGTAGATATGAATTCTCAGGTATATTTAGGGGTTGAGACAACCCTCTAGAAATCTCTCATTTCATTAATTCCATTAATAAAAATATAATTTGCATAAAGATCCGCAGTTTATACACATAGAATACATTTAATTTCTTGAAAGTATAATTTTTCATGAACTTGTCCTGAATTTTGTGAATACGTCTAATTTTTGTCAACTATACAAATTTTATCAACCTTTTGTCAAAAGAGCTTCACTTCACTCTGATAGGGGCATTGAACGAAGGTGACGAAGGCAATAAAGATATTTAAAGAAAGCCGGCCACGTCTCCAGTTACACTTCGCTTCACTGGTTCAAGGGGAATCCCCCTAGTGATGGGGATAAGAATGTATCATTTACGGAACAGCTTTTAACCCCTTAACGCTCATATTTTTCGGTTACCAACAATGATCATTTTTCTATATTGGATTTGTTTCTAAAAATACGGTTTTTGTTATTACAATGTAGTATCTAACGTATAATTTGAAGGAAACAAATATTGTTCTTCAAAGCAGTCAGACTCGGGCATGAACGTTAAGGGGTTAAGGACATCGAGATTTCACTGCATAGAATACATTTATTTTCTTGATAGTATGTTTCATGAACTGGTCCTGAAATTTTGTAAATACATCTAATATTTTGTCAACTATACAAAATTTGATCACCTTTTATCAAAAGAGCTCGCGTAGTCTAGGTCCCTATAGCGAATAAATTATCGAGCACGATGGATTAACACGCGACGACCACGATCATGTTGCGGATGATAAATATATTCTGTGACAGGCGTTCGTTATTGCTTATACGTCGGATTTCATTCCGCGAAGCGTCTACGCTATCGTCTACTCTCCAACGAACGATTTGGTCGGTTACATCGACAGTTCTTTGTCGGAATTCAACACATCGGATTATCAGGATACCATGAGAGCGATATTGACAAAAACAGCCGGGAACATGCCAATACAGGGGATACAGAAACGGGCCCGACCATCCGACCGATCCGTACGGACTCAGCCCGCAATATTGGCACGTCTTCGCGGCTCGTTTAGCATTTGTCGTCGTTTTCGAGCATATCGTGAGTTTTTATAAACTTTTAGAGAAATCAAAATCTGTCTGTGCCATTTTCAATTTTTGTTTATTACTATATTTAGTCTCGATGATCGGAAAGTTAAGAAAAACTTAAACTTAACTGTTCCGTCCCTAGAAATTAATTTGTTTGTAATTTTTTACTTTTAATTGTTCATACATTTTTTACACGTTGTCATGGTGGTCACCAGTGACCGACATTGCGACACAGACTTTATTATTTAATTTCATTGAGAATACTGTAAATAATAACTACATCAATGAAACATACACGTTGTTATGGTGGTCACTGTGACCGGCGCCTCAAACTTACAACGTGTTTTCAGAACGCTTACAATAAATTAATCTTAATAATTGTAAATTTTTGATAATGTCATTGACATTAGAATATTACAAAATAACAAAAACTTCATTAAACTGTAGAATATTTCTATTCGTACTATTGTAATTTAAAAAATATCGAGGATATCCCTAGACAAGGAAAACTAGTGTAACAGTCAACGTGTTAAACATTTCTAATATTGTATAATATTTGAACAAAGTTGAAATAAAATACTCTATTTCATGATCATAATTGTTAACTAAAGTATTTATTTCCAGCACATTTACTTCTTTTTCAATATTAGAAATGTTTAACACGTTGACTTCTACACCAGTTTTCCTCGTCTAGGGATATCCTCGATATTTTTTTAACACGTTGACTGCTTACACACCAATTTTCCTCGTCTAGGGATATCCCTCGATATTTTTTTAACACGTTGACTGCTACACAGTATTCCTTGCCTAGGGATATCCTCGATATTTTTTTAACACGTTGACTGCTCTACACCAGTTTTCCTTGCCTAGGGATATCCTCGATATTTTTTTAAATTACATTTTTTGATAATTTAAAACTATAAAATAAGTATTTTATTTTGATAACCCAAGCCTGAATAAAATTAAACTGCAAATTAAAAATTAAGATCGACGAAAAAATGAAAATAAAGATAATGAAACTGTGCTATTAATTTTTTTGTTACTAATTAGGTTTTCGCTCTGACTGGAATAATGAGTTACGTGATACCAGCTGTTCCTCATTCACTGTCGACTCAACTGCAACGGGAACGATTGCTCGCTCAGGAGGCCAAATACGAGAAGGGTTTGAAGGGCAGAGAGGACGAAGATGATATCCTGTCGATGCTCAGAGAAGCCGGAAGCATTGGTAGAAACCGATGCGGCGCTAGAGGCAGCTGGGCGAGACGTTTCAGCAAATTAAGCGACGGCTTGGACGCTCACGTCGATGTAGGCTCCAGAGCCAACAGAAACAGCGATGGTTCGACCGTATGGGAAGTTACATAATTCGTTTACGATTTCGAATTTGTCATATTTCCTTTTCTAACGAACGTACTTGATATTTTAAAAATGCTGTAATCATTCGTGAAACGGTTTTCTTAAATATTTCGTACTCTAAGATAAAAGACCCAATTACTGCCATCTGAACAATTAGCTCTAGTAATATTGCATTTCTTTTATTTATTTATCAAAATTATAAGTTTTTCCACTTATTAGATATTATTCAATATCTTTAATTGGAGAAGAGAATACTGCGACTTTCGTCAAAACTTCTATTTTTATTTGCAAATTTAATAATTTAGGGAAACTATTTTTGAGACTATTAGAGTCACCTCTAAAATGTGTTTGACATAATTATTAATACCCCAATTACTATTAACTGACCAGACCCTCTCAGGCTGGAAAACCCAATTACTATTCTCTTAAAAGAGTATTCTATTGTAAAACGCATACTTTTAAGTCTTTTTTAATTAATAATTTTTTTCGTAAGGTAGCATACAAGTGTTGCCTTTTTTATTATATTAAATGTACTCATAATTGAATTTTAGGGTGACAGTACTGGATCATTTACCCTATAATTTTACAACTATCAAGTCGATAATTGTTTACAAAACCAACGATCTCATTAGTTTTAACAGGTATTAAATATATCAGAAGCAGTATATTTCCGAATATTAGTGCAAAAAATAATTGTTGTTCGCTCTTAACAAAATCAATCCAATTCAGATAATTATTTTTCTTTCGACGAATAAACAATACTAAATTAAAAATAAATTATAATTAATCGTTTGTACTTTTGTTTGAATCTTAAACGTAATTTATGCTAAAATTGAAAATTTCTAATAATTATATCCTTAAAAATTAAGAACGAGCGACAATTATTTTTTACGTCGGAATATTCAAACACACGGCCCCTCTAATATATTTAAAAACCGTTGAGATCGATGAGATGTTGCATTTGTAAATAATTACCAGTAAGTCTTACGAGTATCGAAATACCAAGTACAAATTTTAAATACAAACAAACGAAACAAATAATTGTGATATTTTAGAAACGTGTGCAACGTACTACGTATTCGAGTAAGCCACGATTGAATTAAAGTAATTTATAATGAGGTGATAAATGCCAAACGTATTTCAAAACTATTTAAATAGTTGACACTTTCTGTACTCTATGACCTAGAAGATATAATAATTTAAAATATAAATCAGTGTGAGTGATTCATGACACAAACAGTAACAGTATTATAGTAGTAAGCTTCTTTTGTGATGTTTAAAGTCTGTAATTTATTTCCTAAAGTAAAAATTTATGTAAATAGTATTTAGATAGAAATGTTAATAATATAGATGTAAATAGCGTTGATTGACGAATAGTGATGTTTTGCTGTTCCTAGCTTTTGGATCTCATAGCTTCTAAATGTTAAGTGAAATGTAAACAAATTCAAACTTTGCTTTTTAACAAGAATTATATGTTTATATAGTATTGTAATTAGTATCAAATAATTTTCTATTATTAAGGATCTTTTATATTAAAGAACATACCATACCAAAAAAGACACTTTCACGCATATGGACAATTAAGTGAATTTGTTTAGCTTTATCAACATGGTTTAAAAATAAAAACTATATTAGTTCCTTAACATCATTATGTTAAATATTTAGACATGTAAATTCATAAGAATGCCTAGAGAATGAAGAATGTGATAATGTATGAAAATTATTAGTCTAATTTTGTATTACATTAAGAAGTGTGAAGTATAATTTTAAAAAACATTGTATTGTCATTTCATGTCTTACCAAGTGAGTAAATGATGTCAGATTTATGAACAATTAATACCTTATACTCGTACACATGTTAGATATAGATAGTCGTATATATTGTATTGGGAAAATGAAACGATAGCGTTACTAATATACTTGAGGCATTAGTTGGAAAAAGGACACATATGCCAAGATGTCATTTCAAAGTTCTCATTAAGACATTATTTAATGAAAAGTAATACAATAATAAAGATCGAATTTTGTATTACTGGTTATGTGCTTATTATTCATAAATGAGATAAAACCTATAAAAAGTTATATTTTTTGTTCACAAAAGTTTACTAATTTATTACAAATTTTTCGACATATTACTTAGAAAATACAATAAAATTAAATACAAAGATAACAAAATTTAATTACCTTAAATAATTTGTGTGTGCGTTAACTAATATTTTTCTTCCACGTTCATTTTCAATCCATATTCTACTAACTTGATCTAGATAATGCAAGAGACTTTCTACGTTTTTTTCTTTATTAACTTTTAAAACCAAGTGATTCAATTCCCCTTAATCGAATATTTTTCGATTGTATATCCCCATGTAATTGTTACCTTTATCGAAGCAAACACATACGCGTATCGTCCTCCCATGAGAAGAAGGCACAGCGTGTTTACATCCCTACTCTTGCTGCAGTCCGCTGATTGGCTGTCACCGATCTTCATCACAGTTTTCGACCAATACCTGTATTAACGAACTGCAACAGGAGTGGGGATGTAAACACACTTTGCTTTCTCTCGTGGAAGAATGGTACATACCCTTTTTCATCCAATGCCTCAATTATTATTTGACCATTGAAAATATACTTTATAGTTTTTTTTCGGTTTTCTTCATTGACTGCAATATTTTTCCTACACAGAAAAGGTAATGAGTTTTTCAAAATTTACACAATATACTCTTTATTGTACATAATTTCAATATTTCATTTTCCGTCTTACGCTTGACATTATTACAATAATTACTATAGAATATATTTATAATAATATACATGTACATATTTACTTTTTGCTATTGATTCAATTTATATGTATAATTCTATATGTATATTGGCCTATGATTCATTCCATACTGCACTTTCTTGCGTCTTCTGCTTCCTTTTAAAATCTAAAAGTGTATCACAGTTGTGTTGAGGGATAGACCAGGGATTTTAAAGAAAAGGAGACCGTTCAGACGACCGAAATCGATACATAGTCCATTCAGTCAGATCTTTTCGGACCTCGTACACGCCCAAATTTCATACCTGTAATCGGCAAATAGCTGCGATGAAATGTATTCTACATTCCTAGTCTGTAAATGATTTTTTATCTTACTAGAAAACAGCTTATATTGTCTTTAAAAATAAACTGTCATATACATTAAAAAACAAATATATAAAAATAATAATTTCGATCGTGTGCGACTTAAAAAATGAGGAAGAACTTCGTATACGTTTCTTTCGTCTTCTCTAACTTGTCTGCTAGTAATCTGCAACAGTCAATCCTGTTATAACAGACACTCTCGTATGTACGATTCTTGCTTTTGCATTAAAGTCGTGTAGATCATATCAAGGAATATCCTTAGTGAAATCACATTTTCCATTTAATTCGTAAACGTAGTAAAACTGTTGTGCATCATGCAGCCATATAGGAGATTCAAATACGTAAAATTGTCAACATATCTTGTTTATTGTACTAATTTATAAAAATATTTCACGGATTTGAACAACAGCTGTTAACACGCTGCTCTTTATGCGTTCTATACAAAATTTCTTTCTTTAGATATCTTTCAGGATAAATAGTTCCAAGTTGTTCAACGGCATAGAATATAAGGCCTTATATCTATTTATATTCGCTTCGTAAAAAAATGTCTAAAAATATACTATATGCGTTAACATTCTATATCGTTTCGAAAAATAAATTTTCAATAAAAATAGAGTCACACGTGTTAAAAGACAAATTGTAAAAAGGAATGTAACAGCATCTCATCACACACGGACCGTGCTTCAAGAAACGTTTTCGTTAAATATTCTGTATTAATATATATACTGGTTGGCATGTCTCGAGTGACGAGTAACGAATCGCAGTAAATACATTAACCAAAGCCTAAACAATAATTTGTTTATAAAAGAAGCGTTTTCTCCTGTGAATAAAACAACACAGTAGAGTAAATTTACATTGTCAGTCGTATCGAACAGGCATAACAGTTGAATCGACTAATCTTTCTGAGTGGACTAAATCTCGATTTCCAAAAAGATGTATTTTAATTTAGTAAGAGGTAGGAAAGATGTAACACTTAACTAGGTCCAGGAGGAGCATTGAAATTAAACATGGTGGTTGGTGGACGTCCCGGTAAATGGTTTCGGTGGTAATCGCGGTGTTACCGATCCTGAAACACAATACTCGATCAAAATAAGGGCAGGAACGCAATGACTTTCATTTAGAAGTTCAACTGCGTTTAATGTTTACCATTAGGTTGCGTAGGTGGAAGTTTCGTAGGACTGGGCCCATTGAAAGACATGTGTCTCCGTGAATGAACGGTATTCGAAACACGTGCTTCCACGTGGAATTTCGCCTGCAAGCAGCGACGAGCTACTTGGATTCAATGTAGGAAGCCGAGGCGGTAACGTTACTGGGGCAAGTCTCTTCGCGGCGGTAATGGCGGCGGAGACGTACATCCCTCGGAGGAAGTATTGGCGCGTTTGGAGCTTGTCCTGCCTGTACAATAGGTTATAAATAGTATTTTTCACGTTACATGAGGTTAACATTACATACAGGCAGTCTCAACTTACGATCGACTTCAATTACAACTACTCGTACGATTGTACAAATAAATAAAACATACAGTACAGTTTGTTACACTTCTATGATCAATTGTGTGTGTCGTTTCGCTGATTGTTCGCTCGTATTGTAAATTCTTATAATATATTTAAAAACGAGACCAAAAGTAATGAAAGATACACAAACTGTGAAAAACAAAATAAACAGAATATTTGAAAGACTTACAATTAGTACTATTGACTCGCCAATCGGAAAGTTCAATTAATGAATCATATGCCCCGTAATAAACACAGATGATAAAGAATTCTAAGAACCCATTGAAAATTAATCTTATTCTGTTTGAATAATTATATGAGTACATACTATATTAATTTATATACCATGTAAAAAATGGAGACAATTTAAATGAGATTTTGGAGGCCAAAATAAGACGAAAAATCAAGATATCAATTTCTTGATGAGGCTTCATTAAAAAGTTATTAACAAATTTCCAAATCGTTCTAAAAAATTATATTTAGTTACGGGGTGTTAATTACAAGCATTTTGTGAATAGACCTACCCTCGAATCCTACCTACTTTCGAGATTCGAGAAGTTGTCGACAAAATCAAAAATTTCAAATCGTCCTAAAAAAATTATTTCAGTTGCAGGGTTCAATTACAATCATTTTGGTGATTAGACACCCCCGAAATCCTGCGCATTTCAAGAAAAAATTCTTTACATATGGACTTTAAACGTTAATAACTTTTTAACGAAGCCTCCATCAACAAATTTAGTATTCTTGATTTTCGTCTTATCTGGCCTCTAGAATCTCCCATTAAAATTTTCCCATGGGTGGCTGCTCACCCTTATACAAACGAATAAACACTTACAGTTGTATGTTCTGTGCTAATGTAGATTCTATGGCGGACAATATGAGTTATTTTTATGAAATTGAATTTACATTGCTATTGCACAAAACTCGTCGTCATTGGGGACAAACCTGTAAATATGTATATAGGGCTTCTCAAAATAATCAAACTAGCTGAAATATGTTAATTCCTTCTGCAAAAAGAAATGAAAATGGTTTTGTATCATTCTGTAATCCGAGTAGTTTTAAATGAGAGTCATAAATAAAATGAAAATTCTATGATCGATGAATATTAATTATGCATTTTGGCTAATAAATTGTTAGAGATAGTTTAGGTTGGCAACGATTTTTTATATTGTGTTGACACCACATAGGATGCCCCCGCGCTGGTTACCCTCTCGTCCGGTTTGATATGTTTAGTAAAACCTACTAATGTATTGTCGTGTACGAATTTTCCACCGACGTTGTTCGGAAAGTTAAACCCGTACGTCGCACGCCGACTTAACTTTGTGCGAATATTTTATGTTTGAAAGTGGACTGTATTTAAACTTATGATGGATATGCAATGCGGTGACTCGAAAAAATGAATACTTGTCGGTTTGTTGATGCTCCGCAAAATTCTTGTTGAATCCCTTATTTCTGAGCGAGCGTCGCTCTTTATACAGTTCTTAATTGGGCGGTTACTAATATGCGAAAAACACTGATTGGTTACAAGATTTTGTAAGGCGTGAACGGCCAGCCCCTGCAAGAAGGGGTGGTGTGGGTGTCACCAAAATTGTCTGTTTTTGGCTGTGTCGGTGGTCGCGCGAAAGTGCTATTGTATCTTTGAAGGTTGACCGTGGCGTGCAATAAAACTAGACTCCTAATTGCTGGAAAAAACGTTTGTAACGAGCTTGACGCACAACTGCTAAACATCTGGTGCGCAGGTATGGAAAGAACAAATTTTGTTATATGACGGTATTTACAAGGCTCTTTCTGAGTTGGGCTCGTTTGTTGTTTGACGGTCATACGGAGGGGCTCGCGACGCGACATGCCGGCCCCCTTGAACGGTCATGTTCAAAAGATCTAAAAGTCGACAAACAGCGAACAATTGCACTGCAGGCAAAACTGAATACTTAATACTATAACATTACGAGGTATTTATAATCCTAGAAAATTACATAGTGTTTTTGATTCAAAATTGTTCTGAATCTAAACTAATCCTTATGGCTAAGTTATACTAGGATGTACTGTACATTTGTTATATGCAGTCTATTGGTAGTGGCGCAAGTCTCTTCACACTGCGTTTATACACTCCTAACGGTGTCCTTATTGTCACTACACGTGTTATGTGGTCGTCTCCTGGGTGCACCTCCAAGACTCTACCTAATTTCCACTGCAACGGTGGTAGATTGTCCTCTTGCACCAGGACCAGCATCCCTTCCTTGATATTTTTATGGTTACCAGTATGCCATTTACATCGGGTATGGAGCTCGTGCAAATACTCTCGATGCATCTACTCCAGAAATGTTGCTTAATTTTCTGAGTGTGCTGCCACAATGACAGCCTATTCGTTTGTACATGTGTCCATTCATATTCCGGTAGGGTTTGTAACGAATCACCAATTAGGAAGTGTGCGGGGTGTTAGAGCGATATAGTCATTAGGATCAGAGGATATGGGTGTTAATGGTCGGGAATTCAGGATTGCCTCGATCTCGATTATAATGCTGTTCAATTGTTCGTATGTGAACAGTGCTTCTCCAAGAGTAGCCTTGAAATGTTTTTTAAAGGCCTTCACTGCGGCTTCCCATAGACCCCCGAAATGAGGCGAACGGGGTGGAGAGAACGACCAGTTGACACCTTCATTGCTCAAATATTGTTTTAATTTTCCTTTATGATCGTTCGAGTTTACGAATGCGGTTATTTCAATAATTTCGTTATTTGCGCCTAGGAAATTGCTCCCGTTATCGGAGTATAAAGTTCGGGATTTTCCCCTTCTCGCGTAAAATCGTTTTATCGCGGCTATACATGCTTCCGTGGTTAGATCGGTTACTAATTCTAAATGAGTAGCCTTTGTGGCAAAACATACAAATACTACTACGTATCCCTTGGTTTTCTTAACGTTTCGGTGTTTTCGTTCCTTTAAAAACAATGGTCCACAATAATCGACTCCTGTGGTTTCGAATGGCCGTGTTTGTGTCACACGGTCTTTCGGTAAATTTCCCATAACATACTCAGATAGCTTGGGATTGGCTTTAAAGCAATTTACACAGTTATGAATTAATCTGCGCGTAAGATTTTTTCCATCTATTGGCCAATATCCTTGTCTGACGGCGTTTAAAGTGGCTTGTATACCCGCATGCCAATGTTTTAAATGCTCATGCCTGATTATTAATTCTGTAACGTGATTGTTGCGTGGTAATAAGATCGGATGTTTGTATGAATATTTTATTGCTGCGTGTTTTAATCGGCCGCCGACTCGAATTAAACCCTTCTCGTCAAGGAATGGTGTTAAATTAAGTAATTTACTTCTTTTGTTTATTTCCCTACCTTCCTTCAAATCCCTCAATTCCTGCGTAAACTCTTGTGCTTGTGTTAATTTAACTATATGTATATGTGCATTAGAAATCTCTAAATTAGTCAATTCGCCCGCAACTCTGTTTTTGCTTTTACAATTATTATAAAACCGTAATATATATGCTAGTGCCCTGTTGAGCCTATTTATTGTTGAGAATCTACCAACGAAATCTGTTGTATTAATTCTTGCTACTAAAACCTTGAAGCTACGAGTTTCCGGTATTTCTATTGCAGGTAGTGTAATAAATGGCCAAGTTCGTTCGGCCTGTGAAAGCCACTGCGGCCCCTTTAACCATCTTAGGTTATTTAGAAAAAGCAGAGGTGTCTGTCCCCTGGATATGAAATCTGCCGGATTTTCGACACTAGAGATATGACGCCAATTTTCAATATCTGTTTGCTCTTGAATTTCGTTTACCCGATTGGCAACGAATGTTTTTAGCAAATGCGGTGAGGTTCTAATCCAAGTTAATGCTATCGTTGAGTCCGACCATAACACGATCCTTTTAATTTCGAGGTGGGTCATCGCGTTAAGGGTTTCTCTTATTAAATTTGCTAATAACTTAGCGGCGCACAATTCTAAACGCGGCAATGATAAGGTTTTTACTGGCGCAACCCTTGATTTCGCGCACAACAAACTAACCTTACATTTTCCTTGATTATCAATTGACCTCAAGTAAATGCACGCGCCGTAAGCCGCTTCACTAGCGTCACAGAATCCATGCATCTGTATTTCTATTGGGCTATCAACAATCGTTTTTCGCGGCGTCGAAAATTTATTTAATAGTGGTAGCTCTTGCGTAAATTCTAACCACATGGTATGGATAGATTGAGGCACAGACTCATCCCAACCTAGGTCAGCCTTCCACAATAGCTGCATTATAATTTTTGCGCGTACTATAACTGGTCCTAATAGCCCTAACGGGTCGAATAATTGTGCGATCTGTGAAAGTATTGTACGTTTCGTAGGTCGAGGATTGCCGTCGGTCAGTTTTATGTTGTAGCGTATTTCGTCCGTCCTTGGTTTCCAACCTATACCTAACGCCTTCCTAGTTTCGTCTGTGTCTAAGGACAGAGTGCGCTCTTGATTAATTAATGCTAGATCTTCGATCAGACTCTCATCGTTTGATGCCCACTGTCTTAAATTAAACCCGCCTTTCCTTGCTAACGCTATGGTTTCTTCGCGAATTACTAATGCTTGTTCGCGAGTAGATGCTCCGGTGAGCAAATCATCTACATAAAAATCTGTTCTGAATATTGCTGCCGCGGCGGGAAAATTATCCTGTTCGTCAACCGCTAATTGTTGTAGACAACGCACGGCTAAAAATGGAGCTGACGTGGTTCCGTATGTTACGGTATTCAGTTCGTAGGTTTTGATTGGTTTGTCTCGTGAATCGCGCCACAATATCTTATGATATTTCCTGTCCTCTGTATGTATTTTAATCTGCCGAAACATCTTTTCTATATCTGCCGTTAAAACATAGGAATGCGAACGAAATCTAAGTAATAATTTGTACAGGGTATCCTGTAGGATAGGCCCATTTAATAATGTGTCGTTTAATGCTATGCCTGTCGATGTTTTCGCTGAGGCGTCGAATACTACGCGTATCTTAGTAGTCTCGCTAGACTCTTTTATTACCGCGTGGTGCGGCAGGTAGAACCCCTCGGCGGAATCGTCCGCGTTGACCTGTGTCATATGTCCTAATTGTTCGTATTCATTTAAAAACTCCCGACATCCTGCTAATAATTCTTGATCGGAATGCAATTTCCGTTCTAATGCGTAAAATCTTTTTAATGCTGCCTCGCGTGAACTTCCTAACAATTGTTTGCGTTCCTTAAAGGGTAATCTTACACAATACCGCCCATCCGCTTCTCGTACGGTGCCCTGTTCAAACGAATTTTCCGCAGCCCTTTCTTCTTCCGATAAATATACCTGATCCGCGAATTCTTCTACTTCCCAGAATTTGTTTAATGTCTTGTCTAATGTTGATGTTGTATGAAATGACTTTACTGTGTTCTTGTACGATGGTTGTAGATCTGATTCGCCGGTAACTATCCAACCTAGTCTGGTTTTTTGTAAGATGATTTTACTATTATTTAATTTGATTTGTCCATTACTTAATAGGTTAAAAACAACGTATTACCTAATAATGCGTCTATCTTCCCGGGCTTATGGAATGTCGGATCCGCTAACGTGAGGTTTTTTGGAATTTCGATCGATGTTCTGTCGACTTGTCGAGACGGTAGTGACCCGGTAATCAACGGTACAGTAATAAATGAAATGGGGGTAGAAAATGTACCGTTTCGCGCCTTGACTACTGTTTTTACAAGGTGTTGCGCCCTGGTCGCCTGTTGACCTATACCTGAGAAGGTTAGATTGACGCTGTGTTTGCGTAATTGCAATTTGTCGGCTAACTCGGTGGTTATAAAATGGGTTTGTGATCCCCCCGTCTAATAATACGCGACAATCATGTTCCCTATTGAATCTGTCCAATATTTTAATTTGCGCGGTTCCGAGTAAGGTTTCAAAATTGCATGTAACTGTTAATGTAGTCGTATTGACCCCCGAGCTTGTTGCATTGACTCCCGAGCTTGTTACCTGACTTCCTATTCGCGCATTGTGAGGGTTTATGTTAGCCCGCTGTTCGTCGTTAAAATGTAGTAAGGTATTGTGTTTCAAATTACATTTTTTGCATCCGCTAGCTTGGCATGTGCCGACTAAATGACCGTTTCGGAAGCAATTAATACATAGCTTGTTTCGTTTAATTACCTCGAATCTCTCCCGAATTGGTGCTTGCAAAAAATGCTTACAATAATAAATTTCATGCTTATCCCTACACATGACGCATTTGTCTGTATTCGTCGTCGCGACGTGAGTGTACCCCCTTGTAAATGGTTTATTTCGTAGTGGACGATCTGGATACAAAACCCGCCTACTCGCGTTTGAAGCTTCCGCTTCAATTTCATCGCCCCGCGCTTGTTTATTTATGAAATTAATTAGTTGGTCGAATGTCGGCATCTCGTCATTCTCTAAAGTGCGTTCCCATCCGCGACGCGTATTCTTATCTAATTTTTTTCCGACTAGATAAACTAACATTGCATCCCATTGTGCTATGGGCTGACCTAGGGTAGCGAGTGCGTTTACATGCATTTGAGCCTGTTCCGCCAATGACCTGAGGCTTGAGGATGCATCACGCGTTACTTCGGGCAATTCGAATAAAGTTTTTAAGTGTGTTTGCACTATTTGTCTCGGTCTGTTACATCGCTTTTGCAACAAATCCCAAGCTACTCGGTAGTTTGTTTCGGATGCGTTTAATGTTGAAATTACTGACGCGATTTCTCCGCGAAGTGCATTCTTTAACAGATGGAATTTTTGTACGGCCGGTAAGTCTTCATTATTATGGACCAGTGTTCGAAACGTATCGTGGAAACTATGCCACTCCATAGGGTTACCGTCGTATGGTTTGATTTCGATTTTAGGTAAAAGGCTACTTTCTTGTCTTATTGTTACCGTGTTCGGCGAGTCCGTGAATCTACCTGGGTTAATACCTGTGTTAGGGGTTTGTAATCCCTCGATTCGACGGTTTATGCTACTGGTGATTCTAAAATATTTCCGCTCGAATTGTTCTCTTTCCGCGTCATGATCGGATATGTCATCCTCTAATTCTATGTTTGTCTGCACGGTTTCAAAGTTTTTATTCAATTCTAACATCTTTTCCTTGCGAATTTGTAACTCGTGAATGTCAAACTGATCGCCCTCATCGAGGTATGTCTCTATCCGCGTTAGCTGTCCCTTAATCGTGATTCTTTGTCTCCTGAGGGCTTTCATTGGCACTGTCTCAGGTACGTTTGCCATCTCGCGATAATTAAACAACGAATGTAATCGAGTTCGTGACTGCTTGCAATAAGGGAAAATATGTGAAAGGAATAGTGATTCGTGGACTTACCCTACCGACGTCTGAACTTCGAACTGTTGCTCGTTGCTGCAATGCCTGGATGAGGCTGCGTGGCCTCGATGTTGCTGCGTTGCCTCGATGATGCTGTGATGCCTCGATGATGCTGCGATGCGTCGATGATGGTGCTGCGATGCGCCGATGATGCTGCGCTGCGTCGATGTTGGCCCGGTGCTGCTGCGTGGCCTTGGATTTTCCACCGTCCGACGGCTGCTTCCTCTGCTGAGGTGTCCGATGCGGCTGCTTGTGGATACTTCCTTCACCGGCGACGTAGTGTCCTACGGTGCTGCTGTTGATCTGCCCTCTCCAAAGAGGCTAAGATCGTAAGTGTCAACGTTGGAGCTTCTGTTGCACTACCGACAATTGTCTATGATGTCCAAGGAATATCTTCCTTGGTAGTCACCACACTGCACTACAAATGTCGTGTTTGCCGTTGGTATCCGGCTCGAAGGACCAAATGTCGTGTACGAATTTTCCACCGACGTTGTTCGGAAAGTTAAACCCGTACGTCGCACGCCGACTTAACTTTGTGCGAATATTTTATGTTTGAAAGTGGACTGTATTTAAACTTATGATGGATATGCAATGCGGTGACTCGAAAAAATGAATACTTGTCGGTTTGTTGATGCTCCGCAAAATTCTTGTTGAATCCCTTATTTCTGAGCGAGCGTCGCTCTTTATACAGTTCTTAATTGGGCGGTTACTAATATGCGAAAAACACTGATTGGTTACAAGATTTTGTAAGGCGTGAACGGCCAGCCCCTGCAAGAAGGGGTGGTCTGGGTGTCACCAAAATTGTCTGTTTTTGGCTGTGTCGGTGGTCGCGCGAAAGTGCTATTGTATCTTTGAAGGTTGACCGTGGCGTGCAATAAAACTAGACTCCTAATTGCTGGAAAAAACGTTTGTAACGAGCTTGACGCACAACTGCTAAACATCTGGTGCGCAGGTATGGAAAGAACAAATTTTGTTATATGACGGTATTTACAAGGCTCTTTCTGAGTTGGGCTCGTTTGTTGTTTGACGGTCATACGGAGGGCTCGCGACGCGACAGTCACTGTATCGGTTTACTGTCTGTGACATGGTGATACGTACGGCGTACGAATACCTATGTCAGAGGTTTCTGTAGTGGTGATTGTATCACCGCTACTTTGTTTCCGAGACGGCACTCACTAACACTAAAACTACGGCACACGTGACGGTACGAGCTAAACAATAACACGTCCGATCGGTTCCGCGGTCACAGCGAGACTCCCAAAATGGCACTTTATATCTAACAGAATAGGTTCCTTTTTCATCTAATACCAGAATTCTGAGAAGGGAGAGGTGTCCCGAAAAAAATTCGATGATTGAAAAATAAGATCCACCCTTATGTGTATCCGACTTATTTTCACTTTCAATTATTTCGAAAACGAAATAACAAAATATTGTATACTTGTTACCGCCGCTCATAGAAGCTAGATCCTCAAATTTAATATTTATTCATTTAATTCCATTAAATACTCCTATATTATTATTAAATTTTATAGGACTAACTAAATGAATTAGACATATTATTCTACCTTAAATATTATTCGATTAACTACACATATATTAGCGGGTCATTTATTATTATCTTTATTTGAATCATCAATAAATAATTCATTAATAGCAATTATACTTTGAATTATTACTAACGAAAATTCAGTTTGTTTTAGAAATTTCAATATCTATTGTTTAATTAAATTATATGCATTTTCAATGTTATGATTATTATATTTTAATGAATCATATAATTAATAATAACTTCAAATCATCCTTTTCATATAGTAATAAATAGATCATGATTACTTATTGCATTAATAAAAATACATTTTTTAATTAGAATTTTAAATTGATTTATATTTAATAATTAATATTTTTAATGTTTAATTTATAATTATATAAATATATCAGTGATATGATATTACTCCTGAGATAACATTTTAAGATATGAATGAACGTTCTGTATTAATGATGAAATTTTTGGTTCCATCTTCTTTATAATTACAGGATTTTTTAGAAGTCATGTAATTATTGGAATTATTTTTATCTTAACATGTTTTATTCGAATAAATTTTATGCACATTTTTAAAATTCATCATTTTCATGATATGAAGCAGCTCCATAATATAAATTTACACTCGTCCATCACTGCTGGAGAGGTATTTGCATTCACCAGCAAAAATAACACTATTCCACCAATTTTACATTTAGTCATTTTAAGTTACTACTTTACTATAAACTGTATAGCGCTCGTATAAAATTAAAATAAATGTGCAATAAGTAAAATTGTTCGAGGAATTAAATTTTTAAAACAAATGTATTTAAAATCGAAGAATGACATCGATAATATTGCAGAAAATTAGGAATAGTATTAATGAAGTAAATAATTAAAAATAATTATTGATAAAATTCTACCATTAAGAAGAATCTTTTTCAAACGAGGCTTATATATTCATGAAACAAAAGTTTTGAATTGTTCGCTAACATTTTGGTCAAAATATAATTATTAATTTCTAATAAAAATTGTTGCAAGCTCGTCAGGATTTTTTCAAATGTACCACGGTTTTCTATAAGAGATTGAATAAACATTTATTTCCATTGAATTATACATTTCCTCAGGTATCTATAGTTTTAATTTCTTTCGTAAAAATAAATACACCATAATTGTCGGTAGTTCAAGTGTTGGATCACGATATTTCGTTGTAAACAATTGTTCTAGCCATATTCGAAGCGAAAGCGTGCGACAAAAATGTGTCATAATGCCAGCGCACGAATGAATACGCGCGTTAGAATGAAAATCGCGTACGGCATTCGTTACAGCGTCGTCAATGGGGATGACGGACAGGTCTTTATCGCCATTTACTGCTCTCTTGACCGTGGCCGTGTTCGCAGTGATGGACGTGAATAACGAGAGACCGCGCCAGTACACATGAATAAGAGAGATCGCAGATATGCAGGAAGGTAACAAAGACGCAGTTCCCGTTGTCTTTATTGCCATTCGTTGTCCTTTTTACCCGCGGGCGCATTCACGATCACGAACTTGGACAATTAACCAAGATCGAAGATACAACGGTCGATGACAATGACTACAGCAACAAGAACGACGTCGCCGGTCACGACAACGACTCAGCCGGGGCAGTTCGCTCGAAACCAACTTCTCATTGTCTTTATTATGGGTTCGTGGTCGGCTTATCAGCAGGACACGCGATGTTCCCAAGAGCTCGCGGAGATAAGAAGTTTTTTGTCTTGTACAGCAAGAAAATCTTCGCCGTATTATTGCTGTAATCACTGTTACGCCCGTTACTCGGAAACTTGCATTTCCGGTGTCCAGGCTAGGAAAGAAATTCCCCGAATTTCGAGCGTCGTGTACTTTTATCGGCCATTCGGGTACGCTGTAAACGTGTACAGTAGCGAACAAAAATATGACAGAGATGGGATCAAGTTGAATATACAGGGTCTTCGACCACCCCTGGGAAAAATTTTAATGGGAGATTCTAGAGACCAAAATAGGACGAAAATCAAGAATACCAATTTGGTAATTGAGGCTTCGTTAGAAATTTTATTAACGTTTAAAGTTCTGCCTGTAGTACGGCAACCTGCGAACAGCTGCGTGCGCGCGATAGTGGTTCTCATTCAGCATGAGAGACGCTGGTGTACGTGATAACGCAAAAACGGTTCAAACTGAATTTAAAGCAATTTGGTATTCATATTCTCAATAGCATTCTTTATTGGTTGATGTATGTAAATATTATAACAGTTTTAAAAAAATTAATCATCCATCGATGTTTATTTATCAATATTTCGAGATCTAATTTTAAAAAAATTGATACGTCAATTGATAGAGAATATTATTGAGAATATGTATATTAAATTTCGTTTTTGGTTTGAACAGTTTTTGAATTATCATACATGAAAAACTCTACTTACTGACGTATCGACAGCCTTACAGTTTTCGGGGTGAGAACCACTATCACGCGCACACAGTTGTTCGCGGATTGCTGTTCTACAGGTGAAACTTTAAACGTTAATACTGTTTCGGCCGCGAAGCTACTATGCCCTCTTGCTCTGTAGTGCGCGGACCGTGCGTATTACAAAGTTCCGTACTGTGTTCCCTTTCTGTTCTCGAAGGACCACCCAAACTGGTGTTTGGGAAATTACCGGTAACCTTGAAGCCCGTTGCTTCAAGGAAGAGCCCGTTGCTCTTTTTAATTACACAAGAATGGTTTTACTTGCGGAGAGTCGACTCGAGTGTGTAAGGCTCGATCAAACGAATCTAATCCTAAGAAGTAAAACTACCCTTAACCTAAGCTCGGTTTCCCCTGCCAAGGTGACGAAAACGCGCAGCGCGAACCGGTGGGAGGATTGGTCAAGCCAATCCTCAAAGTTGTCACCTTGGCAGGGCGTTTCCTGCATTTTGCAACATTCCCGCCCACCCTGCTGTCCAGTGTCCAGGTAGACCATGCAGGAGTGAGCG
Organism: Colletes gigas; assembly: GCF_013123115.1. Lineage (NCBI taxonomy): Eukaryota > Metazoa > Arthropoda > Insecta > Hymenoptera > Colletidae > Colletes > Colletes gigas. Next base: position 4,198,243 of record NW_025106651.1, on the reverse strand, counting down.
AGAACGCTGCATTATTATTAACATTGGGAATACCCAATGACCGCGAGACCCCGGTGGTCCGCAGCTGTGTGCCAGCGCGGGTTTACGATACGTCAATCGCTATTGAGACAAGGAAGAGCTCCAAGGATTCCAAGTCCCGTGTGGAGTTTGGAGGTTCCTCAATGGCCGTATCCTAATTTATCAAGTAAAAATGTCTTGAAGGCCTAATCCTCAAAAATAGCGGAGAAGTCACGTCCGTATCATAAACCTCGCGATGTTAAGGTTCCTTTAGAATCCTTAACACGACGAGTTCGGACCTCCAGAGCCGACTTTGTCTAATACCGTGATCGCTATATACGATCTGTTAGATTCGTCTAATTGTATCGTTGCACCACGGAACCGACACGGAACGATAGCAAGACTGCTGCGAATTCGAAAGAATTTAGCCAAGTCGAATTTCGTACCTCACGGTTTCGTGCGTTTAGCTCGATCTCTGCGGTGAACGAACCACATGGACACGGAAAATTGTCTCTAAACCTGAGTAATTTTACAAAGGCAATCGGTGGCTGAAAATAATCTAATTAACACTCGAATAGTGTTTGATTATCGCCACCGTTGCGTAGAATTTTCTCAAACCTTGAGCAATTGTCCAAAAAACAATCGGTGGCTGAATATAATCAATTAACACTCGAATAGTGTTTGATTATCGCCACCGTTGTGCACAACCAATCGGTGGCTGAATAATCTAATTAACACTCGAATAGTGTTTGATTATCGCCACCGTTGCGTAGGAAACACGTATCGCTGTAATCAGCGGTCGTGTACTAAAAACCACAGTTGCACGGTGATAAAAACCCACCTATAGGGCGCCTTTGTAGCGAAATACCCTGGGTGGGATCGCCGTTCCAGGGTCGAATCTGAGCTTAGGATAACACCCCCATAGGGGCCTTAGTGGCATATACCCTGGGTGAGCTCCCAGCTGGTTTCGACCTGCACGAACGTGGTTTCCGAAACGCAAGTGCAAAAGAAACACGTACCGTTTTCATAAGCGGTCGTGCAGGAGGTACCGAGAGAGTTTCTCGATCCTCCATTGATTGTTGCACGGTGCTAACACCCACCTATAGGGGCCTTCGTGGCATATACCCTGGGTGGAATCGTCGTCCTCCAAGGTCAAGTCAGTGCTTGGGATCACACCCACATAGGGGCCTTTTGGCGTATTCCCTGGGTGGACTCCCAGCCGACTTCGACCTGCTCGAGCGTGGTTTGTGGATCGCCAGTGTGTACGGACACTAGGCGTAGAACGACGCTCAAAGGGCACCGTGGTGTAAGAACCTTAACACATAGACGCTTCTAGCGCAGTTAAGGGACTGCATCACACCGGTCCCGTACGGACCAGGAGACGGTGAAGTACCGCGGAGCAGACAATATTCGGAGCCTTACAACCTCCGCCCGTTGTCCACTCCTGCAATAATCAAACTTTGCAGTCCAGAAAAAATCGAGATTAGAATCTCGCCTTCCCATACTGCAATCGAACGTTTCTCGATCACACGAGAAACGTTCAATAATACAGTCCACTAATACAGCTGCTTAACGCTGTGTAAGAATCCCGCTCCTGTTTACCATAAACAGAGTAAGGAGCGCGTGGATTGAAGCGAGTCAGACAACGCGACGAGCGTTGTCAAGTATTTACAGCCGAATTTCGGTCTCTTTTGTTGTAGACGACCGAGACGAGAGCCGTAGTGACCAAAGACCACGGCCAGGTTTTTTACGAGCCCACTAACGGGCTCGGTTTTTCCTGGCGATTTTTAAAAATATAAATTTCTGCATTTTTTGTTTTATTTAATTTTGTTTTTTTTTTATTAAATTTCAAACATTTTTAAATAAACGGCCTAGTCTACGAGACTAGGCGAAAGAAATTTACAGTGTACCGATTCACTTTCCCACACATTCCCACTCCCTCGTAATTCGGACTCAACGTTAAAGGGTGAGAGCGACAACAACTCGCACCTATTTTAACAATACCTATTTCTTCTCTTATTGTTTTGTAACTTTATAACTTTATAGTTTTATAATTTTTATTTTGTTCTTCCTTACATATTACTTCTTTTTGTATTTGTGGGCTCCCACAAAGTCCATGAAGCCGATTATTTAGCAAATAGAAAAGAAAACAGCATTTATTTACCAACAATAATTTATTAACAATTCGAATATATAAACGTAAAACGAGTTATCAGAAAATGTTCTGTAGGGATATATAAACAGTTCAATTCGTACAAGTTCTTGATAAGCTGAATCTAATTGTTAAATCTTGAATTCTGAGCTCGTCCTATTCGGTCGTTGTTTAAATAGAAAAATTTTATTATGGGAGGTGTCTTGATTGACAAATCGAAGCCGTCCCATCCCGTATGGGTCAGTGTTTTAAGACGATAAAGTTGCAAATTCCTTAAATTTAAACAAGTCCAGTACATTCTGTGCTATTAAGTAATTTGGAGGGTCTTAAACCCTCGTCCTACAGTTAAAACTCGATAAATGTCACTGCTCCGGGTCCGATCAGGAACACTTATGGAATAGGAGAATCGTTTTTCGAATTTGATTGTAGTTTGTCGACGCCTCGAACATAGAAAGAGTCAGTAGCTAAAGAAGAAAGAGCGACTGAGAACCAGATTTATCGCAACCAGTTTAAATATCTGTTACACGTTACATTTCTGAAAATATTTCAGTTTGCACAAAATCTGAAATTGTGTACCAAAACGTGTTCAATTTCGAGTGAAATGTCTCAGTGGAGTTAACGAAAGGTATTTAATGGCACCTTCAAAACATGTACGTACTTGTATCTTTACAAGGTCAGTGGATAGTACATTTATCGAACAGAGGTAGCTAACGAAACCTCTTATCTCATAAGTGTTGCAGTTTCTGATCACTTATGGAACAGTGGAAGCGTTCCGTTTGAAAATGGCTACCTCCTATTCGATAAAGGTACCCAGCACCTCGATCCGTCTTTCTTTGATGTTTCCGAAAATAGAAAAGGACAGCACAAGAACGTTAAACAAAGAGAGGAAGACACACAAATGCAATATTTAATGCAATATTATGCTACCGAATATTGACCGATTTATATCGTGTTTAGTCTCATTTTAATCAGAAAAATCTCCCCCACATGATAGTGAAATTTTTATTAACGAAAAGTAAAAAATAAAAAACTTTCTTCTGTGCAGTAGTGTGGTCACACTGTCAGGGGTATTTTTTTTTTAATTGGAAGTTTAAAGTCGCGTCAACTGCAAAGGTTATTAGCGACTGCACTAAGAGTCTCCATAGTTTATCAAGTAATCCGATGATGTTGCAAAAATTTATCACTGCGTCTTGGTGTGATGACGATGCAAGTAGTTCCGTGAGATTAGCCGTGAAGTTCAGTTTACTCCTTATTTGCGCATATTTTCTGCATTCGATGATGATGTGGTCGATGGTTAGCTGTGTGTTACATATTTCGCAGGAACTGAGAGGACTATTGTTCAAGAGGTGTGCATATGATAATTTACTGTGGCCGGTTCTGATTCGCGTTAGTGCTACTTGCTATTTTTTATTGAATTCGGGGTTTGTTGTAATGTAAAAGTTTTAAATTGATCTATGAAGTAAGCTTGCCTTGTGGTTTTGCCATATCCGGTTCCAGGATTCTTTCCACAAAAAACAATGTGCCTATTGACAGGGGTATTGAAACGAAGGTGACGAATGTAATAAAGATTTTTAAAGAAAGCTGCTACGTCTCCGGTTACACTTCGCCTCACTGGTTCAAGGGGGATCCCCCTAGTAGTGGGAATAAAAATGTATCATTTACGGAACAGCTCTTGAGGACATTTATCGAGTTTTCACTGTATTAATTTGAAAGGAATAAAGAACGCGTCCTAAGCTGTTCGACAATAACAACGTTTGGAACTCCAAACAGTACCGAGGGTGGTCCCAGAAGTACCTGGCCTGAGGTATAGATGGCGGTTATTGTTTAGAAAAAATGACTATGGTCGGAAGTACCAACCTTACAAAGCTCAAGTTTCAAGTTTGAAGACGCTACATTGTTTAGTATTTGTTTGACAGCCATTAATAGTGAACGCTCTCAGTGAATTTGTAAACATGGCAAAAATTGGTCATCGTTATGTGATAGAATATTTTCATTTGGAAGGTCTCAGTCCAACCAATATCTAAATTGAGGTAAATTCTACTCTAGGGGAGCCTGCTCCTTCATTTACAACAATAAAATATTGGGTGGCAAAATTTAAACGAACATCGCAATGGTCGACTAAATGAAGTGAGCACATCGGAAATGGTGAAGAAAACCCACAAAACGGTATTTGACGATCGTCGACTGAAAGTGCGCGAGCTTGCATACATAGTAGGCATTTCAAAAATTTCAATATTGACTGAAAATTTGGATATGAGGAAGCTGTGCGCAAGATGGGTGCCGCGCTTGCTCACAATGGAACAAAAACAACGTCGCGAGGATGTTTCAATCGAGTGTACGGCGATGTTTCACAGGAATAAAGCCGAGTTTTTGCGTCGATTTATAACCATGGATGAAACCTGGGTTCATCACTTCACACCTGAGTCGAAGGAACAGTCGAAACAATGGACTGTAAGGGGAGGGCCAGCTCCAAAGAAGGCGAAGACAATTCCATCTACTGACAAGGTCATGGCGTCAGTTTTTTGGGATGCGCGTGGAATAATTTTCATTAATTATCTTGAAAAAGGAAAAACAATCAACGGCGAGTATTATGCGAATTTATTGCATCGTTTGAGTGACAAAATCAAGGAAAAACGGCCGCATTTGGCGAAAAAGAATGTATTGTTTCACCAAGGCAATGCACCAGTTCACACTTGCTCCCTCACGCACCCTATTCGCCAGATTTAGCTCCCTCGGATTATTTTCTCCTTCCAAACTTGAAAAAATGGCTCGGTGGTAAAAGATATTCCAATAATGAGGAGGTGGAGTTTGTGGTTAATGGCTATTTTGAGGAGCTCGATGGTTCTCACTATAAACAGGGTATCACAGCTATTGAACACCGCTAGGAAAAGTGTACCCAGCTAAAAGGAGATTATGTTGAAAAATAAAGATAATTGATCCCAAATTTCTTGTGTTTTTTATTGTTAAGTCGAGTACTTCTGGGACCACCCTCGTATTAACAGGTTTTTCTCGTTAATAAATGAATAATAATAATAATGTAGCACCTGAAAGCTACTGAGAAATTGCAGCGTTTCTCGACCCATGTCTAATAGCCGCATTTAACGTAGTCGGTCGAGGGCAAACAGTGATGTCGGAATCGTGTACAAGTTCCGATTCCGACGTTCGTACGGTCTAGGCCAAGGGATGCTTATCTAAATTCCCGGGCACATCGCGTGCTCCTCGGATAAGCCGGCCACGAATTGTAATAAGGACAACGAGAATTTACTCCCACCGAAATACGAGATGGCGCCGTCTACTCGACCGGGGAACTTTTATGAGAAAAGCTGCACTGATATCCTGGGTCCTTGGTCTTCTTCCGAAAAACGCGAAATTACTCTTTGAAATTCATTCCACGACTTCGCGAATGTTGTCCTGGACTTGTTTCCCTGGACTACCGTGGTAGAAAACTCCAGAGAACAGAATTTCAAGCGTATCGTATTGTATTTGAAAATGTTTAAATTGATGTACACTCCGCTATAAAATAATACGATTTTTACCAGCGACTCGAAAAATACATATGAGCCGTTTATTTTGAAAGTGGCGTAAGTCCATTTATGTTCGAAGCGAGATATTGAAGGGTTTGCGTTGGATTAAATTTAAAAATATGGGTAACAAATGACATAGTATGTAGTAGACTAAGGATTTATATACATTGTAGTAGACTAACTCGCTTGGCAGTTCGTAAGCGACTGCGTAGGGCCCGGCTCGCCAGCGGCAGGCGGCTTCGCTTGTTTCTACGATCGGTTATCGTATCGATACACTATAACTCGGCCTATCCTGACCAACGATTGCCCTCAATCGTTCCGCTTATGTTGGTCATGATAAAGTTAAGACTAAACAAAGAACACTGATTTATCACTAAAATAATCTGTGAAGTCAAACTATAAAATAAATTAAATTCAATCCTGAACATACTTCCACGTACCCAAATCATTCACCCATTACACAAACTATTTATGAAACAAAATATTAGCGCTTATTGAAATATACACACGTTTTCCGCGTACTTAATCTAATCTTAAGCTAAACTAATATTAATCTTATTCTATCACTTCTCTACATTTGGTTGTATCCACAATCTCATATTCTCCGGTGAGCAAATACCTTCAAATGGCAATTGTGTCAATTGATGTCCTTCCGGATCACGTATAACGTAACGGTTTTTGTCCAATACTTTCGAAATTTGATACGGTCCTCTAACTTTCGGTAACAATTTTTTATTTACGCCAGGCGTAACGTCCACATTTTTAATTACAACATAATCGCCTACTGAATATTGTTTTGGATATTTGTGTCGCTTATCGTAATAACGTTTATTATATTCATTGGTTGTCTGTATTCTCGCAACTGCATTTGCCCTAATTGTATTTAAATCCCGGTTTTCAGATTCCTCTATAATATTACGTAAATCGTCGTTAATTTGACCGATTTGATTTATCCCAAACAATAATTTAGACGGTGTATCTCCTATGCTACGATTCAACGTATTATTTACAGCATATTCTATCCTACTTAACACTTCATACCACGAACTTGTTGTTGAACTTAATTTTGACAGCATTGGTGTAAGTGATCGATTAATCCTCTCAATTTGCCCGTTAGAGTGTGGAGTTGCCGTCGCAATCAAAACATGCTGAATTCCAAATTCTGCTACAAATTCTTTAAATTTATTAGATGTAAAAGCACTACCTCTGTCTGATACTATCTTTTGCGGTCTGCTATAATTAGAAAAATATGTTCGTAAACGTTTAATTGCTTCATCTGCATTCGTGGTCACTGTCGGATAAAATTTTACAAACTTCGTAAATGCATCTATTGCTTCAAAAATGTATTTATGACGATGTTTCGTGCGTTCTAATGGACCATAATAATCAATATGTATGCAATAAAATGGTACTGATCCTTTTTCCGGACACTGCAATATCCCCTCTACACGATTTGCATTAGTTGAATAGGTAATACATTTCAAACAGTTCATTATAAATTTTTGTACCTTCGCCTTTTTATCCGGGAACCAGTAAACTCGCGAAATATACTCAACTGTTTTATTTATCCCTTGATGGCCTACTTCCTCATGATTTGTGCGAATTATATTTTCTTCCATCGAGGCGGGAACATAAAATAATAACTTATTATTAATTTTCCGATAGACTAAACCGTTATTTAACTCAAAAAATGTATTCTCATTGTGCAACAACATATCGTGCAATTTATTAATTTGGGAGTCTTGATTCTGTAATATCGCTAAATTTCGTTCAAAACTATTCTCTGTAATAATCAGTACACTGAATTCTCGACTTAAAGCATCTGCGTGAACTAATTTGTCCCCTGGTCTGTGTTCCAACGTGTAATCATAATTTCTTAAAATAAGTGACCATCGCAAAATTCTCGGATTAATTTCTTTGCGCTCTAAGGTTAATTTCAGACTCTGACAATCGGTTACAATCTTAAATTGAATTCCTTGTAGATAAATTCGAAAGCGTTCCAGGGAATAAACTATAGCCAAGGCCTCAAGTTCAAAACTATGGTATTTTGATTCGGTTTTACTCGTGCGCTTACTAAAGTAGCATATAGGATGGAATTTTCCATCTACTTGTTTCTGCAATAAAACAGATCCGAATCCATGGCTACTTGCATCGCAGTGCAATTCGGTTTCCGCAAGTTGCGAATAGATTGCTAAAACAGGTTCCGACATCAATGTTTCTTTAAGTATTTCAAAACAATGTAACATTTGGTCATCCCATTGGTAAGAGGTTTTGGATTTTAATAAGTCGTATAATGGTTTCGCTTGCAACGCAAAATTTTTTATAAATTTTCGAAAATAAGAAACTAATCCTAGAAAGCTTTGTAATTCTCGGTAATTACGCGGTATCGGATACTCAGCAACAGCTTGTATATTGGCTTTATTCGGTCGAACTCCCGCAGAATTTATACAATACCCTAAATAAATAATTTCTTCCAGTAAGAAAGTGCATTTTTCAAATTTTAATTCTAAACGGTTTTCAACCAAAATGTTGAGGACATCTTCCAATATTTCTAAATTTTCGTCGATAGTTTTCGTGGCAATTAATATATCGTCCAAGTAAATTAAAATTTTCCGCTGATCTAATAGTTTTCTGAAACCATTATTAATAAAACGCATGAAAAATGCCGGTCCGTTCGATAATCCAAAAGGCATACGCATATATTCAAATTGCCCCATAAAACAAATAAAAGACGTGTATTTCCTTGAATTTTCATGTATACTTATGTGATGGAAAGCGTCTTTCAGGTCTAATTGTGTAAAATATACTTTGTCTCGTAATTCGTCAATTTGGTCGTCTATTCTCGGAATTGGAAAATGGTCTTTAAATGTTAGTTTGTTAAGGTCTCTGTAGTCTACTGCCATTCGATATTGTCCAGATTTCTTTTTAATTAGTACAACAGGACTGCAATATGGTGAAGCACTCGATCGAATGATTTTCCTCTCTAATAAATCTTTAATAATTATTTCCACGGCATTTCTCTCAGAATACGACAAACGTCTCGGATTATAATAAAATGGTCGATGGTTTGACTTAAGAACTAATTCTAATTCTAATTTTGTTACAGGGAATTCTGGTCGTTCTGGTTCAATATAATGCGTTTTCAAAATAGTTTCTACTTTATCCCGCGATTTCCAGTCAATATTTTCATTCATTCTAATATTTGGTAATGCAGGACAATTTATACATTCATCCACCGTGTCAATTTTCAGAATTTCAGGTAATGAATATTCGTCGTCTGTTTTCAACAATCTACGCCTAATCTGTACTGTTTTTCCCAATATTATTTCCAGATTATCATTTGTAATAAAGTCTCGACCTAATAGACAAGGACAACTCATAGTATTCTCCGGAATAACATAAAAATCAATTTCAACCTCGCAATCTGAAACGGAAAATGTTTGTCGCAATCGACCTACTATTTTTATTTTACTATGGTTAACCCCCTCGAACTGTACACTATTGTTATTCGGATTTATAATTATACTGGGTGGAATTAATGCTTCGCTTAAGAATGAAACTGGACTTCCTGTGTCTAACGTTGCTGTTACCTTACCTATTTCTAACGACGCATCAATGGTGTAACAAGGAATTACATTGTCCGTAAATTGTACAAAATGTGTCGTCGCCGCGCTTGTCGAAGGTTTCGGTGTCCGTTCTTTCATCGCAGCAGAGCGTTGTGGACAAAATTGCTTTTGATGATCGCTGGCCCCGCAAATGTAGTATGTACCTCGCCCTCTCCTTGGTTTCGGACACGCGCTGTACAAGTGGCCCGTCTCATTGCAATTAAAACACCTCGCCGCTGATCCTGGATCTCCCGTCACAAACGGTGATTTGCTAAGCGGTTGCTTTCCCTCCTTCATCATCATCGGCGTTGGCATCGTCGACATCGGCAAGAATTTCCTTAAGGCAGGTCGACTTAAATTACGAACTCGCTCGTAAATTTTTAATTTATCTTTAAGTTCACTGAGTCCTCTGGCTTCGTACAACTGGGACTTTCGACACGAGTCATCTGGGATGCCATCCACAATATATTGTATTAATGCGTCGGCTTCGATGGATCCTCTAGATGCGATTTCCCTCATCACCAAAAAATATTCATGCACGGACTCGTCCCGTTGCATTCGTCGCTCCCGCAACATCTGATGAAGTTGAGCACTATTTATTCTTGATGAAAATTCATTCAAAAGTAAAGATTTTAATTTTCTCCAAGTCGTGATACCTCGTTCACCTTGCATAAATAATCTGGCTAAACCAGTTAAACATTTCTTTGCAAATAATAACGTTTGAAGATCTGACCATCCTAATAACGCCGCGTTTTCCTCGAAATCTTGCAGCCAATTTTCGACGGGATATCCATCTGTCCTATTGAATGGTCTGATCGCCTCTTCAATATCTCGGAAGTTTAATATTTCGGTACTTCCTGTGCCCTCAGCGAATTCTGTGTCACAACAGGGTACGCTGGCGATAATGTCCTCAGCGGTGCTTGTAATCTTCCAGATTGCATTGGAAATTGCCTAATTGTGTCGTTCAATGTTTCGTGTTCCGTAAGTGTGATGTTCGGTATTTCATCTTCTAATTCGTCTTCGGCTTCCGAAATATTTGTCTCACTGGCCGTTCGTAATAAATTTGTATCTGCTAAATGCTCGCTAATACAGGCGACAAGTTCCTCAGCTCGTCCACCGTAATCTAAATTTAACACATTACAGATACCAACTAAATCACCCAAACTAAAGGTTGCCACGGCCCACGTGGTTTTTTCCCTGAATTCTTCCGAATCCGCGTCAAAGTTGAAACCCTTAAATACCCGTAAATAATTCCTGCTGCTTCGGTTGCCCTCCTCTTCCGTAATGAATTTATATAAGTTACGAATGGATTTTGTCGGTGCCGTCTTAATATTGTCGCGAATATGCGGAATTTCGTTCAAAGCTGCCATGTTCTCGCACCCGTGTATGTTCACTTCACAGCACACTGACACAATTTTCCACCACACGTCCTTCGTACCAATTCTACCGTTATTACACTAATTATACTAATTTTCAATTCTAATTGTTCAGCTCTTTATCCCACTTCTGAAACTGTAGTAGACTAAGGATTTATATACATTGTAGTAGACTAACTCGCTTGGCAGTTCGTAAGCGACTGCGTAGGGCCCGGCTCGCCAGCGGCAGGCGGCTTCGCTTGTTTCTACGATCGGTTATCGTATCGATACACTATAAGTAGAATAATGTTTTTGGGTTTTTAAGAGTGTCAAATTTACCATCCCAATTAGCATAATTAACATTATTTAAGAAATAATATCGCATGCGCGCAGGTGTTCGCAGATTGCAGTTCTACAGGCGGAACTTTAAACGTTAGTAACTTTCTAACGAAGCCTCAATCAACAAATTAGTATTCTTGATTTTCGTCTTATTTTGGCCTCTAGAATCCCCCATTAAAATTTTTCCCAGAGGTGGTCGAACACCCTGTATACTTAAAAGCACTTATTGAAAATAGATCATCAAACTCTTAATTAAATGTTTTAAACACATACTTGTGTACTAGTGTACTTGTGTCTAATCCCAAATCAGTCACACAATATTAAGGTGGCGGTCTCATGTAAAAGTTGCAAAATTTAACTATCTTTATTAATTTTTTTAAAGTAAATGTTACATCTTACGGTATAATTTATTTTTGAAGTTTACTTAACCATCTTTTGGGAGTACAAAATAACTTTTTCAATTATTTTTATTGACTTTTTATGTTGTTATTACGCCCAAAGTAAACGTGTTTAAACACTGGCGTAAGTGGTTGCAACTCTCAAGGTTGACTAAATCAAAAAGATTTTTATTTGGTAGGTTTCCTGTTATTGTCTGAACCAAAATAATTAATTTATGTTGAAAATTGGTAAAATGGTGATAACTTAAATTAAAAATTGCAAAATTTTGTCATTTTTCCTGGGAACTTTTTAATAAAAGAATATGATAAACTCATAAAAATATAATTTTGGTTCAAGCGAGAGCTATTAGTATGTGAAACAACGTGCAAAAATTTCAGAGCAATTGAACATATAGCTTCTGTGATTTTATCTACGCTGGTTTAGAAAGTAACATTTCGAAAGAAACGCATTTAAAGTCTACAAGACCATACTAATCAATCCCAGCTCCATACAGAATTCCTTCCAACGTGTTGGTACCCAGATGGCACAAACTCTAGAATTTCGAATTTTAAAAACAGCAGATGTCCCTTGACCCCGTCGTAAAGCTCTAGAAGTAGTTATGTTTGGACTGTACAAGGTAATTGCCCAAAGTAATAAATCCGGTAATTATCGTGAGGGCTATACAAAAGATGTTCTAAATTCCACAATACTTGACATTTATCTCTCAAAATTTAACAGTACATTCTTAAATATACATATAAAAATGAAATAAAAAAAAAATTGAGTTCTCACATGAGACTGCCCCCTTAAGTTGCTTCAAAATGTGCAACCGCACATAACACATATAATTAACTAAGATCGATGATACGACCAAGGACGACAACGGGGACGCGTCATTTCGCTGCCTCGATGAAACAATCTTTTAATACCGCACCCCCACCCCCGCTAACCGATGATTGACGCCTGGATAAAGTGCAAACAACGGGATCCGTTTGCTTTGCCAGCTTTGCCTCGGAGAAGTTTGTTTGCTGGTTACGAAAGACGAGAAGGGTGAATAATTATCGCCTGCCCCGAGATTCGACCGGTGTTTCATCGCGGTTTGGAAACGAAGCTCGGATAACGGATTGAGTAACGTCGATGGAAATATCCGGCGTTCAATCAACTCCATAAATTAGATTTTCGTTTCTCGATGTATCATCCAATATTGTTGATACTGCTCATCTTCTAGTTGGATTAGCTTATAATAATTCGCGCCTGTTTTTCCTCGATATTGGAACAACGTTCGGGGAGTATACCTCTGAGTCGCAAACGAAGATCAATGAATAACAATACTTGCAATAAAAAATAGTTTATTACATTATACATACTCCTTAAAAGTAACAAAATAATAAAATCATTAGGAATAAATATTATAGTATCAAATTGAATGATATTGGATGTAGTCGTAAAGAAAGCATTTGTTATAAGCAAATAAAGAGTAAATATTAGCCATTTGTTTTATCTAAATAAATGTGTAAGAGTGATAGTGGTCAGACAGGAGTGAAACAGGAATAAGAAACCTTTTCTTTTTATATTTCAGTTCTTGGTGTGAACCATCTTTAGAAAATTCTAATAAAAACTATGTAACAAGATTAAAATAAGGGTGAATCGCCAGATATTACTATCTCGATTTCCGTCATTATTATTACGCGTAGTGAAAAATGTTTCATATAGAGCTGAACTTGGTGTTATTAAATTTTTTGTAGGTGGGATCATGCTTTTTTTATCGCATTAATCAATGCAGCTTGATATTCTCTACAAAAAATTATTAACCTATTTATGCCCCAAAGCATTAGTTTAGGAGACATTTTTATTTTATGTTGTTACAAAGTCGTAACTTTCTTCTTAATATTATGAGTTCAATGGCTGATACTAGGGATCATATCGTGGAATGTTACAAAATATCATCAGATACATTACACAATATAAAATAATTATTACTTCCTCGATTCAGCAAATCTCATGATGTAAATGATCGTTATATTGATCTTTTTCTGTGAATAAAATAATTGCAACATTGACGGGAGTATCGTAGTTTAGTAAGAACATTAAAATTAAAATATCTTCTAAACTAATGATTTTTGGACATAAAATGAAACATTTTATTTTACATATTCGACTGATTTTTGCATGAAAAATCGCTCACGTTCCGGTTTTATCACGATGAGGCACCTTGTATATCAAATGGTTTTTCTTGTTAATTTTTATTGGTCCTTGTATGCACATATTTGAAATGTTATATGCGTAATGATATTGTAACTCAATGAACAATTCATTAATTTCTTTGAAAAATTATTCCCTTGGTCGTCTGAAGACGATTTCACTATCATTTAATTAAATTTTAATAGTGAACAGAAAACAGTTGCGACAACGCGCGACCAATTTCATCCCCAGCAAAACGAACGAAAAAATGCAGCAAGTATTCATAGTGAATATAAACACGAAGCATAACTATAGCACCACTACGATTTCTAAATATTAATAATATTACGTAAATCGGGCTAAAATATTAATAATAACATAAATATTTTATATATACGCAACTAGAATATCAATGCAATTATGACGCAATAACAATATTAAATTACAATAAAATGATTAAGTTATGATTTGAATGTATTAGTTAGTAAACGCAGTTAAAGGAATATTAATTAAGTGCTCGATATAATATACGCCACAAATATAGAACAGCTCGTCGGAGTCACGTAACACAAACGGTTGGATAAACAGTTGTTAGAAATAGTAACAAGAACAGATGAGGTTGTACGAGTACGAGTAGGCGCCGGAAAGACGCGTTCGCAAAATGTCCGTGCATCGCCGTGTGAACACACCCAATCGCTTACAGAATGGATAGGATGAAATATTTTAATAATGAGTAGAGCCTTGTTTCTTCTCAATTAACTCAAAAATTCAACTAGGCATGCTCGTGATTAGTTTTCTTTGAATTTTTCTTTCAACTTATAAAAATCTTAAAAATGACAGTGGTGTTATAGTTATACTCCACAGTGTATACAGGGTGTTCGGCCATCCCTGGGAAAAATTTTAATACAAGATTCCAACGGCCAAAATAAGACAAAAATCAAGAATATCATTTTCTTGATTGAGGCTTCATTAAGAAGTTATTAACGTTTAAACTTCCGCCAATATTGACTTTTTTCTCGAAAAAGCGCAGAATTTTGGGGATATGTGTATTTACCAAAAAATGATTATAATTGATCTCCGCAACCAAAAATGATTTTTCCAGAACGATTTGAAATTTTTTAATTTTGTCGAAAAATTTCATCACATACTCTAATTTTTTTCTCGAAAGTGCGTAGGATTTCGGGGGTATGTCTATTCACCAAAAATGATTGTAATTGACCTCTGCAACCAAAAATAATTTTTTTAGAATGATTTGAAATTTTACTAATTTAATTTTTTAATAACTTTATAACGAAACCTCAATTAAGAAATTGATATTCTTCATTTTCGTCTTATTTTGACCTCCAGAATCTCCCATTAAAATTTTTCCCAGGGGTGGCTGAACATCCTGTATATTTCGCGAAAAATCGTTCTGGTCAAGTGTTGGGTAATTCTCATCTAGCCGCGACTTAGGTGCAACAACGTCGTCATCGCAGTCGTCAGTGCAACGGGCACACTGCAGGGCGTTACCATTACCTAATGGACATGCCAGCCGAATGCAACGAGCCGTTATTCTTACGACTTGTACCGGCCCCTTGCAGCCAACAGGGCGTAGCTCCGTTATTAAAGTTCACCGTCGTTTACGGTTCGGAGAGAGTAACCAGCCAGATTAGCTGGTTAGCCGTTTTTTGCGTTACAAATGCGAGTCGTGAACCCTTTTTATGCAGTTGTTCGCGAGTCTCTCCGTTGGTCTAACGTCGAAGATGAAATGTAAATATACATACAGGGTGTACGGCCATCCCGGGGAAAAATTGTAATGGGAGATTCTAGAGGCCAAAATAGAACGAAAATCAAGAATACCAATTTGTACTGAATTTTTTTCTCAAAAATCTGCAGGATTTCGTGGACATGTCTATTCGCCAAAAATGATTGTAATTGACCCCTGCACCCGAAAATAATTTTTCCAGAATGATTTGAAAGTTTTTAATTTAATTTTTTAATAACATTTTAACGAAGCCTCAGTCAAGAAATTGATATTCATGATTTTCGTCTTATTTTGGTCTTTAGAATCTCCCATTAAAATTTTTCCCAGGGGTGGCCGAACACCCTATACAATATCGTGTTGCTCTTTACTTAAGAATGTGTGGTAAGTTTTATTTTCTGATCTATAAGAACAGTATTGTAATTTAGACGAATTCGTTTGATCTTCGGTCTGCATTAATTTTTTTCATTGCCTATTTTTACCGGCCAAATGATTTTTCATAAAAATCGAAACAACTGCATAAATTGACTTTATTTTTAAGATTACTTTAAACATACGTTTCATGTTCTACATTACCTAACTCACTTCCTATATCACTCATTTTTAAAATGGAACAACTTGATTTATAAGTAGCTAAATAATAATGATAATTATAAATACATTGTACTATT
Source organism: Colletes gigas (assembly GCF_013123115.1). Taxonomy (NCBI): domain Eukaryota; kingdom Metazoa; phylum Arthropoda; class Insecta; order Hymenoptera; family Colletidae; genus Colletes; species Colletes gigas. The sequence continues at coordinate 4,182,300 of NW_025106651.1, read as the reverse complement.
TTCGTGGAAATTCATTACAGGTGTAAAACTTGGTAAGGGATGTCAAATTTAAAATATAAATAAACAACGTGTAGAGATAGTCTAGTGTAGTAAAGGCGAAAGGGGAATTAAGCTATATTACTTTTTCCCTCCATATTGTTCACGCAGTCATGCCCAACAATTTTTGGGATTACATTGATGAAGTGAAGCCTGGCCATTAAATGTTTATATCTAGGATTGACCAAACTTCCTCGAAAACATGAAAACTGAAGTTTAAAAATAAGGAAGAAAAAATACACATGGACCTAATATTGAACGTACTAAAAAGGTGCAATGCAATAAATGTGTTATAAGACGTAACGTTATTAACAAATTGGTCTTTACTATTTTAAAATTGAACTACCATATGAGAATCATGCAATTTGTAAAAGAAACTACATACATAATAATATGTATTTTAATATCTGAACAATTTTAGAATCTGTAAAATAAACAAACGTTGAAGATTTCTTTCTATTTCACTCACTCTCAAGATTTCTTATTTTCGCCTGCAATGCAATCAAAACTAACAGAGATAACAGTTGATATAATCATACAGAATGATAGGGGAATGAAAGGGGAATGAGAGTCTAAGTATACGAAGAAGTTTAAATGCCCATGTATCGATGTGTAAATACAATGCACAATTAAAACTTTTTTATTTTTGTACTTTTTCTTAAGGTAATTCATTTAACATATTCATGAAATGTTTCTGATAACAATAAGACCAAACATGGTGAAACTAGGACCATTTTTATTTAACATTTGTCGAACAGTTGCCCCGACAAATTGTAAAAAGGGATTGTTTCTAGAAAAGTATGGATGTTATGCTTGGTCTGATTGTAATCAGAAAATGAGTTTCGTTTCTCATCAAAGTCGAGTCGAACTCGCTTCACTGGGTCTAAGCAAGATAGTCTTTTATTGGGGGGATGAACGGCAAGCATTTATCTGCAAGAAGGATCGAGCATTCAGCGAAGAAATACATCGAATTGATGCCTGCAAAAACTTTTTGAGATGATTTCCCTCCCTTTATTGCACTAACGCTCTCAATTACTATACCTGCGCGGACCCATCATACTGTGTAAAGATGAGAAGCTGATTACCGAATCTGACTGATTACAATATAATCTCCTTCCTATAGACCCATCTTCCTGGACTTATACGATGAAAATTATACTATGACTAAACAGATCAATTAGTGTTTGTATTTCGTTCATATAATATCGAAAACAGTCTAACATTTACAATATAATAACAAAAATTTTAGAAAATAGGAAAATAGTATTATTTTATTGAGAAAATAAAAATGATGATAAGTAACACATATAATAACAAAAAGAAAGTGGGAGGTTTTGCAATTAATTGTATTGCATTTTATTATTTCCATTTTTTTAATCAAATAATTTTTATTCGAATTTTATAACGTTATTGCTTTTATATTATTAATATTATACTCCTTCTCGAATAGAATTAACTAGATTAGAATTTATTATGAAATTAACATTTCATTTTTAGTCAAGTAGACAAAATATGATCCACAATTTATGATTATGAGTGATTATTTTATACAGGTATATTAAATTAGTTATATAAAATAGTGTGAAATCTGAAAATCTACGCCTCAATCTAACAAGTTATGAACTCAGATTTAAATTAAAACAGCAAACTATTTCTCTATAATAATAATGCAGTTAGAAAAGGGAACATCACAGAATTTTTCCCAGTACCCATTTTGGTGTTCGAAAAGTCCAGAAAAACAATAAAATATTACTATAATACTATTAACATTATTGCAGTACCAAAGAAATCAATGTCATATTTGTATCTTTGAAAGTTAATTTAGTTTTGTAAGTGATGGTCTGGAAAAAGGTCTTCTGATATTTGTTTTCAACTGGGAGGCCTTCATGCACGTGATAAAATAAAACGGAGATACATTTGGCAAAAAGGCATAAAAATGCATATTTGTAGACTACTTGTTAAACTCGAAAGCATATAAGGTAGTAAGCTTGAACAATCCAAGATAAATCTTGAAAACTAGAGACCTAAGCTTTATCGAAGATAAATATCCAGTAGACAAAAAGGAAGCTAATAATCCTGTTGATTCTGGATCGATAAACTTGCTTTTTAACGATGTCATTATTTTTGGAACAAATGGAATATCGGATGAAGAGGACAAGATATAACAAAAAAGAACATTATCCAATGTCGAGACAAGTTTCCAATCACTGAGAGAGGATAGCAGATGAACTTTCAACGTCAGGATTGAGAAAATACCCAGAATGAGAGAGGAAAAGTAGAAAATTCCCCGACATGGCCAAGCATTGTGCATTTTTTTTATCGTGTAATTACTCTAAATCTCGGTAGAAGACACTATCAAGACCTCACAAAGAAGAATGGAAGTAGACGATAATTAAAGAATACTACGCTATGAAAAACAAGCAACTATGGGAGCTAGTGGCACTTTTAATAAATAAAACAGCCATTAAATCAATGTGAATATTCAAAACAGTCGAAGGTTAATGGTAAAGGTTCAATCATTTAGTATTGCGAGGTTTTTCCCAGTTATCAGGTATTCTACTATTAGAACACTAATTTGTCTAGAATTATATCTGGTTAAAACTAGTGTGTCCACGTGTATATGCTTAATTTCTAACTTGCCTTAGATTCGACTCAAAGAAGCACATTTATCAGAAGCTAAAACCTGTTTTATGAAAAAATTATTTACTGATTTCATAATGTCAGAAAAAAGAATAGGCTCTAGGAAATATTTAACGAAAGTTATTTTCTAAATTTTCTAAATTCGTTAATAATTCAAAGTGTGTCATTCTTTTAGATGATAACGTCTTCTTTGTATAGTTCAAACATTAAGAGTGACGTAAATCCCATCTGTCAGACTAATTTTGAACTTCAATTCATAACATTTTCTTTAATTAAAAAATCGCATTTGTTGAATTGTATTCCTCTTGTAGGCTATGTGCGATATGCATGAGCTTCGTTTTTATATTTTGTAGTCTAACACTTTTTCATTTTATTTCACTATATAAGTATCTTTTTATCTCATATTTTAATTTATTTAAACAGTAGTACTTTTGCTCGCCGATTCTTTGCCATGTAGTAATTTACATTTTTTTCTTCAATAAAAATCATTTTAGTTACCACGATATTTCTGGAGACGACTATAACAGACTGGTTCTTTCTAAATTGTTTCTCATAATATTTTTTCCTCCTTTTTGATCGTTCCTTGCATGGCTTAATTTTGGTGAACGATTCAAGAATTCAAAAGCTGCGAATGCTCTATAGATAATTGGTATTCAATGGCTGGTGAATATTATCTATGGTAATAGAGTGAAAAACGTAATCGAGGATTGTGAGAATCGAGGTGGTTGTAACGATAAGTAATTGTTAATTATTTCAAAAAACTTATTATTTCGAAAATCAAAATTTGTATATATTATACATAAATGTTTGTGTTTTTATTGACGAATTTAAAAGAAAAAATATGTTTTTTCACTCGAAAATAAATTTCCAAATATACAATATTTTTGGGACACATCGAAGTGATTTATCCTTCTAGAAACACCAACTTAAGTAGAAATACCTAATAATGGACAAATATCGACTGAAGTAGAGATACCTAGTTCTAGACGAACACCATCTCAAGTAGAAATACCTAGTTATAGACGAACACAAACTCCAGTAGAAATACCTAGTAATGGACAGACACGTCCACCAGATCGCATTCAATTGGACGCGAATCCAATGATTCTTCAAAATCAATTCTTTCAAAAACAGACCGTCGTATAAAAAATACTATTTTGTACTTTCAAGTTCATTTTTCAAGGAAAGAATATAAATTAATTTATAGCTATTTAAATTTATGAAAAATTACGAATAATCAAGCTGTTAGAATTCTTACCTAATCCCATAATACAGTTAATTTATTCTTTAGTAATTCATAATGCTTATGTTATTATATAGGGTGTCCCACGCAACTGGAACAGGCTATACCTCCTAAACGGTTGGGAATGGAAAAATATGTTATAAGTCAAAGTTAAATGGTATCAGACGATGCGTATTATGCAATTAATTTTATGCACTTTTGTGCATTGGTGCATCAGAAAAATGCAACTGCACCTTTTTTTTAAATGGAAACCTACATTTTTGGTTACACCAGTTGATGTAGTTTCTTATGCTCTACATAAAAGTACTAACATACTTACGCCCGAAACTTATTCGTTAGGAAGTTATCGAAGATAAAAGTTCTCTGAATTATTTCGGTCTCTCAGCAAGCGTTCTGGACTACTTACATTACAAGTGTTCGAACGGTCCTCCATTACAGTCCAAGCATCTTTCCAACCGTTTCTTGATGTTGCGCATTGCGTTCCTGATGTCTCTTTCCGTAATTTTGTATAATTCTTGTTGAAAGTACCTCATGTTTTGCCGCACACTTAGAGGATATCTCTGTATCGTGGAAGAGAACTGGTAGGTCGGATTCCAGAAAGTTTAGGTACCTTTGACCAGTCATTGTTCCGTTAAAGAAATGTGGACCGATAATCCATTTGTCAAAAATTCCACACCAAACATTTACACTGTACCGTATTTGATTTTGTGTTCCTTCTGAGGCGTGGATTTTCAACGGACCATATATGTTCATTATATCGATTGAACATCCCATTGTTTGTAAATGTGGCCTCGTCTGTCCACAGAATTTGAAATGCAAAATTTTCATTCTCCTGAATACGCCGTAAGAAATATCGACAACAGTTCATTCTTCGGATTTCGTCACCAGGCCGCAATGTTTGCCCAATGGAAAATCGATAGGGATAAAAGTTCTGTGTTCTTAGAATGCGTTGAACCGAGAATTTTGAAATTCCACATTCTCTAGCCAGATCTCTCACAGACGCATGTGGATTTAATTCGACGTTCGCCAGCACTATTGTCACACTACCTTCATTTTTAACAACTGGTTTGGGCACGTCGCGTTTTGATTTGTGGAAAGACCCTTATTGACGTAAATTGGACTCCAGTTTGTAAAAATATGAACGCGAGGGCTGTTGCCGTTTGGTATACGTTTCTTGATACAGCCTTGCGACCTCGGTACCATTTTGATTGCATTTGCTAAACAAAATGAACATATCAACTGCTTCACTATTCGTAAATGCCATAATTTCAAAACATTGGGACAGCAAACGATCCCACACGAGTAGTAAATACTTACTGAAGGAAATTTTAACCTTACAGTGACTAGTATTAGCAGCCGCGAAACATTGTAAGGCAGCACAAACATTCTAAAGCAACAGAAACATTGTAATAGATTCGGAGAACTTTTATCTTCGATAACTTCCTAACGAATAAGTTTGGGACATAAGTAAGTTAGTACTTTTATGTAGAGCATAAAAAACTACATCGACTGGTGCAGTCAAAAATGTAGATTTCCATTTAAAAAAAAAAGGTGCAGTTGCATTTTTCTGGTGCCTCAATGCACAAAAGTGCATAAAATTAGTTGCATATTTAACTTTGACTTATATTTTTCTATTCCCAACCGCTTAGGAGGTATAGCCTGTCCCAGTTGTGTGGGACACTCTGTATAGCCAATTATCTAGGAAATGTGCGTATAACAGCTGATTGTGTGATTCTAGAATAATGATAATTTTTAAATATTAGGGTAATCGGGACTTTTAAAATATTTGCAGAGGTCATTAATGTAATAGCTTTTCTTAGAAATATTTGTGCATCTATCGTTAGCATGATTGTTTATACAATAATTTTGAAGTGTATAGAGTTATTATGCAATCTGATGTAGAACACGATTATGTTGAATGGCAATATAGGGTTGCTCTATTATATCAGTTGATACTCCATGATACTGATGATAATATAGCAATCCTATCATATAATATCAGTATCAACTATAATATCCCTATAATATCGGTATCAACTGATATTATCATCAGTATCATGGAATATCAACTGTTCCTTCTAAATTGTTCCTCATAATATTTTTTCCTCCTTTTTGATCGTTCCTTGCATGGCTTAATTTTGGTGAACGATTCAAGAATTCAAAAGCTGCGAATGCTCTATAGATAATTGGTATTCAATGGCTGGTGAATATTATCTATGATAATAGTGCGAAAAACGTAATCGACGATCGTGGGAATCGAGGTGGTTGTAACGATAAGTAATTATTTCGAGTTGTAATTAAAGCGTGATTTAATGGCGTTTGGGACGTGTGGTCGCGCAGAGTATAACTGGAATAAAGGCGGGCAACTGTTACCGACGATAATGACATATGGGCCTGCACAAAATAGAGCGTGCACGCAAAATCGCGATGATTTTGACGGGAATTGGTAAAGCGTAAACGGGCGATCGATAAGCAATAAGCAGTAAATTGGGACTGCGCCTCTCGCGCAGCATGCAAATCGTCCGAAAGCCTCTAATAAGTGCCTGCGTAGGTAGGAAGGAGAAATTGCGCGATTTTGCATCGACGGGGGATTATGCATCCCATATATACGTGCCGCTGTAAACTTGGCAAATAACATTTTTCATTTCGGCTTCAGTTTTTGCCCGAAGAAGTACGAGGAGGGCACTACGCTCTATCTGTTTCGTTTCTTCATACGATTTTTATCCTCGATTACGTTGTTCTTGTGCCTGTTCATTGTACAGGGTTAACAGTGAAAATGTTGAACCTATATAAAACTGTTAGAACCATTCTTCTGTGTTTATCTAACAAAATATGACTTACAATTTGATATGTATAGTACTAAATTGTATTGTAGTAATAATAATAATAGCGATGACAATAACAATACTACAGTCTCTGCAGATAATTGTGGCAAATTTTGAATAATTCCTATAATAATAGAAATGAAAATAATTCCGAATTACAAACAGCTTTATATGAAATTCAAAAATGCGACCGAAGAACAATTGATTTAAATACAAACATACTAGAAGAATGGATAGATCTGTGATTTAAAAAACTGTTTCTGAGTCAACTAACACTAGCAGTTCACAGTGTTCTCTTCACAGATTTGAAAATTATTTTGAATGATCTAAGGATTAGTATTAATAAAAACACTTTGGAAAATATATTACTCTTAAAACAACGCTGAACACTGAATGTACATATATGTCAATAATGGCTTTCTCTTTTCTCCAATTTTAATGTGAGAATACAATAAAATATCCTATTTTCAATTTCTTAAATACTTCTACGCAAGTAAAAAATAGTTTAAACTTCCAATTTTATTTGAAAATATCTGTTAAGAAATATATGTTCCTTCAGAACGTTTATTAATCAAACAGCAAATAACTATTAAAATTTAACTTTTGTAATACAGTGAAAGTATTAATGTAAATGTAATTTAAAACAGAAATAAAAGAATTTAGAAGTTAAAAGTTTACTGAATAACTTTTATTTATAAAAGTTTACAGTTTCATTCAAGTTCTGCTAAGTAAAGTGTTTACAAGCAGTTAGCTGAGAAACCAATGGAGATATAGACTTCATTTTTGTTTTTAAATTAAATGACCCAAGGTAATCATTAATAACTTTTGTGTGTATTAATACATTGTGATCAGAAATGTTTCTTTATTTGTATATGTAGTTTATTGTTAACTCAAAATTCATTAAAAGGTAGTTCTTTAATTTCCTTTCGTCTTTTCCAACAAAAAAATGGAAAGAAGAAAAGAAAAAACAGGGAAAAGTAAAAATAGTAAGTGTAAATGAAAGAAAAGTTGGAAGAGAAACAACAGAAAATCATAAAAAAAATATATCAAGAGAGAAAGGTAAGAAAAAGTGATAAACAAATGGAAAAATATTAAGAAAACAAAAGAAAAAAGGAGTTAGGGTATAAGATGAATAAAAAAAAAAATATGAAGACTTGAATGAAAAAGTCGCCCTGAGCGTTATTTGTAATAACGTTATTCTGTTTGTAAATAACTGATGTTTATTTTCAGTATATAAAAATTTTGTTCCTTAAATAGAACAATGCTACATCAAAGTATTTAATAACATTGGGACATATGTCAAAGATACAGGATAAAACAACAAATAAAAATACTGTGAGCTTTTACAAACATTTCAATCTTAATAAAAAATTATAATATTGCAAGACAGAAATAGTTCTACTGACCAAAATTTGGAAATAGTTCACAGTAGGAAATTTAAGTAAATAATCATTGAATATAACTTTTTGTTTGTTTATGATACATGATGAATAAGTTACAGTAGGGCTCAGATCTCGAATTCGTACTTTAAAAATGATATGATATTTAAATAAATTTCAATAACAGTAAAAATAGGTTTTTTAAATGTCTTTTAAATAGAACACTGGTACTTAATGGGATAAGGGGGTAGTTCGTTCTGAAGTGTATAAATCTAAATTTATTTTACATATTAATCTCAAAAAAAATATTGTTTTATATTTACCTATTTCAAATTTTATACAGTTATTTCTGCTGACTTCTACATATTTTTATTTTTTTTTTTTCAAAAAAGAGTTCAACATTTGATAGAAATTTACATCTTTATTATGCACTATTGTTAGAATAATTTTTGAAGTTCGCGGCGATTCGCGCGCTAGTAAACCACCATACTATAATACTTCTTTTGTTTTCCCCCCTTCTTCTTCTTCCAGTGACTATAGTGTTAGGTAAACTTGCGTTTAAGGCCATGCGTTTGTTTAATTTTCTATTACCTTTTATTTTTGAATAATATATACGTATCTTAATCATTAATCGAGTGCTCGTTTGTATAACTGACAATTCCACGGTTCCCTGGATGCTCCAACAATTATTGATAGAAGTTTCCAACATACATATACAGGGTGTCCCGTAAATAATGTAAGAAACGGAAATGGGGGGTAGGTGAGACAATTCTAAGCAACAATTTCCTTTGCAAAAATGTCGGATGGGGCTTCGTTTTTGAATTATTAACGAAAAACACTGACCAATCACGGCGCTCGCCTTCCGCGCGCTCAGGGCCGTCCGACCTCGGAGAGCCACCGCGCCGGGTAGGTAGCAAGATGCGCGTTGAAAATACATCGAGGAACGAGTACAAATAATTAAAAATACTACCACTGCAACTGTTACCTAATTCGTGAATTACTACGTAATTAGTACGTAAATTACTAAATGGAATTTACTTTTTATTAATTATTTGTATTCGCTGTTTCCAAGGAAGAAGGAATAAAATCTCGGAATTTTTAGAAAATTAACCCTTCGCACCCGAGTGACGCTTCTCGCCAGAGTGTTTTAAAATTAAAATAAGAATTATTATCAGAAAATTAAAATAAATACGGTAAGAACCATTTGTAACCGTTTGTTATTAAAAACTGTACTGAAAAAGCAGACTGGATTTCTGCGAAACATTCCTCGAATGCAAAGGGTTAATAGAGAAATAATTGAAATTCGACTTACCCATTCATTTGCAAGTTGACCTACTGCGCTGACAATAGGGCCCGGCCAATGCACCGCTGTCGATCACGGCAAGGTCGAAGACCCGAACGAAAATCAGCTGATGGGCCAGCCCGGTCACTGTACCTGCTTCTCACCCCGAAAACACTTCACAGCACGGTCACTAACAATTTTCACTTTCACTTTTCACTTTCGCATACCGATGCGTTCCGTTGCACCCTTCTTCGATTGTTGCTTCTTCCTGGGTTGATAACGGTGCCTGGATGTTGCTCCCTCCTGAATTGTTACTCCTTCCTGAATTGTTGTTGCTCCCTGAATTGTTGTTCCTTCCTGGATTGTTGCTTCTTCGAAACTTGCTCCCTTCAGGATTGTTGTTCCTTTTCGCTGGGATAATGGGCACGATACGTGCGGGCGGCTTTCTTCGCGTTCCCCTTGGACTCCGCGAAAACGAAGAACGTATGATAATACTCTGCGTTTACGCGTTCCATCGCGTGCGTCCGCTTCTGTTCAGAAACGCGTAGGTTCTGTGAAAAATTTTGACTGACAAATTGCATTTCCCTCCCCGAAAAAGTTCCAGGTAAGGCAACCTATTGTCGCGCGATTCGGAATTACCTGCGATCGGCGAACGTGCAGACCATGCTTTTGCCGTGTATCGCACAAAGCCAAACGTCTCTTCGGCTAGTTGACCCTGGCGGAGTTATTTTTTTATTACTGCAAAACTGCCGCAAATGTTTGCTGCTAACCGTGCGTTCGACTCTTCTATTCGAATTTTTATGATTCACCGTGAATATTTTTTCATGGAAAATTTGTTGTAAAAAAGAAAGAAGAATATACCATGAAAAATTCCATGCTTTTAAATTTTAAGAGTATAAAATAAAAAGGTAGTGTTTATAAAAAATAATCCACAAAGAAGGAGGCAGTTACATAATAGATAATATGCGATAATAAAAAATATTGGAGCAACAAAAAACAAAAATATTTAACAAAAATATTAAATAATATTTCTTCTAGTTTTTATTTCTGAAATAAAAATTCCAAGAAGAAATATTTTTTAATATTTTCGTTAAATATTTTTGTTGTACAATTAAATATGTTTTGTGTACAAAAATATTCACGGTGAATCATAAAAATTCGAATAGAAGAGTCGAACGCACGGTTAGCAGCAAACATTTGCGGCAGTTTTGCAGTAATAAAAAAATAACTCCGCCAGGGTCAACTAGCCGAAGAGACGTTTGGCTTTGTGCGATACACGGCAAAAGCATGGTCTGCACGTTCGCCGATCGCAGGTAATTCCGAATCGCGCGACAATAGGTTGCCTTACCTGGAACTTTTTCGGGGAGGGAAATGCAATTTGTCAGTCAAAATTTTTCACAGAACCTACGCGTTTCTGAACAGAAGCGGACGCACGCGATGGAACGCGTAAACGCAGAGTATTATCACACGTTCTTCGTTTTCGCGGAGTCCAAGGGGAATGCGAAGAAAGCCGCTCGCACGTATCGTGCCCATTATCCCAGCGAAAAGGAACAATAATCCTGAAGGGAGCAAGGTTCGAAGAAGCAACAATCCAGGAAGGAACAACAATTCAGGAAGGAGTAACAATTCAGGAGGGAGCAACATCCAGGCACCGTTATCAACCCAGGAAGAAGCAACAATCGAAGAAGGGTGCAACGGAACGCATCGGTATGCGAAAGTGAAAAGTGAAAGTGAAAATTGTTAGTGACCGTGCTGTGAAGTGTTTTCGGGGTGAGAAGCAGGTACAGTGACCGGGCTGGCCCATCAGCTGATTTTCGTTCGGGTCTTCGACCTTGCCGTGATCGACAGCGGTGCATTGGCCGGGCCCTATTGTCAGCGCAGTAGGTCAACTTGCAAATGAATGGGTAAGTCGAATTTCAATTATTTCTCTATTAACCCTTTGCATTCGAGGAATGTTTCGCAGAAATCCAGTCTGCTTTTTCAGTACAGTTTTTAATAACAAACGGTTACAAATGGTTCTTACCGTATTTATTTTAATTTTCTGATAATAATTCTTATTTTAATTTTAAAACACTCTGGCGAGAAGCGTCACTCGGGTGCGAAGGGTTAATTTTCTAAAAATTCCGAGATTTTATTCCTTCTTCCTTGGAAACAGCGAATACAAATAATTAATAAAAAGTAAATTCCATTTAGTAATTTACGTACTAATTACGTAGTAATTCACGAATTAGGTAACAGTTGCAGTGGTAGTATTTTTAATTATTTGTACTCGTTCCTCGATGTATTTTCAACGCGCATCTTGCTACCTACCCGGCGCGGTGGCTCTCCGAGGTCGGACGGCCCTGAGCGCGCGGAAGGCGAGCGCCGTGATTGGTCAGTGTTTTTCGTTAATAATTCAAAAACGAAGCCCCATCCGACATTTTTACAAAGGAAATTGTTGCTTAGAATTGTCTCACCTACCCCCCATTTCCGTTTCTTACACTATTTACGGGACACCCTGTATATTAGTAATCCTAATACACATCATACAGAGGTGCGTACTTCATATACGAGGAAAGTTTTAAGTCAATCGATTAATTATATCTTAACATACCGTATCCATCAGTTTAACCCCTTGTCGTACGAATTAGTTAAAACTAAGTGATTAACTACATGTTATTTCATATTTTTTAAATTTGTTTGATAGATTTTAATTTACGAATATTTCAAAAATATGAAAATGTATGTAAAAGAGTAGTATTAGTATTTCTTAAGTTGGTAGTTCTAGTTTTAGTTTTTGGTTAGTTTGTGATTGGTAGGATGGTAATCGAGCGTCGTAGCGGAAGGCTACATATTAGGATTTATTATATCCCATGAGAAGTGACTTATAAACCGATTTTACTTTAAAGGTAGTTATTGGTAATATGATGGAATGTTACTTTATTGTTAATATAATAAAATGTTACTTTAAAGGGTAAAATCTGTGGAGTCATTACCTCAGCGAAGTAGCTGTCGCGTCGCGAGCCCTCCGTATGACCGTCAAATAACAAACGAGCCCAACTCAGAAAGAGCCTTGTAAATACCGTCATATAATAAAATTTGATCTTTCCATACTTGCGCACCAGATGTCTAGCAGTTATGCGTCAAGCCCGTTACAAACGTTTTTTCCAGCAATTAGGAGTCTAGTTTTATTGCACGCCACGGTCAACCTTCAAGGATACAATAGCACTTTCGCGCGACCACCGACGCAGCCAAAACAGAAAATTTTGGTGACAACCACACCACCCCTTCTTGCAGGGACTGGCCGTTCACGCCTTACAAAATCTTGTAACCTATCAGTGTTTTTCGCATATTAGTAACCGCCCAAATAGAACTGTATAAAGAGCGACGCTCGCTCAGAAATAAAGGATTCAACAAGAATTTTTCGGAGCATCAACAAACCGACAAGTATTCATTTTTTCGAGTTACCGCATTGCATATCCATCATAACTTTAAATACAGTCCACTTTCAAACGTAAAATATTCGCACAAAGTTAAGTCGGCGTGCGAAGTACGGGTTTAACCTTCCGAACATCGTCGGTGGAAAATTCGTACACGACAGTAGCCACATTATATGTATGATTACAAAATATATGAAACCTTGTTTTTAGTGTAGTTCCTCGTGTTGCAGATTAGTGTGAAAAGCTTAGAATGAATCAGACTTGCCATTGTACGAGAAGGTATTAAGAAATGTTTTCAGAAAAACGGTCAACAAATTTTGTTAACACATATTTTCCATATCTAAAGTTTAAAAAAAAGTGGAGAAAAATTCAATTTTTAAATTTTCTATGTCAAACTACATACCAAAGTAACATCCATCTTTGTTTCAATTATACAATCCTTCGATTTATGTCTTCTTTAATTGTAAAATTCAGATGTCTGATACAAATTTTATTACAATTTATAAGTTTAGTTCTCTTTTGTCTTATTAAAGTCTATCTTTCTCTTATGCTTGACAAGCTTCACTGCAATAATATGAAATAATAGTAAAAATGAAGTATGCCTGAAAGCAGTGTGTTCACGTATTATCTTTTATTACACACGAATAATTGTTGTTATAAGGGTTTTCTTCAAGTATTAAATAAGTATTTCAAAAATACAATATAACATCACCTATAGCCTTCATGTCACAGGAACATATAGAAAATACCCTGAAATATCTAAAAGAAACATCTACTATAAAATATAACCACATGAAAAGAAAAGAACCCAGCACCAAGTCGTCGCTAATGACCTGAAGGTCGATGCGACATAAAACATGAATTAAAAAAAAAATTGGAGATGTAGGATAAAAATTTAGCCTTATAAAATGTAGATGTATGTACGTAGAATTTAAATATTTTATCTTGCAATCTTCTTGATACAACGACCAAAGACAAAAATACAAGATAACATCACCTATAGCCTTGATGTCACAGAAACATATAGAAAATACCCTGAAATATTTAAAAGACACCATCTACTACAAAATATTTATAACCACACCAAAAGAAGAGAACCCAGCACCAAGTTGTCGCTAATGACTCGAAGGTCATTGCAAAACATGAATTAAAAAAAAAAGAAAAATAAGTCTTTATCTTTTACGATCCTCTTAAAAGTGTATCCAATGCTATTAGATCGAAGCTTCGCTGGAATCCAGAGAAAAGGTAACAAATTTAATAAATCTTTCGAAATAGAATTATTTTTTGACCAAGTATCTGAATAGTTTCGCGACTCCTTTCGTTAACTTTATTCGCGAAACGATAACATCGTCGTAGCCCCAAATGGATCGGTGCACTTCGTTCGCAACGCCGTCGAAACCCGTCTTACAAAGTTCGAATGATTTCCGAACAGTTCCATGCGAGTGGTGCACGGAGACCTTGTCATAAAGTTACGCTTTATCGTGTTCCACGCCAGTAAGGGGGGGAAGGTTCCCTTGACATGAACGCGGCTTACTTCGATCTGCCAATCACGAGTTCGGCTCCTGGAAACGCGAAGCTACCATGTTCGTGCCAGGATGTACAAAATGAAATCGACTCGAACGATCGTTCCGCCTTGCCTTCGTTTTCTTCGAATATTTCATGCACTCGATGGCGAAACGGACTGCCCCCTGCTACCCCTTTTAACCTCCTTCGAATCAATTTTGAATCTCCCGATGAACTGCATCGACGGCCCTTATTAAACTTTCGTGCGATATTAAGGCATCGTCGAACGACTTCCGGTGAGTGTTGATCGTGCATCGAAACGTTCGACAAAACGTTCGGCAAAAACTGCGAAATATGTACAGTGGTTCATGAAACTATTCGAACGTACTTCGTACTGATAATCTAGCAAATATTACTTTGAAGTAATGATATAAAAAATTTTACACGCCATTCTATGGATGTTCATTTTGAACTATTACGATATAAGACCAATATTTCTACCATAATTATAAATTATTCAAATATTTCAATTTTTTGGCTCCATCATATTTATATTCTTTAAATTTATATAGGGTAAAAGAATCCAACTTGAAATTGTTCAACTTTCTATAGGACCGCAAACTATATTTGTCATATCTGATAAAATATCTTTGTTACATTATAACATTTTTTGATGTTTGGTTAAACTATAACATTGCTATAAACTTTATTGATTAAAATTTATATAGGGTAAAAGACCCAATTGTCATCTGAATAATCAACTTTGGCAAAATTGTAATGTTTCCTATATTGTATCAAAACCGTAAATTTTTCTCCTTGTTTGTTATTACTCAACATCTTTAGTTTAAAAAAAGGAATACTACGATTTGCAATATCTCTATTTTCGTTTAAAAATTCATTAATTTAAAAAAAATGTTTTGAGAACTATTAGTGCCTCCCTCAAAATATATTTGATCTAATTTTCATGTTTTATCTAATTTTTTATTATTTCATACAATATCAGGTTATATACTTGATGTTTATTTGTTTGTAGAACAATTTTTATGCGAATACGCCATGAAGGTAGTACCAATTTTAAACAGTAATACAGCGTGACTTACGAAAAACAGGACCCTTTTTAAAGTTCTAAAAACGAAGTTTCACTGTTTGAAGAGATATACATATACAATAATGGATAAAAAATTCTTTCAAGGTCACTTTTTTCAACATACTTTCAATGACGAAATCATGTATTTTTTATTATAGTCCGTTGCAACAAACATCTTCGGAGTTTCTTTTTTAATCAATAAAAATTGTCAAAGTAAGTTGGATTAACATTTACCGTTTACGATAGCTGTGCTTTCCTCAAAATCAATAAAAACTATGCTTTTGCAATCCCAGCAAACTATAGTCATTATTTTTGCCATGGATTGACTAACTTTGTTTTCTTTACAGGAGATTTGCTAGATCGATGCCATGCTATGGATGTTCATTTTGAAGTATTATGATATAGAACCAATATTTCTACCACAATTATAACTTATTCAAAAGTTTCAATTTTTTGGGTTCTTTTAACAAATTGTTGACACTTAATTTGACTCAACTGACCAGTTACGTTGTTTAATCAAAAGGAAGAATTTTCGAGTGAAATTGTCATCGCATGTCAATTACTAATGTATTCAAAATGTCATGAGTATAAAGGTTAAACATTTTGATTATCCCAACAGTGGGAGTGTATAACGTAATATTGGTATTTGTAATCTCTTTGTTCTGTAAAATAGACATTAACGTATTTACATATTAATAATCATAATTAATAATTTCACTGAATTATTAATAGATGTAATCACTCATAATTTGTGCCACTATTACGCCATAGATATTCATTCTTATCCATAGTATATACAAATAATGTTGCATATTGACTAATGTCTCGATACCCATGACCTAACAAATCTTATTTTAAAGTAATCATATAAAAAATTTCCCACGTGTACTATCTCATAAGTACAAATTAATTGTTTATCATTGATATTACCATAACATTTTTTCGCTTTTTTTTATTTTTATGATCACTTACTTATTTATGTATAATTCATCTAACTATTAGAGATTATACAAATTTCTTTACTTAGGAAGATTCATATAAGTGTCGAAAACGTTATAATAAATGCCCAATGGGTTACAAACGTATTTATGTTTCGCTTATGGATGTTCGAACGTTTGGTATTAAAACTTTAAACAATAAAAACATGCACATTAAATTTAATTTCTAAAAGTAATGTTATAGCGTTTGTAAAGCATAAGCATTGAGTTCATATATGCGAAATTTGAAATGAATCTGACAATATTTGTAGAAGTTATAAAACATTCACTGCAAAGATATACTGAAACAGGCTTACAAAAGTATACGAACGTCTAGAGTTTTAAGTGGATAAACAATGTTTTTGTGCAGAAATTGGAAAAATGGGTAAATTCAGCTAAAGAAAATTCATAAATATTATTAATTTATGCAGGGTGTTCGGCCACCCTTGGGAAAAATTTTAATGGGGGATTCTAGAGGCCAAAATAAGACGAAAATCAAGAATACCAATTTGTTGATGGAGGCTTCGTTAAAAAATTATTAACATTTGAAGTTCCGCCCGAACTGACTTTTTTCTCGAAAATACGCAGGACTTCGGGGCTATGTCTATTCACCAAAAATGATTGTAATTGACCCCCGCAACCGAAAATAATTTTTCCAGAACGATTTGAAATTTTTTTTTGTCCGCCGAAAAATTTCACACCTTCTCGAATTTTTTTCTAGAAAGTGGGTAGGATTTTGGGGGTATGTCTATTCACCAAAAATGATTCTAATTGACCCTCGCAACCGAAAATAATTTTTCCAGAACGATATGAAATTTTGGAATTTAATTGTTAATAACTTTTGAACGAAGCCTCTATCAACAAATTGGTATCCTTGATTTTCGTCTTATTTTGGCCCTTAGAACCCCCCATTAAAATTTTGCCCAGGGGTGGCCGAACACCCTATATGAGTTCCAAAAATTTGAAAATGCAAATATATAAGAGCGAATTGGTACTAAAATCGCACAAAAATAAAAAATCGTATAGGCAGATCACCAAATTATTAGGCAGATGTGTATTTATGGTACATTATAGTATTAAAAGCATAAAAAAACAAAGAAACAATTACGAACTAACACTGCACAAGCCGGTGGAAAGAATTAATTAGTAGAGAAAAGGAAATTATTATATGCAAAACAAAAGAGCATCTAAACACTGTGACTACAAACTTGCTCGCATAATTGCCAACAACTTTAAAAAGAATGTTTATCCCTAATTATGTCGTAGGATTTAACGAAACAATAAATTCAATGGGTGAATTCTTAGGAAGAAATTATTCATGAAGCAGCTTAGCATTTAAAACTTACAGATGAATACACAATACATAAATAAATATAATGCTTTCTGAGACAAAATTATCCTTTCAGACGAAAGAAAAACATATTTAAATCGGATGGATTGTTGAACATTGTTTATCTACTTAAATCTCTAAACGCTCGTATACTTTCGTGACCCTGTTTCAGTATATCTTCGCAGTGAATGTCTTATAACTTCTACAAATATTGTTAGACTCATTTAAATTTTGCATGTATGAATCAATGTTTGTGCTTTACAAATGTTATAACATTACTTTCAGAAATTAAATTTTACATGCACGTTTTAATGTTTAAAGTTTTAATAGCGAATGTTCGAATACTTTCGTAAGAACATAAATACGTTTGTTACTAATTGAGCATTTATTATAAAAAAATTTGTATAATCTGTAATAATTAGACGAATTATACAAAAATAAGTAAGTGATCATAAAAATAAAAAAAAGCGAAAAAATGATACATGGTAATATCAATGATAAACAATTAATTTGTACTTATGAGATAGTACACGTGGGAAGTTTTTTATATCATTACTTTAAAATAAGATTTGTTAGGTCATAAGTATCGAGACATTAGTCAATGTGCAACATTACTTGTATATACTATGGATAAGAATGAATATCTATGGCGTAACAGTGGCACAAATTATGAGCGATTGCATCTATCAATAATTGAGTGAAATTATTAATTATAATTATTAATGTGTAAATACGTTAATGTCTATTTTACAGAACAAAGAGATAACGAATATAAATATTATGTTATACTCTCCCACTGTTGAGATAATCAAAATGTTTAACCTTTATACTCATAACATTTTGAATACATTAGTAATTGAAGAAAATTATTTCTCTTGACTAAAAACGCAAAGAGTCAGTTGCGTCAAATTACGTGTCAAAAATCTGTTAAAAGAAGCCAAAAAATTGAAACTCTTGAATAAGTTATAATTGTGGTAGAAATATTGGTTATTCGCTATAACTGTGAGCTCGTCAAATGGCTGTAGCATCGTAAATATTACGAATTAAAAAAGTGCAATAAAAAAAAATCGATTTTTTTTAAATTCTAGATAAGAATACCTCTTTAAGGGGCCATTCTACCTTGTAGGCAAGAAAAAAAGATATTTCTTTGTGAGTTTTCGGATGTCGTGGATATAATTATTATATATTTAACTATATTTACGAATTTTTGCAACGCATAATATCTATTGATAACGCAGTGTGAGTTGATCAACAAACAACAGTTTTTACGTATAGCGCCCGACTGTGTAGGTATCATTTTGCAAACAAGTTATCCAAAATCCAAAAACTAAAGATATTCTTAATATAGATAAGTTTGGTTATATCATAAACTAAGATATTTTCAAAAAAACGACAAATGTCACAATGGTAGTTATTTTACGAAAAGGTACTGAATATTTTCATATATTCGGTTGCTTTTTTGTTAATAAAAGAAAAGGTATAGACTAGTTATAATTCGCGCGCGTGAAGCAAACAAAAGAGACGCATATATCGCAGTTATCCTAGTGCTTGCCATAGAGGGACCAGTTCTAAAGATACTGCATAAATTTGATGTTGATATCTTAAATAGTTTTTATGTTATTGTCTACGCAGTATCGAAAAATGTAGTTTCGAGAAAAGCAGCTTTAAAGCGTTTACGTCCAGTTGGTATACCTGCGCGTGGTACATTTCAGCAGTCTATGACTTCGTTAGTCTTCCTTTCAATTCAATATTTGGTAGATATATTTTCGAGACTACATACTAAAAGAAAACGCAAAATAAAAAAAATTCGACTTTTTTGATCCCACAAAGTAGGGTGACCCCTAAAGAATCTTCGAGATCGGTCTACACAATTTCCGCGACACAGATTTCGCGATGTATCGGAATCGACTCGTCGCGACCTGTTGTATGTTAATTAAAGTGCAGCAAGCACGAATCGAAAGGAAAATTTCCAATGAAACGTTCACATGCGCGATAGAGCGGTCACGATGGCTGATAAGGAAAGTAAGGTCTGCGTGCCGCTGCCTTGTCGTTCCTATTCAAAGTATACGAGTCGTTCGCGGAGGTACGCAATCTCACGGTGAAATGAAATGTGGGTAATTGAAGAAAACTTCAGGTCGAAGGGCAAACGCGTTGCGTTGCCATAGAACGTCGCTGACATTACAGTCAGGCTGCAGAAAGAATCGACCTGGTTGAACTTCTACCACAGACGCTCGTCAGTGTTCCTACCAACGAAAAGCCTCTCCTCCACCGATGAAGTATTAGGTTCTACCTACCATAAAAGGAATGAGAAAATAAAGAAAAATCTATACTGATTTTATCACATAGATTTGTAATCTCTTTTTTAAACAGCTTATCTATGAAAGTCAAAAGAACTGTTTTATACAGGGTGATCGGCCATCCCTGGGAAAAATTTTAATGGGAGATTATATAGACCAAAATAAGACGAAAATTAAGAATATCAATTTCTTGATTGAGGCTTCGTTATAAAGTTATTAAAAAATTAAATTAAAAAATTTCAAATCATTCTGGAAAAATTATTTTCCAGAAATAAAGACTGTTATGTCTTTATATCTAGATACGTATTTTAAATCGTGCGCCAAGATCATACGTGTAACCATTTTGTCTCGTAATAATCGTACACGTTTATAGCCTAAATAAATTGTGAAACGTGAAGAAATAGAAGTGTGAGTTGTTAATCTATCTTCATTGTCTCATTTTTCATTTCCACTAATACATATGGAAGATATAAAATACCTGTTTGGCATTGCAAATATTTTATATTATAGGACGCGTCATGTATTTTCAATATTACTTAAATTACTTAATTTGATCATCTGGCAAATGTACTTTTTTTGACAATAGGAATTGCCGTACTCTAAAGTCACTCAACATACTTAATTAGTTTCAAGGGGTAATTTGGACCCATTTACCTGCCCCTTGGGACCGCGGGCGCCCACCCCCGTACAACTCTCAGTGGGTGAGAATTGGAATCTCAGGAGGACTGGCCCACGGAGGATGGGCAAACTTCTGATTTGTAAATAGAACCACCGCCTATATTTGAACTTGGTACATAATCACGGAACAGAAACTGACGAAGGCAGAACACTTACAAGTTACAAAATCAGAACAGTTACAGATGCAGGGACCACAAGAGTTACAGTTACAAAGGACTAGATTTGCAAGAACCCTTACGAACCATTGTTACAATTCCTGTTAACACGTTATTTTTATATATATATTTGCTAATAAATAGTTATTATAATAGATGAGGGGTTGAGCAAAATAATTTAAATTTGGTGAAAGAAACTTTCTGATGTGCTCAACTTCACACGTCAACGTTAATGACGAGTGAATATTTGTGGGATACGGAAGGTAAATACTTGAATCACAATCAGTGGAATCTTGTAACAACCAATAACAATTTACTCTACGTCGGATAGCCGAAATGTACAAATTCTTGAATATACTATTAATGAGTGGTGTTTAAGAGTCAATTTTGAACTGGTCTCTGGGCCAAGGTTGCCCAAGAAGTTAACCTCGCCATGGGCGTACTCAAGGCCATGGGAGGCAGCATCGGTCTTAGATTGGTTAAAAATTGCCAATATACTGACCAATCAGTTTGGAGGCGAAGTTGATCGGTGGGAGGCGGCATGTAACGGTTATTTTTAATAATTCCGTCGTCTGAGTTTTTCGACGGGCCCAGGTTCACGCTTGGTGCCCAGATGTGTCCTGCGATACCTGTGTGGCGTCGCCTCCCATGCTCGCCACCAGAGGGGTCGCGCTCTCACAAGCGCTCGACCGACCCCCCCGTTGCTATACAGGGTGTCCCGTAAATAGTGTAAGAATCGGAAATGGGGGGTAGCTGAGACGATTCTGAACAACAATTTCCTTTACAAAAATGTCGGATGGAGCTTCGTTTTTGAATTATTAACGAAAAACACTGACCAATCACGGCGCTCGCCTTCCGCGCGCTCAGGGCCGTCCGACCTCGGAGAGCCACCGCGCCGGGTAGGTAGCAAGATGCGCGTTGAAGATACATCGAGGAACGAATACAAATAATTAAAAATACTACCACTACAACTGTTACCTAATTCGTTAATTACTACGTAATTAGTACGTAAATTATTAAATCGAATTTATTAATTATTTGTATTTGCTGTTTCCGAGAAAGAAGGAATAAAATCTCGGAATGTTTAGGAAATTAACCCTTCGCAACCGAGTGACGCTTCTCGGCAGAGTGTTTTAAAATTAAAAATTCTATTAGAAGAGTCGACCGTACGGTTTAGCAGCAAACATTTGCGGCAAACATGGTCTGCACGTTCGTCGAACGCAGGTAACTCGCAATCGCGCGACAATGGGTTGCCTTACCTGGAACTTTTTCGGGGAGGGAAATGCAATTTGTCAATCAAAATTTTTCACAGAATCTACGCATTTCTGAACAGAAGCGGACGCACGAGATGGAACGCGTAAACGCAGAGTATTATCGTTCGTTCTTCGTTTTCGCGGACTCCAAGGGGAACGCGGAGAAAGCCGCCCGCACGTATCGCGCCCATTATCCCAGCAAAAAGGAACAACAATCCTGAAGGGAGCAAGGTTCGAAGAAGCAACAATCCAGGAAGGAGCAACAACCATTCAGGGAGCAACAACCATTCAGGAAGGAGTAACAATTCAGGAGGGAGCAACATCCAGGCACCGTTATCAACCCAGGAAGGAGCAACAATCGAAGAAGGGTGCAACGGAACACATCGGTATGTGAAAGTGAAAAGTGTTAGTGACCGTGCTGTGAAGTTTTTTCGGGGTGAGAAGCAGGTACAGCGATCGGGCCGTCCCATCAGCTGATTTTCGTTGGGGTTTTTGACCTTGCTGTGACCGACAGCGGTGCATTGGCCGGGCTCTATTGTCAGCGCAGTAGGTCAATTTGCAGATAAATGGGTAAGTCGAATTTCAATTATTTCTCTATTAACCCTTTGCATTCGAGGAATGTTTCGGTACGCAGAAATGCAGTCTGCTTTTTCAGTACAGTTTTTAATAACAAACGGTTACAAATGGTTCTTACCGTATTTCTTTTAATTTTCTGATAATAATTTTTATTTTAATTTTAAAACACTCTGCCGAGAAGCGTCACTCGGTTGCGAAGGGTTAATTTCCTAAACATTCCGAGATTTTATTCCTTCTTTCTCGGAAACAGCAAATACAAATAATTAATAAATTCGATTTAGTAATTTACGTACTAATTACGTAGTAATTAACGAATTAGGTAACAGTTGTAGTGGTAGTATTTTGAATTATTTGTATTCGTTCCTCGATGTATCTTCAACGCGCATCTTGCTACCTACCCGGCGCGGTGGCTCTCCGAGGTCGGACGGCCCTGAGCGCGCGGAAGGCGAGCGCCGTGATTGGTCAGTGTTTTTCGTTAATAATTCAAAAATGAAGCTCCATCCGACATTTTTGTAAAGGAAATTGTTGTTCAGAATCGTCTCAGGTACCCCCCATTTCCGGTTCTTACACTATTTACGGGACACCCTGTATATTCATTCCTCGAACGACTTCCCAATATCCCAGTCGTCTAAGGCAGGGCCTGCTAGAAAGCCTTACTGATGAGTCCACTGGCAGGCCCGGACGAAACGCGCCCCCTCTTTTCCTTTTCTGCCCTCCTACGAATTCTCACGAGATTCTACCCGCAGCGAAGCAGCGCCACACCTGACTCGCCATAAAACATCTAGCACCGGTTTTCGATGTCATTGCAGGTAGTAAAGTCATAGAACGCCTGGATTTGGAGGGTCATGCAGATTTGAATGAGTTTAATAATTAAATAGCCGTCTTAATGGCACTTGATTATAGGCAAAACTTGATTGTATGAAAGGTCTGACTCTACATCCGCTGGCTTTATGAATTTATTGTTACGCTGCAATACAGAATAAATCGTAATTGTTATTTCGCGTCATAACAATAATATCTATTTGCTACATAAATCGGCTCCACAAACTTTGTGGAAGCCAACAATACCGGTATTTAAATTCTGTGGAAAAAATGGCCCCAAGATCGTTGAAATCGCAAAAGGTTGCTCAAGCTCTAAAAATATCGGTTACGAGCGAAATTGCTAAACACCGATGAACGTAGTACCGGCAAGAGAGCAGGCAAATCTGGTTGTAACTAAAAGCCATTTTCATCGTCTGTCTAAGGTTTGTGTAACGCGGTTAATTCCTCGCCCATGTCAGCTAACTGGGGAGCGGGTTCACACGGACCCCAGCCAGAAACAGTGAAATCAGAGTAATCCGGCAGCCGGTCGCTACTGCACGTTCAAAGGATATTCTCCCTCTCTCTCTTTCTCTCTCGATCTCTCAATCTCTGTCCGACGTATCTAGGCGCGTACGACCGTGTGCTTGTGAGCGAGTTCGTGTGGACACGTAGGAGGCACGAGAGCGCGATTACGTCGGCACCAGCATTATCGGAAAGTGCATTACCAACGCGCCGATCGTAATTCCTATGTGCGATTTCCACTCGGTGCCAGTCCACGTTAAACGATCCGAGGCCA
This sequence comes from Colletes gigas, assembly GCF_013123115.1. Classification (NCBI taxonomy): domain Eukaryota; kingdom Metazoa; phylum Arthropoda; class Insecta; order Hymenoptera; family Colletidae; genus Colletes; species Colletes gigas. The sequence goes on along the minus strand of NW_025106651.1, from coordinate 4,158,023 downwards.
ACGGTACTCCTTGATCGACGCTCGACCATCGGATAGGAGTTACCGACGCGACGTTCTGATTATAAAGCCAGGATCGAGGATTTCGGGTGTAATTATTCGTCGTCGGGCATTCGACAAACTGCGGACGTCGAGCGGTCAACCGGACCTTAATCTTACAATTAGAGGGACGTTTTTGTCTCATCCGGGGCGAACTTCTCGATTTATAAACGTTCGAGAACTTGATTCAATACGACTCATTTAAATCGATCGAGGACGCCTCGATATTCCTGGAGCATTTTTCGCTCGAGAAAATATCGCTGATTCGTTGATTCTGTACAATTTAATCCTTAAGGGGCCTCTCGACTTTGTGGGATTAAAAAAGTCGAATTTTTTTTGTTTTGCGTTTTCTTTTAGTATGTAGTCTCGAAAATATATCTACCAAATATTGAATTGAAATTTGGAAGACTAACGAAGTCATAGACTGCTGAAATGTACCACGCGCAGGTATACCAACTGGACGTAAACGCTTTAAAGCTGCTTTTCTTGAAACTACATTTTTCGATACTGCGTAGACAATAACATGAAAACTATTCAAGATATCAACATCAAATTTATGCAGTATCTTTAGAACTGGTCCCTCTATGGCAAGCACTAGGATAACTGCGATATATGCGTCTTTTTTGTTTGCTTCACGCGCGCGAATTATAACTAGTCTATACCTTTTCTTTTATTAACAAAAAAGCAATCAAATATATGAAAATATTCAGTACCTGTTCGTAAAATAACTACCATTGTGACATTTTTCGTTTTTTTGAAAATATCTTAGTTCATGATATAACCAAACTTATCTATATTAAGAATATCTTTAGTTTTTGGATTTTGGATAACTTGTTTGCAAAATGATACCTACACAGTCGGGCGCTATACGTAAAAACTGTTGTTTGTTGATCAACTCACACTGTGTTATCAATAGATATTATGCGTTGCAAAAAGTCGTAAATATAGTTAAATATATAATAAATATATCCACGACATCCGAAAAATCAGAAAGAAATATCTTTTTTTCTTGCCTACAAGGTAGAATGGCCCCTTAAAGAGGTATTCTTATCAAGAATTTTATAAAAATCGATTTTTTTTTATTGCACTTTTTTAATTCGTAATATTTACGAAGCTACAGCCATTTGAAGAGCTCACAGTTATAGCGAATAACCAATATTTCTACCACAATTATAACTTATTCAAGAGTTTCAATTTTTTGGCTTCTTTTAACAGATTTTTGACACGTAATTTGACGCAACTGACTCTTTGCGTTTTTTAGTCAAGAGAAATAATTTTCTTCAATTACTAATGTATTCAAAATGTCATGAGTATAAAAGTTAAACATTTTGATTATCTCAACAGTGGGAATTATACGTCAGATACAACATTGTAAATAACAAAAACCGCATTTTTAGAAACAAATCCAATAAAGAAAACTGATCATTCTTGGTTAACCCGAAAAATATGAGCGTTAAGGGGTTAATATTATTATAGCATTAAAAAAGTCAAATGATATATATAGTTTTAACTGTGGCAGTTAAGTTACTTTTGATAGTACAGTGTTCCCTCGTTAATGTTAGTTAGGTACTATTAAATTGTTCATTGGTATCCCTGTTAGGCTTCAACGCATTCGAGGTAAAAGTGAGAAACACTGAGAATGGTTGAAATAGAGAGAAATGTTTAACGTTTGTTTATTCTACAGATTCTAAAATCATTCAAGATTCAAAGTACATACCTAGCTTTTTTACAAATAGCATGTTTTTTGTATGGTAGCTCAACTTAATACTAGAATCACAGATAATTATGGTGTATTTATCTGTACCAAAGAAATTAAAACGATGAATACTTGAATAAATGTATAATTCAATGGAAATAAATGTTTATTCATTCTCCTATAGAAAATTACAGTAAATTTTCAAACAATCAATCGAGTATAGTTTTTACAATTTTTATTAGAAATGACGAATGAGGCATTTTTATCACTTTGGTAGTTCTACTGTTAAAAAATGTCATGGCTGATTTATTAATAACGTTACACTATTTAATACGTTTACCAGCGATCATCAATCTATTTTTATTAATTGCTTCGCGAACATTAGCGAGGGACGACTGTATGGTTTAATTTTGCTTTCACTTTCGTTACACTAAACTACCTTTACACGTTGTTTATTTATATTTTCAATTTGACTTATCAAATTTTATACGCAAAATAAATTTCCATGAAATTAATACAATATTTGCATTATTATTATTAGCATTATTTAGCTTCCTATAAATTAAATTGTTCCATTTTAAAAATGAGTGATATCATAAAAATGAAGTCAATTTATACAGTTGTTTCGATTTTTATATAAATATTCGATTTTATAAAAATAGACAATGGAAGAAATGAATGTAGACCAAAGATTGAGTAAATGATCGAGTGCTGTAATTAATACCGCAATTTGGTTGCGACGCATATACTTTACTCTAACAAAAAAAATTTTTGTTCCATATTCAGCACTGATTAAATATTAATATTTTATAAGTTGAGCTATTAAAGGGTGTATTATTGAATTGTGTTTAGGACATCAATTGGCATTGATTCAGCCCTGATTGGATTGGTTATCTCGATTATTGCAGAAATTCTCAGCCTCGATTTCCTGCAATAATGCACTAGAGATGTTATGCTATAATTAAGCATGGTGAAGTAATTCATTTAGATATTTCTTTGAATGGTGCTTTACATCCTTGATTGTCTCTATATAACTTCATAAATTTTTCAAAAGTTTCATATTAGAAAGACTTATTAACAAATCAAACTTGAAAAGCCCAGGACAAGCTGTACTACAAATAAATGAAAGTAATAAGGAAGTGTAGAAAATAACCACGATTCATTTGATGTTGATAAAAAGTGTTGTCACAGGAAACCGTTCGTGGTATATCACGAGACGGAATCCGTTAACGGTTCAGCGTTGCACACGTCGTGGTTTGCACACGGCGTGGTTTGCACACGGCGTGCAATCGCCCTTTTCGGTTAGGGCGATCGTCGATTGTTAAACCGAACCGTTCTTAAGACGAGCACCGTGCCGTGCGTTCAGCAGATCGTAGCGAGTTCGCGTCCAGACACAACGTGTTTCACCTTATATAATAAAGTCTTCTGCTCGTTATTGTTATCTGTGCCTATACTTTCGACCACAGTGCATCTCCTATTGCTATCCCATTAACAATAGGTTATGGGCCCAGAATATCGTGCCCTTCGGAAGTATTAGGTAACGAAATAGGAAGGTGTCGGTCACCGTGTGCATTGCCGTTCGAGTTCAGTGCTTACGAATACCAAGTGGACAATGGCGAGTCTCGTGAAGATCGAAGCTCTCAGCAAGGAGAACTACGACACTTGGAAAATTCAGATGCGTGCATTGCTGATCAAGAACGATGCTTGGTGTTACGTCTGCGGTGAAAAGAAAGCACCAACAGTGACGGCCGACGATCCAGCAGCAGAAGCAGCTTTCCGCACGTGGGCTGAAAACGACGAAAAGGCGATATCCGATATAATACTCTCGATCAACCCGTCGGAACTGAAGCAAGTGAAGAACTGCAGTACATCAAGTGAAGAATGGCAGAAACTTGGTCAAACATATCAGTCACGGGAGCCTGCGCGCAGAGCTACGCTGCTGAAGAAATTAACTCTGCAGCGTATGAACGAGGGCGAAGATGTCCCGCGAACACCTCAGGAGGTTTTTCGATGCCGTGGACAAACTTAGCGAAATGGACGTCGAGATAAATGCAGATTTGCTGGCGATTTTGCTACTATACAGTTTGCCGCACAATTTTGAAAATTTCCGTTGCGCGATCGAGTCACGCGACGAATTACCGGTCCCCGATGATCTACGAATAAAGATCATCGAAGAAAGCGATGCGCGTAAAAATGAAGCGCACGATATAGTGCCGAATGCCATGATTGCCGGGAAACATGCGAAGTCGAATCATGGTAAGAAAATACCAGTGATGGTCGATCGCGAGTGAAATGTTTTCGGTGTCGGAAATTCGGTCACATAGCGTCCGAGTGCCGCAAAAGTGGCGGAAACTCGAAACATTCGGCCGGTAGTGCAAGTAACGATTTTTCTTTATACACATCAGAATTCGGACAAAACTGCGAAGTGGCGCGAGCGATATCTGACGCGAGCAGTGAATTATGGTGTTTGGACAGCGGCAGCACATCTCATTTGTGCAAAAATTTAAGCCGTTTTGAAAAAATCTATAAACGGCCACGCGGAAAGCTGAATCTCGCAAGTAACGCATCGACCGATATTACCTCGAGTGGAACTGTGCGTATAGTTGTCGATCAAATGGGTTCAGAAAAGAACCTCACGATGGAAGAAACCTTGCAAGTACCGGATCTCCGAACGAACCTGTTGTCTGTCGGAAAGATCACGGATCATGGTTACAAGGTACTGTTCACGAAGGATCGAGCGACAGTCATCAATGCAGTGGGCAACGGCAAGCTGGTCGCCACTCGCAGGGACGGCCTATATTACATGGAGCAGAAGGGTCTTCCAAATCGAGCCATGGTTACGGACGAGGGTGCAACGAAATCTCAGCGCATCGATACACTCGAGATGTGGCACCGACGGCTCGGACATTTAAATCAACAAGATTTAATGGAGGTGAGACGCAGACGCATCATACCGAGCGGTAACGTTAAAGATTTTAACCGACCATTGCGTTGCGAGATCTGTATTGAAAATAAAATGACGCGAACGCCTTTCCCCGAAAAATCGAAACGCGCGACGGACGTTTTAGATATAATTCACAGCGACGTATGCGGCCCTATGCGAACGCAATCGCGCGCGGGTAACAAATACTTTGTCACCTTTATCGACGGTCATTCGAGATGGTGCGAAATACGATTTGTGAAATCGAAAGATCAAGTTTTCGACGCGTTTAGGGATTTTAAAACCTATATCGAAAAACAGACCGATCGAAAAATTAAAACGCTCCAGTCGGACAACGGAAAAGAATATGTCAATTCGCGTTTCGACAAATTTTTAAAGGACAACGGTATAAAGCCTAGGCTATCAGTCGCGTATAATCCACAGCAAAACGGAGTAGCCGAGCGAAAGAATCGGACAATTATCGAAACAGCGAGATGTCTAATCGCGCAATCCGGTTTGCCGCGATCGTTTTGGGCAGAGGCCGTATCGACGGCAAATTACATTCGTAACCGATGCCCGTCGAGAATCTTAGCCGGAAAATCTCCATTCGAAAGACTTCACGGGAAGTTACCCAGTGTAAAGTGTTTTCGCGATTTTGGATGCGATGTCTACTTCCTAAACAACGATCCGAACAAGGGGAAGTTTGAACCGCGATCGCGAAAGGGTACTTTCCTTGGTTACGCTGAATATTCGAAGGGATACAGGATATGGAACAAGGAAGAAACGCGAGTAGAAATTGCGAGCTACGTGAAATTTCTCGAGAATTATAATGCGAATCAAAAGGAAGTAGGCATTAACTCCAATCTCGAAAACGTCTCTTCCGAAGATATCCCGACGGATGACATAGATCGTGAGGAACGAGAAAACGCGACTTTTGATGTCGATCTATCGTATCGACGAGATACTATCGACAACGGGGATGACGCGGGTGAATCAAGCGACGGCTCGAGCGGGTCAAACGCGAACCGAAATAATCGCGAAAACGTACAATCTCGAAGAGGTAAAGGTAGACCGAGAAAAATACTCACAGGTATGAGGGGAAGACCCCGAAAAGAGTATAACACGGTACAAGTAGGAAGTACCGCGGTCGAAGTTTTTATGACCGAGATCCCTTTAGAGCGAGCCATCGCGGGCCCGGATACGGATGAATGGCATCAGGCCATCGCTACCGAGTTAGGATCGATATTAAAAAACGATACCTGGAAAATCGTCGAGCGTCCAAAGAATGCAAAGGTAATCGGAAGTCGCGTCGTTCTACGAAATAAATATAAGCCGAACGGTGAAATCGACCGTCGAAAAGCGAGGATAGTAGCGCGTGGATTCTCTCAACGTTACGGGATTGACTTTTGCGAAACTTTTGCCCCGGTTGCGCGTTTAGAGTCAGTTAGAATTATGTCTGCTCTTGCAGCCGAATATAATATGAAAATTCACCAAATAGACGTGACATCAGTATATTTAAATGGTAATATTGACGAAGAGATTTTTATGGAGGTTCCTCGTCACGTTGAGAAAGCCTTAGACATTTTAGCTGAAACCGAAAAAGATAGTGGCATAAAAGCAAAAGCTATCGCAATGCGGCGTAGTCTAAGAAGCGGAAACAAAGTTTGTTCATTGCGGAAAGCTTTATACGGTTTAAAACAAGCCGATCGCAGTTGGCATTGTCGTTTAGATAAAGAATTAAAAGAATTCGGATTAATTCCGAGCAAGGCCGATCCTTGTGTTTATTATCGTGGGCAAGCGGAAGATATTTTGATAGTTCTCGTTTACGTGGACGATATCCTAATAGTCTCCCGCGATCTCGAAAAGATAAACAATTTCAAGTCCTATGTTAGAAACATTTTCGAGATAAGGGATCTAAGCGACGTAAAATGCTGCCTAGGAATAGAATACAATCGTTCCAAACAAATGATACAGATGCACCAGCGAGGTTATATAGTCGACCTACTGGAACGTTTCGGTATGTCAAATTGTAAACCTGTATCGACTCCGTTAGTCTTAAGTAGAAAGCTGCGAAAAGAAACTGAAAATTCGGGCGAAGATCATAAAGATTGGCCGTTTTGCGAATTATTAGGTTCACTCATGTACCTGGCAGTAGCTACCAGACCCGACATAGCTCACGCGGTCGGCGTGTTAAGCCAGTTTAACAATTGCTTCAACAAATCTCATTGGGTCGAAGCGAAGCGTATTTTGCGTTACTTAAAGGGTACCTCCAACGTAGGCCTTAGATACGAAGCCAGCGGCGCGCCAGTAAATGGATACGCGGACGCCGACTGGGGAAACTGTACGGAGGATCGAAAATCCTTCACGGGATATTGTTTTAATCTCGCAGGTGCCGCGATTTCTTGGGTATCCAAGAAACAAAAACAGTTGCTCTCTCCTCCGTTGAGGCAGAGTATATGAGCATGAGCGAGGCCGCAAAAGAGGCCATATAGTTGCGGCGTTTTTTCTCCGAATTAGGTTTCGAATCAAAGTCGAAAATCGATTTACATTGCGACAATCAGGGTGCGATTAGACTCGCGGGAAATCCTGTATTTCACAATCGTACGAAACACATCGATGTAAGGCATCATTTCGTCCGTGACGTTTTGAAAGAGAAGGAGATGAAATTAAAATACATCCCAACTGGCGAAATGATAGCCGATGTGTTTACAAAAGGACTACCGGGTCCGAAACATAAAGAGATGTCCAAAAGACTTGGATTAGACTTCCCGACGTAAAACGAGACTGTCAAACGTTTCCGTCTCGAGGGGAAGTGTTGTCACAGGAAACCGTTCGTGGTATATCACGAGACGGAATCCAATAACGGTTCAGCGTTGCACACGTCGTGGTTTGCACACGGCGTGCAATCGCCCTTTTCGGTTAGGGCGATCGTCGATTGTTAACCCCTTCCCGTGCCATTTACCTCGACGAAATCCGGGCCCAAACTATAGGCGTCAACGCGCGGTAAACAGACCAGACTGATACTAAACTTCTTTGTAACAGAGATTATAAGAATCGTGACCGACTCTTGTGGCGTACTGATAGGAACTAAAACTCAATCACGATCGTGATTTGCTGTCCGCGAGCCTGGCTCGTGATGTTTACGTTTGGGCCGACTTTCTGTTCGCGAGTCTGGTTCGTGATATTCATGTTGGACCAACATCTTCATCACGAGTCAGACTCGTTAAAGCACGGGAAGCGGTTAAACCGAACCGTTCTTAAGACGAGCACCGTGCCGTGCGTTCAGCAGATCGTCGCGAGTTCGCGTCCAGACACAACGTAACAGATCATTATGTGTTTCACCTTATGCAGGGTATTTCACACGTATATTAAACTGGCGTAGCCATTTGAAAAGGCCAAAGCAAAATTAATACGATATTTTTTTGCTATTTATTTGCTAATTATTTGCCAAAGAATTAATTTTTTTGCTCCAGCCGTTTTTGAGAAACAATGGCTACGCTACCGTAATATTAAGCTGGCGTAGCCACTTATTGTATCTCTGTACGTAAGACAGATATCAATACCATTCTTGCGGCATATTTTGTTGCTAATTTATTGCTCGTAATCCACTGAATATTAATTTTTTTGCCCCAGCCGTTTTCGAAAAACTGTGGCTGCTGTAGCTCAATATTAACCTAACGTAGCCACATGTTGTATCACAGTAGGTAACAAAGCTATCGATACCATTCTTGCGGCATATTCTTTTGCTAATTATTTGCTATCAATCCCCCGAATATTAATTAGCAAAAGAATATGCCGCAAGAATGGTATCGATAGCTTTCTTAGGCTCAAAGGCGCGACACGTGGCTATGCTAGATTAACGTTGGTCCAGCGCGGTCGTCGTTTCTCGAAAAATACTGCAGCAAAAAAATTAATATTCGGGGGATTGATAGCAAATAATTAGCAAAAAAATATGCCGCAAGAATGGTATCGATAGCTGTGTTAGGTACAAAGGCGCGACACGTGGCTATGCTAGATTAACGCTAGTCCAGCGCGGTCGTCGTTTCTCGAAAAAGACTGCAGCAAAAAAATTAATATTCGGGGGATTGATAGCAAATAATTAGCAAAAGAATATGCCGCTAGAATGGTATCGATAGCTTTCTTAGGCTCAAAGGCGCGACACGTGGCTATGCTAGATTAACGCTGGTCCAGCGCGGTCGTCGTTTCTCGAAAAAGACTGCGGCAAAAAAATTAATATTCGGGGGATTGATAGCAAATAATTAGCAAAAAAATATTCCGCAAGAATGGTATCGATAGCTTTGTTACCTACTGTGATACAACATGTGGCTACGTTATGTTAATATTGAGCTACAGCAGCCACAGTTTTTCGAAAACGGCTGGGGCAAAAAAATTAATATTCAGTGGATTAACAGCAATAAATTAGCAACAAAAGATGCCGCAAGAATGGTATTGATATCTGTCTTACGTACAGAGATACAATAAGTGGCTACGCCAGCTTAATATTACGGTAGCGTAGCCATTGTTCCTCAAAAACGGCTGGAGCAAAAAAATTAATTCTTTGGCAAATAATTAGCAAATAAATAGCAAAAAAATATCGTATTAATTTTGCTTTGGCCTTTTCAAATGGCTACGCCAGCTTAATATACGTGTATTTCACCTAACTTGACCACCTTAAATATATCGCTTATTTTGTATGATAGAAAAAAATGTCAAGGGGAGAAAGTATTCTGTTCGAAGGCGCCAATACGGTGACGGATCGAATTTTTTTTTCAAGGTTTTTTTTTTCGAGATTTCAAGGTCATCGTATTTTTTTTAAATGGGACCACATATTTTCGCTACAACAGTCTTATAGCTTATAAAAAGACGAATCCAACGATGTGCGATATGTTGACCTTCACGTGACCTTTAGCGAAGGAATTATGAAATGTTTGTCAGTAACTTCAGTACGCGTTCGGAGACGGTAAATGAAGGAATTTCAATTTCATTGAAACAGTCTTAAATTAAATGTTTATTTTAGAAGGTGTTCAAAATGTGCACCATGAACCTGGATACATTTTTGGAGGCGGTAAATAAATTTTTGCTGAACATTTTTCAGTTGTTCTACAGTAATTGATCTCCATGCATGTAGAATCCTTTGTCGCATGTTTTCTGCTGTTGTGGGAATATCATTGTAAACTGTATTTTTTAAGTGCCCCCACAGAAAGAAATCAAGTGGCGTAAGATCCGGCGATCATAAAATCAGTTCCACTTTTTCTGCTGTAGTGTACATGATGGAGAATCTTATTACACTGCTATCGATACCGCAACTTGTTGTGTACGTCGCGGCTTTTTGACAACGCGCTATTGACCCGCTTCGGTCATTCCCCTCTTACAATAATAATGCTTGTAAACATACTTCAACCGTTGAAAGGAGAATATGAATATCTATTTATAAGCACCAGAAACAATTACACGGTACACTGTTTCAATGAAATTGAAATTCCTTCATTTACCGTCTCCGAACGCGTACTGAAGTTACTGACAAACATTTCATAATTCCTTCGCTAAAGGTCACGTGAAGGTCAACATATCGCACATCGTTGGATTCGTCTTTTTATAAGCTATAAGACTGTTGTAGCGAAAATATGTGGTCCCATTTAAAAAAAATACGATGAACTTGAAATCTCGAAAAAAATGACCTTGAAAAAAAAATTCGATCCGTCACCGTATTGGCGCCTTCGAACAGAATACTTTCTCCCCTTGACTTTTTTTTCTATCATACAAAATAAGCGATATATTTAAGGTGGTCAAGTTAGGTGAAATACCCTGTATAATAAAGTCTTCTGCTCGTTATTGTTATCTGTGCCTATACTTTCGACCACAGTGCATCTCCTATTGCTATCCCATTAACAATAAGTATGATATAAAGAAACATTTTAATTTCAACTATAAATAAGTAAATGATCGAGTGGTGTAATTAATATCGCAGTTTGGTTGCGACACATATACTTTACTCTACCAAACAAATTTGTATTGCATATTCAGCACTCATCAAATATTAATATTTTATAAGTGGAGCTATTAAAGGGTGTATTATTGAATTGTGTTTAGGACATCAATTGGCATTGATTCAGCCCTGATTGGAATGGTTACCTCGATTATTGCAGGAATTTTCAGCCACGATTTCCTGCAATAATCGAGGCTCTACCATAATCAGTACACGACACAAAAATGGCAATTTCTGACGCGTGATGATGGAAACGTGCACGGGGCGTGCGATGAGTAAAGATTTAGATGCGCGCGTATCTGTAGAGATCTAGATGCGCCGGATAATGCTGAACTTCGGGCATTAAATTACGAACTCCTTTAAACTAGCGCGAAAATCTGCGTCCGACTGAAACTCGTTTCACACAGATTGCTCCGAGTTTTGCGTAACGTTGTTAATTCCTCGTCTGGCTTTGCACGACGAACAGGGACTGTGGTACGCGCGTCAGACACGACCCGGATTAATCCGGGAATTGGTAGTTTTTGCACGCTGTCCAGAAATTCAACAGGAAATTCTATCGTGATTTTTGTATTTAGTAACCTGTGCAACCTGATACCTACTGGATCATCAGCAACAAGCACCTAATTGTGCATATTAATAATGAAAATATAGTTTAATGTCGCACGCCAACTTAATATTGTGCGACTGTTTAGGGGGATACGCTTGAAGGCTCCAATATATGATATCCGCCAGATGAAGTATTCGTTCTGCTGGTTCGTGTTCGGTGTTATTCTCGGTGTTGCTTGTTTGATTTTTGGACTCAATCTGCTCTTTGGGCCAAGGTCACCATGGGCGTACCCAAGACCATGGGAGGAAGTATTAATCGCTGATTGGTTTTCTATTATATATACGCCGGCCAATCATTTTGGCGGCGAAGTTGGTCGGTGGGAGGCGGCATGTAACGGTGGTTTGTAATAATTTTTGCGGGCCCGGGTTTTTCCGCGAGAAGGCTACGGGCTCTGGCCACCGCTTGGTGCCCAGATGTTTTGTGCGGTACCTGAGTCTGGTCATAAAACATCTGGCACCGGTCGCCGATGTTATTGCAGGTAGTAAAGTCATAGAGTGACTGGATTTGGAGGGTCATGCAGATTTTAAGTGAATTTATTAATTAATTAGCCGCCTTAAGGGCACTTGGTTATAAGCAAAAGCCTTGATTGTTTATAAAAGGTGTGACTCTATATCCGCTGGCTTTATGAATTTACTGTTACGCTGCAACAGTATAAACAAAATTATTTCTTGTACTATACAGTGTTCGGCCATCCGTGGAAAAAATTTTAATGGAAAATTCTAGAGGCCAAAATAAGACGAAAATCAAGAATACCAATTTGTTGATGGAGGCTTCGATAAGAAGATATTAACGTTTAATGTTGAGCCAGTACTGAATTTTTTTCTCGAAAATACGCAGGATTTCGGGGGTATGTCTATTCACCAAAAATAATTATAATTGATCCCCGCAACCGAAAATAATTTTTCCAGAACGATTTGACAAAATTTTTTTTCGCCGAAAAATTTCAGCACCTACCTCTACCTAGCACTCTACCTCTCTTGGTAGAGGTCGCAGAATGAAATACTGATTCTGTATAGGCTCCCGTAAACATCGCCTGTGTTTCGATACAGCCGACGTGGAGTCACCTGTGTGATGCATGCCTTTGATCGCTTATTGCGTTAGTAAATAGGATCTAAATTGTCAGGGCCGGCGTGACTTTTTGCGGGGCCAGGTTCAAAAATTTTGTGGGGCCTGAATACACATTCAAATCCTACACTTAAATTTGACAATGAGGAATTATTTATTTACTAATGCTGTTACATATTATATATTTGTTATAAGATGAATATTAATTAATAATACAATCCAATAATAATATTAAATAATTTTTCTTGCTTTCTTTGACGCCAAATCTTTGGTAACATCATCAAAATCGATTGAATTTGCTACTTCACTTTCTATTGACAGAATATGTAGTCAGGGATGAAAATCTCTCTTGGCTTATCGATGATCGCAGATAATTTTTTATTAATTTCAACCGCGAGAAACTACGTTCTGTTGAAGCCACGGTTACTGGCGTCGTTAACACAATTTGTAATGCGAATAATAAATTTGGATATGCTCCCGAGAGATTGTTCTTTACCGAATAATTGGTTTGCGTTATTGACCGGAACATCTTAATTTCTTCAAACATTTCAGTTCCGTCGAAATCTCCTTCCAAATGTAAGTGAAGATCTTGACAATACTTTAATAAATTCATGTATAGAAAACCAAAAATATTTTGGTGATTTGCATATAATTCGAATCTTCTTTTAAAGGATACTAACCCCTTAACCTACGATTTATGTTTCAACAGCCTGGGCCCAAAGCGTCAACAAGATCGTGCGCAGCCTTCGAGTCATTTCGCGGTTCGGCAAATCGGTCCTAAGTTGTACTAAACGCGCACATCTTGTAGAGATATTTCTCTAATATTTAAGAAAATATATTTCAAAGTGCGAACGTGCGTATCACAAGCCTGGTCTGTGCTGTTCGTGGCGAGTCAAATTACAAACTGCGATCGTTGTACCACGAGCTATACCCGTAGTATTTACATTTGGCCCAACCGATATACCACGAGCTATGCCTGTAGTATGTATTTACATTTGGCCCGACCGATGTACTACGAGCCAGGCCCGTGGTAATCAGTTTTAGCCCGAATAGAAGACTACGTGTCTCACACGTAGTTGTAGGTTAAAGGGCTAACACAGTATCTATTATTTTTAAAATGTAATGTACACAGAAGTATTCTTTGTCGCTGATCGTCGATGATTCATCCTGTCCTTCATAATCGAATAATTTTGATTCTTCCAAAAATTGGGGAGTCTTATTTCTATTTTTTTAAGCAGTTTTTTAAACAAATCCAAGTAATATTTTTTCGCATCCATAATTCGCTTTCAAGGGGCAAAAAATTCAATGAAAGTACAAAATCTGTAATCATGTATGACTTTTGCAAAAAACTATTGATGTAGTTTAATTTCTGTAAAAAGTACATTTCTTTGAAAGCGCCTGGATTTTTTTATCTAAAGTAGTTTCCAGGATATGAGGACTTTATGGAGTTACACTGAACTTTGGTGATTTTTGTCATTCCTTTAAACTGAATCATCACTGCTAAAAAAATGTCTTGCATCTGTTAATGGTATTATCATTCTGTGAAAAGAATCAAAATCGGTGTTTTTAATTGGGTAATTTTCGTAGACCGCGGGACCTCTCAAAACGCGGGGCCGGGTTCCGGCGAACGCGCTGAACCTGCCTTGCACCTACCCTGTAAATTGTATATCGTATTTGGTGTCATTTTAATCAGAAAAGTGTCACGAATATGTTGATGAAGTTTGAAAAAAGGAAGAACAAAAATAAAGATGAATTTCGTTGTTGATTTAATATTGTATATGTACTAGTTAAATCGTGTCATAACTTCAGTACATATATGTATGTATCGCTCGTTTACTGCAATAGTGATATAACCCGAAAAGATATAACTTGCGAATTTGAACTGTTTAACCAACTTATTTTACTCTGAGTTGTCTCACGATTTCGGCAAATAAATGATAGGTCAATTAAATTACAATTCCTTTTTTCAGATGAGGATACACTTTAAAGAAAGGTCAAATGTATATTATAATTTATGAAAAACAATAATAAAAATTATGTTGTACTTGATCTTAGTTAAATCAGAAAACTGTCACAGACATGTTAAAAGTTTCAAAACAAGAAAAGGAAAAATAAAAAATTTGTATTATTGCACTAGTGTTGCCTTAGTAATTTGAGCCCGTATCGTATGACAATGTTCGACGACCGACCGTCAAGCGCGCCGCTATCTTGGGGAACCGCCCATAGGAAGGCATACTCGCCGATACAGCGAGTGCTTAGTTCTAACGGTACGCAGTGGGGATAAGTAGAGGGGATATGATATTTGCCTATATCGTGGACGAGTTCCGAGCTTATATAGAGAAAATACTGTAATTTTTTAACGAAGCCTCAGTCAAAAAATTGATATTCTTGATTTACTTCTTATTTTGGCCTCTAGAATCTCCCATTAAAATTTTTCCCAGGGGTGACTGTAAACAGGGGTAAATGTAAGTTATGTTACTATCGTGAAATTTTATCGTGATTTTTGTATTTATTAACCTGTGCAACCCGATATCTACTGGATTATCAGCAACACGCACCTAATTGTGCATATTAATAATTAAAATATAATTTAATAGACTATGTACTCGATAAATGTATGAACAAAATTATTTCTTACACTACATACAAAAATGACAAACTAAAATGACAAAATCACTATTAATTGTATATGTAAATTATGTTTCTTAAAAAACTTAAAAGTAATTGATAGAGGAATTATTATTTCATTACATATTTGCCGTTTTAAATACAAATATTTAAAAAATAATATCCTCAAAAAATAAGCGAAATAAATATGTTATTTAATTGAATAGGCTACAAGTCACAAATTTGTGACTATTTTTTTGTTGTGTAGCGACCGGTCGTGCGCACATGGGAAAGTTTTTCTCTCGTGCAAACGGCCCACGTAATTTACGACTCTCGTTCGTCGAAGCTGTTTTTGAGGAAGATATTTTCCAGACTCGCGTATCGAATGCGTTTAGTAAATTCTTTTCCTAAGTCCCTCAACAGCAAATAGAGACCGTCGTAAATTAGGGATTTCCAGACGACACTCGACGCGTACCCATCGGAGTTTCGCCAAGTGGGCCCAGCGCGGGTGGTCCGAAGGAAATCTTGCAGTGAGGGCGCAACGTCGTCCCCCTCAATCACCACGCCGTTTCGAAAACAAGCACGCCGTGGGCGTAAGAAATAGGCGGTGATTTGGGAAAAATAAACGGCCCTGATTGGAAAGGCCCAACGCGTGGGGTTAACCAATCAGGGTTGTTTAACAATTTTGCCAGTGCAACCGAGGGGTCGACACGGAGACGAGCGAGGAATAACTACACTTGGTTTTGTGCGCTCTATCCGAGAACAACGGAAAATAAAGAAAGATTTGTCACCCCACAAGAAGTGTAGTTCCTACAACAACCTATCTCAACAGTTGTATTTTTGTTTACAAGAAACAGTGAAATGTAATAACTGATAATGAATATCTGTGGAACAAATGGAAAAACATAACGATTTGTTTCTTTCATATAACATACCATGACAACACATTTCTCATTTATGTTTAAAAAATCATTAAGTTCTTAATATTTATTATGTTATATTCTTTATTAATTTACAGATATAAATGAGTAATTTCTTCTTAAGTGGATATAAAAAGAAGGATTGAATCCTTGATATAGAAAAATAAATTGTTATATTTTTCCATTTTATTTTAATATTTAGATATAACTGTTACTTTTTTACATACAGATTCACCATATATCAATTTTACGGTACCATTAAGTTCTTTATTATATTTCATTTAAGTACAAAAGTAAAATAAAAAGATACAATGAAGAAAGAAATTAATATAACGAAATAATTCATCAGAATTCTAACAAAACTATACGACAAATCTGTATTTGTTTGATTCATAAAGAAGTTTCATGAAATTTATCTCTTGCATGTGCTTGTACTTACTTAAAATTTTAATTTGGAATTTAAGATTATTTTTTAACATAAAATAATTTCTAAAAACAATAAGTGCCACCCATAATTGATCTTTGTTTAATCGTTTGTGTAATTACATTTAGTTACATTTATCAAGAAATATTATACATATATTCGACACTAGTACATACAACATATCGGAAAGAATGAGATATTACAATTAACAGCACTAAAAAAAAAATTTTTTTATTCTGAAACATGTCATGTTTTGTATGAAAATTTAAATTAATAATCAAAACTGCATTACTTCACATTGAGATGAACTCTTACACTATAAATGTACCAATGACTACCATTGCAATTGTTAAAATTCACGTATATTTTGTAACTTTTTAAATCAATTCTATATTTATTGAAACCTATATAATGTAAGTCTTGCGAAAAATATTTCTTTTTTACTCAAAGAAAAAGATGGAGAACCAACAAGGTTAAATTAACAGCATGTATCCATTTGATTTAAATCAGCGAGCTCTGCGGTTTAATCATTCTATAAAATTCGAAAATATTTAGTTATAGAAACGCAAGAGCATACGTACATTTCGAAATATAGATTTTATCGTATATTGGGCTTTTCAATTAACGCTTAATGCATGAAATTTACTGATTGCAGTCAAATGCAGTTGACATCTTCGACCGCATTGCTCATTTTAATGGACATCAATTTCGGCGACTGTTTATTCGGGCAGTTTGCAAGACACGATATTTCCGGTTGCCACTAGGGCATCGCAGTGTTCAGTTATAATGAACATTGCTTTCCATTCGGCCGAAAACAGTGTGCCCCAATTAAATGGGACATTTTCGAAGTAGCCAACAATGTACGCACCGGCTGAAAATTAACCGCAGACGAGCTGAACAGTGGACAATCGATGGATTAAATGTCGAGACAAAATTTAATTTATGACGAATTCTATGTATCGTGTTTTCCATTGAAATAGTTGATTCTGTTAAATTCAATCGAAATTCATTATGTAGAGCGGATCATTGATCATGTGCAAATTTGTTACAATTAATTCTAAAATATTTGGAAAATTGAAAAACTAAAGATTTTGGATTATAGGCGTTCATTTAGAACACTTTGTAAAAATGGTAAACAATTGGTGTTACTTTTATCCATTCGTATGAACTTCGGTCCATTTATTCAATCATTTATAATTCAGGCTAGTTCCACACGAAACGTATGGTCAAATAAATATTGCATTTGAATTTTAAATTTAATTATCCTGGTTAACACAAAGTAAATGTAATGTGAAATCTCACAGATAACGCCATTCTGATCTGTGACACTAGTTTCACAATCAAAAATTACAATTAGCAAGAGATACATTTCATGACAATGGATAAGTTTTAGACCTTATAAACAAATGCATACACTACAGATATTATGCTATAATTAAGCATGGTGAAGTAATTCATGTAGATATATCTTTACATGGTGCTTTACATCCCTTATCCATACCACTTGTCTTCATACAACTTTGTAAATTTTTCAAACGTTTTAAATTATAAAGACTTATTAACAAATCGAACTTAAAAAGTTGAGGAGAAGCTGTACTACAAATAAATGGAAGTAATGAGGAAGTGTAGACAATAACCACGATTCATTTGATGTTGATAAAAAGAATGATATAAAAAAACATTTTGTTGGAAATGCGGCCAATGTAGGCATTGTTGGTGGGCTTGTAGCCGATGGTAGCGAAGTCGAATGGGGTTTCCCCGTTCGAGAGTGGGCTTATGTCTCCTGGGCATGAGACATCCACGTGTATTCTTTCCATAATGTCCAAGTTTATCTTTCTCTTCTTTGATATATATGTGTAGTATTAGTTAATTGCGTTAAATGAAAAATGTATTGTGTACAAGTTTAATATAGTTGTTCTAATTTGGTTAACTTTGTAATATTTCATAATCTCTGATACATTTTAATAACAGTTATAAAATATTCTTAACAAAAATAGAAACACCATTATTATCCATAAAGTAACAGATAACAATATATTTGGCACACGTTGTAAAAATATCAACTATGTTTTTAATTTTAGCAACGCAAATGTTTTACATATTGAGAATTAGAATAAACAACTACGAGAATTAATTGGAATATTAGTTTACGATCAAATACAATAAAATTATTGTGAAATATCGTATTCAACAAAAAAAAATTATTAAATAATAAAAAAAATCAGATACGAAATTATAATAGTATTGTAAGCCAAAAACCTATTAAATCAATATAAAGTATAATTAACATTTAAAATGAAAACTGGTTTTCATTTTGGATATATTATTATAATTATATTTGAAAAAAAACATTAAAATTAAAATGCATATTCCACCAACTTATGGAGATTTACGCGTTTGGATTTAATAGAAGGATGCCCTAAGCGCCATACATGGAACGCGAACGAAAATTTTAATACCAAAGTGTGACAATTGGCTTCTGAATAGTTGAACTGTGACAGAATAATATTTGAGATTGGAATTTTCATAGCTGCAGGTATATTTGATAAATGTTTCAAATTTAATGTGCACATTATGCAAACGTTAGACTTTATTATGGGCCAATACTGCAAGATGTTCGTGGACGCTTATGATACCCAGTGGCTCGAGAGGCAAAATCGCTGCATTCTTAGGAGTACAAAGGAGGCAATAACTACTCGTAAAGAGCACAATATAACCTTCCTAGTGCAGTTTGAGGAGGAGGAAGATTTGATATACGAACCAGGAATTGCAGATTAGCATAAAATGGCTGAAAGGTTCCGAAAATCGTTAGCTGTAACCAAAGATTTAAACATGTTTCTCCCAAAATCACATTTCATGAAGAAACTCATGAGCAGAAAATACACTTTTGTATTTTCGGTTTTCCCCAGTTGACTGGACATATGAATTTTTTAATTAATACATAAAATTTGTATATATTCTAAAAGTCACACAAAATATCCTGAAAATTTGAAAATAATTAATAGAATATTTTATTCACAATAAATTCAATTAGTTCCTCCCAATTGCTACTGTAAGTGTTAAAATCGCATGGTTGACGAACGATTGAAGTCTAAATGAATATCTATTCTCGTGGGCAGTAATTGAGTGATATGTACCTGAAAATTTTGCACGCATGAATGCTCATGACAACACCGTGTGTTGTGGGTGTCAGGTCTTTGACCCTCAGAGTCCGGACTTTCCACTAAAGACAAAGGGTTAAAATGACCTAAAATATACATATGTTACCGCTCGGGTGGTTTAGGATTGGAAAACTGATTATCACTTGTTAAATTTAAAATGGACTGTATATTTATTTTTGCGATCTGAATATAGAAAGGCATTGTTCATTCCCTGTAAGTAAACTTTGACGTTGCACACAATTTTAACAGGAAAGAAAAAGCAGTAACATCCCGACTAAGAATATACCAAAGTCACTCACGAATACTTGATCCAAAAAACTGGACAATCCTATTGTAATTACTGCGATATCGAGCTCTTAACAGTTAACCATCTACTATATGAGTGCAGTGAAACTGAACAACAAAGAAATCAATACGACATAAAACCAGGCACAGCTCAAATGGATCAAAAATGAATAGAAAACACCTTTAAGTACCCAAAGGAAATAAACATCTTCGACAAAATATAATTAACAACAGACAGACATCTGTCGCTAATAACCCTGTAGTCGATGTGACATAAAACCCTCAAGAAGAAGAAGAAGAAGAAAAGCATTATTACAGTACTGAACAAAAATATAAGACACTTCGATCTCTTATATATTTTGCACATATAAAAGAAATATATTGCATATAATATTAACAGTGAGCATACAAAATCTTAAATTCGAAGGACATACAATAAAAAGGTTGGAGAAAAAAATATTAATATAAACTGACATAATTAATATAAACTGATTGGACAAAATTGCAAGATAATTACAAAACAATTGACATTTCTTTAAGAGAAATATCTGATTAAACGTCACACTAATATTTTTGTGAGATCTCTTTTACCTACTTATCATGTAACAATTGATTTCGGATTGTTTTGTATAATATTTTTACTTGTTTTTATTATAACACTTTTAGATAAGTCAATCTAAACATTTTCAATGGTATTTAGGTCGAGTGAACTATTGAACCATTCTAAAACTGTAATTTTCTTTTAAATAAAATAATGTTAAACAGTTTCTACGGCATTACTACGGTAAGTTTTCGCATTTGTGTTGATTCACAGTCGAATAACTACCGACAGAAATCGTAAGAATCGAAAATAGACTAAGCATCTCATAATTTTTTCCAATTAAAATCAACTCGTGTATTTTAACTTTTGCGTTGTATTCCCTTCGAATTCAAGATTTTGTATACATATTCTGTAGATATATAATGTAAATTTTCCTCTTTTACATACAGAAAATATAGAAAGACGCGAGGTGTCTTATATTTTTGTCCACTATTGTAGATTGCTTATGGACAAAAAATTGAAAATGTGGAAAAAAGTTTTAAAGTAAAATAACTTTAATCTTTAGTCTTATATTTATATGCGGAAATATTTTAATTAAATCCGAATTGATGTCGTTGTTCCAATTTCTTCGGTTTGAGGTGTCTGTATTTTTATAAAATACGAGATACTTAAACTTATTTGCACTTTGTTTCAATTTTCTTGAAATTCGAAGCAACTTGCAAAATTGTCCGCTTTTAGCACTACTTTTACTTTTTCCATGGCATTCAGAATGTCTAGAACATTGTATATATCACCACGACTTATAAACTTTCTTCTTTTACATGCAGAAAATGTAGAAATATGTGAAGTGTCTTATATTTTTGTCGAATACTGAAGGTCGTTTAGTCAAGAGGATTGCCCTCTACAACCAGTTTTCTTATTCTAGTCTACAAACTAAAACCCTTCCTCGGTGAAAACGTTACATAACCCTCTCGAACTGAATATGATCCGGGTTTGATACTCGAGGGTTAAAAGCGGTACTTTAATTAAGAAGAGGGAGGATCGTGTGTGAATCGTTAATAATGAATCGATCAGAATAAAATTAAGATAGAGAGAGAGAGAGAGAGAGAGAGAGAGGGAGAGAGAGAGAGAGAGAGAGAGAGAGAGAGAGAGAGAGAGAGAGAGTAACCAAAAATTAACATATGTATGGGGAGTGTCTTCTAAATTAGCGAGGCCTGCTCACTGTAATTAATGTGTCTCCTGCGATATTTATTAGGTTTAATTAAAATTTGTCCATTTGGCTTCAGCTGACCTTTCTGTTCACATATTTTACGAATTTGATACGGTTGTTCTGAACAAAAACAGAAAAGATTGAAACGTGGAATATTTCGTTGAAAATTGAAAATGCGGAATATTTTGCGCTCTGTAGAAAATATTTTTTAAGAGGGCAAAATCCTTTGATGCGTTCAAAAGTAAGACACATTGCAAATAACTGCAGAAACGAAAATAAACATTTAATTGATATAAGTTTTTGTAGTTTTATTTACCATAGTATGAGATATAGAAAGCGTTAATTTAAAAAAAAATGATCTTTGTTTACGTTTGTGACGTCATTGCTTCCAGCGATGTTTTCAGAAACAGTGTGCAAAATAACTCGAGATCTAGATAACCGATTACTTTGAAATTTTGCAGATATCTTTACTACAACATTTATTATGGAATGACGTAGTCATGTTTCAAAAATTTTAATTATTTGAAAAAATATAAACAAAAAACATACAAATTTTTCATCCAAATCGACTTTTCAAATACAAATAGATGCCATTTTGACAATTTTCATTAAAATCAAATTTTTCGAACGTCAATCCCCAAAGAATATACTACAGTTTTTGTCATAACTTCTTAACAAAGCATTTATAGATTTTTGTTTATACATATAACATTTTACTCTCATTTTAATTTGCAGAAGACGCTACTGAAGTGTGTACGGAAAAATGCGGAAAACCCTGTATGTTAAAATCAACGCATTTTTACATTCACGAGGCATTCGTAAAACAAATCAATTCTTCTTTGAAGTCATTCCTTGTACGAACAAATTTAAGTAAAATTACGTAGTACAATACGTTTCAACAATTATTTGGAATTAAATCGTACGTGTGCTAAAATGTCCAAAACACGGTCAAAATGCTTGACAATGTAATTTTTTAAAGAACCCTATATTGTTTAAATGAGTCCTAATATCATTAACTAATAGTTTAATGTATATGGAACAATAAATACTAGTAAGAAAAGGTGACTACAAAATTAGTAAACCCTTGCTTTTATTGTTACAAATTCAAATGGTATGAAGCATAATCACAATTTCCTGATATTTTGTTTAATATTTATACTTTTAATTTCTCTTTATCGAATATGATTCTCCGATGATTATAATAATGAGATAATATTCTTACTATTAACTTTATGGACTTGTGTAAGTATACGTAGAACTTTAAATATCGATTTTGTACAGAAAAGTTATTTTGATCTACCTTAATATTCAATAAAGAAAACGACACTCCTGTTCACCCGCTGATTCTCCATGGAGAGTATGTATTTCTACATGTGCCTATAACAATATACGAGAAGAAAATCTTGTCTGTATTTTCTCCAAAAAATGAAATTTGTGTTTGAAGTACGTAAGTAAGTAGTTGATGATATTATGAATGCTGATAAGTATATTAATCTACGAAAATTTAGAAGAGGCAACAATAAAAATGAATTTAGGAGAATTTCTTTTTCAACAGGACAATGATCCAAATCATGTTCCCAAAAAGAGTATGCAATTTTTTGGTATTTCAGATATTAAGTTACTGGAATGGTCAGCACAAAGTCCTGACTTGAATCCGATAGAGAATTTGTAGTGTGTATTGAATGCCAAACTTCCTTTAGACAAGCAAACGGGTAAAAGTGGAATTTTTTAATAATTTAAAATCAGCATTTGACACTGTTGACAAAGATTACATAGAAATATATATACATAGAAAATAGTAATTGAGGCAAAATTAGTAGTTCTTGGTAGTGTCCATTTACTTCTGTCTCTCTGTAATTGTTTGATTTTTTGTTTAAACCAAATTTGGGCTTACACCGATTAATATTGATTTTAATTGTTATTTAAGTAATCTACAGGGTGTCCCGTAAATAGTGTAAGAACCGGAAAGGGGGGGTAGCTGAGACGATTCTGAACAACAATTTCCTTTGCAAAAATGTCGGATGGAGCTTCGTTTTTGAATTATTAACGAAAAACACTGACCAATCACGGCGCTCGCCTTCCGCGCGCTCAGGGCCGTCCGACCTCGGAGAGCCACCGCGCCGGGTAGGTAGCAAGATGCGCGTTGAAGATACATCGAGGAACGAATACAAATAATTCAAAATACTACCACTACAACTGTTACCTAATTCGTTAATTACTACGTAATTAGTACGTAAATTACTAAATGGAATTTATTAATTATTTGTATTTGCTGTTTCCGAGAAAGAAGGAACAAAATCTCGGTATTTTTAGGAAATTGACCCTTCGCAACCGAGTGACGCTTCTCGGCAGAGTGTTTTAAAATTAAAATAAAAATTATTATCAGAAAATTAAAATAAATACGGTAAGAACCATTTGTAACCGTTTGTTATTAAAAACTGTACTGAAAAAGCAGACTGGATTTCTGCGTACCGAAACATTCCTCGAATGCAAAGGGTTAATAGAGAAATAATTGAAATTCGACTTACCCATTTATCTGCAAATTGACCTACTGCGCTGACAATAGAGCCCGGCCAATGCACCGCTGTCGGTCACAGCAAGGTCAAAAACCCCAACGAAAATCAGCTGATGGGACGGCCCGATCGCTGTACCTGCTTCTCACCCCGAAAAAACTTCACGCACGGTCACTAACACTTTTCACTTTCACATACCGATGTGTTCCGTTGCATCCTACTTCGATTGTTGCTCCTTCCTGGGTTGATAACGGTGCCTGGATGTTGCTCCCTCCTGAATTGTTACTCCTTCCTGAATGGTAGTTGCTCCCTGAATTGTTGCTCCTTCCTGGATTGTTGCTTCTTCGAACCTTGCTCCCTTCAGGATTGTTGTTCCTTTTCGCTGGGATAATGGGCGCGATACGTGCGGGCGGCTTTCTTCGCGTTCCCCTTGGTGTCCGCGAAAACGAAGAACGAACGATAATCCTCTGCGTTTACGCGTTCCATCGCGTGCGTTCGCTTCTGTTCAGAAACGCGTAGGTTCTGTGAAAAATTTTGACTGACAAATTGCATTTCCCTCCCCGAAAAAGTTCCAGGTAAGGCAACCCATTGTCGCGCGATTCGGAGTTACCTGCGATCGACGAACGTGCAGACCATGTTTGCCGCAAATGTTTGCTGCTAAACCGTACGGTCGGCTTTTCTAATACAATTTTTAAGATTCACCGTGAATATTTTTCCATGGAAAATTTGTTATAAAAAAGAAAGAAGAATATACCATGAAAAATTAAATAAAATAAAAAGGTTTTGTTTATAAAAAATAATCCACGAAGAAGGAGTCAATTACATAATAGATAATATGCGATAATAAATAATATTGGAGCAACAAAAAACAAAAATATTTAAAAAGAATATTAAATAATATTTTTTCTAGTTCTTATTTCTCAAATGAAAATTCCAAGAAGATATATTTTTTAATATTTGTGTTAAATATTTTTGTTGTACAATTAAATATGTTATCCATGAAAAAATATTCACGGTGAATCTTAAAAATTCTATTAGAAGAGCCGACCGTACAGTTTAGCAGCAAACATTTGCGGCAAACATGGTCTGCACGTTCGTCGATCGCAGGTAACTCCGAATCGCGCGACAATGGGTTGCCTTACCTGGAACTTTTTCGGGGAGGGAAATGCAATTTGTCAGTCAAAATTTTTCACAGAACCTACGCGTTTCTGAACAGAAGCGAACGCACGCGATGGAACGCGTAAACGCAGAGGATTATCGTTCGTTCTTCGTTTTCGCGGACACCAAGGGGAACGCGAAGAAAGCCGCCCGCACGTATCGCGCCCATTATCCCAGCGAAAAGGAACAACAATCCTGAAGGGAGCAAGGTTCGAAGAAGCAACAATCCAGGAAGGAGCAACAATTCAGGGAGCAACTACCATTCAGGAAGGAGTAACAATTCAGGAGGGAGCAACATCCAGGCACCGTTATCAACCCAGGAAGGAGCAACAATCGAAGTAGGATGCAACGGAACACATCGGTATGTGAAAGTGAAAAGTGTTAGTGACCGTGCGTGAAGTTTTTTCGGGGTGAGAAGCAGGTACAGCGATCGGGCCGTCCCATCAGCTGATTTTCGTTGGGGTTTTTGACCTTGCTGTGACCGACAGCGGTGCATTGGCCGGACTCTATTGTCAGCGCAGTAGGTCAATTTGCAGATAAATGGGTAAGTCGAATTTCAATTATTTCTCTATTAAACCTTTGCATTCGAGGAATGTTTCGGTACGCAGAAATCCAGTCTGCTTTTTCAGTACAGTTTTTAATAACAAACGGTTACAAATGGTTCTTACCGTATTTATTTTAATTTTCTGATAATAATTTTTATTTTAATTTTAAAACACTCTGCCGAGAAGCGTCACTCGGTTGCGAAGGGTCAATTTCCTAAAAATACCGAGATTTTGTTCCTTCTTTCTCGGAAACAGCAAATACAAATAATTAATAAATTCCATTTAGTAATTTACGTACTAATTACGTAGTAATTAACGAATTAGGTAACAGTTGTAGTGGTAGTATTTTTAATTATTTGTATTCGTTCCTCGATGTATCTTCAACGCGCATCTTGCTACCTACCCGGCGCGGTGGCTCTCCGAGGTCGGACGGCCCTGAGCGCGCGGAAGGCGAGGGCCGTGATTGGTCAGTGTTTTTCGTTAATAATTCAAAAACGAAGCGCCATCCGACATTTTTGCAAAGGAAATTGTTGTTCAGAATCGTCTCAGCTACCCCTCATTTCCGGTTCTTACACTATTTACGGGACACCCTGTATATACTATAAGGATAAGTATTAAATAAGGTTTAAACGTGTAATCACGATCCTATATTGTAAGGATGTCAAGGATGATCACAAGCGCATGATCGGATTCTAATACTCGGATACTAAACTTGACGATGTAAACTATATTATTTAATATTACTTGTGGTCCGATAGTAACATAAAATGTAATTTATCCAGGTCTAATAAACCGTACAGCAAAATTACAAAGGTAGCAAAGAAGAGATGTTTTATAAAAGTGTTTCGATAGTAATACACAAGAACGGGAATTTCCCGCGACCGACTGGCGAGCTTTTCTTGGGGATTCCCCTACGGTCGACCAGTACTCCAACGTAAAGCGCCATCGTGCGGCCATAAGCGTGCCACATTACTAAAACTATTTCACATAAAGAACATAAAAAGGAACATAAAACGTAAACGTAAAAACCATAAGTGACTACTCTCGACCAGAGTTTGACGCAGAGTGAGTTTCTGCAGTCAAAGTCGAACCTTCTCGATTCCTATCTACCTAATATTTTAAACAAATGAGGTCATCGCTACGGTGGACCCTTTAGGGAGGGTTCGAGGAGCAAACCCCCGAACTCATTTTGGCTTAAACCTAACAACTTCTATCGATACGTACTTAGCCTTAGCCTAACCACCTTCGACGTCAACAATAACGACCTCACGGTCCAAACACATATACACTTCTTACAATATTGATTAAATTTTGTGGCAAGAATTGAAATTACTTATTGTTTTTGTACACAAATATTTATTCACAAGGATTTACACTAACTATATGCTTATCACACAGCTCCTTGCTGTGTTCCTTTTTCGTTGACTCGAAGGACCACCCAAACTGGTGTTTAGGAAAACCCCGATAACCTTGAAGCCGGTTGCTTCAGGGAAGAGCCCGTTGCTCTTTTTAAGTGCACAAGAGTCTTTCAAAACTTGTGGAGCGTCGAAGCGAGGTTGTACGGCTCGATCAAACGAATCTAATCCAAAAACTTAATGCTCTCTTTAACCTAAGCTCGGCTTCCCCTACCAAGGTGACGAAAACGCATAGTGCTAACCGATGGGAGGATTGGTCACGCCAATCCTCAAAGCCGTCACCTTGGCAGGGCGTTTCCTGCTCTTTGTAACATTCCCGCCCACCCTGCATGCAAGGATGAGCGAGAACGTTGCCTCTTTTATAAATAAACATTTTGGGGAAAGCGAAAGTCCCCAAGAGGCAAGGAAGACCTCCAAGGATTGCAAGTCCCGTGTGAAGTTTGAAGGTTCCTTAATGACCATAATTTGTCAAGTAAAAATGTCTGGAAGTCTTAATCTTCAAAAACAGCGGAGAAGTCACGTCCATATCATAAACCCAGCGATGTTAAGATTCCTTTAGAATTCTTAACAACAATTTTACAATTTACAGACATTCAATCATTCTCTACGATTATTTTATTCACTGCACGTGCTGCTTTCTCAAGAGTTCTCTCTATAACAAAGATAGTTCTTATAATTGGCACGCGCTGTTGCTCTCGCCGCATGTCCTGCATGCTTGCGACACCTGACTCTAATTTATCGTAATCATTTGTCCTAACAAATTTCATCGATATCCTTTTTCATTGTCTGTCCACTTACTTTTGCCTCCGACTGTAGTTGCCAAACCAGTAGTTTCAAGTATGCGATGCACGATTCTGCGCGGCGTTCCCGCAGGTTTCCCGCGTAAAGTGGCCTTTCGATCGCGCGTTGACGCAAGATGCAAGACGCAGAAGGGAAATTAAAAAACGTGACGTGGTCGCGTGCGTCCAGGTGCGCTGGCGACGGGGGCCGATACCGAAGCGTTACCTGTTATATGTATATCGGATTACCGCTATTTTTATTCAAGGTATACAGCTGCGGCTGCGATGGCGGCGGCGGTGGCAACGTCGGTCGGGCTCGATAAGAGCGTAGGTATAGCAGTTAATTATATCAGTGCCCCATTAGCGTGCCAGTACACCACGAGATTGCAATGGCTTTTTCTACACAGGAAGGGTTTGCTGTTGGCGCTGCTGCCTGCCTTTTTTCCACCTGGCTATACACCCAAGTCCGTAACCTGCGCTCGCGCCGCCTTGGTCCGCGCACAAGCCTGCGTAAATACGGGCCAGTAATTACGTTGCTGGAGGGAAATTACCAGTTACCGGGTTGCCGTTGAGTTTTATCCAATTAGGGGATTGCTTCGACCACCGACAGGCCCCCTTCGTAATGCTCGACCGAAATGGTGGCCTCTCTCGCGCCACTCTGCCCCTCCTTTCTTCTGTTTGCAATTTATTCGACTAGATTTTCTTTAGACCTTCTCTCTCTTTCTTTTGCCTTCTTCGCAGCAGCTGCTCGAAACGTGAATGCTTTTTCACTGCCCGTAATTACCATGATTTTTGGCAAAATTATTCAACAAAATTTCCGACTGCTATGTTCGGACCACGCGAACATAGCGCTTATTCGTCGAGTTTCACGTAATTCAGAAACGACGAATTTTCTAAAATTCTTGACGAGAATTTTTACCCTCGTAAGTTAAGCGCAACTGTTTCAATTCTTTAGTTTATGTGTGGTGGGCACTAGTCGTTACCTCCAGTTCAATGTATTTTCTTGACGAAACCTGCAATTTGTAGAAATGTGTGGCGAAATCAGTTTTGCACTGAATCTTTGCTATATCATTCAATCGTCAACGAGTTCCATGTAATTGAAGAACGACGAATTTTCTAAAATTCTTAATGGGCAACCATCATAAGTTATGCGCAACTGTTTCAATTCTATAGTTTATGGTTGTTGGGAACTAGTCATTACCTCCAGTTCATTGTCTTTCTCGACAGAACCTACAATTTGTAGAACTGTGTGGAGAAATCAGTTCTGCATTGAATCTTGGATGCATCATTCAATGGATTGTCTCATTCAATTGTCAACGAGTTCGATGTAATTCAGGAACGACGAATTTTCTCAAATTCTTGGCGAGAATTTTAACTCTCATAAATTAACCGCAACTGTTTGAATTCTTTAGTTTATGGTTTTTGGACATTAGTCGTTACCTCTATTTTATTGTATTTTCTCTACAGAGCCTACAATTTGTAGAAATATGTGGAGAAATCAGTTTTGCTTTGAATCTTGGACGGTAATTATCAAAGATTGTCTCATGCTTATTTTCGTCATCATTGTCATCTCATTCAATCGTCAACAAGTTCGATGCAATTCAGTAACGACGCATTTTCTAAAATTCTTGAGGGTTAAAATTCTTCTTCTAAAATTTTAATCCTCAATAATTACCCGTAACTGTTTAAATTCTGTAATTTATAGTCGTTGGGCACTAGTCGTTACCTCTACTTCATTGTATTTTCTCGGCAAAACCTACAATTCGTAGAAATGTGTGGAGGAATCAATTTTGCTTTAAATCTTGAACGGTAATTATCAAGGTGTGTCTCATGGTTATTTTCTTTTATTTATCTTTTTATTTTAGCTCAAAACACTTTACTCTAGCAATAAAAGTTTAGTTTTTACCCCTTTTACTGTTCTCATATATTATTTTCGTCACTTATGTTACGTTCTTCTCTGTAATTAAGAAATGCATGATTTATCCTATTTTCTATATGGTTTTTGTAATGTTCCTCGTAGCTCCTCTTTTTTCCGTCAAAATCTTTTAATACACACAGAGACACGAATAAATAATTTTTAAATAGCATATATTTTACAATTTGTTTTTTTTTTAAATAAATATGGTAGTCAGTGTTCAGGGTTTTGATGCAGAATTTGAACAATACAGTACTACATAAATATATCAGGATTTTTTAATTTAATTTAAAAATAATACATTGGGGACACATTGAAACGAAAGGTTCATTTTTCTTGCAAGATATCTTTTGTTTATATATCAGTTAGATGAAAATTAAAATATCGTAAATATCCTATATCAGTTTATACAAAATTTAAATTTATGTAATATTTTATTTTTTAAATTTTGTTTCAGCACCCTACTTATTACAAATAAAGTACACCAACCAGTCACATATGCCATGGTATACTTTCAATTGTCACATTTATTCTTGAAGACAAATTGGAAATCAAAGTTTGTATATAATATACATACACGTCTGTGTGTTTACTAACGAATTTAACTAACAAAAACTATTTTTGTCATTCAGAAATAAATCTCCAAATGTGCAATATTTTTGGGACACATCGAAGTGGTCTAGCCTCTTAAAAACACTAACTCAAGTAGAAATACTTACTCATGGATGAACATCAACTCAAGTAGGCATACCTAGTTATAGACGAACACTAACTAACTCAAGTAGAAATACCTAGTAATGTATTATGCATACATGTTTGTGTTTTTATTGACGAATTTAAAAGAAAAATATGTTTTTGTCACTCATTATTGTACTCTGTAATTAAGATAAGCATAGTTCATTCTATTTTTTGTATACTGTTTGTAATGTTTCTCGTAGTCAATAATATGAACCCTTAATGTTTTATTAGTTAATTTTACTGTATTTAATTTTTCTATAAACTTGTGTTTTACAGAGGATATAATTTCCATTTTATTTTCAATATTACAACTTAAATCATAATTAGACTGCGAATTTCTATGCATTTATAGGAAATTTTAATTTTCAAAAAACTACAGAATACTCTTGATACACAAAACTATAAAAAATACTTGAAATAAGATACGAATTATTTTATTTAGGGGTTGTAACATTCCCTTACAAAGCTTCCATTTGATTAATTCTATTACTAAAAATATGAATTTGCATAAAGATCCGCAGTTTAATTATAACAAATGAATTCCAATGAACTACTTAAAAACAAAATTATTGCGGTTATCGAGCCACCAGAGTAACAGAAATCAAACGAACGCGACACTACACAAAAATTCCTCCATCCACCCGTCTCCGTGAGAAAAATTGATAAAAAAATTACTAAATACAATTAAACATGTAGTTAATACATTGGTCGATGTGAACTCAGTGTCTAATGTCAATAGTTGCTTCCAAAAAAAATTTCCAAAGACAAAACCGTGCACCGATACATCGATCGTTTTTCAATGTCTATGCATCCGTTGATCGAGATCCTGTGAATTATAGAAATGTGAGTGAAAATTCACCTATAGTACCATCAGTGTAACAGTAAAGTATCGTACCAGTCAAGGGTTAATGTTTTTGAAAACTCTATAATTTACTTTCTGATATATATCCTACACAATATGTATGACAAAACTACTCGACGCTTTTTCTGGAAAACACCAACGGGTCGTAAATGACCCAATGACCCGAGATACGCGATCGACATGGTACCATGGCAGCTAAGGGTTAAATCGTTCGCAAGGCGCCATGAAACGCCAGGTGTTATATATGTATGTCGCTACGTTGTGGATGGAAAGAACGTGACACGCGTTAGATAAGCGGCAACGGGCGACCCTGACATAGACGCAATCGATTTCGCGAAGTCGCTCGCGGGGCTAGCAAGTATCGTGTCTAGTCAATGACGTTTCCAGTTGCACCGTTCGGTTCATTATTGTATTTATAGTTCCTTGCGGCGGTAGGCGTCTCAGGGTTGAATCGCTGTTTGCCAGGAAACGGTGGAAAAAGAATGTACCAAGGAAAGCGGGACGTCGTCCGTGCGAGGGCTGCAAGATCAATAGGGGAATCATAATTTAACGTCCGCATTATTGGGTCTTGATTAATTAACGTGGACAACTCGATCGATCTCCAAACGATGTCGTTTTTCTCTTAAGCGTATTCATATTTTTCGTGTATTTCACGATGGCGTCAGTCAGAACGATAGACTTCGATACTTCGAGTGGGCACGGAAGAGAGCAGGAGAACTTCTCGAATGACTAAACAAAGGAGTACTTCAGCCATCAATTTCCGCGAAGAACGGTTGCTCGGTTCAATATTCGGAAATCACGGTACTTCCAAGTTACTTGATTTATGTCTTCTCGAATTATTGAAATATCTATTCAATCTCTTTATATTACGTTAAATTATTTATCATTTACGATAGAAACATAAGTAATTAATTTGTAAGTGTAATACTTTACTGCACGATGAATTTTAAACGAAACGATGTTTAGATTTTACGTTAGAAATATCAGGGCACACGTTAGAGAAATTAAACTATAGATGATCACAATTTTGCCTAACGTTCAAACCATTTTCTAATGTTTCTAAATACCTAGTGAAATTATCGAACGTATCATAAAGTTTAGAGTGTTATCTAACCTCTTTTGGTAGTTAATAAACAAAATCTAGAAATAAGAAATTTCTTTTGTATTTTGATGATCACAATATTGCCTAACGTTCAAACCATTTTATAATGTTTCTAAATACCTACTTAGTGAAATTAGCAAACGTATTATAAAGTTTAGAGTGTTATTTAACCTCTTTTGGTAGTTAATAACAAAATCTAGAAACAAAAAATTTCTTTTATATTTTGAGAATACCTCTTTATGACCAAAAAATATTATTTGAATGCCATTCAATAACAATTCATGAAAATCATCGTATTTTCGAATTGTTACACTTCTATTTCCCTTTTTTTCGTTAAAATTTGTTAATAAACACAGAGACACGAATAATTTTTCAATTTTTTTTTAATAAATGTGGTAGAGAATATTCAAGATTTTGATGCAGAATTTGAACAGTATTGCATAAATATAAGTTGTCTCTCGCTCGTAGGATTTTCTCATTTAGTTTACAATTGGCGGCACATTGAAACGAATGGTTCATTTTTTTTGCAAGATATCTTTTGTTTATGTATAAGTCAGATGAAAATTAAAATATCGTAAACATCCTACATCAATTTATACAAAATTTACACTTATGTAACATTCTATTTTTTAAATTTTGTTTCAGCACCGTACTCATTACAAATAATATACACCATCCAGTCGCATATGTCATGATATACATTCGATTTCGATATTTATTCTTGAAGAAAAATTTGAAAACCAAAATTTTTATATATTATACATACAACTCTGTGTTTTTATTGATGAATTTAAAAGAAAAAATATGTTTTTGTCACTCAGAAATAAATCTCCAAATGTGTAATATTTATGGGACACATCGAAGTGGTTTATCCTTTTAAAAACACCAACTCAAGTAGAAATACCTAGTAATGGACGAACACCAAGTCAAGTCGAAATACCTAGTTATAGACAAACACCAACTAACTCAAGTAGAAATACATACTGATGGGCGAACATCAACTCAAGTAGACATACTTAATTATAGATGAACATTCAAGTAGAAACACCTAATAATGGGCGAACACCAACTCAAGTAGAAATACCTAGTAATGGACGAACATTAACTCATGTAGATATACTTAATTACAGATGAACACCAACTCAAGTAGAAATGCCTACTGATGGACGAACATCAACTCAAGTAGACATACTTAATTACACACTGTTCTACAAATTAAATTTTGTTTTCTGTTTTTCAATATCCACTAGGTAATTCTTATAGAGCTTCGTACCCTAAACACGAATCTGGAAACGGAATTGCTGTATCACCCTCAGTTTTCGAAAAACACGAGTTTTTGTGAAAACGTCCAATTTTTGGCAAAAACGAGGTATTACGCGAAAATTAAAAACATCAGACAGTTCCACTTAATCTTAAAAGATAGAGGAGAGATTCCTGAATATACTAACATCGATAGTTATAATATTTTGTGCTTTTGAACGGTTGTAAATGATCGCCAAAGTTTGAAAAAGTGTCGAAGTACGTACTTTATACACAATACTTTTGCATATTTACGAAAAGTTCTTTACCTGACACGAAATTTATACACAGGATCTGATTCTGCAGACATTTCTGAAGAAGGAACTGTCCAATAGAAGTGTAGAAGCCGTTCTCAATTGTCACAGGTCGAGAAAATGTGTATTGACAACACGTGCACGGCGTTTTACTGTCATGCGGCCATCGCTAGCCTACCTCGGCTCGGCAGTGCCGTAGTTACGCATAATGGATGCGACACCGATAATATCTTAGGCTCCCAATTCCTGTATATGTTTAACATTTTTGATTTTTTAATCTGTTTGTGGATTTGTACAAAACATTTCTCGATCATTTCCATTTCTAAACAATTTCGATGTTCATTGTATATACATATATGAATGGTTTTTTAAATATAAAGCCGTACAAAAATAAACAACATTTTATTGTTGGGTTGCCTCACAGAATAGGAATAATATTCCTAAGAGCGAAGTGTGAATAGCAAGGATTTACTCCAGACATTTCTAAGAAAAGCGTACATGTTCGAGTGATTCCATTGGTAAGTTTGCATGGATTTTGAAAATATTATTCAGTGATTAGTATCCTAGAGTTTACAAATATATTAAGCAATAAAAGTTACAAAAAAAATCAAACATACTATACAGGGTGTTCGGCCACCTCTGGGAAAAATTTTAAAGGGAGATTCTAGAGGCCAAAATAAAACGAAAATCAAGAACACCAATTTGTTGATGGAGGCTTAGTTAAAAAGTTATTAACGTTTAAAGTTCCGCCTGTACTGAATTTTTTTCTCAAAAATGCGCAGGATTTCGGGGGTATGTCTATTCACCAAAAATGATTGTAATTGACCCCCGCAATCGAGAATAATTTTTCCAGAACGATTTGAAATTTTTGAATTTAATTGTTAATAACTTTTTAACAAAGCCTCCAACAACAAATTAATATTCTTAATTTTCGTCTTATTTTGGCCTCTAGAATCCCCCACTAAAATTTTTCCCAAGTATGGCCGAACACCCTGTATACAGAGTGTATACCCTATTGCACCATTATACCAGTTTCGCTTGTAGGTAACTACGGCACTGCCGCGCCGAGATAGGCAAGCGATCGCCGCGTGGCGGTCAAACGTCGTGTACGCGTTGCCAACACACATTTTTTCGACCTGTGACAATGGAGAACGGCTTCTACACTTCTGTTGGACAGTTTCTTCCTCAGAAATGTCTGCAGAATCAGATCCTGTGTATAAATTTCGTGTCAGTTAAAGAACTTTTTGTAAATATGCAAAAGTATTGTGTATAAAGTACGTACTTCGATACTTTTTCAAACTTTGGCGATCATTTACAACCGTTCAAAAGCACAAAATATTATAACTATCGATGTTAGCATATTCAGGAATCTCTCCTCTATCTTTTAAGATTAAGTGGAACTGTCTGATGTTTTTAATTTTCGCGTAATACCTCGTTTTTGCCAAAAATTGGACGTTTTCACAAAAACTCGTGTTTTTCAAAAACTGAGGGTGATACAGCAATTCCATTTTCACATTCGTATTTAGGAAACAGAGCTCTACAGAAATCACCTAGTGGGTACGGAAAAACAAAATTTGTGTTGAACAGTGTTATAGACGAATCCCAACTCAAGTAGAAATACCTAATAATGGACGAACACGTCCATCAAGTCGTATTCAATTGCACGCTAACCCAATGATTCTTCAAAATCAATTCTCTCAAAAACTAAATTAATTTAATTTAAAAAATAAATTAATTTATTGCTATTTAAATTTATAAAAAATTATGAGTAATCAAGCTGTCAGAATTTCTACCTAATCCCATAGTACAGTTAATTTATTCGCCAGTAATTCATAATTGTTATGTTAGTATATGGCCAGTTATCTAGGAAATGTGCGTATAACAGCTGATTGTGTGATTCTAGAATAATGATAATTTTTAAATATTAGGGTAATCAGGACTTTTAAAATATTTGCAGAGCTCATTGATGTAAGTTTTCTAAGTTTTTCTTAGAAATATTTGTACATCTATCGTTAGCGTGATTGTTTATACAATAATTGTGAAGTGTATAGAGTTATTATGCAACCTGATGTAGAAGACGATTGTGTTGAATGATAATATAGGGTTGGTATATTATCATCAGTATCATGGAATATCAACTGCTGCTTCTAAATTGTTCCTCATAATATTTTTTCTTCCTTTTCGATCTTTCCATGCATGGCTTAATTTTGTTGGGCTATTCAAGAATTTAAAAGCTTCGAGTACTTTATAGATAATTGGTATTCAATGGCTGGTGAATATTATCTATGGTAATAAAGTGAAAAACGTAATCGACGATTGTGAGAATCGAGGTAGTTGCAACGGTAAGTAATTATTAATTATAACGGGTGGTTGTAACGATATGTAATTATCAATTACAAATAATTTTAACAGAAGGAAGCGATAATTAAGGAATACAACACTATGAGAAACAAGTAACCATGGGAGCTAGTGACACTTCCAATAAGTAAAACAGCAATTAAATCAATGTGAATATTTAAAACAGAAGAAGGTTAATGGTAAGGGCTCAATCATTTAGTATTGGAACGTGTTAAATCGGACTTGCAATCTACTGTGATGGAACCCGAAGCAGTAGCGCGAGGGTTTCTTATCACGTTTTTTTCAGGATCCGCGGCACTGTGCATCGTTGGCGTTCCGCGTGTTTTTTTCGCTCGAATCAAAGCGAAAGGAGATAGTAAGGAGATACAAATTGCGCGACTTGGCCTTTTGATATCACCGAAAAAGTCCGGAGGCTGTCGTTGTTCCGCCATTTCGCCTAAGTTTCGAATCAGGCCTCGCTCGGCGTGGCTGCGCCATGGAAGCATTACCTTAATGCGACCCAGAAAGCTCTTTTATTACACCCGCACTCTGCCGCACACATTACGTTCGTTCGTCTACTCTGCATTCGCCCGGCAGAGTGGTTCGACTTACGCACACGCGCGCGACTGCTTCTGATCTCATTGCCGCGCCAGATTGAAAAAAGCATGTTTCCGTCCCTTCGTTCGCCGAACGCCGTTTTTGGAACCTTAATGACTTTCGCTGTGATTAATTCCTTTTCGCGGCTGGCTTTTTTTTTAACGCGACGCGACGCCCGGGAACACGGAATAAGTATTTGTTTGTAAGGTAATAGTCGTCATAATCAAAGCAATGCAGAACGAGGTTTAATGGTTTTGTTTCCATCGACAATTCGTAAATGAATATTTAAGCGTAACGTTTCGATACTTTACACTTTCTCATTGAACAATCTAGTAACGTGTTTTCTTCTTCGCGCATAATTTGGCGAGAAAAGAGTAAATAATGTTTAAGAGAAAATGAAACTATGTAAAAATAGCGCACACGAATGTTATATCAAGGGATGTAAAAATAAATAAGGTTTCAGAGAATATAAAACTATGTGAAAATAACTTTTTTGTAGTTTAGTACTTTTTGTAGGTGCCCATGAGCTCTACTTCAGGAACAAATTTCAATGAAATATATTCACTATTCTAGGAGTAATGGCCGTTTAAAAATTGGACAACTTTTATGGGGTTTTTCTCACTTTACGGGGTCAAGGAACAATTTTTTCAATATTGTTAGAATTTTTACAAATTCTTCACCAAAATCCTCCAATCCATTCAAAAGTTATGATGTTTTAAAGATTCGAATGAAAATTCGGGCAGAGATGTCTGGCCAGAAATTATATTTTCGGTAAGGAATTTTTTTCTCGAAAACGCGTAGGAATTCGAGGATATGTCTATCCACCAAAAATGATTGTAATTGACCCCTGCAACCAGAAATAATTTTTCCAGGACAATTTGAAATTTTCATTTTCACCGACGAAAGCACCAACGCCCTGGGATTTTTTTAAAAATTAGTTTTTGATTTTTAGTAATTTTGTTTGATAACCTACAGAAAAGTTGTCTAATACTTTTTCGTAGGTACTCATGAGCTCTACTTCAAAAAAAGTTTCATTCAAGTATATTCACTTGAAAATAGGATCACTTTTATAGAGTTTTTCTAAGTTTACGGGGTCAACGAACAAGTTGTCCAATATTATTAGAATTTCTATACATTCTTCACTAAAATACGCGTAGTATGCATTTTCGAAAAATTAAAATCCTCCAATCCGTTCATGAGTTATGACGTTTTAAACATATGCATGAAATTTCAGGGGAATTAATCATGTCTCTGGTCAGACATTGTATTTTCGGTAAGGAATTTTTTTCTCGAAAGTGGGTAGGATTTTGGGAGTATGTGTATTCAGCAAAAATGATTGAAATGAACCTCCGCAACCGAAAATAATTTTTTCAGAATGATTTGAAACTTTTCAATTTTCAGGATAACAGACAGTTATGGTCAGACATTATATTTTCAATAATGAATTTTTTTCTCGAAAATGCGTTGTATTTTGGGCGTATGTCTATTCACCAAAAATTATAGTAATTGACCCCTACATACCTTTGTTGAAGACAATTGGAAACATCTTAAGGTATTACAGCTTTTGGAATTTTTAAAATAAATTAAAACTTTTCGAAAGCTATAACTCGCAAACCACCAGATGTTATTAACGTCTCTACTAAGACGTTAATAATCCATTTAAGTGGTTGATGCGATTATAAATTACTAATTAAAAGAAAAAGGAGTATGAAGGATTGAGATTATGTATTTATAATCATCTATTAGCAAACAGATTTAAAAATTTACGTAAACGTGTATAAACGAGAGACGTAAATATAGGTAATTTTATGTTCGTGTTACGGAATGATATAATTATGAGTTATTTCTTTAAATAATATTTTGTTCATTAAATAATCTCTGATAGATTAGTTTTACGATTATATTTTGAATTGAACAATTTCAAATATATTTCATTTGCGGTTTTAACGTACCAGTAAGAACGAGGTTTAGTGACTTTGTTTCCATCGACGATTCGTAAATGAATATTTAAGCGTAATGTTTCGATAATTTACACTTTCTCATCGAACAATCTAATAACATATTTCTTTCTTCGCTTATAATTTTGTGACAAAAAAATTAATACGATTTAAGAGAAAATGAAACTATGTAAAAATAATGCACACGAATGTTATATCAAGGGATGTAAAAATAAATAAGGTTTAAGAGAAAATGAAACTATGTAAAAATAACGCATACAAATGTTACCAAGGGATGTACTATTCTGGGAATTGCTAACTGTTATCTGTGTTAGGCTTGATCGCATTGCAGGCGAAAATGAGAAATACTGACAGTGAGTGAAATAGAGAAAAATGTTAAACGTTTGTTTATGTTAGTGAATGTATCGATGACGGCGTGGTTAAGACAACGACATAACGCAGCGTGTCGATTGTCGCTTGTCCCGCAGTCGCGCCCATGCGGAGTCACGTCCACGCGGTGGTCTGCAGTATTATACGAACTTGTTTCTTATGCGTTTATAAATATAGTAAATCTTATTCTGTAAGTGTTAGTGATTGTTCAATATATTAATATCCCGAGCTAGAAAGCAAATCTGACAGTTTATGCTGAAGGTTTTAAAATCATTTAGGAGTCAAAGTGTATAGTTTTCTTTTACAAATTGCACGATTTTCGTCTTATAGTTCAAGTTTAAAATAGAAATGTTGAATTGTTAATAACGTTACATGTTTTAACACATTCATTTTTAATTGCTTTGTAGGTTTTTAATGCATTCCACATCCTCGTGCATTTCTTCTTTCTCATTTTTGACCTTCATTTTTAACATTTTCGAGGGAGTCTGTTTAAGGGGGTCTTCTACTGTGAAGGCTGTTTTTTTCAGCTTTCTTTCGGAATTTTTTTGGAGGAATAATAGAAACGCACACAGTTATAACTTTTATATCGAGTGTATTAATTATTGAACTTTGTTTACAAATTTTTGTAAAGCATAATAATAACAATAATTAGTTTTATAGCACTGGAATGATGATCATGTATAAAAAATGTTGACGGATGGCGCCCATGATTGACGATTGTTTATTCATCTGAAATTGAAAAATCAAATAGCATTTTAATATGTAGATCTATGGCTATCGTGTGAACTAGAATTAAATAAAAATATTCAAATTTGAACATTTGACAAAGCTTTTAAGAAAAAAGTCAATTCTTCGTATTTTTTTTCAACCTTTTAAGCTACAGAACAAGAAATTAGTAAAATATTTCAATTATCCTAGTTCACACGAAAACTAGAGGTGTATGAAAGATGTGTACGAAATTATAGCGAAATCGGTTGAAGACTTTTTGAGATATCGTGGGCGCCGCTTCAAGAAAATGCGTTTCGAGAAAAACGCGTTTGAAGTTCAAGTACGTATGACACAAAGATAATTTTACTTACCATTAATCTGCAATGCCTGGACCATACAGTACACCTTCAGTTTCTTCCTGGAAGTCATGCAGAAGTGAATTTTCTTCTCGATTTTGAATCCGAGATTTTTTGACGAAGTCAGACGATTTTCGTTCGGAGCGGTATAGGCGAGCGTTGTCACGGTGTGTCGAATATGTGCAAGAATTGGTGCCAATTTTCAATCCCATTGTTTTCATAATTTTTAATACTCCTTCAAATCCATCGTTAAAAATGATGACTGCCAAAAAAGTAGCTATTTCAACGACCATAGGCCCAGAATGAATATGTTTTGGGGCGAATGTCCAAATTAGGGAATTCAATGACTCGTTATTATTTTGGGTCTCAGCTCCCAAGCATCTGATTAATAAATCATCTTTTGATAAGTCTTCGTAAATCGGCTTAATTATTTCTAAAACTTGACTTTTTAAAGGAACTCTAGAGTGGTTAAAATTCTTGAGGAGTCCTAAAGCTTCTGCTTTACGCCACTTGCACCAGCTGATTTCACCCTTCGGACAATAATCGTACTGCGGATTATCATCAGAAGAACTGCAGTGATAAAAAGAAGCCCAAATCTCTCTTCTCATATCATCTATTGAATCAGGATGCCGTCGTATGGCTAAGCCATAGAAATTCGTCAATTCACCAAAGACTTTTTGAGTTAGTTTACCGTGTCCTTTTCCACCGATTCCCTTGTGATTTTTTTTAATGTTGCGAAGTCTCGTGCCCATCCTCTTTTCCACATGACCTACGCACTCCTTTTTCACAACTTGTATTTCATCTGTATACGGATTAGCATTCAAAATACCTTTGAATGTTTTGCTATCTCCGTCTCCAACGTATGGTACTTTACGCCATGTTTTTCCATAGAACTTAAAAACATTTCAATAATAGCGTCAATTTCCAATTTACCAGAGCTGCCAATATGATTTATGGAACAATCCTTGTGGTTCGATAACCATTCTTCGTGGAATTGGAGTTTTGGAGTTTTCAGTTTCTCGAAATATCAACAATTGTCGCGTACTGCACCGACTAAGCGAACGTTCTTAGAAAGTTCGTGATTGTTCACATATGTAATTGTCAATTGTCACAATTGCGTCTGATATGAAAAAAGACTCGGTTGTTCATAAGCAGAAATCATAATAAACACAAGTACATGACCGAAGAATGACATAATATTGAGGAGGAACGCACGACAGCACCCGCCACCAGCGCGCTCCGAACACCTATTTCGTTCTACGCCTACAACATCTGAACGGCATCGAATTTCAAAAAATCCATTTAGCCACGTATTCTACATGAGTTTTAGATGTTATTCATGTAAAAAAAAAAAAATGAATTTTTTTGACCCGACACAGTAGAAGACCCCCTTAATCTTATAAAATGATTATTTAATAGCTCTGCAAAATTCTACTCTGTTCTGTTGTCTCTATTATTCTGTGAATTTTTTCATTTAATTCCCTGCATTTCCAGTGCTTAAGAGTTTCTTTCAAGGTTTTAATACATTATTATTATTAAAAACAATGTTGTATACCTTTTATACAACATTTGTCTGTACCAGACTTCCTCGAAAATATTAAAAATGAAGTTCAGACATGAGAAAGAAGAAATGCATAAGGATGTGAAACGTATTAAAAAGCTGCAAAATAATTAAAAATGGATGTGTTAAAACGTGGATGTATCAGTAATTACATATTTGCTATTACTAGTGGTTATATATCTCCGCCTATGTAA
Organism: Colletes gigas; assembly: GCF_013123115.1. NCBI lineage: Eukaryota > Metazoa > Arthropoda > Insecta > Hymenoptera > Colletidae > Colletes > Colletes gigas. The sequence goes on along the minus strand of NW_025106651.1, from coordinate 4,115,905 downwards.
TCAGTGAATGTTAGTGTAAATATACATGTATTATAAATTTACTTCTTATTTCAGTTCTATGAGAGTTTATTGATACTTGTTTAATTCCGAGGGTCAATTAATTTTCTTTATAACAAGCGTTATAAGATATATTTATTGTAGTTTATTGTTTTTTTGACTTTTGACTATCCAACCCATTACTCTCTCGTTCTCTTTTATTTGCAAAACAATTATTAGCGATGTGCAGTGGAAATACACCCATTTGAGAAACAAACTGTAATGGTTAACTATTTTAATTTACACGTACAGAGATAATTAAATCATAACAATAATACATAAATCCTCCTATATATTCGCGACTGAATATTTAAAACAAATAACGTTCATTAACGATGACTAGTGAGAGCACACTTTCATTAGAGAATATGAATTGAATATATTAAAATACACATTCACTTGGAAAATTAGTAAACATAAACATTCACCAATAAGAGTATACATACACTATGCATTCATTTTCATGTTAAAACGTACGTATTTTCATATACTATTTTTACAAATTTTTGTTTAAAAAATGTTATAAAGAAAGATAAACTAAATACATTTTAAAGTATTAAAAACTTGTTTCATATTTTGGTTTAGAATCATTTTCAGAAATACAAAAATAAATTTAAAGACAGATATTATTATTATATGTTTTATAATTATTGAATTATTAATATGAATCGAAATTAAATTTTTTTTATGTAAGGATTTTAAAGATAAAATATTAACAGACTACGAAAAACCATAAACTAGTAGTTATAATTCATTATTTTTGCATCATAGCACTGTATTACAAATTGTGAAATGTTATACGAGAGTGACTTAAATTTGTAACATTTTTCTATGTAGAACACGAATCAATTGTACTCAGTTCTGTACTGTTTTCTAACCTACAAAGGATCATCGTCTATTTGAAAATTTTAAAAATTCTGAAAAATTGTGCCAAGTAGAATAGCTTAGCTTAAATAAAAAACCATTTTTTGTTCGTGCGGAATTTCACTCTGAGAGGTTAAAATCACCTCTTGAAAAAAATGCAAATGTTTATTTGTCATGAAATATTTCTAGAACGATGAAAAATAAAAAAAAACTTTACACAAAAGATAAATACTTTTTTTATATCTAAAAGACTATGAATTATTAACAAGTAATGGTTTTCAGATATAAAAAGAGAATTCAACTTCTGTGTTAATTTTTTTAAATATCTTTGATCGTTGTCGAGATATTTTATGAAAAAAAGAAAATTAAATTTTTGTTCAAGAGATAATTTCTCACCTTTAGACTCAAATTTCGTACAAATGAAACACGACATCGAGAATGCATTCTTGAAAAGTATTGCTGTATTTATTTAGGGCGTAAAGGATTCATATATCATTTAATTGTTATTATGTTCAAAATACATTTTTGAAAATAAAGTAAATATAGAAACAAGTGAAAAATGAAATAATTTCAACCTTTAATTGTGGTTTTGTCCAAGAAAAATCATGAACGAGTGTTTTGTTAGTTGACCTTAAGTTCAGAAAATTAGAATATTGTTTTACTTGTTTTCAGTGATTACTATTACTTGTTTGCTTACTATACAGGGTGTTCGGCCACTCCTGGGAAAAATTTGAATGGGAGATTCTACAGGCCAAAATAAGACGAAAATCAAGAATATCAATTTCTTGACTGCCGCTTCACTAAAAAGTTATTAACAATTAAATTACAAAAATTTCAAATCGTTCTGGAAAAATTATTTTCGGTTGCGGGGGTCAATTACAATCATTGTTGGTCATTACACATACTCCCGAACTCCTAGGCACTTTCGAGAAAAAAATTCTTTACCGAAAATCTAATTAAATGCCTAAATTTTTCGACGAAAAAAAATTTCAAATCGTTCTGGAAAAATTATTTCCGGTTGCGGGGGTCAATTACAATCATTTTTTGTGAATAGTCGTACCCCCGAATTCCTGCGCATTTTCGAGAGAAAAAATTCAGTACAGGTGGAACTTTAAACGTTAATAACTTTTTGACAAAGCCTCCATCAATAAGTTGGTATTCTTGATTTTCGCCGTATTTTGGCCTGTAGAATGCCCCATTAAAATTTTTCCCAGTGGTGATCGAACACTCTGTATATCGTTTTTATATTAAGAGCAAAATATTGTTTCAATGTTCCATCATTTGGAAAATCATTGGAAAATTATTATCTGCGCAAGAGAGAAGAATCTTAGGTTGATTCATTAAAAATAGAGAAGTTTCCAGTGTATTTATAACAGGAAATGTATTAAAGAGTGTAATGGGAAAATCAAGAAGTAAATGCGCAGCAATGGAGGAATTTAAGCGTTAAGAAAATGTATGTAGAGGAATACAGTTGAAATCGAGACTTGAAGAAAAAAAAACGAGAAAACGATTAAACATTGTCGACTACAAAACGTGTTGTGTAGTATATCAAAAAAAAAAAGATAGATCAAATTGGAATAAATCAAAATCAATCAAATCAGGTTGTGGAGTCTAGCATTGAAAAGGAATGATAAAAGTTTCAAATATAGCAAACATTGAATCGTGTTTCCATAATAATACAGGGATATAATAAATCTTATAACTATATAATTGTCAGATTTATATAAAAGATGTTTATTTAATAGTGCTTATGGCTAGGAACTTATTTAAAAGAAACTATTCGAGTTATTTCTACGCTTAATAGAACTTATAACGACTTGCTACGGCAACTTTTGTCAACTTAATCTATCTTTTCCGGCCGAAACATCCCTTTTTAATGTTTTCTCCCGCCCCACCACTCAAGCTTCTTTGGGCGCGTACATGACCAAATATGGTCATGTTGGCCTTCGCCTTGCGTTTCGCAACCCCCTGTTCGAGAGAACCACGACCGCGTCACTGGGCCCGCTGAACCATGGGTTTTTTCCATCCCTTTCGGCCTACAAGTTGCTTTTCTTTATGTATAGTTCTCATTCCGCGCAAGATCCTTACGTTTCCGATACCACATAATTATGTTATATATAAATGCATTATACAGTATCATTTGCCAGAAGTGACCAACTAAAAATCCTATTTAAACCCCATTGAAAATTTATGGATTTATTTTAAATAAAATTATATCATGAGTGTCACGACCCACCGACAGCCATTGATAACCTTTGGAACAGGATACAGGATTGATGGCATAAAATCGCCTCCGATTATTGTGAAAAATTAATGGAGTTGATGCCTCAACAAATAAATGCAGTATTGGCAGCTAAAGACCGCAAATTTCTGTGGATAAAATATTGAAATATGATGGAAATGTGAGCACAACTGATTTGTGATGTAGAATGAGATCAAAAGTATGATCAAACATTATTGTGAAGACCTGTAAGTTTTTTGCTTTTTTTATAGAAAATTTAAATGCAAGTATAAGAACAGCAAGTAAAAAGCCACATAAATAACATACAATCAGTTAAAAAAGACAAAAAGAAAAATACATAAAATGTGTTCCGCGTTATTTATCAATGTAAGTTAAAAATTGCTACATCTTCAGTATTATAATAGCTTCGAGCACAGACAGAACATAGATGAACGATTTGTAATATACTGTTATAATTTTGGAATTTATCGTTGTTTTTGTAAAACGTACAGCGTGCTTAGTGTCGTAGATGTAAGTACATATAATATATGGTAATTAGGGTGTCCCAGCATCGGCGGTGCAATTGTGGAGGGGATGATTATACATGAAAATACAATTCGAAAATAAAGAATAAAATTTTTTCAATTGAGGCTTTGTTGTCGGGATAATTAAATTTACAAACTTATCGAATACGCGTTTGATTGTATACGATTTTGCTAGCACGTCTGACCAGTAATCACTTTTTCTACTTGTGCTGAAGACAAAGTCGTAGTACTCTATTGTACGTATGTTCAATAACTTTTAACACTTTCATTACCACGCAAATTTTGGGCATTTTTCGTGTAGCTCAAACAATTTTTGATACTTAATTCTTTAGGAAATTATTTTTTTTTAGTTATATATATTACTTTTTATCTTTTTAATCTTCTGTAATTATATTTAAAATATGGATAAGTGTATCTAATATAGGGGGTGATTCTACATGAAAAAAATAATTCGAAAATTTATTGGACATGCCTGCGATTGAATACGATTTCTCTGACGTGTCCGTTCAGTACTCACTCTTTCTACTTGTATTGATGTCCAACCCATGCTCCATCGAATTTTTAAAAATCAATTTTTTCGAAAACAAAGTTTCAAATAAAAAAATTTTATTCTTTTTTTTCAAATTGTTTCTTCATGTAAAATCACCCCCTTCGTGGTGGTACTACCAATCCTGGGACATGCTGTATATCAACAATTTGTAATATACTGTCATAATTTTGAAATTTGTCGTTGTTTTATGTAAAACGTACAGTGTACTTAGTCTTAGTCGTTGTTGCAAGTTAAAAAATTACCATGTCCTCGGCATTACAATCGTTTCGAGCGAGTAGCTGCTTTAGCTGTGGCGGCGAATGGACGATCAAGGACGCAGACGTTAGTCGCCGAGGGTGATGTCCTCGCCATTGATTGGCAGCCCTGGCCGCGCTCTTACCAAGGCTCCGCTGCACGGCTATATGTATAGTAACCTCTGTTACGGATTACGGTGGAGGAACCGATTTCAATTGCTTTCTATTAGGTCATCCTACGAGTAACGCGGGTTTCCAGAGGACTATGCAATAAAGCAATAAAAATGGACGCGACGAACGCCTTATTCATTTGCTAGAAATAGTAGTCTAAATAAAGTTTGCCAATACCATGCCTGAACTCGACAACTGCCGTTAGAATAATTCGTGCTTGAATGATTTAAATATCACGGTATAGTCATTCTCCTGGCGAGTACTTTGTACTTAAACTTTCTCGGTCAAGCTTGTTTGTCATAATATTTGTGATATATATACAAAGTGTTCGGCCAACCCTGGGAAAAATTTTAATAACAGACTCTAGAGGCCTAAGTAAGAACGAAAATCAAGAATATCAATTTGTTGATTGTGACTACGTTAAAAAGTTATTAACAAAATAATTGTTAAAAATTATTAATAAAATTTGTTTAACGCTGTACGGGAATGTTGTCTAACACTTTTTTGTAGATGCCCATGAGCTCAACTTCCAAACAAAATTTCAATGAAATCCATCGACTATTATAGGAGTTATGGTCGTTTGAAAATTGGACCATTTTTAGGGTTTTCCTCACTTTACGGGGTTAAGGAACAACTTTTCGAACATTCTCGGAATTTCTACATATACTTCACCAAAATACGCGTCTTTTGCATTCTGAAACATTAAAATCCTTCAATGCGTTCAGAAGTTATGATGTTTTAAACATATGCATGAAATTTCAGTGAAACATGTCATATAGGGTCAGATATTAAATTCTCGGTAAAGAATTTTTCTTCTCGAAAGCACGTAGGATTTCGGGGATGTGTGTACTGATTAAAAATGATTGTAATTGACTCCCGCGTCCGAAAACAATTTTTCCAGAATGATTTGAAACTTTTAAATTTCGCAGAAAAATTTAATATGGAAATTTAAACGTTAGTAACTTTTTAACGAAGCCTCAATCAACAAATTGGTACTCTTGATTTTCGTCTTATTTTGGCCTGTAGAATCTCCCATTCAAATTTTCCCCAGCGGTAGCTGAACACCTTGTATATGTTCAGTTATTTCCATATCTAATAATTGTTAGCCTCAATATTTATTTGACACATGTATTGAATTTAGCTTAAAGAGTATTAGTTTGGTGTTTCACAAATATATCAACTCCTAACAAAATGCATTTTATTTTCATTACTTTTTTTCTCAGGTGACTCAAAAAGTTGTGTTTTTCCTAACTTTTCCGAGTTTTTTAAGTCGTAGTTTCTTCAACATTGTTTCAAGGTTCAATTTTCAATTTTTCAACGCTTTCAAATTGACAATTATTAACAAAATTTCGTGAAACTAATGTTCCCTATAAATTCTCAATTGCATTGAAATTGATAGTACGGGTAAGTTAATTTTAAAAACGGATTTTGTTTACATTTAGTAGATGTATGTATACATATAAATAAAAACTAATACAATCTGAATACAACTTTCTTTACTCGGGCCAATGACGGAACAATGTCGTGACGAGTCACAACAGTTAGTTTGCTAGAAATCAGCCAGTGTCATTCAGGGACGAAATTCTAGCGGATTCATAACGGGGGCACCGTATGCAAACCAAAGTAAAATTTTAACCGTTTCCTTACTGACAATAAGAATAAACTCAGGCTTGCGAGGGTTAATAATTTCCTAATGTATACACTGATTCGGCCACACCTGGGAAAAATTTTAATGGGAGATTCTATAGACCGAAATAAGACGAAAATCAAGAATATCAATTTGTTGATTGAGGCTTCGCTAAAAAGTTATTAGAAAATTAAATTAAAAAATTTCAAATTGTTCTAAAAAAATTATTTTCGATTGCAGAGGTCAATTACAATCATTTTTGGTAAATACACATACCCCAGAAATCCTACGCATTTTCGAGAAAAAAATTCTTTACCGAAAATATACTGTGTGGAAATGTTTCTATAACTTTTTAACGAAGCTTCGATCAACAAATTAGTATCCGTCACATTCATCTTATTTTGGTCTCTAAAATCTCCGATTAAAATTTTTCCCAAGGGTGGCCGAACTCCCTGTATATCTAAATAACGGAAAAAGTATAAATACAAAAGAAGTTACACATTTTTTTTTACTCCGAATTCAATTTAGTAGTAGAATTTATAATAATATTTTAAATTTTTATTCAAACTGTATTTGAAGCATCGGTGTGGTCGAAATCGTTTAGATTGTTTTTTTATACAAAACCAACACCCTTCCACTACATTTATGTAAAAGATAAAAAAGATCACAATGTCTACCTTCTTTATATTACAGGGTGAGACATAGAAATCCGTCAGTTATTGAAGCGAAATAATAGAGTCTTAAATTTTTAATGTGTAATATTATTAATCTGTTCATTTCGACATAAAGATGAAAACTTGCAATTTTATTTTTCAATAAGTGTATCAGTTTGATGTATTCCTCAAACATTATTGTAGAGAATTCTGCAGATTTGCTAGTAATCTGTTGATTTAAAATGTAAAAGACCTTGGCGTACCTCTTGGCTGAACAGCGTGGATTTTCCTTTAAAGCAGGATTAGTTTGCCAAAGTTCGCAATTTATAAATTGATGGTGTTACGGCTGAATCACGAGCCATAGCCAACAACTTTGAAATGTATGCGAAAATGTCGTTGCGTTTGAATACTGATTTGTATTTTTAAAAAGTCTACGCTATCCAATCATATGAAAGTTATTCTTCCACTAATTCTTAAACTTTCACTCATCTGAAATTATATATAAAAAATGAAGTACCCATTTCTCTCTACATTTTCTATAAAATATATGACTTCGTCTTACTTTCATTTTATTTTACCTTTTTATATCGTTTACAGACTTGTTGATTTGGAAGTTGCTCGAAGCATCGTACATATGTTCGTTTCTTAGCGAAAGATCTTTAGGATATTCTATATCTACGCTTCTTTTTGTTATAATTGCGATATTTGATAGCAAAATTTACTACAGCACTCTTTAAATGTCCAAGCATTTTGCAATACGTGCGTATCCATTGCCTTTACCGTGAAAAGTTTCAATTTTTGCTATTTTCACAAAGTTATTTTCCACGAAACAATTCTTTATAATACTATTCCAAATAATATTACTGGCAACCAATCATGTTAAATAAAATAAACAATAGAACAAATCAATAGTTGAATAGTTTTTAGTAAATTTATACAGGAATTGAGAGAAATAGTTAACTTATATTAATAACATCCTAACAATTAAGATAAACATTTGCTTGTTAGAAGTTATCAATAATTATTAAAATCCTTGTATACTTGAAATTTTATATACATATAAAGTATCGTGTAAAGGGTATAATAAATGAGCAACATACAGCAGACAAGAATTTTAACAAAACAATAATATTATAAACATATAAAATGGAGTACAAAATTAAGTACTTTATGTGAACAAGGTAAAATAAAATAAAAGCTAGGGATTACTATTATTATAATCGTAAACACAATTCCCCTTTCGTCTGAAAAAAAAAATGAATTCTTTGATACAAATCCGAAATAGTAGATCAAATGCTTTACAAAAAAAAGTTTTCCACAGTGTCTCAAGTGAACCATGCAATATTGTTGTTGTTAAATAGAACTGATGGCAGTAGATATTGAACGATATGAAACCATTTTAACGGATATGAACAATGGGTCTACATGCAGTGTGCTTATCGAAACGTAAATACATACAAGGGCACAATATGATGTAAAGAGTTTTTATTATTTTCTTTTTGTAACGGAAAATCGTGCGTCGTACTTATTGAAGCGCGTATTTAGAATATTATCTTTTCAATGGGGCGTAATATTGTTTTTACCTATCACGGGACATTGAAATCATTTTATAAAACCAGGGAGATGATAGATCTAAAAAAATTCGGAACCATTAAACTAGATTTTAGAGGATGAATAGAGTTTGCAATATCGGTGAACGAGTGCTCGAAAGACCATTATAGATGGTATTTGCGAATTGAATCGTACCGTCGCGGCGGTACTGGCCAGGTAGTCGCGTGAGTTTTCGTTTAAACTCTGAGGGGTTGTAAGGCCCTCTTAACCCTCGTGGTACGCGGGTTCCTAGCCGTCGCTCGCCAAATTAATCTTGAGCGACTAGTTAATTGCCGGATTGTTTCGAATCGAAATCCGGCTGTTCTCTTTAATGTCGAATCACGAATTGTTGCTCACGAACCGCTTGAGCTGAGGTTTCGCGAAATGATGTTCGAATAACGAATGGTTCACGAGACGATTGAACTGCCGATTTTGAAACGTTTACTCTGAGATTTCAGCGACGAGTTAAAGTGGATTTAGACCGTTGTCTTCGAACTTTTAGCGACGAATTAAAGATTTCGATCGTTGTTGTCTGAGGTTTCAGCGACGAGTGTCGAAGTGTCCGGAGCCCGTTTCCTCCTCGGCTTGAACCCCCTCCGAGACGCGATTTTGGGGATTCGTCAACCGATTCGCGTTGACTTTTTCTGTTTATCGATTGGCCATCGACTTGGGGGAGGAGGATCGATTTTCCTGCCCCGTTGGCCAGGAAACTCCTCCCTCGCGCGATCGTGGAGGAGGAAGAGTCCCATCTCACCCTGGACGAGGGTGACCGAGGTTTCCTCCCCAAGTCGAAGGCCCCGTTAATTTTGCCGAGGAAAAAACGGGACTCCGAATTACGCCTAGCTACACGTGCGTTGCAGACGTTTTATGGCTGCATTGTTCCATGAGTTGGCGACGGTCGTTGTAGAGGACCGTGCCACCCGCGGAACAATGCAGCCCTTCGTCGGTCAACTCGGGCCTTGCACTTTCGAAAAGCTAAAGTGCTTGAATGCTTTACGATGAAATTTGCCAGATGCGGAATGTTCGAAGACTTTTTCGACAAAGTCAAGGTTCCGCATCTGGCACCATAAACGAACGGAAAAACCCGAGCTGACCGGACGGAACACGAATTGAATTGATTTGTTCGACGAATCTTTTATTTTCGAGGTAAATCGAACGCTCAGAATATAGCACGTTTTACGAAATTTAATTCTACACTGCAATTCGAAGATTCGATTTCGCGTTCTGAAAAGAGGAAGAGAATGGTTAATGGAGTTCGATGGTTTATTGGAGAAAAGTAAGCTGTAATAGATCGTTTCGAACACACCTTGCGGCTCAGATCTCGATGCAATGTCCATTGCAACGCCTGTCCCGATGACGGCAGCGATACCGATAGCTAGGAAATGGGACGACATTTCGAAGCAAACATCAAACAGTTGAATAAGGATACTACGATCGCGAATAGAAACACCGAGAAATTTCTTCTTGTTTCCTAATCTAACCTTGACCTTCTCACCTCCGATATCACGACATTTTCTTTCACCGGTATGCTAAAACCGCAAATGAAATATATTTGAAATTGTCCAACTCAAAATATAATTGTAAAACTTATCTATCGGAGATTATTTAATGAACACAATATTATTTAAAGAAATAACTCATAATTATATCATTCCGTAACATGAACATGAAATTACCTATATTTATGTCTCTCGTTTATAAACGTTTACATAAATTTATTGATCTGTTTACTAATAGACGATTATACATAATCTCAATTCTTCATATTTCTATTTTTTTACTTAAATGCAATCGACGCGTATTTTCTTGAAGAATATGTAGAAATTCTAAAACTATTCAAAAAGTTGTTCCTTAAACCTGTAAAGTGAGAAAAACCTCATAAAAGTGGTCCAATTTTCAAATGGTCATAATTCCTATAATAGTCAACGGATCTCATTGAAATTTAATCTGGAAATAAAGGTCATGGATGCCAACAAAAAAATATTAGACAACATTTTCGTATAGCGTCAAACAAATTTAATATAGATGGAAAACGAATTTTAAAGAAAAATCGACAGGGGAAAAATCGATAGGTGCCTAAATTTTTCGGCACCGAAATTATTTTCGGTTGCGGGGGTCAATTACAATCATTTTTAATCAATACACATATCCCTAAAACTATAACAAAAAGAAGGGTAGATATAGGGTATCCTAAAGATCTTTCACTATGAAACGAGCATACGTTGCTTCAAGCAACTTCCAAATCAACAAGTCTGTAAACGATATAAAAAGGTAAAATAAAATGAAGGTAAGACGAAGTCACATATTTTGTAGAAAATATGTCGAGAGATGGGTACTTAATTTTTTATATTTAATTTCTGATGAGTGGAAGTTTAAGAATTAGTGGAAGAATAACTTTCATATGATTGGATAGCGTAGACTTTTTATAAATAACAAATCAGTTATTCAAACGCGGCGACATTTTCGCATACATTCCAAAGTTGTTAGCTATGGCTCGTGATTCAGCCGTAACACCATCAATTTATAAATTGCGAACTTTGGCAAACTAATCCTGCTTTAAAGGAAAATCCACGCTGTTCAGCCAAGAGGTACGCCAACGTCTTTTACATTTTAAATCAACAGATTACTAGCAAATCTGCAGAATTCTCTACAATAATGTTTGATGAATACATCAAACTGATACACTTATTGAAAAATAAAATTGCAAGTTTTCATCTTTATGTCGAAATGAACAGATTAATAATATTACACATTAAAAATTTAAGACTCTATTATTTCGCTTCAATAACTGACGGATTTCTATGTCTCACCCTGTAATATAAAGAAGGTAGACATTGTGATCTTTTTTATCTTTTACATAAATGTAGTGGAAGGGTGTTGGTTTTGTATAAAAAAACAATCTAAACGATTTCGACCACACCGATGCTTCAAATACAGTTTGAATAAAAATTTAAAATATTATTATAAATTCTACTACTAAATTGAATTCGGAGTAAAAAAAAATGTGTAACTTCTTTTGTATTTATACTTTTTCCGTTATTTAGATATACAGGGAGTTCGGCCACCCTTGGGAAAAATTTTAATCGGAGATTTTAGAGACCAAAATAAGATGAAAGTGACGGATACTAATTTGTTGATCGAAGCTTCGTTAAAAAGTTATAGAAACATTTCCACACAGTATATTTTCGGTAAAGAATTTTTTTCTCGAAAATGCGTAGGATTTCTGGGGTATGTGTATTTACCAAAAATGATTGTAATTGACCCCTGCAATCGAAAATAATTTTTTTAGAACAATTTGAAATTTTTTAATTTAATCTTTTAATAACTTTTTAGCGACGCCTCAATCAACAAATCGATATTCTTGATTTTCGTCTTATTTCGGTCTATAGAATCTCCCATTAAAATTTTTCCCAGGGGTGGCCGAATCAGTGTATACATTAGGAAATTATTAACCCTCGCAAGCCTGAGTTTATTCTTATTGTCAGTAAGGAAACGGTTAAAATTTTGCTTTGGTTTGCATACGGGGCCCTCGGTATGAATCCGCTGGAATTTCGTCCCTGAATGACACTGGCTGATTTCTAGCAACCTAAACTGTTGTGAAACGTCACATTAGCCCGAGTATAGAAAGTTGTATTCAGATTGTATTAGTGTTTATTTATATGTATACATACATCTACTTAATGTAAACAAAATCCGTTTTTAAAATTAATTTACACGTACTATCAATTTAAATACAATTGATAATTTATAGGGAACATTAGTTTCACGAAATTTTGTTAATAATTGCCAATTTGAAAATGATGAAAAATTGAAAATTGAACCTTGGAACAATGTCGAAGAAACTACGATTTAAAAAACTTGGAAAAGTTAGGAAGAACACAACTTTTTGAGTCACCTGAGAAAAAAAGTAATGAAAATAAAATGCATTTTGTTAGGAGTTGGTATACTTGTGAAACACCAAACTTATACTTTTCAAGCTAAATTCAATACATGTGTCAAATAAATATTGAGGCTAACAATTATTAGATATGGAAATAACTAGGCATATACAAGGTGTTCAGCTACCGCTGGGAAGAAGTTGAATGAGAGATTCTATAGGCCAAAATAAGACGAAAATCAAGAATACTAAGTTTTTGATTGAGGCTTCGTTAAAAAGTTACTAACGTTTAAATTTACATACTAAATTTTTCTACGAAATTGAAAAGTTTCAAATCATTCTGGAAAAATTATTTTCGGTTGCGGGGGTCAATTACAATAATTTTTAGTCAATACATATATACCCGAAATTCTACGCGGTTTCGAGGAAATAATGTATTTTTCGGCGACATTAAAAAATTTTAAATCATTTAAAAAAAAATATTTTTAGTTGCGAGGGTCAATTTCAATCATTTTCGATGAATACACATGCCCCTGAAATTCTACACACTTTCGAGAAAAAAATTCATATAGGTGGACAAATTTTATTAATAATTTTTAACGATAATTTTGTTAATAACTTTTTAACGAAACCTCATTCAACAAACTGGTATTCTTGATTTTCGTCTTATTATGGTTTCTAGAATCTGTCATTAATACTTTTCCCAGGGGTGGCCGAACACCCTGTATAATTAACAACATCCATCATAACTTTTTTTTTAAATTCATTTTTTTGGCAGTTTGTTTAATGGTATGTGAAATTTTATTATAATTCTGTACCCAAAATTCAAAGCATTCAAATATACAAGAGTTAGTGCATTTATAACACACACTGTAGATATGAAATTTTACTATTGGTTAAAAATGACTTCTGTCTTGAATTCAACTGTCAAGTCTCTAGTTGGTGGATGGTTAAATAAACTTTATCAACGATTCGTCGTCGATGGCTCATGAAACTCGTCTCTCGGCGGGTCAACTGGCAAAGAAACGACGCGCGACCGCTATTCCCGATAATCGACTGCCCTGTACCGAATAATGAACGTTTCATCGAGGTCACGATCTCCGGCGCTTGCAAGGGAACTGCGAACTGTCAGACTCTGATTTTGATGAAACTTTGCACAAATGTTCATTGGTCCAACCTAAGGACTGTGCTGTATTTTGTTGCTGCTACTTTTCGACTCTAATGAAAAAACTACCCCCCTCATATTACAGTCACAAGTTTTATTCATTATTACAAAACATATAAATTACAAAAGATATTGAAAAATGTTTTAAATAAGAACTGTTTCCGAAGTTTAGTAAATTGAGAGGAAAGAAAATGTTCGAAAGAAATTTTTAATTAATTTTTCCCACCCCCATTTTCACTCTTTCCTAGTAAGTTCGAAGAAATGGTACGCTTTTTATTCGAAAAATTTTCTAATATCAAGAAACCAATATTTGTATTTTCTTTTTGCTCTATTATCTATAGACTCAGATTGAATACGTTCGTAAAAACGTAGCTTTTATTGGTCTTTAGAGCAACGTTACAACTGTAATAAATTCTGTATTTTTACCAAAATTTCCAACGTCTCTATAAATAATATTTATTGTAACTTTGTTATATACATATATTTCTATACTTTTTTCAGTTTGTCTGTTTGTCGTTCCAGGTTAACTAAAATCCATCGAATCGATTTTGAATAAACTACCATTATTCTGTTTTATTTATACCAGGGAATAGGATAGAATATTTATCATGACACATCTATTCAACGAAGATAAATATTAAATAATTACAAATAAAACTTAGTTGTGTCAGTCATTTTCGACTGTGTCACGGAAAAACAGATATATCTTTAAAGTAGACCAACTTGAAATATACACTATATAGCACTGCAAAATTACAGCTGGAAAAGGATAAGTGATTCCTTGAGAATGGTGACTATAGAATGTGTGATATCTATCTTCAGAGCATTTGTGATATAATTTGTTGGAAATTAAATTAAAAAATTCGGTATTCTATACAAATTTTTAAAACAGAGACACAAGTATTATTTACATATTTTGTTGATATGTAGTGGATCAAAAAGTATCTGTATACCTAGCTTGTCTATATTAATTTTATACAAACAAATCATAAATGACATGAAACTATTTTTATTAGTAGTCTACTATAGAAAAAATGTGTTACAAAATAATAAGGCAACAAATACAGAAATTTGAGAGTCAAACAAGTATTTGTACAGTTATGATTCTAACGACAAATCTGTAACTATTTTGATTCTACTATACATTTTACTTTATACCTTGTGTACACTGCTTTAACATTAATAGTAACTTATAATATTCTTGGTATAAATTCTATGAATTTGTAGTTAATTTTCTTTCAAAATTATTACCATTCTTTTGAATACACTCTTTAGAGATTAGTTTTATTAGATATTTTCTTTCCTCGTTTATAAATTTAATACATGCTACAAATTTTTAAAATGTCAAAGCATTGAAAAGATAAAATTGATATTTTTAGGCATAATATATTCAACGAAAATAAATATTTAACCCCTAAAAATCTAGGTGCAGCCCCTTTGGAGTTCATGAACCACAGGTTAAGAACAACTATTGTAAATTACTACGTAATATTTCGATATACTTGTCCCGCCATTAAATGAATTTTGAAAATTTTGAGTATGGTGAATCTATGTCGAAAATAAATTGACACGATTCCAAACGTGTTTATCATTGAACATTAGAATAGTAAATACGAGCATTTGAATTTACGCGCTTTACATGGCGGAACATATTAGGCGTGGCTTGAGAGCTATTCCCAGGAGTGTACCGCGCTATGGGTAGGCAAGACACTTGGCTTCTCTTCAAACGAACGAGAGACTAAATTCTGCTTCTCGTTTAAACCAACTTTTTAAAAAATTCTTATTACTTTTGTCTTATTATTTATGTACACAATTAATTATTTTAAAATATAGAAGAACAGTTGAATAGTCTTGTAATATTGGAAGATATTCATTACATCGGAAAACCTATTAAGATCATTCCACGCCAACTATACTATACAGGGTGTTCGGCCGCCCCTGTGAAAAATTGTAATGGGAGATTCTAGAGGCTAAAATAAGATGAAAATCAAGAATATCAATTTCTTGACTAAGGCTTCGATAAAAAGTTATTAAAAAATCAAATTAAAAAATTTCAAATCATTCTGAAAAAATTATTTTTAGTTGCAAGAGTTGATTATAATCATTTTTGGTCAGTAGACATACTCTCGAAATCCTGTGCACTTTCGAGAAAAAAATTCCCAAACGAAAATATAATGTATGACCAGAAATGTACCCCGGAAATTTCATGCAAATCTTTAAAACATCATAACTCCTACACGGATTGGACAATTTTAATGTTTCGAAATGCAGACGACGCGCACTTTAGTGAAGAATATGTAGAAAATCCAAAAATAAACGAAAAGTTGATTCTTCACCTCGCAAAATGAGGAAAACCCCATAAAAGTGGTCCAATTTTCAAACGGCCATAACTCCTACAATAGTGAATAGATTTCATTGAAATTTTGGGGGCAAGTAGAGTTTATGGATACCTACAAAAAAGTATTACACAACTTTTCTACAGGGCGTCAAACAAAATTACTAAAAATCGTATACGAATTTTTAAGAAAAATCGACAGTGCTGCCTAAATTTTCCGACGAAAAAAAAAATTTCAAATCATTCTGAAAAAATTATTTTCGGTTGTAGGGGTCAATTATAATAATTTTTGGTCAGTAGACATACTCTCGAAATCCTACCCACTTTCGAGGAAAAAATGCAGTACGGGCGGGACTTTAAACATTAATAACTTTTTAACAATGCCTCTATCAACAAATTGGTATTCTTGATTTTCGTCCAATTTTGGCCTCTAGAAACTTTCATTACAATTTTTCCCAGGAGTGGCCGAACACCCTGTATAAATGAAGTCTACTAATCAAAACGACATGTCTCGTACCGTTTCAGTGTTCTCATTTATACCTCTTGGTCAGTTTTACTAACCCACTATTGGTTATTGACACTTTTCCTATAACAAGCAAGTATATAAATATCAAGGTTACTCATCTTTGATTATTTGCTAATTAAAGTGTCAAAAAACAAGAAAAAATTAAAGAAAAAGTGTTATTATTCTGAAAATATAAATACTTCTTTATGTGTGAAATGTATTTAAGAAATACATACACAGCAAACCCAGTTCAACGAGACTGTTACCTAATTGCAACCTAACGTTTGTAAAAATTAATCCAGCTACGAAAGGAACTCTTTAATGGGGATTAATTACTTACTAATGCAACTAAGAATAGTTTTGAAAAATTTTGACGTCTTAACAATGTTTTTGGATTTCTATTGCGACAGGTGCAGTATATAACTCGTTGCAACTAATAATCAGGGTGGGGAAACAAACATTTTAATTGAGAAAAAAATTTGTTAAGAATTGTGTCTTGTTTGCTATCCTTTCTCGAGATAATCTTATGATTAGGAACAGCTTTCTAATCAAAGTGTGTGATTTCAAATATTCATATCTTTTATATTAATGCCAATGGCAAAAATAATTGGACACTTCTCGACTTATTTTCAATGCGAATTTACCATATTTAAAATTTTTAACATGGAGTGCGTCAGTCGTTTTCTCCCCGTTGTTGGTGTTACGATTTCTCGAAACAAATTTCTTTCCAAGTGACAATTAGTCACATACAGAGTGTGTCGACTCAGGTTGTACAACCGAGCACGTGTGGATTCTCTATGAAAAAATAAATCGTAAATATAATATAACGTTTCATTTTTGAGAAAAATTAAATTTGAAAATACGGTTGTAAATTCATAGAAGCATAAACTGTGGTTAATAAACGTCGAGTCCATACATGCTCACGTGTCTGTATAATTTTTTGTAATTATTTACGGACAACAAAATCGGTACAAAACCATTTACAAGATCATAAACACAGGAATCTAATGCTATTATAATTCGATCGGTTAGATTCAAAGCGTGGCAAGTGTGCACGTGTGCGAAGAATTTTCAAATTTAAGCCGTAAACAAAAATCTTATTGAATATCTTTAACTTATTTTTTCGTAAGAAGACCACTTATAGATGATTGTATTACTCGAGTCATCATACTTTATATATCTTTATTCTCGTCCGAAAAGGTAATTATTTTCTAAGATTCCACCATTTTATTTAAATATGTTTCGACTAATCTCAGCTATTCCTCTTTATTCAGATTATTTAGAAACTGTTACTTTTTCGCATTTCTACTATTTATTAAAATGCGAAATATTTCTGATAGTTTAAGGGCAAATATTTGTTCAAAACATCTTTTAAATAGTTAAATAATCTCTCTATTGCTTGATCAACTAAATTTTGCATGTCAACTTATGCAGAAATATCAAACTACTTAATATAGTACGATGAATAACAATCCTTTTTCGCTTTACAGAGATAAGCTGTAAACAGAATAAATATCATCGTTCCTACATCTTGCACCTATTTGCATTATATTGTATGAATTTTTAGAAATGACACTATCAATAAATAATAATAGGGCTTTGTCTTAACAATATTTGATGGGTTCAACGTCATGTTTTTTGAGTTTGTAAGCTACAAATTCAGCATCCTTTTTGAACTCATTGAAAGATCTGTAAAATATTTTTTTGTGTTCGATTAATGTCAAAATAAAATTGTAATTCGTTGATGAATTATCTCTCTTTTCTTCTTATAAAATTCAAATAAATGGATTACTTTAATAAATAGATCGAAATCTTTGATCGTTTATTTTTACATGTACAATAAAAAAAAACAAATATTTCATTCGTGTGTGTTACATTCCGATGGAATACATGGAATAATTCATCCTGTCAAAGTCAAAAAACCTAAAACGTAATTCTTTAGGATTATTTACTTACTACATTTAAAAATTCTAAAAATTAATACACAAATTTAAAAAATTATGCATAATTTATATATACAAGATATCATATTTTAATATGAAGTTTTAGTGCAAAACAATACAGTTAAGAGTTACTGGAAATCAGAAAGCAGTAGTTAAAAAGTAGCTACCACTAAATTTCCACGTGCACTTATTTGATATACTTATTTAATTTCTTATCTTTCTTTTGTAAAGTTTTTCTAATACATGTTTAAAGATAAATGTAAATGCTAAATCTTCATTCTGGAAGCAGTCATCGATATTTACGATAACAAATATTAGGTCATCCCATAAGTTCGTGGCTGTTCGATATTCCAAAATTGACGAGGATAAAATTTGTAATTTAATAGAAAACAAACAAAATTTTCCATTTCAGAGGATTTCTGAAATTTTAAATATAATTAACGTCAACAATTCATACAAAATTAAAACAAATATTGTTTTAATTTTGTATGAATAAAACAAATACAGAACGATATTTTCTTGATCGTGCTTGAGCCTGATTAGACGAATATTTTCGTTAGCGTATAATAAAACCGAACCTTATAACAAATAAAATACAACAATCTCCAAGCTTATTAGCAAGGCTGGAGAAAATTTGAAATAATTTAATATAAAATAGTAAGCATTGAAATATTTGTATAAATAAATAGTATTTGTAAACCCTGAGAAAATGCTATTTACTACACACGACTCAGATTTAAATATAGAAAATAGTGACCTGAAAGTAAAACATACAAATTTTAAAACTAGACATTTTTATTCGAATAAATATTTTTTGCAAATATTTTTGAACGTAGACGTCTAATGTCATCGACAAAAGTACATGGTATTACAAAAAGTAAAAGAACAGAAACCTCTTATTTGCAACACTATTAGTTGCAATATCGTTATTCTAAATACTATACTGTGAAATATTACTATTTAGTGAAATATTATTTTTCTATATTTTAATGGAATACTTATTTCACAGTACTATTTCTGTATGTAACTACACACATAAGAAAATAAAAGTATTTACATTCCATTTATTATTTTTCCACAGCCCTGCTTATTAGTGAGTAAACAATTTGAAAATGTCAACGTTTTAATGAAAAGCGTTGAACTACATTTTAATACAAAAGCAAAGTAGCTTTGTAGCAATGATATCCAATGACTTTGCCAAAGGAAGGAGAGAAGGTTGTCGAACGAGAAATGGTTTACTGTTTTCCATAAAATTGTATTATATGTTTAAAATATTGCTTCAAGTTGTAATACAAAAGACACGAACATATAGGACAACCTAATATTTAAAACCAAAGAAACAACAATAAAAAATTAGTATTTAATACTAAATACAATTCATGAAAACAATGAAATTTTCAATCACTATCTTTGTACGAATAATTCTTCAATTATATTGTTTCACATCTATTGAATTTGATTGCTAGATGTCTAAGGAAATATACATTCGATACGTTATCGATTCATTTTTTAAAAATTCATTCGACCCGCTAAATTTGAAATCTGACCCAGCGTGCGCCGCGCAGCGTCCACGTTTCGTTCATTCGTCTTCGTGTTTCTCTGTTCCCTCCCTCTTTCGTCATACATTTCTAACTGGTGAAATAAAAGCGGAGAAAATGGTCCGTAGAGGGAAAAGAGGCGTTTCTCGATTGGATCCCACGATCGATTGTTCGTCGACGATGCCGAACATTCCCGCGTGCGACTGCGAATTACAGGCATGGGCCGCGCGCGGCTCAACTGACCGAGTTTGCGTTGGTGTTGGAGGTCCCATTGATTTCCTGGCTCATGTCAAGGCTGCACGCGAGGAACCCCCGTTCGCCTCCGACCACCCGCAACCTCCATCAACCCCCTTCGACCTCCTGCGACCCCCTCACTCTCTCGCCGCCGCATCGCGCGCCCTACCCCACACGCTCCAACCCTCGCGCCGCAGTCCGCCAGCAGCAAGACCGACGTTTCACTTCATGCCGACTCTCTGTTCCTCCCCTTCTTTCCTCTTCTTCGACCGTCGTGTCTTCCCTCCTGTACGCCAGGGACGAATGCACCGAGTGCACTCGTTTCGTCTGCCGTATCCTCGAATGTACTTATCTGGTCTCCGTCGTTCCGAGCCCATTTTTCTTGCTCACCTATCTTCTGCTCGAGTACCGTTCGTTTCCAACGAATGGACGACACGACAAACGTCACTGTAGGTCAGAATTCGTTCGTACAGCGACAAAAATAATTCACCGATTTTAGTGAGAACCACTGCAAGGACAGGCTAGGTAAATATTCCAGGTAGCTATTTCTTTAACTTTTTTTATCGTGTTTGGAAGAACTTGCGATCTTGGTTCTGACTGTGTTGTAACGGATACAAGGTGATTAACTAAAAAGTTTTAATTACGTTTTATGTTATGTTACCGCGAATTGAAATTTACGAAATACAAGACACACGCGTCTAAATAATGTATCAACGGGGGTATACTATACGTAATATTATATGTGGCTGATGTACCAATTAAACAATATACATATACAGAGTGTACGGCCACCTCTGGGAAAAATTTTAATGGGAGATTCTAGAGGCCAAAATAAGACGAAAATAAGAATACAATTTTATTGGTTGAGGCTTCGTTAAAAAGTTATTAACGTTTAAAGTTCCGCTTGTAGAACGGCAATCTGTGAACAGCTGCGTGCGCGTGATAGTAGTTCTCACTCAGCATGAGAAAGTCTACTTAGTGACGTATCGACAGCCTTACAAATTTGTGAGTCAAAACCACTAGCTATACATCTACATATGAAGTGATAAAAACAAGGAATATAATCATAGATCTCTAGTCATACATTATATTTGCGGTAAAGAATTTTTTTCTGAAAAGTGCATAGGATTTCGGAGATCTGTATATTCACCAAAAAAGATTGTCATTGACCCCTGCAACTAAAAATAATTTTTCCAGAACGATTTGAAATTTTTTTTTCGCTGAAAAATTTTAGCATCTACCCTGTTAATTTTTCTTAAAGATTCGTTTTTGATTTTTAGTAATATTGTTTGACGCCCTATAGAAAAGTTGTCTAATACTCTTTGTAGGTACCTATGAACTGTACTTCAGAAAAAAGTTTCATAGAAATATATTCACTATTGTAGGAGTTATGCCAGTTTGAAAATTGAACCAATTTTATGGAGTTTTTCTTATTTTGTGGGATCAAGGAACAACGCTTCGAATATTTTTGCGATTTCCATATATTCTTCATCACAATATGTGTAGTTTGCAATTTGAAAAATTAAAATCGTCTACTCCGTTCAGGAGTTATGATGTTTTAAACATTCACATGAAATTTCAGGGCGACATTTTTAGCTAGACATTATATTTTCGGTAATGAATTTCTTTTTCGAAAGTTAGTACGAATTCGGGGTTATGTCTATAGACCAAAAATGATTGTAATCGACACCCACAACTAAAAATAATTTTTTTTTTAAAACTAGTTTAAATTTTTCAATTTCGCCGAAAAATTTCAAAACCTACTCCAATTTTGTTCTCGGAAGTGCGTAGAATTTCGGGGGTATATGTATACACCAAAAATAATTGCAATTAACTCCTTCAATCGAAAATAATTTTTTCAAAACGATTTGAAATTTTTTAATATCGCCGAAAAATTTCTTCACCTACCCCCTGTTGATTTTTCTTAAAAATTTGTTTCTGATTTTTAATCAATTTGTTTGACGCTGTACGGAAATGATAATTAATACTTTTTTTGTTGGTATCTATGAACTCTACTTGCAGACTAAATTTCAATGAGATACATTCACTATTGTAAAAGTTATGGATGTTTAAAAATTGGACCACTTTTATGGGATTTTTCTCACATTACGGTATTAAGGAACAACTTTTCGAACATTCTCGGAATTTCTACATATACTTCACCAAAATATGCGTCGATTGCATTTTATAACATTAAAATCATTCAACCCACTCAAAAGTTATGACGTATTAAAGATTCGCTCGGAATTTCAGGGAAATCATTCATTCATGGTCAGGCATTGTATTTTCAGTTAAGAATTTTTTTCTCGAAAGTGCGTAGGAATTCGAGGGTATGTTTGTTCCCCAAAACTGATTGTAATTGACCCCTGCAACAAAGCTAATTTTTCCAGAATGATTTGAAATTTTTTAATTTCGCCTAAAAATTTGTCCACCTATTACAGTTATTCGAATAACCGGGTGCCGGATAATCCGAACACTACTATACCAGTTTTCTTGATTTCCCGATATGCCATTCCAGGCATGTAAAGCGATACAGGGTGTTCGACATTCGCACGTTTCTTGTTTTTGGACGTGGGGTATCTAAAAATATCGAGTAATACAAAAGACCGCAGGAGGAGAGACAAATTGGTATTTTTGACACTGTATACAGGGTGTTCGGCCACCCTTGGGAAAAATTTTAATGGGAGATTCTAGAGGCCAAAATAAGACGAAAATCAAGAATATCAATTTCTTGACTAAGGCTTCGTTAAAAAGTTATTAAAACATTAAATTAAAAAATTTCAAATCATTCTAAACAAATTATTTTTGGTTGCGGGGCTCAATTACAATCATTTTTGGTGAATAAACCTACCCCCAAAATCCTACCCACTTTTTAGAAAAAAATTTAGTACTGATGGAACTTTAAACGTTAATAACTTTTTAACGGAGCCTCCATCAACAAATTCTTGATTTTCATCTTATTTTGGCCTCTAGTGTCACCCTTTAAAATTTTTCCCAGGGGTGGCCGAACGCCCTGTATAGTCAAGTAATTATTTTACAATAAATAACATTAAATCAACTTTCTATAAATTCTTAATAATAGAGGAGAAAGTTGGATTATCAGATAGGGTAAAAATATGGAATACTAAGGTTTTAAGCCATATACAGTATTCATATAAAACTGTTATTAATTTTTCAAATACACTTCAATTTAAAAATGTAAAAAGAAATCGCAGGAGAAATGAAATTTTCGCATCGATTTACGTTCACGTCGAAGAATGTAACAATACTAGCAGCTGACTGTGCCATCGATCGACGAGGTTCAGAGAAAGAAATGCCGAACAGGCCCCGATTCTACGTCACACGCCTCGCTTATCTCTCTCACACACAGTGGAGACAAAGGGCAGCATCGGCACGTGTTCGGCCAGCTAGTCAGTCGTAAAACAGAATCAGTCAAGCTAGTTCACGCGACACATTTTAGACATATTTGATTCAGTTATGTATTAAGTAGCATGTAAAAAATACAGTGATATAAACAATCAGCGAATACTTATTAAATTCCTGTTTACATTTTTAAATTGAAGTGTATTTGAAAAATTAATAACAGTTTTATTCGTAAGTAACTCGGAAGAATCGTGATACATGTACACGTAGACATTCACGAATAACGTAATCGCGGTGCGTGTTTATTTAATTGCATAGTGGTTAGTGTCTGAAAGGATTATTTGTGGATACTTGTGGACACTGTGGACAATCGTGGGGCGTGTATAATCGCGTGTGGGTGATTTTTGTTCACAACATTGTGTATTGGAACTGGCATTCACCCTTTCTCTGTGAAAATCTCATCGGGCGAGTTTTGATATGCCCTTCTGGATTTTCATAAGACAGGTTGAATCTTATTCAACGTAAGGTGTTCGCATTCCCATAAGTGGACAAAAATCTAAGGCTGTCGATAATGTCGGTAAGTAGAATTTTTCATGCTGCGTGAGAACCACTAGCACTGGCCTGCCGCAACTGTCCGCGCGAACGCAGCTGTTTAGCGGGTTGTCATTCTACAGGCGGAACTTTAAATGTTAATAACTTTGCAACGAAGCCTCCATCAACAAATTAGTATTCTTGATTTTCGTCTTATTTTGGCCTCTACTATCGCTCATTAAAATTTTTGCCATAGGTAGCCGAACACCCTGTATAAAAGCAATGGATGCAAATGAAATATGAAAATCACAACATCACAGAGCAGCTACCATCGTTATGTACCACTATCCCATTGTTTAATAGAAGTAAAACTTTTGTAACTGATTACACCTTGCGAGATACAACAAATAAAGGTCTGCATTTTTAAATAAAAATGAAAAACAAATTTTAACTGACGCTATTTTGATATTTTCCAACTTAAAAAACTCTTTTACTAAATTTTAATTTTATATCTATGAATTACAAACATTACCTACAGCCAGTGTTGGATAAATTTTATTTATAAATAACAAATAAGAATTTTAGATTTATTCGTAAATAAACGTTTTCTCTTGGCCCTATTCGCCTGAATGTCGATTTGAAAATCCGTGTATTGAAATTTCCAAATTAATTTACGTACGAAGCATAAATAGGAGATAGTTTACGAATTACTCTATTCGTTGCTCGTAAATAAAATTGGCCTCTTTCTACAGCGTGGTTCCATGCACGAGAGAACGACACTCTAAATAAGACTGCCTGTTTTTAATAAAAAATCAACTTCCGCTTGAAAACAAACATTTTTGCATTCCACGAACAATGCGTATTCGTATGCTCTAAGCATGAAATTTTCGAATGTATATTTCCAGTGGAATGAATTGTTGAAGAGCTATAAATGTTTTACGTCTCCAACCTGGCGTAACCCCCTAAGCGACGTGGAAAAAAACACGAGGAATCATCATCCGGATCAATGAACGAACCTTCCTAGTTATACGCGAAAATCAAATATTCTTCAGTGACTGCAATATCCGGCTCTGCGGTTCGATCGAATGGTGGTCTGACTACGCGACGCGCTGTACCACCGCCACCGCAAATTACATATTCCGCGGAACGAGAATTTCCAGAGAATCATTGCTGCAGATCGATCCTAATCATACCATCCGCCTGTGCTTCTCGAATCCAACGTAACGTCTGCCAGGCTTTACTTAATTATTCAATCATTCCCTCCTTAACGAAGTTTCGCGTTCATTTCCACCGATACCTGGTCTCCTCTACTCCCAACAAGGTCACGCTGATTGCAGCACATTGTACACAATGCTCTCGTATAATCTCTCTACGCTAGTGTTTATAAATATTTGAACGATCCACGGAAAAAATTATATACGTCAAATTTTAGCATACCTTGGAAAACGAACGTTTATTACAACAAACAAAATGAATATTGCGTAGTATTCGGCGTGGGCGACGCTGTCGGCGAGGCTCGAAATATTTTCCTTTCTTCCATAGTTCCTTCTTTTCTTCACATCTCCTACTTTTTCGTTGTGTCAAAGTTTAGGTTAAGACGAGGTTGGATTGAGATTAAAAAGCTAGACAAATGCTACAACCTCATTCTGTTACTAATAATTAACGATTCATTATACATTCAAAAATAAAATAACACGCGTGACACACATGGTCATAGTTGCACGTAAAACTACGCACTACCGACGACGCCGTACGCAGCGCCACTGTAGTCCCATTCTCACGCATGCGCAGTATGCGTAAAGCAACAAGAAAAGGGCCAGGGCCGTACAGTAAGGTCAATCATGCGTATTTCTCACACGTTGTATATCTCAATTTTGTATAACTATGAAATTTAGAAAAGTGTTCATTTCCAATGTAATAAAGACAGAAGTATACAAAAAAAATGATAAACCCAAAATTCGTTACAATGTACGTTTTTTCTTATACTTTGTAAAAAGGTGTTGCTTAAGTCTTTGAATAAGCATATCAAATTAATCCTTTGTTTTATAATATCTACTTAAATTCGTCCATATTACGGATGAAACACAAACACGAGTTATAGTTCTAACTTGATAAAAACAGCTCACGTTCATAGTAAAACTAATTTAAATTTTTATATATTCTCTAATATTTGATATTTTTTAAAAAAGTTCATTCTACAACTTAGTAATTATAGTTCTGTTGTCTTTTAGTCAGTCCGTAAAAGCAAATCGGATATTTGTTTCGACGTACAGGAAATTCAATGTTTGATTATGGCACACATACTAATTCCTAAGTTCAGTGATTATTATTCTTTTTTTGTTACACGTCTGCCTGTTTATTGCAAATATAATGAGACAGCAGAAAAATAATAAAAATATATCATGCTGATTCGTTTCGCAATCGTTTTATCATTTTATTGAAAAACAAGACAATGATCTACAGCGAGATCCGTTATAACAAGACATGATCAAGTGCACGCGTACCCGGCAAAAATTCAAAGTCGATTTTCTCAAAAACAAAGCCTCGCATGAAAAATTTTTTGTCTATATTTTAGACTTATTCTTTCATGTAGAATCACCCCCTTTTCGCTTGTACCGCCAGTTACTGAACACTCTGTATATCTTTACGTGTTAAACAATTGTTATTTCACCAATATCCACCACAATTTTTCCCTTTGGTTTCCCTTCCATGTTGTCACCATCGTTCAATGTCGAAAATAATTTCGCCAGCATCCTTCCAGCCATCGACACGGCAGTTCGCGACGCAACTTCACCGACAACCACGAAAGCGCCGATCAGAAGTACCAGGCCTCAGGTATAGATCGCGGTTATTGTTTTAAAAAAATGACTATGGTCGGAAGTACCAACCTTACAAAGCTTAAGTTTCAAGTTTGAAGACGCTACATTGTTTAGTATTTGTTTGACAGTCATTAATAGTGAACGCACTCAGTGAATTTGTAAACATGGAAAAAATTGGTCATCGTTATCTAATACAATATTTTCATTTGAAAGGTCTCAGACCAACCAATATCAAAATTGAGCTAGATTCTACTCTAGGGGAGTCTGCTCCTTCATTTACAACAATAAAATACTGGATGACAGAATTTAAACGAGGCCGTACCTGCTGCCAAGACGAACACCGCAATGATCGACCAAATGAAGTGAGCACACCGGAAATGGTGAAGAAAATCCACAAAACGGTATTGGACGATCGTCGACTGAAAGTGCGCGAGCTTGCAAACATGGTAGGCATTTCAAAAAGTGCTGTACGATGCATATTTACTGAAAATTTGGATATGAGAAAGCTATGCGCAAGATGGGTGCCGCGCTTGCTCACAATGGAACAAAAACAACGTCGCGAGGATGTTTCAATCGAGTGTACGGCGATGTTTCACAGGAATAAAGCCGAGTTTTTGCGTCGATTCATAACCATGGATGAAACCTGGGTCCATCACTTCACACCTGAGTCGAAGGAACAGTCGAAACAATGGACTGTAAGGCGAAAACCAGCTCCAAAGAAGGCGAAGACAGTTCCATCTGCTGACAAGGTTATGGCGTCAGTTTTTTGGGATGTACGTGGAATAATTTTCATTGATTATCTTGAAAACGGAAAAACAATCAACGGCGAGTATTATGCGAATTTATTGCATCGTTTGAGTAACAAAATCAAGGAAAAACGGCCGCATTTGGCGGAAAAGAAAGTGTTGTTTCACCAAGGCAATGCACCAGTTCACACATCCGTTATCGTGATGGCCAAAATCCAGGAGTTAATGTTCGAATTGCTCCCTCGCGCACCCAATTTGCCAGACTTAGTCCCCTCGGATTATTTTCTCTTTCTAAACTTGAAAAAATGGCTCGGTGGTAAATGATTTTCCAATAATGAAGAAGTGGAGTCTGCGGTTAATGGCTATTTTTAGGAATTCGATGGTTCTCACTATAAACAGGGTATCGAAGCTATTGAACACCGCTGGGAAAAGTGTATCCAGCTATACGGAAATTATGTTGAAAAATAAAGATATTTGTTGCCAAATTTCTTATGTTTTTTTTTGTTAAGTCGGGTACTTCTGGGCTCGTAGCAGCCGAGTTAGGACATTCTGGCGAGTAACCACTATGGAGGATCGAACGGCTGGAGCGGTCACGCGATTTCAAGACTTTTCCCGTTTCGGGATTTCAGCTCCGCGACCCGTAAGCTCATAAATTTGCGGCGACGCGACCAGCGTCACGAATAATATGCGGTCGTTCTATCTCTCGCTGGCAAGTTCGCGAGCGTGCCGTGACAACGCGACCTTTCGAATTATTTTAAAATTACCCGCCGACCGAGCGCGGAGATTCTACCGCGCGCACGACACATCGGACGAGAAATTAACCGAATTATCCTCGCCAACCCTCAACCTGCGGTTTCCTCTCTCGTCTGCGTCGACAAACAAATTTGTAAACCCAAGGCGAGATTTCAGTCATCCGTATGGAATTTATTTCGTCGACCATGAGAGACGGATTGCCCGAGCTGTGAATTATTATACGTGTTTTGATTTTCAAACATTGTTATTATCGAACAGCTTAGGACGCGTTCTTTATTCTTTTCAAATATTAATACTACGAGGGCTTAAGACGCTCCAAATTACTTAACAGCACAAAAATCACCGGACTTATTTATCCCTTTGCGGTCGTATATCTGCTCTCAGCCACTAAAACATTTTTACCGTTCCAGTCGTATGTCTGCTCTCAGCCACCACAGCAAAGAACTATACTGATCTTATATTATACTAAAACAAGATTCGAAGATACACAGAATACAAAATAATATTTCACAAATTGTGTTTAAATGTAATTAAACATTTTCGCTTCTTAAAATATTTTAAAACAATAATCCGAAATGGTAAAAATAATGTTAGATAAAAAAATCTACCCAGAAATTATAAGTAGCGATGACAAATTTTATTTTGAATCTTTACTAACACTAACTTTGATACAGAAAGTGATAACGGTTGTTTTGAAAATATTTATACCAGTGATTTTGATAGTGACATAGTTGTAACATATTATTGCGTTACATGTGTCAAAGTTAAAAAAAGAATTAATAAATTTTCTTTTTCCTTCATAATCTTACATATTATGTATTACTATTCGTTCAACAAAAACTAATTCCGACTAGCACAACACCCAAGTATAAACTTAATACGACCGCAAAGGGTTAAATTTGAGGAATTTGCAACTTTACCATCTTACTACCTCACTCGACAATAAGAAATTGACGTATACTAAAGCCAGTTACGCGACGTACACGATAATTACTTTTCAAAGGGTATTTTGGGTCCAGATACCTGCACCCTTGACATCACGACTAACTACCCCCATACGCACCCACAGTGGGAGGAATTTAAAATTTCGGAAGGACTGACCCATACGGGATGGGCCAGCTCCGATTTGCCAATCAAGATGCCTTCCCTAATAGAATTTTTGTATTTAAACAACGACCGAACAGGACGAGCTCAGAATGCAGGATTTAACATTTTGATTGCCACGTCACCCATATATGGGTGGCAGAATTTACCATTATGATGCTAGAAGAATTAATTCTGAAGTTAAGACGTTGAGGGAAATAAATTTGGATAGAATTTGTGAATTTTAACAAGGTTACGAAAATAAGTACCGAACCAAATTTTGGGTTATCTAGTTTACAGTGGTCTAAAATCAAAATTTTACTTTTGCATAATATTATACGGTTTTAATCTGGCAATAAACGTGTTAAAGGATTAGATTTTTAAGAACTTGCACGAATTGAACAGTTTATATATCCGCACTGAACATTTTCTGTTAACTCGTTTTATGTTTATATGTATAGTCGAATTATCAATAAATTATTGTGTTGGCAAATAAGTGTTGTTTTCGTTTCTATTTGCTAACTAACCGGCTTCGTGAACTTTATGGGAGTCAACAATACGATACCAAACTTTCTTTCTTTGAACGCGTCACGTGAAAAAGGCTTAATAATTTTGTACATAATGTATAAATTGAATCAATTAATTTAAATCACTAAATAAGAAATACTTCACCAACGTAAGCTTTAACTGGGTCGTTCGTTTTAATTTGTGCAAACTGTTTATTTCGGAGACGTAAAGTTCTAGTTTTTAATGAATAACAACAATGATAATAATAATAATATATGTACTTGTGTAAATAAGCATTAATAGTAAATAAAGATTCTATGAATATAGTAGGAATAAATCGAAACCTTATATGGGAATATAAAATAACGAAATATTCAGATCAAAATGGAGCCGGCGTCCGACGCTCGTTCGCCAAAATGGTCCACTGTTTGAGGTTTAACTCTTTGAGTGCTATGAATGCATATATGCGTTCTACAAAAGCTATACGTGTGGACTATGGATGGAATTATCAGTATTGTAAACATAAATTTTATTATTTAAGTTAAGATATGTTTTAAATTTTAACGTATCCAATAAAATAATTCATTAAGAGAATTACATGTATTTATAATTTTTTTTTGTGTAATGCTGATATCCGTATTTCATTTATATCAGGTTAGAAAATATACGAAGAGTAACTTTCTTCGCTATAATATTGTCGAATAATTTCGGCAGAAAATTGCTGACACAGTAAGGTCTGTAGTTTTTAATACTTGATGCATTCCTTGACTTAAAAATTGAAACGACTTATATTTTTAACCCATTCAAAATTATTCAAAAAGGATAATATAACACGTAGCTATAGTATTTGAAAAAGTTCAATTGTATTAAATTTCATGTACCTACATTTTATTTGTTGAAATCAGGAAAAGCTTTTATCATACCTAGTATAGAATAACACAAAAGGAATAATATTAGATTTATCGGTAGTAATATTATTATCCTGATGTAACATCAATATTTATCCAATGTAAATATTGAGAATGATAATACATATGTATTAACAAACCCTCGAAAAGACTTGAATTGAATATATAATTTGCATAACATTGGGTTAAAACCTTAATTTGAAAAATAGGACTAGTCAAAGAAAGAAGTTATATCTTTAAAATCCTGACGAGCATGTTTCTTCATTTATATTAATCTGATAAGTTATTACCGTGGAATAAAACATTCCATGGACTGTATGCCCACTAACGTTCTAAAAAATTTTCTTTTTTACAGATAAAACTAAAATAGTCAAAGGATATAAACTATATGAATCTAGTGCAGAACCTGACATGTATAGGATATCTCAGTATTAATGAGTACAGTTAGTGATTTTGTAAACAAAAATAAATGAAAAACGTAGAATGAAGTTTGTTGAACGAGGCTTTATTTTTAAGAAAATCGACTTCGAACATTTCTCGGATACATTCATAACAGAGCACGATCCCACAGTATAAGTAGAAATAGCAAATAATGATCAGACGCACCAGACAAATTGTACTCAATCCCGCACGTGTTTTACAAATATTGAAATTGAGTAATCTAGATAATAAAGCATTATACGCAAATATTATATATTACATTTTTGATTTATTTTATTCAAATAGAATCACCCTTTTCTTGGTTGTGCCATGATTACCGAGAATTCCTACATAACCAGTCATTTTAACTATTTAATAATAGGAAAAACGTGGGTTACAAGTCCGTTAATAACAATTAGCAATTACAAATACAAAGTAACCAATTTAATTAACAATAAATATGCATTAATAACTTGCATCGCTAATTATTGAATATTACATAAAAAATTATATTAAAAAGTGGAAAAAGTATACATATACATGTATAAGAGTATATGGAATGTAGAATCTATTTATAAATTAAATGGTTCGATATGCAACAAGGAAGTTGGCTGTACATTGAAACTTGAAACGATATAGGAATACAGCAGAAAGAATATATAAAAGTAGAAAAAAAAGTCAGGACAAGTTAGAACAAACTGAATACCATTAAGTATAATGCTTACGAACAACTTTGAAAATCTTAGTTAAGAACACATATATGACTGCTTAATGTGTACACTTTTTAATATTAATCTTTTGATCAAATTATCTCTATTATTATCTTCAATATCGAAAGTATAATTTCAATTATTGCATGTATACCTATGACATTCACATCGATTGCTGATAAATTGCTGATAAAACGTTTAGAAACTCTTTAATGTGGATTGTTCTTTATTGGAGGCTTCAAAGATGTTTATACAGCTGATCAAAAACGTTTCTGAATAGTAAATAACGTTTTTATATTTACATCCAATTACTGAGTTTAATACTGATTTTGGCAGAGTTTTATTCGATTAATAGATGACGAATAAAAATTAATATAACGATTTGTTTGTGTTAGAAGGATCACATTGCACGTGATTTGGAATGAATAAAAATGGTTTATTTAATTAAAGATTGAATACACTATACAAATAGATCATACAGCCACACACATTCCGCAAGCCGCACAAAACCACACCGAGCCACCACGCGCAACCCCCAGCAAAAAAACAAAGACGCAGCGGGAAGCGTCTGGATGCTCCGCTTACTTGCGAATGTTCGAATCTGGAAGCGGAAGTTATCATTCTGTTTAACAGTTTGCAAAGTTTATTCGATTGGACAATTGTTCCAATAAGTTATTATTCGTTCTATGTGAAACATAATTTAATTCAATTCAGATTATAATTTTTAACGAACAAATAGCAATTAAAATATTGTTTAGTTATTACTCAACATTTTGTCTCTTTGGTTCAAATACTTCAAGCGTTATTTCAAATAATTTAAATAATTGCTGCTATAAATTGTGTATTTCCTGTTGTATTTTACTCTTATACAGGGTGTTCGGCCACCGCTGGGAAAAATTGTAATGGGAGATTCTAGAGGCCAAAATAAGACGAAAATCAAGTATATCAATTTCTTAACTGAGGCTTCGTTAGTAAGTTAGTAAGTTAATAAAAAATTAAATTAAAAAATTTCAAATAATTCTGAAAAAATTAGTTTTGGTTGCGGAGGTCAATTTCAATCATTTTTTGGTGAATAGACATATCCACAAAATCCTGCCCCCTTTCGAAAAAAAAATTCGTTACCGAAAATCTAATGTCTGATCATGAATGAATAATTCCCCTACAATTTCACGTGTTTCAAATCGTTCTGAAAAAATTATTTTCGGTTGCAGGGGTCAATTACAACCATTTTTTGTGAATAGACATACCCTCGAAATCCTACGCACTTTCGAGACAAAAATTCAGGAAGATGGACTTTTTCGACGAAAAAAAAAATTTTTAATCTTTCTGGAAAAAGTATGTTCGGTTGCGGGGGTCAATTAGAGTCATTTTTGGTCGATAGACATACTCTTGAAATCCTACCCACTTTCGAGAAAAAAATTCAGTACGGACGAAACTTTAAATATTAATAACTTTTTAACGAAGTCTCCATTACAAATTGGTATTCTTAATTTTCGTCCTATTTTGACCTCTAGAATCTCCCATTACAATTTTTTCCAGGGGTAGCCGAATACCCTTGTATATCTGATGATAGGAGATAACCAAAATTTTTAATAATACATAATCTATAAGTCCGGCGTAGCCAACAATTAAATTTGTACCTGTTTTTGTTTTGTATGAAGTATTTCATTCTATGATTGAAACAAATTTTTATTTTTATTTCACGAGTAACGGATAAATGATAATCTATCTTTTATAATCTTCTATCTAGATAAGGATCTCTGCTATTACACTCGAGTCAACTCGGTCGTGGCAGTTTACTTGTTCGGATCTGACGGTAACATATGTGGTCGTGATATATTAAAGTCCCCAATAATGTAACGTGTAATATATATTACCACATGTGTGTTATGTACACTTACGAATCTATGCAATTCTGTTTTCCAAGAAATCTTGCATCACACATTCGATCAAAACTGTAAAGGAAGTATTAGTTAATAAAATTCAACCAACTACCAGACGTAAAATTTCACATCAAACACCAGCTGATGAAGCTTTTGTTTATTTTTGCGTTTCCTTACGAGTCCCTATCAGAAAGTAAATATAACAAACATACCGTTTCGTTACGAAAAAGTTAATGAAATTGGCATTTCAACCTGGAACTAAAAAAATGTTACAATACTACGTCCCTCGTAAAATGAAACAATTTCTACCGAAAATATTCTCTTCCATTTAAAAAAAAAGCCCGAATTGTCCAGGTGACCTGTTTTGAATATCCCATCCTGTGCAAAGCGACCGTAATATAACAATTTTGTATAAAATGAACCAGGAATTAAAGCGCAATTCAAAACGATGATCGAGGTACTTATCATCGCCGTGAAGTAAATTCTCTGTAATTCCAATTCCGTTTACCGTCGAAAAGTGTCGCGGGACAATTAAACAGAGTTTTATTAACAAGAGAACTGCAACGCGTATTTAACGCGCGGGCTCGACTTCGAAATGCATTCATTATTTAAACATTTCCACTGTTGTTTCGAAATCGTAATTACAGACTGTAAATAAATGAAGGCTGGGAGTTAATAACGTGCATTGTAAACGGCGCGGCCCGAATCTTTTCAACGGCGTACACGAGTGCCGTTTGGTCGCTTCTAATTAATTCTTCAAACAGTTCTTTGCACAACGCGAAGGTCGCGACGATATTCGCAACTGTCTCCATTGTTCCCGTCTCGTCGTCTTTCGTCGATGGCATCGCGATGGACGAATTCTTTCCACCGTTGTTATTATTACTTCCAACTCGCGAAAGCACGTCGAAATCCTGCGCTTATTACGTCACGTATATCGTAGTGGAAATCGTTAAAGCCTGCACAACTCTGTACGGTTTCATCAATCATCTCGTAAGCGCGCATTAATAATCGTTCACTATTAAATATGCATTCGTTGTTTGTCCAACGGGCCATTTCTCCTCCACATCCTCGATGTTGCCCCCTTTGCACCCCATTTTCTCCCCGTCCTTCCGTTTCGTTTGTCAGTTACTAATAGCCGTATTACAAAAACCGTCGCTCTCTTTGTACCATTTTTTTTTTTCGATTTGGGTCGATGAGATCATCGACCTCTCGCATCCGTTCACCATGTCACGCGAAGTAACGTTATTATTCATAAATTAGACCGTCGTTTACGCGCCCCTGTACAGGATGCGTCAAAACACGATTTCTGGGGTGGTTTGCTTTAGTGCAAAATGACACAGCCGAGAGTCATTGGGAATCAGAAAACAGTAGTTAAAGGATAGTTACAAATACAAATTTCAACATGCACTTATTTGATATACTTATTTATGAAAGGGGTTTGCTCGTCCCACTACAGCGTCATCTCAGTCGTGGTCGCATGGTTTTTTCAACGCCATGTAGTCATGCTTAGCCGCATGCTTATTTGACTTTGTTGGCTTTATGATATTATGTGAAATTTTTCTAATACACGTTTAAAGATAAATGTAAATGCTAATTCTTCATTCTGGAAGCAGTCATCGATATTTACGATAACAAATATTAGTTCCATAAATTCGTGTTGTTCGATATTTTGAAATTGACGAGGATGAAATTTGTAATTTAGTAGAAAACGAATAAAATTTGTCAGTTCAGGAGATTGCTGAAATTTCGAACATACTAACATCAACAATTCATAGAAATTTTAAATAAATAGATATTGTGTCGAAGCTCGAAGTATGGAATCTACACTGGCTCCTAGAACAAAATTTTCTTAATTATAAAAATTTAAGTTTTAAAATTTTTAAGTAATAATTTATTGAACCATGATTGATATAACTAAATAAATATAAAGAATAGATAAATCTTAAAAATCTTATTTAATCGTGCTTGAGGCTGACTGCATGAATATTTTTGTTAGTGTACAATAAAACTGAACCTTCCCTAAACCATTTAATAACTACAGATAAGAAATGGAGAGTATACAATAATTTACAGGCTTATTCGTGGATACAAAATATGAAAATGTCAACGTTTTAAAGAACAACGTTAGACTACATTTTAACAAAAAATTAGAGAAGTTTTGTTATAGCGACGATGGTTTTACGAAAGTAAGAGAAAAGAGATGTCAAACAAGGAGTTTACTGTTTTTCATAAAATTCCATGATATGTTTAAAATATGGGACAACCTAATATCAACGTTTATTCTGTTTGATGTAGTATTAGAATCAAAACTATTTTTGTATTTCAGAATTCTCGTTGTAAATTTAACTGAAGCAAGTAGTATACAAAAATAGTAAACAATCGATGGTGGTGAGAACAAATAAATTGTAATTTAATATAATACTTAGTTGACAATTACATATGTAATTAATTATTAAAAATAAATTTCGTTTTCAACGATATTCATGAAGTATTAGTTTTAACTATCATAATATACATTTTAATTTTTTTTATGAATTGTAATGAGATTTGTATTATATTCATGTTTAAACTCCCCATGCACATTATTTTTCATTTCCGGTAAGAATAATTGTTACATGTATGTATACAAAAATTTAATTTATTGAATATGTTTTCTCAAATTTCGATAAAGCATCGAGAAAAAAGGAAAAAAAGAAATACTGGATTCAAACTTTTCGAATTGCTGGCCAACTGTGTTTTTTTTAGAATTGTTCGTTACGTGTAGTTTTAAATTAAATGAATCAATCAATCTTATATTGTTAGAAAAAAATTTACTGGCCTGGATTCAGGTGTCTAGGTTATATCTTATCGAAGTTTTGATAACGTTTGGCATGATATTTGTTCTATAAGGAAAATGTCAGACCTGATCCTCACTAATTTTAATCATATTTTGCAGGCTACTAGATTCATATGTGCAACACTCGCAACCGGAGTTGTAGTTGCAGATGGCCAGTAAACTATGAAAAAAAATAAGTATGAAATTTGGGAAAAATCACTTAGTCAGATATACTATACACGATGTTCGGCCACCCCTGGGAAAAATTATAATGGGAGATTCTAGAGGCCAAAATAAGACGAAAATCAAGAATACTATGTTGATGAAGGCTTCGTTAAAAAGTTATTAATGTTTAACGTTCCGCCAGTAATGCATTTTTTTTCTAGAAAGTGGGTAGGATTTCGGGAGTAGGTCTATTCACCAAAAATTATTGTAATTGAACCCCGCAACCGAAAATAATTTTTCCAGAACGGTTTGGAATTTTCTTTTCCCCGAAAAATTTAGGCACCTACCACTGTCGATTTTTCTTAAAAATTAGTTTTTGATTTTTAGTAATTTTGTTTGATGCCCTATAGGAAGTTTGTGTAATACTTTTTTGTAGGTACCTATGAACTCTATTTCAGAAAAAAGTTTCATAGAAATATATCCACTATTGTAGGAGTTATTGCTATTTGAAAATTGGACCATTTTTATGGGGTTTTCCTCATTTTGCTAAGTCAAGGATCAACTTTTCGATTATTTTCGGAATTTCTACATATTTTTCATTAAAATACGCGTCATTTGCATTTTGAAAAATTAAAATCCTCCAATCTGTTCAGGAGTTATGACATTTTAAAGATTGACATGAAATATCAGGGAAGCATTTCTGGCCTCACATTAGATTTTCGGTAAAGAATTTTTTTCTCGAAAGTGCGTAGGATTTTGAGGTATGTTTATTCACCAAAAATGCTTGTAATTGAGCCCCGCAACCAAAACTAATTTTTTCAGAATGATTTGAAATTTTTTAATTTAATTTTTTAATAACTTTTTAATGAAGCCTCTGACAAGAAATTGATATTCTTGATTTCCGTCTTATTTTGGCCACTAGAATCTCCCATTAAAATTTTTCTCAGGGGTGGCCGAACATCCTGTATATTGTGATGTATTCATTTTTGTTGATTTATTAATATCATAATTAAATAAAATCCGATTCATAACCAACAATTTTAACACGTTAACTGCCAAGCCAATGTCTGCAATATTTTTTAGAAAGCTAAAATTTTGTTGTTTCACATTCACAAACTACATAATCTCACTCTTGTCTCGTATTTATTTTTGTAAACTTACAGAAATTCATGAATCCTGTGCAGATTTATGTATTTAATGATTTATGCTGAGAATTAATTTTGTTAAATCGTGACTGAAACATACTGTTACTTGTATATGAGTATCGCAGTAGCCACTGCATCAAGGATATCGCTCATAAATAATAATTAATATTGAGGTATCTCAAAGTGATACCGTTAAATACCTCAGTATAACTTTAGAATATTCTAGTTAAAAGAACTACATGAAAAGCTTACATCCGAACCAAACTCAATCAGCTCAAATTCAAATTAAATAAGCTACATTGAATGGCGGGAAAATGATTCAAGCTAAATCTAGAAAATAAATTATTCATATACAACGTTATTCTTAAGCTGTTTGGACATTCATAACAAAAAAAGAGCCTGAATTAAAAAATCCGAGTTTAATAAAACAAAAGTGATAATGAATAATATTTGGAAAATATTTTATATGAAAAAAATAGCAATATTTCGACAGCTTCAGACTAGTGGACTCAACAAACTCACTCCTTAGTCTTTCTAGCGTAAATTATCTTCCAATCGTAAGCTGGGTCACATCTATAGATAAACATTAAAACCAAATGTCACTTTCTATCTCGAGTAATTCGCGCGTCAATTATTAATTATTTACTAACAAATTAATCATCGTCAATTAGTTACTTGCGATTTGAACGGTTATTTACATATTCTAAATGTTCGAAACCATATTGGGCATTCCGATTACGTTATATGATGCGTTCATGTTATCCAGTGTGAATTATCAAATTCGTGCGTATTTCGAGGAATTTCTGGATTGCAATATTGCGATCGAATCGCGTCCATTACCTTCATTGATAATTAACAGCGGTGCACCGATTCCAAGCTACTTCGTAGTAAGCGTTTACACTGTAAATTTGCTGATGGTTACTCGAATTCTGATTCGTTTGCTGTCATTTCATGGTTCGCGAAATACCAACGCGACGCTGGTATTTAGGCGGTGAACGATTTTTCAAAATAACCAGCATTTTGCGTTTAGAGAAGAACGTATTGTTCGTCGCGGTATTAGCAATTTGGATCAAATGGTTTCATATTACACGACGCGAAGCATAACAGTCAGAGTTGTGCAAATTTTATTCATGAATAATGAATAAAAATTTTGTACAAACTTTCGTTTATATTTGTAATTTCATTTGTAAATTAGAATCTATTAACTAGACATACAGGTGAGTAAAGCCACCGGTAAAAGCCAATATATGCATAATACAAAAATTTTCATTCTTTATTCGTGAATAACCTGCCCAATTTTGATAAAAACTCCGTAGAAAATTAGATATTCTTGAGGAATCGTGAGATTAAAATTAATGAGATATAATCTTCCGAAAAATATTATATAACACTGGAAAAAATTATAAAATAGAAACATGTAAACGAGCCAAACAATTGGTTCCCTATATTTGATCAGTGATACTCTAATTTCAATTAGTAAATAGTACAAATAATCAGATTTTCTTAAGAAAAATTATATAAGCACGCAAACATAGAACAAATATAATATTACTAAACACAATATTTAGCATTTAGTTGTTAAGATTCCTCAAGTTATAATTTATATAAACTGTTTAAAATATGAATTGACTAGCATAGAAACGAAATTTATAAAATTCCTTTACACATATTTTTAATCTTTGCAAAATTATGAACTAAAATATTTTCAGTTCAATTTTCAGACTTCTCTTCATTACTTATGCAATAATTTTGCACTCTTTCAACCATAAGGCAAATATTTTTCCAAAAGAAAAGATTTGATAATAAAAGCCGCTTGTTTTCAGATTTTAACAAATTTGATTATTAGATACCTTTTCTACCAATTTACTGGGAGGTTCTACGCATTTACCTATAACACTTACACAAATTTTTTACCATTTTTTCTATTTTCATCATTTGGATTTATAGTTCCTATATCGTAGTAAATAATATTTTTAAATTAAGACACTTATCTTACACTTTTAATAACGTAAATAAATACAGTATTTGAATAAAATTAAAAAAATGCAAATGAAATATAAACAATGTACAAAAAGACATAAAAAACAATACATAATAAATAATTTTTATTATGTACATAAAAGAGAAATTTTTCGGAGATTTCAAAGTGGAACACTAATTTAATACATGCATCGAACTCGCCAATTGAAGCAATTCTGTCTAACATTTCGATAGTTCTGGAATTTTAGCGAGTCTATTTTAAACATCAACTCGCTCTTTATAAACCCGAAGTTGTTACACGTAATTGTGTGTACTCTTTACGAGTAATTATTTGTGCTTCTAATTAGGTCGTGTTGGTTCGCAGTAAGCTGTAGCTCCACGCACAAACGGAGGTTCAGAAGAATCGTGTGCAAACGAATTTATAGTGTCAGTCTCTGAATGATGCTTTGCGTAACA
Organism: Colletes gigas; assembly: GCF_013123115.1. NCBI lineage: Eukaryota > Metazoa > Arthropoda > Insecta > Hymenoptera > Colletidae > Colletes > Colletes gigas. The sequence goes on along the minus strand of NW_025106651.1, from coordinate 4,075,534 downwards.
ATTTTACGATCGTTAATGTATCTTCAAAGCTGCTTATGCAAAACATTTTTATGATTTAATTTTATGATTACCAAAAACAAAGACGAGTCAGAGAGTAGTGCAACAACTTAAAAAAAATCAGGGGTTTATACGAGTTAGTACAAACTCAGTAAATAAATTAATCAGTATTAATATTAAATAGCTAATACTGAAATACAAGTAATATAAGTTGGTATGAATTGTAAAACTTAATAGTCATTATACGTTGTTTCATAAAGAAGTTTTCACCATGTATCATCCTTTCACGAGAAGAAGGCACACCGTGTTTACATCCCCACTCTTGCTGCAGTCCGCTGATTGGCTGTCACCGATCTTCGTCACCGTTTTCGGCCAATACCTGTGTGTCAGCGGACAGCAACAGGAGTGGGGATGTAAACACGTTGTGCCTTTGTCTCGTGGAAGAATGGTACGATATTAATAGTAGGAAGGTAAGACTAGAAAAGAATATGTACCAATTATGATTTTGTGTCAATAAATAAACAAATTTGAAATTGAATATTCCTAAAGATTAATCACATTTGAGCTAAATTTTACTTCATTATTCTATGAAACCAATGAAACAAGAAAAATGGAAGTAGAGAAGATTAAAAGACATATTAATAAGATGCAGTGGTTTACATAATGAATTATTTAACAGTGAGGTCTGGTATAGATTATAATTAATAGTTATTGTAATTTAAAAATATAAAAAATAGCGAAAAAAATGTCTTCTACATGCAAAAGCAAATTAAAAACATGGAATAAATTTTTTCTGTATCTTATAATAATAGAAAAATGGTATTTCTGGTTATAATTTATTTTGTTGTATTATTTAATGTATAAATGTATTAGATATTTTGAATAACATTCATTATTGATTATAGTAACAGTAATTCAAAAGCATAATTTTTCCACAGTGTTCATAACATAGACCGCTGTGATTTTTATCCCCTCGTATAAGAGTGTTAACGTTGTAAAATTAAATCTTCTCCTGTAGACTGAAGGTCCGGTGCTCACGAGCGACATGCGTCACTTTGCAGCTGCGTTAAAATACTGTCGTGTCCAGGCAGATTTATATGGAGAAGTTTACACGTGACGCAATTTTTTGCGTCAATTTGACGTCTATAAAAAATTAGCTACATTGTTACAGAACTTCCTTTATACTAAGTTAGAATGTATCACATTTTCTCCCCCTTAATTGTTATAACATTTAATCAAGTAAAACGTGTTCAATTCTCGACTTAGAAATTGAAACTATTTCTGTTGCATTTAATGCCCTGTGTATACAAATTAAGATAATTAAATATTTTGTATAATAAATATAGCGGCATTACAAAGTCATTATTATTTTTATTTATAATCATAGAAAATGGATTTCTTTTAATTCAGTTAAGTTTCATCGCTTGCATATTATTACAAACATAGACTTAACAAAGTTCAAATTGGTCCCTGTAGAGAAATAAATTTAATAAATAAAATTCTTTAGTGAAAGAATATCGCAAAGAAGTAAGAGAATAATGTACCTAAGTGGATATTTGTCACTATTGAAAAGATGCATCCAATATTTCCTTTCTGTAACAAATCTGTGTATAAAGGTTAAGAAATATAATAAAAAATAACTTTGTTCTACCTCCTACGTTTTAACATCTTCCACGATTGAATTGAAACAGAGCAGATGTCAAAATTAATGCTTACCTAATAGAATGTAGTGGAACTGGGTAGTGACTGGTTAGTTTGTAATTACAATACTAATTTTGCTATTAGTATTTACTAAAACTTTTTTGTTACATTGCCAAATTCAATATCTATTCTTTTGCATCGCGCTTTTTTGGTGCATTATCTTTAAACTTCGTTTTTCATATTTTCGAGGAAGTTTGGTTAGTCCTATGAATGAACATTTAATGACTACGCTTGTAACGTTCACCCCGTCGATGCAGTTCCAGGAATTGGTGGGGATGACTTCGTAAACAATATCAAGGGTAAAAGTCGCGAACATTAACAAAAAACTACTGTATTTTGCAAGGGTGACGAGATGGAGGTTGCAACTTTAAGACAACGAAACATTTTCTCATTTCAATTGAAGATGAACCGTTGTTTTTGATCACTGTCATTATTATTGGGGGAAAAACACTCACATAATTTAATTAGACATATGTACCAATTAGAAGAACGATTAAATATCCGTTATAACTGGAATAGTATTGTACCAGAACAATGACACAGCCATTCGGTTCCATTATGGAGGTAAAAGTACATAGAAATAGAGTAATATAGTAATAGAAATTACATAATACTAAAAATAGGGTAAGAGAAGTGAACATTGACGGAGAACTACTGTATTTCTGCAAGGGTGACAAGATGGAGGTGTGCAACTTTAAGATAACAAAACATTTTCTCATTTCAATTGAAGATCAACCGTTGTTTTTGACCACACTATTGCCATTATTATTGTTATTATAAAGTTATTCGTCCCACAAAAGCTTTGCTTATTTAGAAAAAAACACTCACATAATTTAATTAGTCATATGTACTAACATATAAAAAGAACTTGTCTCCGAACATCGAAATCGAGGAAAAACAACGATCGGTTAATGCGAAGAAAAACACCGTGGCGTTCGATAGAGGAAACGGAAAAACAATTTCTGAAAGATTGTCTTCGCGAAACGACTTAAAAGGTTTTCAAGTAATAACGGCGTTGAAAACGGAGTACCTTAAAATTACAAAGTTAGAGCTCGCGAGGCTTGTCGGACCGACGTAACGCGCGCCGTGAAATCGGGATTTCTTTTCAGGAGTTATACTCTTCAACCGTCATTCATTGTGTCGACCGAAAGAGTGAGAGAAAGGGGGATAGAGGGAAAAAGAAAAGCGAAGCAGCTGTGTAACTGCATAGGAGAACAGGGTAGGGTAGGCGGAGAGGAAGGGGGAAGGAGGGCTGGAAGAAGAATCAGTTTCGACGGATCGTCGTCGCATAGCACGCGTTTTACGCTTCCGCGAGAAGTGGGTCAGACCGAGCCGAATGACTTAGCACGTTTTCTCTCGTTTCCGTGGTAGACGATTCTCCGCTTTCACGACAAAAAAACACGACTATTCGCGACCGCACGAGTACCCGTGGCGTTTTCAATTCCTCTTAGTCCTGCAGTAAACGCCCCGTCCGCCTACGAGAATTGGTTTCAAGGAACACCGGGTAAAGATGACGCGCGTGGTTAATGAGATGATCATTATCTGTCGCGCGCTACTCAAAGATCAGAGACTTTCGGATACCCTCGAACGCTTTTGGTTCGTCTTTGAATCTTACTTTGTCGGGGATGATTAAAAGACTGAGTTCTTCACGACCACGCGTACGGGACAAAGGGAGCAGTCTGGTAATTTTAGATATAAAAATCAATATATTCTGTATCACATTTTTTTCAGAGCGCGTTCTCTTGAGAAAGTGTTTTGTAAAGTTTTGGGGCATAATTCGAAATAATTGACTTAACAATTTTATAAATTTTCAGTGCGAGCCCCGCTAATTTAATATACTGATTGTGAGTGGGTTAAATGAATTGTCATGAGTTCTTTTCTCCGAATATACTGCAAATATTAATATCAATTTTGTTTTCATCATTTGAGAGATACGATGGGCTAATCATCTTGTGCCCATCAAATTTGTTTGAGAGGGCTCTTTAGGAGGAAGAGGAGAACAGTGTATTAATTTGTTTGTATTCGAATAACTATTAATAAATACAATATAATTTATAATAGAATCCTAATTGACTGGGATTCGGTTATTTTTTGTTTACTAATTACATATTATGTGAATAAAAAAGTTCTTTTAGACTAACAATAAGTGTCCTAATACTTATAAGGGGTAGTGTACCTGTGTATACAGGGTGTTCGACCACCCCTGAGAAAAAATATAATGGGAGATTCTAGAGGCTAAAATAGGACGAAAATCAAGAATACCAATTTGTTGATGAAGGCTTCGTTAAAAAGTTATTAACGTTTAAAGTTCCACCCGCATTGAATTTTTTTCTCGATCCTGGGTAGAATTTCGGGGATATGTCTATTCATCAAAAATGATTTTAATTGACCCCCGCAACCAAAAATAATTTTTTTAGAATGATTTGAAATTTTGTAATTTAATTTTTTGAATAACTTTTTAACGAAGCCTTAGTCAAGAAATTGATATTCTTGATTTCCGTCTTATTTTGGCCACTAGAATCTCCCATTAAAATTTTTCCCAGCGGTGGCCGAACACCCTATATAAAAGTCGTATCATTATTATTATTGTTATTATAGATGAAAGAATGTCAAAATTACATAAGTTGTTAATAAGAAGCATTGCAATTATTTTGAAGTGAGGTCATTTAAATAGTTCTTATGTTGGTTTTTATTAGTACATATGCAAATGAATTTTAAATATTGTTATTATAAATGTGCTCCCTTTCCTATTTAACGCAATATCGACAATTGCTTTGTCTCTGCAAACCTCACTAATATGATCAATCCCATCTTCGTGTTACTCAAATGTTTGCTATTATTAACCTAACCTTGTACAGGCTGCTCCAAGTATTGTTGATGATATTGAAATGCAATAACTTTTTTGAGAAGTAGTTTTATACAGTGTAATTTCGGAAGTTGAATTTGTTCAAGAATGCAATTATGTTAGTCTAAAAAGAAATTTGTTTCTAATGAAAAAAAATTCATGAATTGAAATTTGTATGTTTCATATTTTATATAATGTTATTTTGTTTCAAGTTATAGTTTTTTGATTAAATTTATTGTTGAAAAGTAAAACTGATTTTTACATGCTACGTAAAAATCATGCTGAATTTTGGTATGTTAAACTTTTTAATTTTGTCATCGAAGAATGGACCAAAATAAAAAATCAAAGGAATTTCAATTTTTAGTATAAAGTTTAAAAATGAGTATTGGATATCGAATTTTTTTGAAGGAATAATTTTTTTAAGCTAAAAAATAGTCTTTATTTCTTTTCCTTAATCAAATCCTAGCAAAAATCCGCCATGAATTTGATGTTATTCTATAGGCTTCTATAAAGCCATCGATTTACAATGTATTTACAAATTATAAGATCATTAAAGGAAGTAATTATTAATTTAAATTATCTTTATTTTCATCTACACTAATGTTCCTTTTTATTTTACATATGATACCTTGTTTATGAGTTCTTTATAAAGTTCAGGAATATTAACGTTTTTTAAAAAGTGTAAAAGGTCATTTTTCTTCGCGAAAAATATCGAAAGTTTTTTAGATTATTTTTCATTTAATGTCAAATTTTTCCCAGAACAAAGAGATAAAAATATTAGTATAATATGTGGAAATATTATAATACATTCATGAGGTCATGAGTTTTCTATACGAATATTGTATGTTCTTTGACATGGACATATAACGTCTGTGCAATCAGAATATTTGAATTCAGAGATATGAAATACATAAAAATGTTCTTTATTACAAATTTATACAGCACATAAATATTTGATACTTATAAAGGATGAGGAAATAGCCGGGATCAGTTGGTCAAAATATTTCATAGAAACATTAACAGAAATTCAAGATAAATACCGATGAAAATGATGATATTGAGTATGGTGACTATTAAACTTTTGATTAAAAAGAAAAAGATTCAATTATTTTGATACGTTTTGGTTAATATTCTGGTCATTGAATCAAAACAAATTTAATGTTGCAGGTTTCACTATTTTGCTTCGAGAAACCTATTTTCAAGTTCCTCTACTGTTCTGATTTCGTTACGCAGGAATTGATTTTATACTGAATTCTTTTGAATCTCCATGAATTTAATATTTAGTGAATCAATTCTACATCTTCTGTACTTGAGCATTGTTCATGTATGGTAACAAACTTATTAACTCACTCTTCACACATAGTCTTTCCCCGTACGGCACTTATATGCAATAACTTTGACCTTGAACTTGAACGCTTAATTTAATATTCATTGAAATTCTCGCCAGTACGTAGCGCACGAAATGAACTTCGTCTACCAAAATTGTCCTTGTACAATTATTAAATATTATATACATCACTAGCCCGATTCGCTATTTATTTATCTATAAAATGACTGGATCCTCTCGTTGCTAGCTTGATTTCGAATAAATATTGTATATGGTGTGTTACATAATTGGGATGAATATACGTCACATTTGATACGAGATAAAAAAAAAACTGTAAAGGAAAAAGTTACTATAATAATGATTATTTTTCTACGACTTCACTTTTTTCAAAAGTACAAAGATGCATCTAAAATATGTGAATGCATATTTTTTTTAATGAAATTACATGTATGTTTTTTTTGCATCAATTTCTTGAAACATTTTGTGTAAAAAAAAGTATCTAAAAAATCAATATTTCTGACATATTCGATACGTCGAATTTTAATATGCCATGACGATAGCCTACCAGTAATTAAGTGAATCTTGTTCATCAATATAGTTTCTGCTCTTGTAAGGTTGAATGTCGTTGACCACCGATATGTTTTATGTTAAGAAATGTTTATAATGTATAATGTATAAATAATGTAAAAATAATGTAAAATATCTAATGAAATATTGAAGTTTCAAACATTGTAATCTAATACTTTTTCATACAGAATAAAAGAATTGAAGAATTGATACGAATAAAACAAAATATACGATTCCATTAAAAAAAAGTGCATTTGCAATTTCCGAGGGCATCGTTGCATTTATGAAAAAAATGAAATCGTAGAAAAATAATCATTACTATAGCATTCTAGTAATTGCTTTTTAAATTATTTTAGCTCTAAATTTGAGAGCTGAATCATGCTTTGCTCCATATGTGGGTCAGAGATAGACAAAATTCTCATCTAGATACAAAATTTCAAATAAAAAGTAACTTTTGATGCCCTATTTATTCAATAAAATTACAATCTGAATTACACTTGACGTTGAACGAATAAAAGCTTGCCTGAATAACCGTTCGACCGAATAAACGAAATTCTATACAGACTTTTTATTTACCATGTTATGTTCGAATAAAACTCTGCCTGTTAAAGTTAAATTAATACTTTAGAGCCACTTGATGAGATCGGGATTGAAGAGCCACTGGCAGGATTTTGATACTCGTTATTGTTTTCAACTTTACGCTCGCAATAAACTCGCAATGTGAATTTTTTGTATCAAAAGGAACGTCCTTTTACTAATTATGCAAAAGATAAAAAAAACTAACTGATTAAAAATGAAGATATGACATCACGCGTGAAACATGCTTTTTGAGTTGAATATCCCCTATTTAATTTTGTTTAACCAATATATTCACAATTAATTTTAATATCAATTTAACAAGTTCCATATAAAACTCGGAACTTTCTTGTAACTGGCCGCTATTTTGTTCATATTTTTGTTTTTTAATTTAGATTGACTTTAGTAAAATTTAACATTGAAGATTAAAAAAATGTTAATTATATCGGTGCTACATTGATGGAGCGACATCATATTTTTATTTTTAATTAGTTGGTTCTTTCTATCTTTTGTATAAATGCAGTGAAAGGCTGTTCCTTTTACATAAAAGGAAATAATTTTATTCTAATGTATAGTTTTTCTTTGATCCAACTCTGAAAATAATCGAAATGTGTGATTTGAATTTGGCGCTCGTCCACAACGGAAGTACTCCGCGTTTGTCTTTTCTTTAAATTGGCCTCTGTTATACGATTGAAAGAATAAAAGTTGAAAGGAAGACAAGTTAGTTTTAGTTGCTTTGTAACAGTAATATAATAAATAAACGTGCGTTAAACAACTCCTGCTTCCTCTTTCTTAATATTTTGCATTACAGTAAAATACCACGTGATCCTTAAATCTCTATCATTCATATAAACACTATCTTTACTAGATTTTGACAATTTTATGTAGTAATGAAGTAGCTTTTATATAAACAAATTAAAAACTAGCACTGAATAAATTTGAAAATTCTTTTAATAACTTTTATTTCTTATATAGGCATTATGTTTAGTTATTCAAAATATTAACTTGAAAATCAAACTTTGCGATCTAGAAAATCTCTTAATGTACCGTTTTTGTAATGAAAAACGACGAAGTGTATTAGAAAAAAATTTTTACATTTCAGGTACGTTTTGATGATGTATTTTATTCGCCGTTTAAAATAGTGTATTATTTTTTTGGTAATATTATATCAAATGTTTGACAACCAATTGCAACCACTTCTATTCGGGTGGATTAATTCGTCCATATATTTTTGTAATTTATTTATACTTATTTTATTAAGTAAAATGTAACTATTATTGCACTTAGAGTTACGAATATGATTTTATAATGTGTTGGATGATTTAATTCAAGAATTCAAAAACATTATATACGAGAAACAGAACAATTAGTCATATTTTATTCTTATATGGGACCCAGGTGTGTAAAGCCTTGGACAGAGTAAATGTTTTAGACAAATTACTTAGCGAGTACTCATGCCAAAGGTAAACAAGGCGTTGGCTGCTCTTACTTATTTTTAATTATGTTGATATTGCAAAGTACTATGGGTTAGCAACATGTCAACTAGAAAATCCATCATGGAGAAACGATGCATCCATGAAAACGAAAAGACAAATATTTCTTAAAAAGTTAGAAAATTATTTAGTTTCTAATGAACGAGTTACTGAATTTGAAGCTGGAAATATGCAAGTGAATCTACAGAAGGAATAAAAACCGTTTTTATATAAATTTTATGAAGCTATAAAATTGATATCACCATTTCATGCATTTGTTATAGATGTACTAATTAAAAAATACTACAATTTTTACCTACATTTATTATAAATATATAAAGTATATAAATTTAAAAAATGTTATACTTTGTTCCCATATATTCTATAAAATTAAATATAAAGTCACATGTGATAATTATCAAAAACACATATGAAGCACACATTCAATATCAGAAATTCAATATCAATAGTTACTGCACTATTTATCTACGCCATCAAGTAGTAGTACAGTCATCGATAAAATTAAAGTCTTTCAACAAAACAATTTTATTTTCAAACGTTTATAGTAGGAAAGTTAAGAAGAATTAGAGTTACTCGGGGCAGATTCGAACAGTATAAAATTAGAATTTTTTGTTTCGGTTACTGAACCCAGCAACATTTCCCTGCCAGAGAAAAACTTCAGGTCAACAGCCAGTTTCGTCCCTTTCAAAAAAATCATAGAGTGAGTACACTTTGCTGAAAACAGATGTTCAAAGATACAGGGAAGTAGCTACAGTCGTGACACCTACGCGAAGTCGTATACACAAGGACCAGCCTTTTATTTTAAACGAGTAAACGATAAACAATCTTAAATAACGTAAAACACTTGAAATATTTTCCACTCATTCGTTGAACAATTTTTTGTAAGCACAGTATTGTGAACCATGAAAAACATTAAGTATTTGTAATTCCATGAAATGTGAAAATAAAAAGTAAGTGCACTAGTGTATTAACCAGGCATATCAAATTAATAACAAATTTATGAAAATGAATTGCAGCAGTCACCTAGTAACGTTACTGCACTTATTTGAACTAATACTGCTTTCGAGCATTAAGCTAAAAATTTCGAAAGTCATCGTTAACATTTATGTAGGATGAATTCTACTAATGGCAAGCGTTGTTCCAAACCTCGTACATTTCATAATACAAAATCCCCGCCCAAAACTATTGATCGCTATTTTTCCCGAAGTACAAGGGTCGTTCAATAAGTCCTTAGAAAATCCAAGACCTGGCGCTCGTAGCATCGAAAATGGTTTGTTTTTAGTAAGCATCGTAACTCATTAGACAACTGTGAAAGTTTCAGTTATATCCACCACATGGTTTCACTTTTATTGTCGATTCAAGCAATGAACTTCCTCTTGCATCAAGACAATGCACGAGTACACATCTAGGCAGTTTCGATGGCCAAAATCAAGGAACTAAAATTCGAATTATTACATCCATCGTATTCACCGTATTTGGCCACCAGTGATTTTTTTTATTTCCAAACTTAAAAAAATGGCTCAGCGGACAACGATTCACGCCGAACGAGGAGGTTACCGCCCAAACAGATGCCTATTTTGAGGACCTTCCGAAATCTTACTTTTTAGATGGCTTAAAGAAGTTGGATAAACGCTTGGAAAAGTGCATAGAGCTAATAGGAGATTATGTTGAAAACTAAAAAAAAATCTATCTAAAATAATTTGTTTTTCTATCTTTTTCTAAGGACTTAAAACCGAGGGTATGCTTGTCCGCGAAGACGCCATATTTGCGAATAGGCCTCCACCGAGGAAGAGAGAGAAACGTCAATGAAGGCGATGGCCAAATGTGCGAGTTCGGGTCGAGCTTGGTCCGGGTGATCAAGAAAAGGGGAGAGGGTGGGAGAGCAAAGGACGAAGACGGGAAGTCCGGAAAGGGCTGTTCCCCTCGATAAGAGAAAGAGGTCTGCTGTACGTCGGTGGTCCACGAAGATGGTTGGCGGTAGGTGGAAGGGGGTGGTGGTAGCGACAACGGTGCGAGAGGGTGGCAGCGTAGGAGGATTTGGAGCTCTGCCACGTCGGGAGCACCCTCCTGCTCGAGAGCTCTACTGCGATCACCGATACCACACTACAGAACGTCCGCGGTTGGTACTCGTAGGGGTTTGGAGGAGGCTACAGAGAGGCACGGCTCTCGAGGAGAAAACAGGTGGAACGACCCGAACTGTGCTTGCTGGAAGAGCGTAAATATTGATAATCCCTTCAACTATACCTAACTATCCTCTTTCACCCTTCCCGGATCAGGCAGCGTTCCCAGTCAAAATTATTGCGGTACGATGCGCCTTGTCTCATCCTCGGTCTATTAATATACTCAAGAACCACAGTTTTTACCAACGAAACAGTTCATGGCCGGTATATCGAATCAAGAGATCTTAAAAGGGACGAAGTTTGGATTTATGCCTTCAACGGTCGCTTTATCTTTATCAGCTGATTATAATTATTCAGGAGGTCGAATAAAAGTGTTCATCTCTTGAACAATCGTCGTCGTGAATAGTTGACATATTATGCATAAAGAGTGTACCAAGGAAGAACTTTTGCACTACCTCTTTAATTATACTTAATACCATCTTCTGAACTCTGTGAGTCAACTTGTGTATTTCGAATAGTCTTCAATAGCGAATAGTAGTCTTTAAATAGTCTTTAATCGAAACGTTGAACACTTTTTTACGTTGAATGCAAATCATTCCCTCTTATTGACCCACGATGAAACAATTATTTTTCTTTACGAACGTTAATGAATTTTTCATTTTGTGGGTCGTATTCTTGACAGACCAATCGACATACACGCATTTCTCTGACAAAATTCTTTAGGATCTTTAAGAGCAAATAAATTTTCATTAATTATATTCACACTCAACTGTTTCTATGGATGCCAGTTCGTCTTCACAAACTGGTAAATTATTTAAAAAAAGATTTTAAAGCGATAGTCTGTATTTCGTCGACTGGTAGAATTTGTGAAATTCTATTGCGGAAAGAAGTCGAACGTATCTCTCGGTAGCAATACATTTCAAAGAAAATCTCTGTTGCTGCAACCAGTTAAGCTGTCACGGAGGCTGATACGCGAACGTGTTAAACATTGTCGGAAAATAGCGCTCGATATCAGGCGCTCGGGTTGGAGAAACGTTAGCGGATTACATATATACCAGGCGACTAGATCGCGCGTTAATGCGAGAAGGGATGAGCCGGTACAACTAATTTCAGCTTCGCCATTGTTCTCACGGTGCCGCTGTCACTCCCGAGACACTGACTGCTTACCGACCAAGCCTCTCTGCATCGTACACACGATTGTATTTATTAACCAAATGTATATTCTATTCGGTTATTAAATCCCGAATACTGCTGCTGCGTATCATAGATCACGAATCGCGTGCATACTTTATAAATCTCGCTATCGTCTATCTTATCGCGAGCGTTTCAACGATCGAAATTAGCAGCACGAATGCTGTAATTCTTAGAGAATAAACATATTCATGGAAAATACAAAGAAGTGTAATCGGAAGAGTGAAGTCGAAGTATTCGTGCAATCTCACGAATACTTTCTAAATCGCCTTATTCTGTTCTGTCGTAAGTATTGTAAAAACGTTTGTTACAAAAATTAGATTATTGTCAGTTTAAGCAAGCATGTCAAATCATTCCTCTCAACTAACGTATTTCAATCCTTTCACGATAAAAACAAACAGTTAGAAAGACAAATTTGATATACTTGATCAGATAATAATATTTTCATCTAGAAATTTGGAATCACTTTCAGAGATATGAAAATAAATCTATGAAGAGGCAGTAGTTATTGATTTATGAATAAAAATGGCATAGATATTTTTATATATTTTTTATCAAATGTTTACAAAGTAACAGAAACCAAGTAATGACGATTAACTATAAATACCGATTAGTATTGACAAAGTTTATAATAATTATGATTTTGTTATATAAAATAAAGCTCCTTCTATTTTTATAAAACAAAGGTCACTACAAACTTTGGCAATATAGATAATACATGTGGTGAGTTGATCGAATAATTTCGTATGTTCGAATCAATCACATTTTGCACATTTTTCTAAACATTTTAATTTATTATTTACATAGCAATTAGAATTTTGAAAACAAATCTTCATCGATACCGGATTAAATACTTTTAAAAAATAACACTAAAATTTCATAATTAACATCTTTCATTAATTATTATAATTATTGCAGATCACAGATTCTACTAAAATTTATTTTCGAAGAGTCGCGGAAGGAATTTGCAAACATTTGCACATTCTTCCGGACATTTTAATTAATTACTCAGAAACTAATTCGAATTTCGAAATTGGGCCATTACTAAACATACTCAGATTCATTTGGATGGTACTTGTAAAATTTCATAAATTCAAATCGAGCAGTTTTCAGTTGATATCGTCATAAGCAAACTTCCTCCATTCAGTGTTATTAGTCTAGATTACAGTATTACTAAAAAATTTGATGTATTTGGCTAACATAAACCGTATCTGAAGTACAGCGAATTGCTTAAATAAGGCAAAATAATTGCTCAGAAACTAATTCGAATTTCGAAATTGGACCATTACTAAATATACTTAAATTCATTTGGATGGTACTCGTAGAATTTTAAACGCCCCCGCTTATTTCTGCTACGAACGTAAACGATTCGCGTCGGGAGTAACGTTCAGTGAAATTCGCGAGATCGATTCGACGATAATCGCTCGATAAATGAATTTTTGAACGCAACGGTAAACGCGCTGTGTCCATTAGAGCGCGAGACGACGCCTTGCCGTCGTCTTGGAGTCACGAGGGGTGGCGTCATTGTGATCATTGAAAGAGCGTGAGTCTACTGGTGTGCCGTACGTCTGGGCATGCAACGTAGCTGCATGTTTCCGCTCATTTACATGCAATCACGAACGTGCATCCAGACAGCGGCAAGGGGCTTGGTAGACTCTCGCAGCCTCGCATCGTCGACGTTTCCGTGTCAAAGCTAGATGTCTGGCGCGTATGTGGTTGCACGTGGGACAAGAATCGTACTTGATAGTCAGATGGTCCAAGGTGGAACACGCACAACGCGTCGCATTTCCCGTTTTTCGCATACATCGCGCCCATTACGCGCGTTTATCGACCAATTTCGTGGCCCCTGGTGGCTGCACGTACGGCCATCCGCTAGCAAATATGTAATCGAGATATAGGATTATGGAGCATTAATTAAATCCCTGTGCCTAGCTCCCGTAGAATCAGCTGCACGCCTATTGATTTAGAGCGCGGTATTTTAGGCGTACCGGGCATACGTTGATTAACATCGACTCGCGTCCGCCACGGGGTTTAGAAGACGCTTGATTCTTCGAGACGAGCTCGTGCCTCGGTTGGTCGAACGCGCGCGCGTGCCTGTTCCCGTTGCGGGTGGCAACTTCAGCGATTCGGAAGGCCGGGATGTTTAAACAGACCTCTGTACACGCGGTAAGTCTGCGTAACAGTTTCGGTGGCTATCGATTCCGACCACCGGGGGATACGTTTCTGCTTGCGAGTTCTACGTCTCCGCTTTCGAGCGTGGATATCACATCGAAGCAACGTATTACGCTCGGACAATAGGAAACGTAGAATATGCACGATTCTATAATCCAGTGAGTACTGATTATCGGTGTGTAGACTATAACCGAACGAACAATCCAAGCTCGAGGGGATCGAAGTCGAAGTCAGGGTAGGGTTTGAACGTTGCATCACCGATAACAAGCAAAGAGGTCAGAGGAAAGATGTACTTACGCGGCTTGGGCGAACGGGGCACGATGCGTGGCGGGCAGCAACGCGACCGTGGCCGCGAGGAGGGCGAAGCTCCAGGAGGCGGCGTGAAAGGATTTCATGTTATCCATGGGACGAGACGGGCTGTTCGCGTTCGAGAGAAACCACAGTGCGTCGTCGTTCACGTTGTCGAAGGGGACAATAACAAGGATGTCGACGAGGATGTCAGCGGGTGTCCTGAGGCGTTGTTACCTGGCGCGTTGACCCGGCGTCTCTCTGCGTGCCTCCGCGTCTCACCCACCCACCTTCTTCCTCCACCTCCTCCTCCTCCTGCTGCCTCCCTACGTCCTCCCTCCCACCCGCCCCGCCCTCCTACCTTCGTCTTGCTCTCTCAGTCCGCTTTCCACCCTCTGCTTTCTCGTGCTTTTTACTCTCTTCGCGCTTCGGCCTGCCGCCCGTCAAGTCCCGACGTCTGTTTCACCCGATTTCGCCCTCACTGTCACTCGCGTTCGACCCTCGAAACACTATATCGTCGCTCGAAATCGAATCACCTCACACGATCTGTCGCGACCGAGACTCTGGTACGAGATAGGTCCTCTTCGAGACCAGCGGAGAGCAACCTTTCCGCTTTGTCACCCGCGAAAGAGATCACGACCGACTTCTATCCGATCTCCCTTTAGGCTACGACGCCCAACAGCCGTAACAGGATTACCGTTCTCGCGTCGACGACGCAGTTCTTGCGATACAACACGCCCGTAGAGATTTCCGGCGATTTCGCGAGCTTCCTCGAGGCACTTGTTCGCGATCGTTCTCCTGGGCACTCGGCGACCCGTGCGTTGGCGAGACGAGCTTCCTTCGCGTTTCGTTCACCGGGGACAGAGGGGTCGGGGACGTGTCGAGGGACAGGGAAGAACAGGGGCTCGTCGGAGGAGGGAAACAACGTCGAGATCCTCTTCGTGGGGAATCCAATCCTCGTTCTGTTCGTCCTACAAGGTCGGAGCCGCCTGATCGCCGAAGATGCCCTGCCGCAGGCTCCTCTTCCACGGGATCCTTCCTTCGACGATGGACATTCTTCTCTCTTCTCCACTCTCCTCGCTCTCGCACTCTCTCTCGCTCTCTTCTCACGGGGACACTCGGTCAGCACCCGCGTTACACCGCTACGCGCTCGGGAGTGGCGGCTCTCGCGTCTAGCCCGGCCGTATCACCGCGCACGCGCCCTTACCTCCTCTCTTCCTGCCTGCTTCCCTGCCTATCTGCCCGCCTGCTTGTCTTCCTCTTTTACCCCTGATTAGCCCTCCCGAACTCGCCCGCTTCGAAACCGCCAAGGATGTTTTTCTACCTGCCTTGCCCGCTCACCTGACTGCTTATTTCATTCTAACCTCCTTCCCGCGATTACGTTTCGTCCTCATTGGAATTTTCTCGTGACTGTTACAATCTGCTGTTTCGAGAACTTCGAATAAACGGCATCGTTCTTTCTCTTTTGCCGTCAAGGTCGGATCAATCCTTTATTTTCCTTTCTCTCTTTTCTCTTTATTTTCGTTTCTTGCGAATCTATAGCGTTAAGAACATTGTGTATTCGTTAGATATAAATCGTGATGATTGATGTAATGTTCTAATTATTCTGAATGCCATGGGAAATGTTAAAGTAGTTAAACCTCGTGTTACATTTGAGTACTAAAAGCGAACAATTTTGCAAGTTGCTTCGAATTTTAAGAAAACTAAAACAAATCTCTGAAAAAGCGTAAGTGCAAATAAGTTTAAGAAACGTACATCGTATTTTATAAAAAAACAAACACATAAAACCCAAAAAATTGACATTATGACTTCCCTTAACGGAACAGCGTAAAGTAATACGGTTAAAATTACATGAAAAAATAGAAGAAGTTATTTTTAGTGACGAAAAGTAATTTAATTTTGGTGGTCTTGGTAGATTAGACTTTTATTTTCATGATTTAAAGAAAGAAAAACTGTGTTTAAGTTGCCATTGAATTGGTGGTGTAATAACATTTTTTATTATGAATTTGTGTAAGAAAAATTTGCAGTTGAGCGACGCATATATGAGTTATAAATTTTATGGAATTGTTAGTTTAACAGTTTTTTTATGCTTTTGTGTGTGCTCCTTATTAGTGACATTTGTATTGCAAATTGGAGATTTTTAAATGTTTTACAATTATAAGAAATTGAGGTGTACAACGAAAAAACCAATTATTAATAAAATAATAGGTACACCATTGTATTATCAAATAGTTTTATTTTCCACTCTATAATGATAAACAAATATCGAAGACATCTCTAGACATGGAAAACTGACCTGACAGTACCGTATTACTAATAATTATAGATTAGGATTATCTCTCAAGCTTTTATCTTATTCCAAGGCCACTACATTAAAGTATTTTTTCAAACATCGATTTACTTGCTTCAATGATTAAATGGAGCATTAAAAAAAGAAAACTATTGTCAAATAGTAAAAATTAAAATAAGCCACTAAACCGTAGTATTACCATTGTTATTATTATTTATTACAGTAAACAGGAAAAACCCTTATGCATAATACTAACAAATAGTACAGATATATTACATCGGAATATATCAACGTCACACAAACGTTACAGTTGTATTTTCCTGGATTTTTTAATGTAAATATATTTGTTATTTGTAAACATCCTAAATAATGTTTTAAATAAATCATAAAAAGAATTAAATTTTATATAACGAAATTAAATAAACTTTTTCTTTATCTTCTCTAAGAAAATATTTCCATAGAAAAAAACTTAAAAATTTCTAATTTATTTTTTCAATTTTAGTTTTATGTTTAATTTCTAAAAATGTGAACACCATGAATATTTTAATATTTAAATATGTTTCGAAATATTATATTATGTTGTTTAAGTAAATATTTTCTTTAATTACAATAATACTCGGTGATATATCGGGAAGCAAATGTCTCAGAATAAAGAGAAACGAAAGTTCGTTATCCTTTTTGTCAGGGTAGAATCAATTGCTTGATCTTATTTCTCTCCCTTATTAACTTACTAGCTATAATTAGATTTTCCAAGGATGACTTTCTGCCAGTGTCGATTACCTTTCTGACTGCCTTTTCAGTATAACTTCCTTGAGACGATTACGTTTCTTCTCTTTGGAATTTTGTCTTGATTTCTCCAATGTTGTGTATCTAGGGCTTACAATAAACGATAACAAAACTTATTTTTCCATCCAGCCAAAGTGGAATTAAACCTTCACAACTGTTTTTCATCTTCCTTCATCCGATGGTAGTGTTTTCAAGAATGATTTTTTACCTGTATAAATTAATTATTTTCTCACGATTGTGTTTTGTCCTCGTTGGAACTTTTCCGTGACTACTTCAATTTCGAGGACTTTTAATAAATGATAATGAAAGTTCTGTTTTTTTTTTCTTTAGTAGAAGTAATTATTAATTCCTCTTTCTCTTTCTCTTAAATCTGATATTAGTTTTAACATAGATGAGATTCTACAAGTTTATATTATCTGCCTAATTGCCTGTTTCACTGTAATATCCTTCTAGTGATAGCGCCTTTCTAGTAGAATAGTACTATAATTGCACCAACGCTGTGTTTGAGAGCTCGTAATACACAATAACGAAATCTCTTTTATATTATTTAAACTGTCGTTCTTTTTCTTTGTACTTACAAATTACTAAAAAGGTTTTTATTGCAATTTCAATCATCTTTTTTTCGTGAGAAAGCAAAGTTTACATGTTATGAAAAAACTTAACACGTACTACGTTTTAGAAGATTTTCAATATATGGTATACTGTAGTAAATATAAATTATGCTTCCACAAGCTTTCTATTAATCTAATATCATAAATAATATATAAAAAAATCTATAATTAACCTGGTACTCATCTTATCCTTACTTCATTACGATTAATGTTTCCTCCAATTTTTGTACACTAGCCATTTTATACTTTTTTGTTCAATTATTTATTTAGGTATATTTTGTAATTTGTATGTTTTACGGTTTCTGTAGATAGTCTCCAGGTTGGATAGAAACATTATGCAAATACAACAATATCCTGGATTGTTTTAATAACCAACTAATTAATTGAGCAAAGAAAAAGAATAACGAAGATTCTTTTTCTTTTCATTCAGTACACAATCAATTGCTTGATCTTTTTTCTCCGCCCCTTTAACCTGTTAATTATTAAAAGGTGGATTTTATGAGAATTCCTCTGATTCGATGTTTCCAAAACACATAATAGATGATAATGAAGATTTATTTTCATTTCTGTCAGCGTAGAATTAATTGTCTATGTACATTTACTTTTTCCCTCTTTGTATACTGTATGAAGTTGCTGTTTTTTTATATGCATTAAAATGGCAATGCTGTGTTTTCGGAAAATTAAATTTTATACTATCTATAATAAATATACGTTATTAATATTAACAGTTTACCCCCAATGAAATATTACACGACATACTCAGCGTTTTTAAATTTGATTAATTGTTCCAATCCACTGATTCTGATGTCTCGATTCTGGAATGTATGCTGTAAAAAGACTTAGTGAATTGAATACATATGGTTAAGTGTCGTATCTGTTTTTTGCGATCAACGTATTTGGGCAAAAATGTTATTTTATTATTGTGATGTATGGTGTGTACCATCAAGCTTTGTTATGTCAGTTGGTTTTAAAATAATTTCTGTTGCATATTTTCATCCAATTGAGGAATATTATACAGCTGTTATTGTTTGATTCTGATTTAACAAATGCATTATATCTATTACAAACAAACTACGCAGTCATTAGAAATTTTTTCAGTTACAATACTGATTTAATCTTTCTAATCTAATTTCTAGATCGTTTTTGATTGTCATATTATACACATTTTTTCGGTACAAGGTATGATCCTATCAGCTATTTCCAATTTTTAAATTCCAAATGTCACAACTCACCATCCATCAATTTATGTCGTGTCAACTTACTCAATTTTTTAATTTTCATTATTACAATTTGGTATGTAGGAACTGTCATTAGTGACTAGATCTAATTCTCCTACAATATTTCAAGTTATCCCAAAAGTGGATCGCTTTTCAGTATCAGATCCCAACCACGAATTTTCGAACTGTAATTGAACTATTAAATCGCTAACTGAGTCTACTTCGAAGTCTAAACGAATATTTTTATCTATCTCAGCTGCACTATATCTGATTGTGAGTATAAATTTATATGAAACGAAGTAGATGGAACTCTTTCATATTGTTTTCACATGTGTGAAAAAAGAAACTACATATAATAGGAACTTGAGGAATATAGTATTGTTTCACAATTAAGACGATCGAGAGGTAACATTCAAGTGTGATTTTCATTTTCGCAAATTTTATTTCAAATAAAAATAAAAAATAACTATTTAAAGTAACCATTTCAGTATTTTATTTCATGTAATGCCATTTAAAATAGTCGAAATAACTTCATTGCTTGAAATAATGGCAATTCAAATAATAAAATTACTTTATTATTTTTAATTTTTAATATTCATGAAAAAATAATGGTTTAGAAAAATCCTTTTCGTACTTTTAATTTATTTTACAAGCAAATTTTTCGAATGATTTCTGTTTATTCAATCTAAAAAAGGAAATAATATATGTAAAAATTAATAAAATAATGTGAATAATTCATTTATTTAAAAGAATATTTGTATACTGATACATGTTTTTATGTTATAATCAATCTAGAAACTACTATTGATAGTATATTAATATTAATACAATTCTCCTTCAATTACAATAAATTTTAAAATAATAACTATTTATTATATTTATATAATGCTTTTATCTTTTACTAAAAAGGGAATCATATTTTTTCAGTTACTACTTTAATTACTAGAATTAATCTAGAATCTACAATCGTTACTAGTAAACTGTTACGCGTATACTTCATTACAATTTCGAACATTTGAGAAGGTGTAACTTCAACTGCACGTATATTCACAAGCATACAATATTAAATTGGTACGTGATATATTACTTCACGTTTACTTTGTTAACTGCAGCCAAACTTTGAGTGGTCGAATAACGGCAATTTCATGTCTCACGAACCAATAATTAGTTTTCCCAAGGATAACGATTTATCCGTATCGATTATCTTTCTGATTAATAAATGCTATTTTAGTTACCGAAATTAGTTACTATTAAATAATAATTACTCTATTAAAATGCTTTAAATAATTTTATGGTAGGTTTTCAACATTTCAGCTACACTTTACATCATACGTAATTGGTGTTTTTTGTTTTATGTCTCTCCATGTAATTAATTTATGATTAGCTTCACATAAACGATGATTTTCAAAAACATGCAATTATTCTTTAATAGTGATGTTACGTATGCCGAACGTTTCGTTCCCCAATTTTTCCATACCACTTGCGTGCATTAGGAAAACGCCCTGCTACTTATCTACCCTTTGGAATTTAGAGTCAGTTCCCACGAAATGCAGCTGCTCGGTGACTAACGAAGTTCGGAGATTACCAAATATGGTAATGTCTAACGCGCATCCGAATCTTCCCCCACAGATTTTTGGGTATATAAACCCCTTCGTTTCCTTACTCGGGGGATCAGAATCGTACAGTTACGTTTAGAGTCAACATCACGTCTCGTTACGCTGTCCACGGTTCTGACAGTCAGTTGCATTTCGTGAGATCGGGCTACAGTACCCTTTTGTATCAATTTTAAACCATATAGAATCCGTGAACCGGTATAAATTCTATTACGGCCTCTATTGTCAACCGACTTACCCCCGCATCGCCAGTGCGTCAACACCGTGCAAAAATCATTCTTAGGTAATTATAATCATTCTTACAACGCGACATAACTGACACAAGACACGTGTATCTTATTTGTTTGTTAAGAATATATCTAGTTTCATTATTAAATCAGAGTTACTTATCTTCTTTAACCCATCATTATATAAAGCGATTATTGTTAGTTAAACGTTCCCACAATAATATAACCTTACCGCTCGGGTTATATTATATCTAATAATTGAAGTTACGAGGTCAATTAACATCTCCTTAATCCAAATACAAATTCTTACAACCTAGTGGCTCCTCGATTACGCATTGAGTTCGTCCACGCAATCTAATACCATCCTAGCGGCTCCCTGCTTACGCACCAGGTTCGTCCGCATCCTACAGCTCCCTGATTACGCATCAGGTTCGTCTGTGATTTATCCAACCTCCCAGCAGCTCCTCGATTACGCATCGAGTTCGTCTGCGTTTCTTCCAACCTCCTAGCAGCTCCCCAATTTCGCATTGGGTTCGTCTGCGTCGTTATTAACCATCCTAGTGACTCCCCGATTACGCATCGGGTTCGTTCACGACATTACACCCTCCTACGGCTCCCTGGTTTCGCACCAGGTTCGTCCGTAAGTGACTCCATCCTAGAGGCTCCCTGATTACGCATCAGGTTCGTCCTCGTTATCAACTATCCTAGCGGCTCCCCGATCTTGCATCGGGTTCGTCCGTGCACCTCACTAACACATTGATACCATATTCCATACTCTCTTTTGCACTCGCAGGCCACGCGTGCTGCACGGCCCTGGCTCGTAACAGTGACTAATTTCAGTGATTGAAATTGTGTTTCTTAATTTTAAATTGATTTAAAAAAAAAAGTTAAGAGTTTCAAAAAAATTTTGAAGCAATTGAATATTGTATAAAAGTAGCCATATTTTTATGCGAGAATACAAATATTTATTCCATAGAAATACGAAAAAGTTGATGGTAAATGGAGGAAATTATCACCAATGCATAAAGGAATGTTGCAGTAAACGTAAACAGTACAATAAACAAAACAAAACAACAGTTGTATGTCGTTCATCCAATAAGAAAATATACCCAACCCGCATACATCAACATTGTTGAAATTTACATGAAAGATAGTTCTCAATAAAATATTTGATAAGTTTTCTTTCATCGGCCACCATCAATGTTAAAAGAGTGAAAATAGCCCCCAAACTTGAAAGTCGAAAACATATTTTTCGAAATATTTCAGAAACCAAAAGGCTCAGAGTCTAATTTTTGTTCAAAAGATATGTTTTTAAATAGGGAATACAACTACGTAAATTTTTTAAAGAAAAACTAATTTGTTTAAATAATGTATTAAAACTCGACTTTTGTTATTCGTTTGATATACGAAATGGTAACTCACAATCATGTAAATCAACATACGTTAAAATAGAGGATATGTGTTTTTGAAATTTTCTATTTATTTCCATCTACAAACAATAAGTATTATACAATTAATTTTCAACCAGTCCGTGTGATGAGAAATATTTTAAATTATATTTTAAGAATATAGTAAACATTCTCAACGTTTTGATTAATTGTTTATAGTATATGATACGTTATTGGTTATTTTTAAAAAAAATATAAGATACCCAGCACGCAGAATCAGGAAAGATAACAAAATTGTTCAGGATATTGTTGAACAATTGAGATATTGTAAAGCAATCTTACTTCTCAATTCATGGAAAGAATATAGTGAAGAAATAATACTGTATGTAACACCAGAAAACAAATAATTGGAATTATTGAACAAGATTATTATAGGAAAATTTTTGATTTTGTAATAACATTAATTTACTTTCAAGGAAGAAAATGATTAAAATACAATTATTCATCCACAACTAATTACCCACTACGTATTACAGACACTCTTTCGATACGCATAGTTCCATTATGGTTATACAGTGCACATTAGATATACAGTGGCTCACGAAAGTATTCGAACGCTTACATATGCAAACTTGAATGGCCGAAATAATGTACATTAAAGTAATTTGCTGAAACAAGCAGATGTCAATAGGAAGATGGAAGTCTTAGGATTATGCCAGTAAAATTTGAAAAAGATTCAACAACGTAAGTAGGAGTTATGATACATTTATTAGAAACACGCACGGTAAGTGACTCACAAAAGTATTCGAACGCTACATGTATTATTAAATTATTTAATATTAATGTTTTGTTGGACCATCTTTAGCAGTTATAATGTCTCTTAGCCGACGTTCCATACTATAAACCAATGATTTTGTAAAACTACACTCAATGGAGTTCCATATTTCTATAATTTTATTTTTCAGTGTTTGCTTTGATGTTATTTGAAATTTATTTAATCTTTTTCCGATTTCAGCCCATAAATTTTCAATCGGATTTACGTTTGAACTTTGCGGTGGAGTAATTAACATGTATGGTGTGTTATATACGATCCATTCTTTTACAATTTTATCAGTATGCTTCGGATCATTATCTTCTTGGTAGTGGAAATCTTCCAATAATTCTAGTTTACTGGCACTTTCTTTAAGATTATTCTTTAAAATATTTAAATACTTATATTTATTCCGTCAATAAATATTAAATTTCTGGTGCCACTGGCAGCCATACACCCCTATACCATGACTGATCCACCTCCGTGTTTCATTGTTTGATGTAAATGTCGAATTTCCAATTCTGTATTTGATTTCTCCACACATAATTTTGACCATCTGAGCCAAAAATATTAAACTTTAACTCGTCCGAAAAGATGACTTTATCCCAAAAAGAATTATCTTTATTAATGTAAGTTTTCACAAAAGTCAATCTTTTTTTACGATTTACTGCATTAATATATGGCTTCTTTCGCGGTACTCTGCCATGAAAATCATTGTTTCGTAAGATTCGTCGACATAATTCCGGGTGAACTTCTTTATGAAACATATCAGCTATCATATTTGAAAGTTGAGGAGCGGATATAGTAGAATTCTTTTTTAATTCGCGAATGATAACTTTCTCCTCTCTTCCAGTCAATTTCTTTGGTCGACCTGATCGAGCTTTGTTTGCAAGTGTTCCCTCATTCTTTGACTTTTTTATGATGTAATGTATTGTAGACTTACTTCTGTTCACAATCCCGGTAATCTCGTTATACGATTTGCCGTCCTCATGCAATCGTAATATTATTTCTCTTTCACACTTTTTGGTGTTCATTTTAAATACTATTGTGCACACTTTTACGTTACTGTTACTGAAACGATATCCTAACATCAAGTAAATGTAGCAATATTTTCATTTAGCAATGACGTTTACATTCGGTGCAAAGGAAGATGAAAAACTATCAACAGTGTTACAGAGTTCGAATACTTTTGTGAGTCGCTTACCATGCCTGTTTCTAATAAATGTATCATATCTTCTCTTTACGTTGTTGAATCCTTTTCAAATTTTACTGGCATAATCTTGAGACTTCCATCTTCCTATTGACATCTACTTGTTTCAGCAAATTGCTTTAATGTACATTATTTCGGCCATTCAAGTTTGCATATGTAAGCGTTCGAATACTTTCGTGAGCCACTATACATAAGCTCCAACAGAGGGGCTGAAACTTATTTAATACAATAATAAATTCCGTTACAAGTAAGTTCCATTTGCAAATATTGCGGCTGTAGCGTAGAAACGTCGTTAATTTTATGTGTGCTGTTGTTCGTTTGTTCTATGGCAGGTTGCTGTACGGAGGAAGTGAATAAGCAAGGTAGCAGAAGGAAAGAAAAGAAGAGAAAAGAAGAGAGGAGTATTTCTTAATGGTCAGTCGAGTACTTGCGGGAGAGACAAAGGTTAACCGTGCCCCTCTGTTGGTGAGTGCAGGAGGTGTCGTCAGAAGCAGAGCCCTCTGTTAAAGAATGTGGGAGGTGTCGCCACACCCTGTACGCCCTCATCTCTAACGAATATCCTACGAATATACTCTTCTGTTCTCGTAATTTTAACTTATTTCTCATCTGTTTGGGGACACAATAATATATTAGACAACCAAGTATTTTAAGATATGTTGGTTTCCTGCCTGTCTATAATTCCTACAGTGTTTTAGAGTCATCTTCCTTTGTTTGAAGAGAGATTTTTCAAATAATTGCTTCTATTAATAAGACGATTCAATTTACTCTTTCGACGGTCCCATTGCTCCGAGGGTTGTAAGAGACCGTTCTCTGGTGCGTGAAGCTTTCCCTGAGAATTCTCATTTTTTCTCAATTTTTCTGTTGAGAATAGTCTCAAATTTTCTTACATATTCGATACAGCATTTGAACATTTTCATTTTCTCTTTTATGAAATAGGACAGTGTTTCGGCCACGAACAAATATTCGTGTTGTTTCAAATGTTGCTCGTGGCCGATGCTTATGACACAGCCACTCTGTGCTTCTAATCTGAGTGCTCGAAGGACCACCCAAACTAGTGTTTGGGGAAAAACCGATAACCTTTGTACCTTGACCATCAGAAGTTGTTGCTTCTGATAAGCAGAAATAGATTGCTGCGGAGACTAAATGTGAAGGCGTAACTCTGTCAAAATTAATCTAATCCCAAAACCTAATGCTACCCTTAAACTAACCTAGGCTCTCTCTACCAAGGTAACGAAAACGCGCAGCGCTAACCGGTGGGAGGATTGGTCAAGCCAATCCTCCAAGTCGTCACCTTAGCAAGCCGTTTCTTGCCTTTTGCAACATTCCCGCCCACCTTGTTGTCCAGTGTCCAGGTACACCATGCAAGGGTGAGCGAGAACGTTGCCCCTTTGTAAATAAACAATTTGGGGAAAGTCAAAGCCCCCAAGACCCCGGTGGTCTGCAGCTGTGCGCTACCGCAGGTTTACGATACGTCAATCGCTATTGAGGTAAGGAAGGGCTCCAAGGATTCCAAGTCCCGTGTGGAGTTTGGAGGTTCCTTAATGACCGTATCCTAATTTGTCAAGTAAAAATATCTCGAAGGCCTAATCCTCAAAAATAGCGGAGAAGTCACGTCCGTATTATAAACCCCGCGATGTTAAGGTACCTTAGAATCCCTAACAGACAGCATACAACGACTATAACTGTTAGCAAAAAATGTACCTACTACCGTTTAGAAACTATTAGACCTTCGTTCGAGTAGAGTTAGTTTTTCTAAAATGCAAGTCTTTCATTGTAAAAATTCAAATTTCTTGCAGTACCTCGTCACGCTACTTCATCCAAATAGTCCAAGTAAATATGGTCAAGTTTTTTTATGTCACATTGTTTTGTTTCATGATAAATATATCCTATCTCCCTCTGCATTGTAGTTTGCTCTCAAATCGGATCCTCATTCAATGGCCTCTTGGCAAGTCCCGCGTCTTGTGTTGCTGCGTAGCATGCAAATGCAGTGCTTCCTCTTCTGCTTCGCCTAGTAATACTCTACCATCGCCTATTATTCTAGCCCCTCTATTATTGAATATAACCTTATTTCCAGTCTTTATCAGATTGTTTACCGACAGGAGATTTATGCAAATATTTTTCTTATCTTCTTTGGTATTAATGGTTACTTTTGCTTTCCACTTTGCTTCCGTTTTTATTGATTTACAATCCTCTGCCAAATCTATGTATGTGTGGTGTGTCTCCACATCAGACAGTAATCCCAAATCAGCTGTCATATGTGACGTGGAACCGGAATCTAATGTCCAGGAAGACCTCGTCGTTGTTTACTTGCTACTTTTCTGGGAGTTCCTTGAGAAAAATGAATATTCTCTGGGCTTGTTGTCTCTTCCCTGGTTCCCATTCTTCTTGTTGTTTTCCCTATCATTATGGTTGGCATTTACGTTTCTGTCTTGTCTAAAATAACATTTCCTGGTGGTTAGTCTGCTCATATATGAAATAGCCATCATTGTTACTGTTAATCCTTCTTTGGTGGCTGCTTTTCAGTATTGGGGAAAATTTGAAATAATTTGATATAAAATAGCAAACATTGAAATATTTGATGCTTAAATGAAATACAATTTGGAAATACTGTTTCGTTAAATGTTGAAATCATGAGAAAATACTATTTGCTACTTACACTCGGATTCGGATATATAGAAAATAACGAACTGAAAATAAGACACAAATTTTAACGCTAAACATATTTTAGAAGTGTAATAATTTGAGCCACTTGCAAATAATCTAAATGTCCTATGATATCAATAAAAGTACATGGTACTATAAAAAGCTAAAAGACAAAAACCTCTTATTTGCAATACTATTAGTTACAATACCATTATTCTAAATTTCATTTTGTCAAATATTACTATATGATGAAATATTATTTTTCTATATTTTAATGAAATACTTATTTCACAATACTATTTGTTTTGTACGCATAACGAAATGCGCGTTTGCTTTCTTGGATGCGTACTTTAGGGGTTGCTTAGAGAAGCAGAGACAATATACTGTTCGTTAACACTTTATTTACAAAAATGGTAAAGCTATTAGTTGACGAGAATTCTTATTGGTCGGTTGTGACGAGGGTGGATCAGGAACGATCTTGAGGCGTGGCTTGAATGTTTAAACATTTTAGGGAAATTTTGGTCGGTTAACTAGCAGGTAATGTTTATTGAGGTACTTAGCACGTGATGTGCAGCTCTCGAGGAAGTTTAGGTTTATGGAGACGGTTCTGGTCGCGAAAATACATGATTGTCGTGGTCCTGAAAATGCTTGATTGTTGCGACCTTTCGCCAGCTACCTGTGTTGGGCTCAAATGTTCTTTGTAACAGTCCCGTTTTTAAAATATTTCGCTTCGCGACACTATTTCCATATTTAACTACACACATGTAAAAAATATTTACATTCTATTTACTATTTTTCCACAGCCCTGCTTACTAGAGAATAAACAATTTGAAAATATCAACGTTTTAATGAAAAGCGTTGAACTACATTTTAATAAAAAGTCAAAAAAGTTTCATAGCAACGATACAATGACTTTTCCAAAAGAAAGGGAGTTAATATAAAATAATATATAGGGTGCTCAGCAACCCCTGAGAACAATTTTAATGAAAGATTCTAGAGGCCAAAATAAGACGAAAATCAAGAATATCAATTTCTTGACTAAGGCTTCGTTAAAAAGTTATTCAACAATGAAGTTAAAACATTTCAAATCATTCTGAAAAAATTATTTTTGATTGCGGGGGTCAATTATAATAATTTTTTATGAATAGATATACCCCCGAAATCCTACGCATTTTCTAGAAAAAAATTCGAGAAGGTGTGAAATTTTTTGACAAAATTAAAAAATTTCAAATTGTTCTAAAAAAATTATTTCTCATTGCTGGGATCAATTATAATCATTTTTGGTTAATAGACATACTACCGAAATTCTTGCCCACCTTCGAGAAAAAAATTTAGTACGGGCGGAATTTTAAACGTTAATAACTTTTTAACGAAGCCTCCATCAACAAATTGGTATTCTTGATTTTCGTCCTATTTTGACCTCGAGAATCTCCCATTACAATTTTTCCCAGTGGTGGGAAAACACTCTGTATACAGGGTATTTCACGTAACTTGATCACCTTAAATATATCGCTTATTTTGTATGATAGAAGAAATGTCAGGGGGAGAAAATATTCTATTGGAAGTCGTCAATACGATGATGGGTCGAATTTTTTTCTCAAGGTGATTGTTTTTGGGGTTTCAAATCGAAAGTTCTATGCAGTTACTGAATAAATATTGGATACGCAGTTGTAAATGTGCGACTGCGCAACTGAACCAGCCTAGCGAACCGTCAAATAACTGCAATATCTGTTCAACAACTATCGATTTGATTACTCGCAAAAACGTATCTTTCTCCATTCGATAGGCGTTTGTTTATTTTTTAACAACCGTGAAACATGAAACGTTTCCTTTAGAATTTCTATATTGATGTTCGTAACATTGACCTGTGTATTGAAGCGACAAACGAGTAATTTTTTTGTGAAAAATGTCCACTTTACGGAGCATTGATCGTGATCGATGACTACTTCCTCTTTAAGGGGTCATTCCTCTGTGAAAGTTGCGAAATTTAGCAATTTTCATGAATTTTTTTAAAGCTAATGTTACGTTTAACGGTGTGATTCTTTTTTGTAGTTTATTTAACTACATTTTAGTCATACATTTGCATTTTTTATACAGTTTTAAGTAATTGTTTTTTCCTGTTGTCTCGCTCGTAATAAACACATACATATTTAAAAATCATGTCTCGCTGGCGTAGATAATTGGAACTCTCTGGATGGTCTAAAACTAAAAAATTGAAAAGATTTTTCATTAGTATGTTTATCGTTATCGCCTGTATCAAAATAAATAATTTATATAGAAAATTGGAAAAATGGTGAATGATGAAAGTGAAAATTCAAAAATTTCGTATCTTTCTCGACAATTTTTTAATAAAAAAAAACTATAATATACTCAACGTAAAAATATAATTCTGATACCGACGAAAGATAGTAATGCGTG
Organism: Colletes gigas; assembly: GCF_013123115.1. Classification (NCBI taxonomy): domain Eukaryota; kingdom Metazoa; phylum Arthropoda; class Insecta; order Hymenoptera; family Colletidae; genus Colletes; species Colletes gigas. The sequence goes on along the minus strand of NW_025106651.1, from coordinate 4,046,043 downwards.
GAATAATCTGTACAAATTTCAGAGCAATCGGCCATGTAATTTTTTAAATTTTATCTACGCTAGATGAAAAAATTATGTTTCGAGAAAACCGTGTTTAAAGTTTGATATTAAAATTAAGAACTAAATTTTTAAAAACATTACTTAAAGAATACTTTAAATATTTCTTTAAAAATTTAACAGTGCATTTTTAAATATATGTACTTCCAAGAAATAGAAGAAAAAAATATCGATTTTTTAAAGATATCCAATAAATTTGAATTAGCTTCCAAAATGAAACACCCTGTATACGGATTTAAATTATTTTTCCTAGAATTTTCATGTAGAGTGATTGATCCAAATTTATTTTGAATCTGTTTTTGAATCGTGACAAAGCGCGACAAAAATGATATATAAGTACAATTTTTTTAAATTTTAGCTGAAAAACTATTGATAGGTGGTTTTGGATTAAATGCCCCCGTTTACACTGTATATAGAACGAATTAATTGAAAATGCCGTTGTTAAGTATCAAAGAAATTTGAAAAATTAATTAATTATATCAAAATTCCTGAATTTGTGTGTCTCTCTCTCTTAACTTTGTTTTCTTTTTTTGAAAACTCGAAGTTTTTGTCGTTTGGTATTTTTCAATTGATAAGTAATTTAAGTAACTTAGTATTTTGTAATCTCTTATTTCGTAATCTTGCTATAAGTTCTCGACAAGAAGTTAAGCAAGTCAGTCCTCTTTTAAACTTTTCATTGCGCAGTTCTGAAGGATCTCTTCGAGTGAAATCAAGTATTACGCAAAGTCTATTTCCCCTTTGACATTATTTAAACTTAAATTTACGACTACTTCATTGTTCATCATGTCAAAGTTATTAATTGTCAACTTTCAATTGCAGATAATTGTAAGCTGAATCGTTTCATTTGCATCTTTGAATTCTTTGTCACTTAAACAATAAGCAGAATTTATTACTTTATTAAAGAGTGTCATGTTAGAGTAGGATTATCTGTCTTTCAAGCTTCTAAGTGGAAGCTGATATGTCCTTTTGGGGAGACTGTTTCAACGTTTCATTGTAATGATCTTTGACGGATATTTGAAAACGCAGTGACAGTGAAGTATCGGACTCAATTTGTTATTCATCGTAGTTGTCGTTTACTCATGTTTCAGCCCGTCGATTACCACTTGCGGTTTTTAATTGGTCAGTTGAACAAAGACAAAATTGAACGAAAGCTGTTCCAGTTTATGCGACAGCCAATGTCCTATATTCCTTGAAGAGATAACCTATTTAGATTTGGCTATTGTTCGATAATAAGAATTAGTAAATTGGATAGTGATTATTAATATAATATTATTTCTTACGAAAAACACAGTTTACGTTTTAAAAATTGGAAATGCATTAACTATTTTTATTTTCCTGAAATTTCTCTATAAGTGCAGGAATGAAATAATTTTTCAAAATATAGTGACTTCATACAGAGATTATCATAATATTTCGTTGTTGATGTTCATAAACGAAATGGTAAGAATAAAACTAAGTCAACGCAGTAAATAGTGGAATTTTATTAGTCTTTTTGCCGCAGAGTATGCTATTACTGGAAGCAGAGTGCGGCATATAATGCTGCCTTAAAGTCTCACAGAGATATGTATTTGGTGGATTGTATAGCAAATACAAAATAGATAAAATTACTTTAATAATTCAATTACAAAATAGAAAAAAAATAAAAATACCACATGTATTCATATTTTCAAAAAAATGAACTCAGTTCAATGAAATAATTAATAATTACACGTTTTTATTTAACTTTTTTCAGTATTAGACTCTTAACTTGTTTTAAATAGTAAATCGATTACAGTACCGGACAAACATTTATTATTGTGTAATTTCTTTAATATATATTATATTAATTAATTAATATTTAGGGGAAGTTACAATATCATTAAAATAAAATTAATAAATTGTTCCGAGAAACATGTATTTTGAGTATTAAACAAAATTAAACAGAAATATTCGGATTATAACTAAAAAGAAAAAAAATCTTTTCAGTAATTTAACAAGGTAAGTGGAATTAAATAATCAATATTTTGTAGCTTATCCTTTTGATTTGGTAATTGCGTTTGTCTTGTTATGTATGGAATTCAAAATTTAAACAATTTTTGCAAGTATAATTTTCTGTCATTTTTGTTGTAATGTTTCAAATAATGCATTTTTATTTATTAATTTCTCGGTTTTCAAGTACTGGTTTACATGATTCCAAAGGTGTTCAATTGTATTTAGATTTAAACTTTGGGATGACCACTCCACTAGAGGAATTTTTTTCTGCATTAACCAATTTTTGACGAAACGAAAGACATGTTTTGGATCGTTATCTTGTTGGAACATTGACGTTTTTTCTAACTCATATGGCAATATTTATGTCTGAAAGATTACACTTATTACCCCATTACACTGCCTTCATAATGTTTTACAGTGGGGAAATTAATAAAGGACATCAAATATTTTTCCTTTTTCACGACCATTAAAATCCCACTTAATTGATATATTTAATTGAAATTTAAAAACTGTTTTTGCTCATTCTGTTGTGGTCCAGTGTAAATGATCTCAAACAAACCGGAGTCAGCCCTTCTTTTCTTTAGATACTAATGATTTCTTAAGGCTATGTCGTGCATGAAGATTAAATGATGTACAATGCAATTTTATACCATTTTGTATCATTTCCTCATGAAATTACCGTCTTGGTAAATTTGGTCAGCCGAGTACTTGTGAAAGAGCGTAGTCCTCTATTGGCGAGTGTGGGAGGTGTTGCGATGAGAGTATTTCATAACGCCAGTTATTTGTCCCATAAAACTGGTAATAAAATACGATTAGACAATTATTTCCTCTATTGTGAAACTTTTAAAAATATAACAAAGTTAACGATAAAGTAATGAATATTATAGATCAGTCAGTAGTTGAACTTAATACTTTCTTCGAGAGTAAATATTGGTATCAATATTTTGTTAATTATTCTTACGTGTTAAATTCATCCTTGCAATTACAGCCATATTACATGATACACCCTATACATATATTTTTTGTATATAGTCGATAATATGTTTCAAAGACACTTAACCCTGCTATATGTTTCATATTTATTAGATAGCAGTGTTTGGAAAACCATGATTTGATTAATGGATAGCGGTTATGATTACTATGCAATTAAGCTACTAATTAATGACAGTGATCAGTTAGCAACCAGTAATTATAATGATCGAGTAACGCAAATTATCAAAACGAATATAGTCATCGTAAACGATTAATATGTGCATTTAGACTCAATTATTAAACGCAATTCGTGAGAAGTGTGTTCACACGAAAAGTATATATTCTATATAATTTATTGACTATAAAATTATGAATATATACATTACATTATAAATATTATTCATATGTCAAATTATCAATAACATCTGTAAAGAAATTCTTCGCCATTTTTTGATACTGCAATTCCTAATTTAAATGGAATTTATAGAAAACTTGAATACTTCAATGACTCAGATAATTGATAAATATAATTTGAACACTATTCAAATATTTTTCTACTTGAACACATTCTACATATATGTAGTTCTTCTTTTCAAACTTTATACAGGGTGGGGCATTTTAAACAGGTCACCTGAATAACTCGCTTGTTTTTGAAGATAGGAGAAAATGCATTAGACCAAACTTACTTGGTATCGGGGGACTCATAATCTGGTATTACCATTTTTTCTGTAGGTGGAGGCGTCAAGGAGATATGAAGGTCAACTCTGTTTTTTTAAATGGAATAGTATGTTTTTTTACTTACATTCTGATAGAGTGTTTCAAGGCGAATACAATGACCTATTATTAAGGTCATTCAAGGTCACCCAAAGTCAACTGCAAAAAAAAATAATTTGTCTCAAAGCACTCTTCGAACACTTGGATACTTTGACACTGGTACTACAAGTGTTCAAAATGGCGACCTTGAACATGGATACATAGTCTAAATCGTTGCAATAGTGATGACACTACCTGGCAAATTTCATTTGTATCTATTACAGAGCAAACTCTTCTTATACGTTCTTGCATGTCAAGTTTGGTAGTTGGTTTTTGCGGTACACTTCTGCCTTTAATTTTCCCCACAAATAAAAATTGAGAGGTGTCAGGTCTGGGGATCGTGCCGGCCATTTGTTACTTCCTGATCGACCTGACACCTCTCAATTTTTATTTGTGGGGAAAATTAAAGGCAGAAGTGTACCGCAAAAACCAACTACCAAACTTGACATGCAAGAACGTATAAGAAGAGTTTGCTCTGTAATAGATACAAATGAAATTTGCCAGGTAGTGTCATCACTATTGCAACGATTTAGACTATGTATCCATGTTCAAGGTCGCCATTTTGAACACTTGTAGTACCAGTGTCAAAGTATCCAAGTGTTCGAAGAGTGCTTTGAGACAAATTATTTTTTTTTGCAGTTGACTTTGGGTGACCTTGAATGACCTTAATAATAGATCATTGTATTCGCCTTGAAACACTCTATCAGAATGTAAGTAAAAAAACATACTATTCCATTTAAAAAAATAGAGTTGACCTTCATATCTCCTTGACGCCTCCACCTACAGAAAAAATGGTAATACCAGATTATGAGTCCCCCGATACCGAGTAAGTTTGGTCTAATGCATTTTCTCCTATCTTCAAAAACAAGCGAGTTATTCAGGTGACCTGTTTAAAATGCCCCACCCTGTATACATTTAAGCTATTTTGATTATAGCCTGTATTAGAATTAACCCAAAATTTTTATTTTTTATCTTCCTTTAGACTCCCAAAATTTAAAAAAATTTTTTCAATATACTTTTTTTTACATTATACTTCTTCGAATGTCTGTCATTTTAATTTCTTTGGTACAAATAAATACATCATAATTATCGGTAGTACTAATGCTAATACTGCATCTTCCAAATTTTCATTCATTACATCAATGTACTTATCGGCATTTTTGATTCTATCGATTCACACTAATAAATCCCATTTCTAGAAAAACACGTCCACATTATCAACAATCCTCCATCGAATTTAATCATTAAAAGAATAAACAGTTTCTTATATGTTCCTTTTCGTTTTCTCCAATTTTAGTGCTTCTTTTTTAATCGTTAAAACTCAAATTTGCTTTCGATACTGCACATTATTTTCTTTCAGAGTAATATTGGCACGTTCACGTGTATTTATTATATATCCTTCGAATTTAAGACTTTGTATGCTCATTATTAATATTATATGCGATATCTAGGATATATAAAATCTATAATATATGTCTCTCATTCGTACAAAATATATAAGTAATTAAAGTGTTATATTTTTGTCCATTTGTTGGCTCCCACAGTGTTCGTGAAGTCAATTATTAAGCAAATAGGAAAAATCTTATTTGCAAACATAATAAATTATTTAAAAAATTGTCCAATGTTCAAATTACATACAGTTCAGTTCACTTTTGAGAAAAAAATACTTTACCGAAAATACAATGTCTGACCAGAACAGAAATTTCTACTAAAATTCCATGCGTATGTTCAAAATATCATAATTCCTAAACGGATTAGAGGATTTCAATGTTTCAAAATGTAAACAACGCGTATTTCCGTGAAGAATATGTAGAAATTCTACGAATATTCAAAATGTTGTTCCTTAACCCCGTAAAGTGAGAGAAACCCCATAAAAGTGGTTCAATTATCAAACGTCCATAATTCCTACAATAGTCAATCGATTTGATTGAAATTTAGTTTGAAGGTAGAGTTCATGGATACTTACAAAAAAGTATTAAACAACATTTCCGTACAGCGTCAAACAAATTTATTAAAATTCAAAAATGAATTTTTAAGAAAAATTGATAGGGTGTAGGTGTAGAAATTTTTCGACGAAATTAAAAAATTTCAAATCGTTCTGGAAAAATTATTTTCGGTTGTGGGGGTCAAATACAATCATTTTTGGTGAAGATACATATCCCCAAAATCTTACAAACTTTCGAGAAAAAAATTCTTTACCGAAAATATGTGTCGCCAAAAATGACTACCCGAAATTTCATGCGTATATTTAAAAAATCATAACTCCTGGACTGATTGGAGGATTTTAAAGCTTCAAAATGCAAACAACGTATATTTTGATGTAGAAAATGTACAAATTCAAAGAAATTCCGACAAGTAGTTCCTTAACCCCGTAAAATTAGAAAAACCCTATAAGAATGGTCCAATTTTCAATCAGCCATAAGTCCAATAATAGTGAATATATTTCCATGAAATTTTTTCTGAACTACAGCTCATGGGTACCTACAAAAAAAGTATTAGACAACTTTTCTGTAGGGCGTCAAACAAAATTACTAAAAATCAAGAACGAATTTTTAAGAAAAATCGACAGGGGGTGCCTAAATTCGGCAAAAATGAAAAGTTTCAAATCATTCTGGAAAAATTATTTTTGGTTGCGGGGGTCAATTACAATCATTTTTTATGAATATGCATACCTCCGAAATCCTACGCACTTTTGAAAAAAAAATTATTTACCGCAAATATGAGTGGTCAGATATCTGTGATTATATTCCTCGTTTTTGTCACTTCATATGTAGATATAGTCCAAGTATCCGGCATATAAAATTTTAATGGAAGATTTTAGAAGCCAAAATAAAACGAAAATCGAGAATTCCAATTTGTTGATTGAGGCTTCGTTAAAAAGTTATTAACGTTTAAAGTTCTGCCTGTAGTGGTTCTCACTCAACATGAGAAACTCTGCTTACTGAGGAATCGACAGTCTTACAGTTTTGGGGTGAAAACCATTAGCAGTTGTTCGCAGGTGTTCGACAGGTGGAACTTAAAACGTTAATAACTTCTTAACGAAGTCTCAATCAGCAAATTGGTATTCTTGATTTTCGTTTTATTTTGGTCTCTAAAATCTTCCATTCAAATTCCCCTTAGATAAAGGAGCACCTACTAGGCAATTCTATCGTAGATACTCATGTTTGGAACTCCAAACACTAGCACTGTACTATTAGGATCTACCGCCTACTTTTCGGTTGTACAATTACTGGTACTCCCTGTATATCTGTAATAGTATTTCGACTAAACTTCATTGATAACTATTTCCATTAGTTGTCCATTAAATTTTGTCGGCAACTGTGTATCCCTGTCCGCGGCTGTGATCGAGTTGTCGTCTCGCATGCGATTTCATAAAGGGGTCGAAAACGGTCCTCCGAGTTTCGCAGTTCGCCGAAAAGAGACGCGTTGCAAAACGACCCTGTCGACGACCGAACAAGAAATTCGGTTCCGATTTAACAGGAAAACCCTGGGTATCAGTAGCGTCCGCGAATTAACCGAGCGCAAGGTTTCGCCCGGTACATTCGCACGGCTGAATGTGCAGGAAGTGAGCCGCGAACGAGAGAGAAGAGATGCCCCGGTATCGAGGGTCGGGAAAGGACAGAAAGGAACAGAGTCGATATTACGGCTCTCGAACTATCGTTCGCGCAAAAGTTCGTTCGACGGTTTAACGGTGGCATTTCGGGGTAACTCGAGAACCCATTGTCGAATCTTCATTGCATATCACCGCGATCAATCTCTGCCGCGATCCCACGAAACTGAAATGCCTCCTCAAGGACCGCCCCACGCTCCACGCCACCCCTCTGTTTCCGTATTACTTTCGCGCACTTTAACGAACTCGGTCAGTGTACCGTAGTTTGAAGGACCGAGGGATGTTCGGCAAGAGATAAATTTAAATCCGGTGACTGTGTCGACTGTAATTATTCGCATCCTGTACGGTCAACCGATTTCCACTATCCTTGATTAGTCGTGTGATCGCTGAATTCTGACCGCAAGATGCACGATCGACTCGTTGTCGTACTGGAGGTGTCCAAGTACTTGAAGATGCTAGCTGTTGGGAATTCCAATATTTATTAGCGGACACCTCATTTAGTTTAATATTAGTTTAAATTACTTTATTAGCAATTTGGCAAGTAAGTACCTTATGTGTTTACGCGTCGCAGCGTCGACGATTAATTAGCGACGATTAAACGACGCCGGAGGATGCTTCAGCGAAATCTCAAGTCCTATCATAGACAGTGAGTGGACTGTAACTTCGGATTTGGTATTGTTACGACGAGAAATAACAATTACGATTTATTCTGTGTTGCAGCGTAACAGTAAATTCATAAAGCCAGCGGATGTAGAGTCAGACCTTTCATACTAACAAGTTTTGCCTATAATCAAGTGCCATTATGACGGCTATTTAATTATTAAATTGATTCAAATCTGCATGACCCTCCAAATCCAGGCGTTCTATGACTTTACTACCTGCAATAACATCGAAAACCAGTGCCAGATATTTTATGGCTAGTCAGGTATCGCAGAACACATCTGGGCACCAAGCGTGGACCTGGGCCCGTTACCGCCTCGCGGAAAAACTGAGATGAGGGAAAATTATTAAAAATAACCGTTACATGCCGCCTCCCACCGATCAACTTCGCCTCCAAACTGATTGGCCAGTATATTGGCAATTTTTTACCAATCTAAGACCGATGCTGCCTCCCATGGCCTTGGGTACGCCCATGGCGAGGTTAGCTTCTTGGGCAACCTTGGCCCAGAGACCAGAAAAAAATTGACTCTTAAACATCGCTCATCAATAGTATATTCAAGACTTTGTAGTTTTTACGTTCCGTACCCCAAAAATATTCACTCGTCATTAACGTTGACGTGTGAAGTTAAGCACATCAGAAAGTTTCTTTCACCTTTAAATTATTTTGCTAAACCCCTCAATAGGTATAATGTTTATTGAACACCACTATCTATCGAGATTATGTACGAACTGAGTCTTTTTCGATTCTGACTCGAGAGTGTTCGGTGTCCGAGCACGAACCCTCGACGATTTTCCACGTGAGTGGATTGGTCGTCTTTTTTTCCAATCAGTGTCTTAGAAAATATTTTTGCTAAAGTTAACGCCCTTTTGCCAACCCCGATAGAACGGGGGTGAGGGCAATGAGACGCATGTGGGGGTTCTCGAAGGTCCAGCGATGCAGCCAAGGATGCCTCCAGGTTGACCGTGCACGGCAACAACCGTTACGCACATGTTTTGACCCTTCAGCCATTCCAAGTTTATGATTCGGTCGGTTATTAAACGAAACGAAATTCTAGAGGCTATGGTATGGAAAAACTCGAAGCGACTGAAATAAACTTTACTATCGCGAAAATGAAATTGCCGGTAATAGAAAAATAAACTCTAAAATATTTCTGGTGATTAACACTAGAACTGCCAAACCAGTCAAAATGACCCATTCGCAATTTTTAATAAAACTTTTTTTTGGAAAGTTACCGTAATTTTCTATAAGAAAATGAATAAACATTTATTTCCATTGCATTATACATTTCTTCACGTATCTATCGTTTCAATTTCCTTGGTACAAATAAACACACTATAACTGTCGGTAGTTTAAACTAACACTCCCGTCCATGTCATAAACGGACCTTCGAGAATCTTCGCGAAAGGTGTTCCGCATCGGCCGGAACATTATGGTACAAAGCAAATTGACGTACTATTAAGTCGTTAAGCACCGTACTTTGGGACCATACCTGCCCCTTGGGACTGCGGACACCTAGACCTGTACCACCATCAGTGGGTGGGATTTCGAATGTCTGAGGACTGGCCCACGAGGGATGGACAGAGGTTTGATTGGCTGCACAGAATCTCCATCTACTTTGAAATAGATATAAAATTGCGGAGCATAACATGGACCAAGTCAGAACACCACAAGAACACCATAAGAACCGTTACAAATTAGAATCGAACCAAGAACATTAAAACGTAACTATTAACACACATGTATATATTTGTAAATAAATTCAAAGTGTTGTAAATAGTATTGGACTTTCTATTTACTAAATAAAACGGCTCCACGAACCTAGTGGGAGTCTACACTAGCTAAGTCAAGCTTAGATTGCTTGAATCGAATTAAGTGTTTGATTGTGTAAGCAATCTTAATTATTCTTATTATATTACTGGTTTGGTAACTAAGTAATTCCGGATTTTTTTAATAAGATAAAAGACAACTTTTCCATGGAACGAAATAACTTTATTTAGTAATGTAGTAACCTAACCCAGAACCAATTTTGAGACTGCCGTTCTTTCAAGAGCAAGTAACTTTTTGTGAGCTTGCAATGTGTTTTTTCCTTTGCGGAAGTAATACAACAAAATATGACGAAAATGCTCGTTTTGAATTTCCATTGTTTCCATTTCCAAAACTACACAATCAATCGATACAATGTTTTTTCTGAATAACGATTAAAGTACTAACTATCAGACAACAATATGAGTTTGACGTTTCGAATACATACAAATATGTAACAGTTCAACTAAAGTCATCATCAGTGAAATCTGCAATAACACAGTTGCCAAACCAATGTATCTGAATAATAAAGTTCGCGTGGAATAGATTTGGACAAGCTCAAAGTGAAAAGTAATCATGATAATTCTAGGAATTAAAAAGAAATGTAATAGTTTGCAAGTTAGTAAAGATTAAAGAATGATTAAAATTTTTAACCTCTTTGAGTTTGAAATAGGAGGATTTTGGAACACAATTATTGCTGCATAAAGGAAAGAAAAGGTGAAAATCTTAATATGTACGTAATGTAAGTATAACTTTTATAATTCACACATAAGCTTCTAACTTATTAGATCATAGTCTAACATTTTTGATAAACAATGTTATTGTTAAAAAAAATGTATATTTTCATATTTGCTGAAAGGATACAAATTTGTTCAAAGAGTTCAGATAATAGAGATGTACGTTTATCTATTATAATATTTCCCATAGCAAAAAGTAATTTTTTGCTATATCGGTACCTGGCTAGCTGGTATTCCAAGAAAATTTTGAGCAATTAGAATTAAATTCGGATAACGGTATTTGTTCTTATTCCATCAAGTGATCCCATGGTGTTGAATAGTACTCATTAACTCCCTCATGTGTCGAAATATTGGAGAAAAATTTAAACAAATTTGTAGATGACGTGTTTTCAGTTTCCTCTGAAAATTTGGACATTCATACACAAAATATGAATGATGTCAATGACAATTTTATTGTTGAAAACAAGTGTTTCCGATGGAAACTGGATGGGTAATTTCCATATTGTTGACTTATAATACTGAGGACATGTTAACTTTACCTACAAAAAAGTTTTTGAAAATTACATACTGGTTGCAGTAATAGACCGATTGTATAAGTGAATGCTCTCTATAATTGAAATGCATCCAAAATATATTGTAAGGTATTTATTTACTTTTTTTCTTTTTATAATTAAAATTCAAAAAGCGTAATAAGGAAAGATGTTAAATTTATGAAGCAACAAAAATTTTCTTCAAGACGGTTAAATATTGTTAATTTTATAATAGATATGCGAGACCTTTATATAATAGAAGATTATACAGTAGTAGGAAGTCATTAATCGTATTTGAAACATCCGTTTGATTTAAAAGGGCTATCTTTCTCATCCAAAATTACAGTTTTATAGTTCTGAAATTAATTTATGGAATTTGTTTTTATGGCTAAAGAATACCATAGAAATTTTGTTATTTGCCAAAATTATTGAGAACATCTCGTGGTCTATTTTAGTTATAAAATTAATTTCAAATAAATGTGTATCTAGATAATAATTTAAATAAAACAGTGTTATTCAAATAATTCATTTGAGCAATTGATATTTTATTAACGATAGAGAGTAGAAATTATTATTATCGTCTAGCTGGTGTCGACCATAGCACCATCACTTGTTTTACATATTTTTAATGAGAATTGTAAATAGGTATCAAACTTGATGTAATTCGCATTTTTTTTAGCAGTGGTAATTCAAGTTTCAGAGGTGAAATTACTATCAATAGTTTCATCTTCTAACTCTATTTTCAAAAATTGTTATTAATACAAAAAAATTTTTAAACAAATTTTGCATCATTTTGAATACAAATTAAATTCCATGAAAACAATTCAACAGAAAATAAAAAAAAATCATTCTTCTCGTCTAAGGAAACCATTTCTATTTTGAATTCAAAATTAGATGTATGTTTATTTTGTACTAATGCCGTATTTATAATGGCAATTAAAAACATGAAGTGTGTAATTGTAGAAATTTTCTTTAAACGATAGATCCAGAAATATCAAACATGCGGTCAGTACTATTACATAATGTTTATAGCCTGCTTAACCTTCTTATTTTTCCTTCATTTTTGTTCATTTCTTTATTATGAGAAGTTTTATTAATCACACAATATCTATGTTTGAAGATACATATTTATCAACAGTCTTGTTCAATAATGTCGATCAATAAAACATATAAACATGGAGGTTAAACGGATCAATATTATTTTCTCAATTTTGAAAAGAACATTTGGCTAGGATTTTACAAATATTAAATTGATACTGAGTTTTAAATTAACTTCAAATTTTGATATTATTGCGTCTACGAAACTGTAACTACAACAGTATCTTCAAAAAACTTAAATCATTCTATTTATTACTTAGTATTCAATGGTATACTTGACGTTTTATAACGTACCTAATGACAATAACATTGTTTAAACATTTAGAAGTATTAAGGCTCTTTCATTTTAATCGTTTAGAAAAAATGTAAGCCTGAAACATCGTATACTAGCGACCACTATGACAATCAACGCGTTTAAGAAAAATGTTATTTTATGTACTTATTTATATGAATGTATATTTTTATTTACATTTATGAAAGCTATTGTAATTTTTCAATCACACCCATGTTTGCTTATGACATGACGATGTTACATGTTATATCGTTAAAATTTGGAACGTAGTTTCACCTCTTATATTTGATTTACAGCCACTAAAAAAAAAAATGCGTAAATAAATCTGCGAAATTTTCATGAAATTCCTGAATTGTCATCTCACAGATATTCTTCGTCGATCTAATTACTAATCGCAAATATCATTTGTAGGCATGATTGCATTTTCTGGTTCAATTTCCGTTTCATCGAATGACAGCAATCTAAGTTGCCTACACTTCGCGACAAAAAGATAGCACAATAATTAATTTTGATACATTTTATTAATATAGTTGAATAATAGTGTTTTGCGCAGTAGCACAATGTCGCACGCCAACTAAATTTTGTGCGACTGTTTAGGGGGATACGCTGGGAGACTCCAATATAAGATATCCGCCAGATGAAGTCTTCGGTCTGCTGGTTCGTGTTTGGTGTTCTTCTCGGTGTTGCTTGTATGATGTTTTGACTCAATCTGCTCTCTGGGCCAAGGTCGCCCAAAGAGCTAACCTCGCCATGGGCGTACCCAAGATCATGGGAGAAAGTATCAGTCGCTGATTGGTTTTGCATTGCAAATACGCCGGCCAATCATTTTGGCGGCGAAGTTGATCGGTGGGAGGCGGCATGTAACGGTGATTTTTAATAATTTTTGCGGGCCCGGGTTTTTACTGTATCTGGTCATAAAACATCTGGCACTGGTCGTCGATGTTATTGCAGGTAGTAAAGTCATAGAGCGACTGGATTTGGAGGGGCATGCAGATTTTAAGTGAATTTACTAATTAAATAGCCGCCTTAGGGGCACTAGGTTATAAGCAAAAGCCTTGATTGTTCATGAAAGATGTGACTCTATATCCGCTGACTTTATGAATTTACTGTTACGCTGTAACAAATAGTAATTTTTATATTATAAAACACGTAAACACGCTTTTCTCTGCTTAGTACGTTAAAGGTGATCTAAAACGTGAACATTAGTGCTAACTCCTACGTAATTTAAAACTTAATTTAATTGTATTTTATTTCATTAAAGTTTTTTAGTAAAGTATTTTATTTCTTAATAAAAACTTACTCCAGAGCGATAACAACTTGCTCCACGATGGAGTAAGAAGGTCCGTTTCAACTAATCACAAAAATCAATTTAACAATAAATTAGTCAGGAGTGAAAAAAATAACTACATTATTTCCTAGCTATTTTTTATGTTTTCTCAAAATCGGAACTTCTAGCCCCAATCCCTCCTAATGGTGTAGTTTAAATATAGAAAATAGTAACCTGAAAGTAAGACATACAAATTTTAAAACTAAACATTTCTATTCAAGTAAATATCTTTTGCAAATATTTTTGAACGCAGACGTTTTATGTTATCGACAAAAGTACATGGTACTATAAAAAGTTAAAGGACAAAAACCTCTTATTTGCAATACTATTAGTTGCAATACCGTTATTCTAAATACTATACTATTAAATATGTGTTACTATTTGGTGAAATATTATTTTTCTATATTTTAATGAAATACTTATTTCACAGTACTATTTCCATATGTAACTGCACACATGAGAAAATAAAAGTATTTACATTCCATTTATTATTTTTCCACAGCTCTGCTTATTAGTGAGTAAACAATTTGAAAATGTCAACGTTTTAACGAAAAGCGTTGAACTACATTTTAATAAAAAGTCAAAGAAGTTTTATAACGACGATACAATGGCTTTGCCAAAGGAAATGGGAGGGAGTTGTCTAACGAGAAGAGGTTTACTGTTTTTCATAAAATTCTACTGTGTTTAAAATGTTGCTTTAAAGGGGTATTGCTGTCTAGACTGTCATTTTTTCAGCTTTTTTCATGATTTTTTTTAAATGGTAGTTAGACTGTTTTGTACTGAGATTTTGCAGATATATTCATTCATTTTATAAGCATGTACAGTATTTTCAAAATTGTAGGAATTAAAACTTCTTTAACATGCGTTTTTTAAACTGGCTTCTATGATATTTCAAGATCTAACAGATCGATTGATTTCAAATTTGGAGAGAATATTCAGCTGACACGCCTTTATCGCTGGTACTAGAGATTTAAAAAAATATTGAGTTTTACTATTTTTTTTAATATGCTGAAGACACAAGAAAGGTTAAAAAATAGAAATTCGAAATTTGAAGTGCCGCCATTCCTTTATTTATCGGGATCTTGACTTTTCCCCAGTTCCTGGTACAACTACACCCTCCCTAATGAAGATACTTTAGCCCCCTCTGTTTCAGATTAGCGGATCGGCTGGAATCGTGGAAGCCAGCCTTTTCAGAAGAGTTATTAAACAAAAAGTTATAACTTCCACAATTTTTAATATTTTTGTTTGAAAAAAATACTGTACGTGCTTGTAAGATGAATAAATATATCTGCAAAATCTCAATACTAAACAGGTAGACTGCCTATTATTAAAAAAAAATCACAAAAAAGGCCGAAAAAATGACAGTCTAGACAGCAGTCAGGATACCATGGAAAAACAGAAATTATGTTTATGAGTAAAAAATTGAAAAAGTACTATTTACATTACGTTAACAGGTGAACAGCTAGAAAAAACGAGCTGTAAAAATTATGGGTACAAACTTTATTTTTCAACAAGATAATGAAAATGAAACATTATTTTACACAGCAAAATATTCGAGTTTTAAAATGGCCAGCCAAATCACCAGATTTTAACATTATTAAAAATTATTGGTCACAATAATCAAGATTAGTATATGCTAAGCGAAGGCAATTAAAAACCGTACAGGCATTAAAGAATTGTATCGAGAAAAACTGGAGATTTTTAAATAAAAAATTTGTCAAAAAATTATTTAAATTTCTACCAAACCGTTTATTAGCAATTATACAAACAAAAGGTGAAACAACGAAATATTAAAATAACATATTTGTACAGATAATAAGTAGTTTAAGAGTTATGTGCTATTATTTTAATGCACCAATTTTTTTTTGCAATATAGTAAAATAGAATTTATTCTTTCCGCAATAAATATTTTGAAATATACTTATATAATTTGTTACTATTATAAGACATTAAAAACTCCAAAAACAATGCAATATATTGTTTCAAAAGTTAAAAATTCTTATACCCATACAATTTGTTATTCTAAAATGAATTTTGAATTATATGAATTATAATGTGGGATCGGGAAGGTAATGACTCCGCCCTGTTCCGTTCCGCACAATTTTATTGTTGCTGTCGTACAACGACGTGACTCGTGGTGCGGGTTACGCTCGACTCTCTGGTACGATCATCGCCACCGTACCAAGAGGCCTTCGAAAACAAAAGACGGTCAGAGGCGACGACAACGGCTTTTCGGCTTGCGCGGCTCTGGTCGTCTCGTGTGCAACCATACATTGTAGCGGCTTCGAACGACTAAGGCATATGTGGTGCCTTGGCCGCCACACTACCCCCCTGCCAGTAATTGGAACAATTACGAAAAATTGAACGACTACATTACCACTACCATTTACTCTATTATATAAAATGCGTTATCCTAACTAAGATTTACATTACAGTATTTGAACAGAGTTGAAAAAAAAAGGAATTTACATGGAGTTTAATATATAATACGTAATGCCTAAAAATACATGAAAGTACATAAAAGTGATGGATAAAAATAAATGGTATATGATACTTATTATAATAATGCGCAAGCCTTAAGTACTACCGCGTAATTTGAAATCGCTCGGGAAAACGTACGCGTCTACCTGAACGCGTAACACGTTGCTGTATAACCGGCGCATTGTCAGGTACGTTTGTTTGTGTGACCGGCTGATTTTCTATGCTCACGGGATCCGGTCTGTTTTCTGCTAGCATATAAGCAGGCTTTAGCCTTTCAATTGATATATTTATTTCCTTACCTCTAATGTTTATTGCAAATGTTTTTTCGCCTCGGCGCACTACGGCGTATGGACCTTCATAAGCGGGTTGTAAAATAGTTTTGGCTGAATCTGTTCGGATGAAAACATGTGTTGAACTGCTAAGATCTTTGAAAACGAATGTACGATTAACGGAATGGCGTGATGCATTAGAGGGGCTCAATTTAGAAAAATGGTTGCGTAGTCTATTAGTAAAATCGGAAGCATTTTCTGTGCCTTCCGCTGAATGCGAAAACAAGAACTCTCCCGGTAATCTTAATGGCTCGCCATAAACTAATTCCGCTGAGGTAGCGCCGAGGTCTTCTTTCCAGGCGGAACGAGTACCGAGTAGAACCGTCGGAAGTATTTCTGTCCACTTGTCGGATTCGTGGCACCTTATAGCCGACTTGAGCTGTCGGTGAAAACGCTCTACCATCCCATTGGCCGCTGGGTGATACGCCGTTGTGCGAAGGCGTGTGGATCCAATTAAATTGTTCAGCGCAAAAAATAATTTGGATTCGAACTGCCTACCCTGATCGGTGGTAATCCGTACGGGAGCACCAAACCGCGCTACCCAACCGTCATAAAAGGTTCGAGCTACGGTTTGGGCCTCCTGATCGACCATGGGGAAGGCTTCCGGCCACCGCGTATATCTGTCTACACAGGTCAGACAATACCTGAAACCTTCGGACACCGGTAAAATTACTATGTCTAAATGAATATGTTCGAATCGCGCAGAAGGTTTAACAAATGTAGCCAATGGTGCAGTCACATGATGGGAAATTTTTGATCTTTGGCACGGTATACAGCAACGTGTCCACGTGCGAACATCTCTTTTAATCGACGGCCAAACATAACGTTGCGTTATGAGCTTGATCGTCGCGTTAATACCTCGATGTGATAATACATGTAACATATTAAAAACTGCACGTCGGAAAGGAGGGGTGACATAAGGTCTTACATTCTTAGTCGAAATATCGCAAAAAATGTCGGAAGACGTGCCAGGCAATGAGACTTTGCGTAATCGCAGGCTAGATTCGCTATTCAACAACCGCTGCAACTCCTCATCCTGGGCTTGCGATTTTGCCAATTCTTCGAAATTCATCGAGTGGTTAACCGTTTCCACTCTGGACAGTGCATCGGCAACGACGTTGTCTTTACCGGAAATATGTTGAATATCTGTAGAGAATTGCGCAATGTAATCTAGGTATCGGAATTGTCGAGGAGAGCATTTATCTAATTTCTGTTTGAAAGTGAAAGTTATGGGTTTATGGTCTGTAAAAATCATGAAATGTCTGCCTTCAAGCATATGTTTGAAATGTTTTATTGCTAAATAGATAGAAAGTAATTCCCGGTCGTAAGCTGAATACTTCTTTTCGGCAGATCCTAATTTTTTAGAAAAGAATGCTAATGGTTGTCGTTCGTTGCCGACGCACTGATGTAAAACAGCTCCTACGGTGTAATCAGAAACGTCGCAGGTAACCGACAACGGAGTGTTGACCGCAGGATGAGAAAGTAGGGTTGCGTTTGCTAAACTATTTTTAGTATTTTCGAAAGCCTGACGCGCTTCCGAAGTCCAGGCTATCGGGGTCTTGCCCTTTAAATTGCCGGCTAGAAGATCGTTCAAGGGTGCTTGAAAGCGAGCGGCATCCGGGATAAAACGGCGGTAAAAATTAAGCATTCCCAAGTACTGCCTCAAATCCTTCGCGTTTTTCGGAAGGGGAAATGACTTTATGGCTTGTACCTTGCCGGGCAAAGGTTGTGTGCCGCTTTCATTTACCCGATAGCCTAGAAATTTAACTTCTTCCTGTCCGAACGTGCATTTATTCGGATTAACAACAATGCCGTAATCTTTTAATCGTTTAAATAATAATTCTAAATGGCGCAGGTGATCGGCTTGGGATTCTGAGGCGACCAAAATGTCGTCTATATACGCGTAACAAAAATCGAAACCGCGTAAAATTTCGTAGATAAAGCGCTGAAATGTTTGCGCGGCATTTCGTAACCCGAACGACATGTACAGGAATTCAAAAAGCCCGAACGGCGTTGTAATGGCCGTTTTTCCGACGTCTTCCGACGCAACCGGAATCTGATTATAAGCTCGGACGAGATCTATTGTGGAAAATACCTTTTTGCCACTCAGTTGTTGCGCAAAATCCTCAATGTGACGCACGGGGTATCGGTCGGGAATTGTCCGTGCGTTCAACGCTCTATAGTCACCGCAACGCCTCCAAGCTTCTTCGCCCTTCTTCGGAACCATATGAAGGGGTGATGACCACGCGCTCTTCGAAGGACAAGCGATGTCCATCTTCACCATCGCGTCGAACTCCTTCTGGGCAGCCCTGAGCCGGTGGTCCAGGGGTTGTCTCGATGTAATGCACCGTTTGGTGCGTAGTCCTCATCGGGGTGCCGCTAGGCCGTGTAAGTT
This sequence comes from Colletes gigas, assembly GCF_013123115.1. NCBI lineage: Eukaryota > Metazoa > Arthropoda > Insecta > Hymenoptera > Colletidae > Colletes > Colletes gigas. The sequence goes on along the minus strand of NW_025106651.1, from coordinate 4,026,967 downwards.
CCGGCATCTGCATCAGGAGCTGGTGGTAAACGGTAGTCCCTGCTACTGTCTTCACCGACGGCGTTTCATCCTCGGCTCGTGTTCCGCGAACCGTTAACGACGTTGTCCGATCGACGAGGCGACGATTGCGGATGTCCACCATAAGATCGAAGTGATCGAGAAAGTCTACCCCGATTATTGGTTTTGTAACATCCGCAACCACGAATCGCCACACGAAATCCCGTCGTAGGCCGAGGTGCAGGTTTAACGACACTGTCCCGTAGGTGTTAATTACACTCCCATTCGCCGCCGCCAGTTGGTACTCCGATCTTTCTCGCAATCCGCCTAGCAGGCGGCGCGGAAAAACGCACAAATCGGCCCCGGTATCCACTAAAAATTCCGTCTTCGAGCTGTTGTCTAAGATGAAGAGGCGGCGTGATGCTGGATTTGTGTCGCTGGCCGCCATCATCGACTCCCTAGGTCGTTTCCCTGATCCGTGGCGTTCCAATTGCACGGTGCAATGCATCTCTGCGCAGCCGGACCGAACCGCCAATGGTACCAGCATTTCCCTTGATGGTCCATTTGTCCTCCAGCGGGCCGCTCTCGCGATCGCGATAGAGATCGTCTGCGGTAGCGCGAGTTTGGATGATTTCGGTGGATCCACCTGCGACGGAAAGATTGCCCCTGGTCCACCAAGGATTCACGGATGGCAGAAATTTCCTGCCTCAAGGAAAGAGCCAATCGTGACATCTTAATGTTTAACATGGCCTCGATGCTTGGGCCCGGCGGGGGTATTTGGCAGGATGCAGATACGCCCGTAGTCGCGGCCTCCGTGATGTGTACCCGCGGTGTCATCGTATCCGCGACAGCGTCTGCCAACTCTGCCACCTTATCCAGCGGGGTGTCCCGCTGCGTGGCTAAAATCACCTGCATATTAGCAGGTAGCCGGCCCATCCAAAACGTCCGCAATACACTGTCCGAAAAAGCCGTACCGGCCAATCCGCGCAGGTGACGAAGAAATTGGGACGGTTTTTTGTCCCCGATTTCCTCGTGTTCCAATAACCGCCGCGTTTTCTGTTCCTGCGACGCACTAAGCCGGCGAATAAACTCATTTTTGAGCGTCGTGTACGGATCCGTGGCCGGGGGATTCATGATAATGTCTCTTACTTCCGCGGCGTGTCGCGCACTTAACGCGCCGAGAATGTACCCGAATTTCGTGGTCTCCGACGTTACATTGGATACCTCAAAACTTCTCTCTACCATCGAAAACCACATCTCCGGGTCTCCCGGACAAAACTCGGGTATTCGTACAGCGACGCGATCAACTGCCAACGGCACACTCCCGGATGCCCCTGCGTTAACGTTAGGGTCAGTCATTTTACCAGTGTTGGTCACAAAAAATTAATTCCACCGCACACACACACCGCGCCTACTATTTGTCAGACCGTGTCCTTTCCTTATGTCCTTAACACTATACACTTAATTCTCTACACTAACTAATATTGTCCGTATACAAAAAATGTCCAAATTTTCTTAAAAAAACTTTACTTGCGCGGCGAGATCACGTCGGGGTCACCAATGTGGGATCGGGAAGGTAATGACTCCGCCCTGTTCCGTTCCGCACAATTTTATTGTTGCTGTCGTACAACGACGTGACTCGTGGTGCGGGTTACGCTCGACTCTCTGGTACGATCATAGCCACCGTACCAAGAGGCCTTCGAAAACAAAAGACGATCAGAGGCGACGACAACGGCTTTTCGGCTCGCGCGGCTCTGGTCGTCTCGGTTGCAACCATACATTGTAGCGGCTTCGAACGACTAAGGCGTATGTGGTGCCTTGGCCGCCACAATAATTTTGATAAAATATAATTAAACAATAAGAAATTAATCCTAATCCATCTCAACCTAATATAACTCCAAAAATATTAGACATATAGAAATTACAATCTCTTTATCGTGAAGTGTATTTTCGATTATTCGGATATTTCACTGAAACGGGGAGTTGTTGGTCGAAGACGGGAACGCAATTCGCGGGTTCGAAAGTATCTTTGCGTGGATTTGAACGTTCGTTGACCTTCTCCAGACCCGTACATATCGACTTTAGCCAGTTATTACGGGCGAGCGAGCGTTTTATTTCCCATACTTGCACTTCGCGGGCCTAAAAAGCTTCGATCGCAAGCGACCGCCGCTTAACATGAAGTATATAACGTAAAGTATTTCTCCCTTCCGATCCCCCCGCCGCCTCCAGATCTCTTCAGCCCAGCGGCCTCCAACGCTTATTATATTTTCTAAGAAGTGGTCGGTCTAATTTCAGAGTGCAGGAACGTTTTCTCCTTCGTTCGTAGCGTTTCCCGTCCACTGAAGCCTACTTTAATTTCTTTCATCGCTTTGTTTCTCTTTCATAAACGCGGATTATAGCAGGGGAAATGCTTTTGTCTCTCGTCGCGCTCACTTCTCGGTACATATTTACCCGCGGCGGGTCGACTTCGAATATAATTGCGATCGTCGAGGAAAAGTTGGGCAGAAGGAAAGGAAAGATCGACGGAGAGACGGGGGCGGGGGGAAAAAAAGAAACTCGCGGCGGCGGTCGAATTTCCGGCGATGAAAATAATCCTCGAGTGTCCCGCCGGGGTCTCGGTAAATTCCTCGATTCATCGAATTCCTAGGACTCGATAGTCGATACCCCACGGCGTCCGATCCGGATCCCACTGTGGCAGCTTCGTTTCCCATGTAGTCACGAGTTCGTCTCCGAACGTCCGTCCGGGGAAAAAAATCTGCTCGATCGTGGTTAAAATCTTCCCCTTGCCATGCAAAGGAAACGAATAGACCTGTCGCTTGTCTTGCAGGATACGTTCTAGCTTCGACAGCGAGCCGAGACTAAAGTATTCTCGTGTCTAATTAACCCATTAAGAGGATCTTCTACTGTAAAACGCGTTTTTTTATGTTCTCTTTGATATTTCTTTATACAGAATCTATGCAAGTTCTTGCATTGGTGTTTCGCATTTACAGGCTTCGGCCATCCCTGGGAAAAATTTTAATGGGAGATTCCAGAGAACAAAATAAGACGAACATCAAGAATACTAATTTGTTGATTGAGGCTTCGTTAAAAAGTTATAGAAACATTTCCACACAGTATATTTTCGGTAAAGAATTTTTTCGTGAAAATGCGTAGAATTTCGGGGGTATGTGTATTCACCAAAAATTATTGTAATTGACCCCCGCAACCGAAAATAATTTTTTCAGAATGATTTGAAAACTTGTTTTTTCACCGAAAAATTTAAGCACGATTTGTCTTAAAAATTCATTTTTCATTTTTAATAAATTTGGTTGGCGCTGTACAGAAAAGTTGTTTAATACTTTTTTGTAGGTACCCATGCGCTCTACTTCAGAAAAAGGTTTCATTGAAATAAATTCACTATTGTAGGAGTTATGACTGTTTGAAAATTGGACCATTTTTATGTGGTTCTTTTTACTTCACAGAGTTAGGGGACAACTTTTTCAATATTGTTAGAATTTGTACATGTTCTTCGCTAAAATACGCGTTATTTGCCTTTAGAAACATTTAAATCCTCCAATCCGTTCAAAAGTTATGACGTTTTAAAGATAAGCACAAAATTTTGGAGTGACATTTGTTTCTCGCACGCTTCGCGAACGACCGATCTCTGAGTCGCCAAAGGTTGTAAATCTTCGACTCTAACTTGTTAGAATTCACGAATGCGAACGTCTCTAACCGTGTTACGGGGTAGAGATGGTAAGTTATACGTTTTCCCGATGTGGTTGATTGCACGATTGATTTTTGAGTGAGTGATCTTTCCGGAGCCCGTTTCCTCCTCAGCTCAAACCCTCTCCGACACACGATTTTGAGGGTGTTAACTGCTTTTTGTACTGACTTGGAGGTTTAATTGATTGGCCATCGACCTGAGGAAGGAGGATCCACTTCCCTGCCCCGTTTGGGAGGAAAACTCCGCCCTCACACCCGAACGTGGTGAAGGAGGAGTCCCAGGTCACCCTGGACGAGGGTGACCGTGGTGTCCTCCCCAAGTCGAGGGCCGCGTGAATTTGCTGAAGAATAAACGGGACTCCGGATTAGAATGCGCCGAGTTGCCGCACGTGTTTTGCAGCTGGTTTATGGCTATATTGTTCCATGGGTTGGCAATGGTCGTTGCCGGTCGGCCGACGTTGGCCTCGAAAACCGGGCCACCCGCAGAACAATATAGCCCTTCGCCGGTCAACTCGGGTCTAGCACTTTCTTTCGACGAGGCGCTTCGATTATTTTATGATGACATGTGCCAGACGCGGAATGTTCGAAGACGTTTTCGGCTAAATCACGGTTCCGCATCTGTCACCATAAAGAGCGGAGAAACCCGAGTTGACAGAGCGGAACAACATTTTTGTTTCGAAAATGGTTAGGATTTCGAGGGTATATCTATTGACCAAAAATGATTGTAATTGACCCCTGCAATCGAAAATAATTTTTTCAGAATGATTTGAAATTTGTTAATTCAATTTTTTAATAACTTTTTAACGAAGCCTCAGTCAAGAAATTGATATTCTTGATTTTCGTTTTATTTTGGCCTTTAGAATCTCCCATTAAAATTTTCCCCAGGGTTAGCTGAACACCCTGTTGTATATTTATTACTCTTTCAGTAATATTCGCAAATTGTTTTTAGCATATTATTGTTAATGGGATAGCAATAGGAGATGCACTGTGGTCGAAAGTATATGCATAGATAACAATAACTAAGAGAAAACTTTATTATAGAAGGCGAAATACATAATGTTCTGCAACAGTCGCGTCTGGACGCGAACTCGCGACGATCTGAGGAACGCACGGCACGGTGCTCGTCTAAAGAACGGTTCGATTAACAATCGGCGATCGCCGTAACCGAAAAGGGCGTTTGCACGCCGTATGCAAACCACGACGTGTGCAAAGCTGAACCGTTAACGGATTCCGTCTCGTAATATACCACGTACGGTGTCCTGTGACAACACATATTAACAAAAATAATCAAACTCAATATTTTTAAAAATCTCTAGTTCCAGCGATAAAGACGTGATTGCTGAATATTCTCTTCAAATTTGAAATAAATCGATCTGCTAGATCTTGAAATATCATGGAAGTCAGTTTAAGAAAAAGTTTTTAAACAAGAAGTTATAACTCCCACAATTTGTAATAGTTTTTGATGAAAAAAAATACTGTACATACGTATAAGATAAATAAATATATTTGCAAAATCTCAGTACAAAACAGCCTACCTATCGTAAAAAAAGAAATCACAAAGAGGCCGAATAAATAAGAGTCTAGACAGCAATACCCCCTTAACGGTCAAGTAATGACCAATAATTAAATTGTTTCGTGCCGTTCGATATTCTGAAATTGACGAGTGTAAAATTCGTAATTTAATAGAAAACAAACAAAATTTGTCAGTTCAGAGGATTTATGAAATTTGAAACATACTAACATTAACAATTTATACAAATTTGAAACAAATAGATATTTTGCTTTGAAATAATCTGCTTTGAAGTGAAACTACTGTTAGAAACTGCATTGTCGAAAAAATTGCTTCGCTAGATTTGAAATTTCAAGCTCCGAGCTTTAAAATTCATTTTCCAAATTGTCATTCTCACGAAACTGTAAAACTCCAAACTTTGCTACTTTCCATTCGATTAATATGGTCATAAAAATTTGTAAAGTCCACAATTTAAAGAATTAAAAATTTGTTGAGTAAAATGAATGGTTTCCGAGGGTGCATTATTCGTTTGAATAACCAACCATCAACGATCTATGCAGGGTGAATCGTACCGTCGCGGCAGTACTGGCCAGGTAGTCGCGTGAGTTTTCTTTTAAACTCTGAGGGGTTGTAAGGCCCTCTTAACCCTCGTGGTACGCGGGTTCCTAGCCGTCGCTCGCCAAATTAATCTTGAGCGACTATTTAATTGCCGGATTGTTTCGAATCGAAATCCGGCTGTTCTCTTTAATGTCGAATCACGAGTTGTTGCTCACGAACCGCTTGAGCTGAGTTTTCGCGAAGTGATGTTCGAACAACGAATGGTTCACGAGACGATTGAACTTTCTAAGCTGCGATTTCTTCGAAGATCGAATGACGAGTGTTCCCGAAACGATGGAACTGCAGATTTTCGACCGTTGTCTTCGAACCTTTTACGACGAGTTAAAGATTTTGATCGTTGTTGTCTGAGGTTTCAGCGACGAGTGTCGAAGTGTCCGGAGCCCGTTTCCTCCTCGGCTTGAACCCCCTCCGAGACGCGATTTTGGGGGTTCGTCAACCGATTCGCGTTGACTTTTTCCGTTTATCGATTGGCCATCGACTTGGGGGAGGAGGATCGATTTTCCTGCCCCGTTGGCCAGGAAACTCCTCCCTCGTGCGATCGTGGAGGAGGAAGAGTCCCATCTCACCCTGGACGAGGGTGATCGAGGTTTCCTCCCCAAGTCGAAGGCCCCGTTAATTTTGCCGAGGAAAAAACGGGACTCCGAATTATGCCTGGCTACACGTGCGTTGCAGACGTTTTATGGCTGCATTGTTCCACGAGTTGGCGACGGTCGTTGTAGAGGACCGTGCCACCCGCGAAACAATGCAGCCCTTCGTCGGTCAACTCGGGCCTTGCACTTTCGAAAAGCTAAAGCGCTTGAATGCTTTACGATGAAATTTGCCAGATGCGGAATGTTCGAAGACTTTTTCGACAAAGTCAAGGTTCCGCATCTGGCACCATAAACGAGCGGAAAAACCCGAGCTGACCGGACGGAACACAGGGTGTCCCATTTAAGTTGAGATTGTAAAAAATCTCGAAGACATGTGATTTAAAAAAAACTGACACCTGTTTTTTAGTGTTTCGAGTGGAGAGTCAAATGGCACTACCAATCTTTTAATGCGTGGGCGTTTTCGAGATTATTCCAAGGTCATCATGTCTTTTTTCATAATAAATTTATATTTTTTATTTCGAAATCATATTCTACGTAAGAAGATGTACAACTTTTGCTTCAAACATTTTGTGTAGGTACAATATTTTGTAAAATATTTAGCTTAGTTTTCATGTTTATGTTAAGAATAATTTTGTTTTTCTTTTTAAATGACAACGTTACTTTCTTCTGGAAGGTTTTTTATTTTATTTATTGGATATTATGAAATATTTTCAGAGCTACATTCGCATAACAACAAACATTCATTAGCGATCGCGTCTCGCTGTAGCGATTGTTAGGACGCTGTCTATTGTATTAAACATATACGTATCTAGATTCTGAAAAATTCCAGAATCTATCGGGTGAATTCTTTTATACATCCACAGGCACAATAACGCCTATTTTACATTAGTCGTTTCAGTTTTGTATTGTATTTATAGGATTTCCAACATTATTTAAAAACATTATAATAAAAGCTCGAAATTTTTACATTCAACTTCTAGACACTTATTAATTCGTTTAATAAAAATCTCATGGACAGATAATAAAGTTCTTCTCGTACAACAAAGCATACAAATTAATAGCTTCTTCAATGTTTCGTCCTACTTCACCACAAAGAAGAATCGTTTATATCTTTTCTGCAACTGTTAAGTATTCCATTGCATTCACTAGATAAACTGAACTGACGATACAGTATCTCTAGACTGTAACTAAGAATTCAGTTTTATCCTGTTTTGATAGCACATTGTCAAATACATTTGTAAATGCGATCAAAATAGATGTGTTTATCTATATTACACTTGACAGAAATAGATATCGAAACATTCTGAATCTTAAACTAAAATACTTATAATACTACTATATAATGTAATAATACTAAAACTAATAATACTTGAAGATTCAAACCTACCAGATGTGGTATCAGCATAAATAATAAAAGATATTTCGCCACAAATCTTAAAAAATGTTGAACTTACAAAAAAATGTTTCAAACAAAAGTTGTGCATTTTTTTACGTAGAACATAATTCCAAAAGAAAAAATATGGGTTTATGATGAAAAAAGACAAGATGATCTTGAAATAGCCCACGTATTAAAACAGTAGTACTGCCATTTGACTCCCCACTCGAAACACTAAAGGACATGTGTCAGTTTATTTTGTTTAAATCACATGTCTTCGAGATTTTTTACAATCTCAACTTAAATGGGACACCCTGTACATTTTCCAAGAAAAGGAAATGTTCTGAAACAACGAAATTTACGGTCGAACGATATAAAAATATTCGAGCGACGAAAGGACGTAACTCGATAAAATTCTTTATTCGGTGAGTTTGGAAAATTGGATTTTATTCGAAATAAAGATCCGGCCCGGTGCTTAACCGAGCCGGACGAATAGAAACGGTATCGAATGCGTAAAGCTCCAGAGACATCCAATCGATCATCCCGCTTACATTCTCGTTCGGACACGTTTGACAGGAGCGTCGGCGTCCAGCCGCGTTATTTCCTTCTTAACGCGTCCACGGGGATGCCAGCTAATTAAAAGGGAGAAACATCAGCCTCTGTTCGCGTTAATAACCGAGTCCACCGCGTTCCATTTAAAATTGAACTCGCTCGCGTCGTTGTAGTATGTAATTCTTTTTTTTCGGGAGGGGACAACGTATTTTCACGGACAAAACGAACGCGCGAACGCGTACAACGCTTCTACCCGTAACAGTGCGTTAATTACAGAAAATTGAGCATTGTACGGCTGAATTAACCTTGCGTGCATACCGGAAGAAAACCGGAATCGGGATTGAAACGAGATTTATTCGTGTCAATCGTAAAACAGCGAGTACTTTTTAAGAGAGATATTGTCGTATTGAAACATTGAATTTTTCTATATCATCTTAAAGCTAACGTTGTTAAAAAATTAAATGGGCACTTCGGTTTGGAATTTTGAAAAAAATGAATATTACTTTGAATTTCCCCTAAGAAAAGTATTACAACAGGATTACCAAAATTCGAATAATTTAGAGAATTATATAAACTTTTTGGACTAAACTTTGTTATGCACTAACAATACGCAACAGAACTTTATAGCCGTCTTTTTTAATAAGTTAACTGATTTACAATGCGACACACTTAACTGATGATAATATACATTTAACTGATATATGATCTTTACAGTGTGAAACGGGATTACTTTCATGTCTTAGCAACTTATATAGTTATTACATAATAAAGGCGTAAATTGCTATCTACATAAATAACCCACCCATCTATTTTTTATGAAACGAAATTTATTCGTATCAAACGTAAAACATCGAGTACTTTTTAAGAGGGTTATTGTCGATTTGAAACATTGAATTTTTCTATATCATCTTAAAGCTAACGTTGTTAAAATATCAAATGGACACTTCGGTTTGGAATTTTGAAAAAGTCGAATTTTTCTTTGAAAGCCGTTTTTTTTAAATAACACTTCTAAACGTGGTGGATAAGATATACTCAGATGCAATTAACTGATTAATTTGATACTTTGTACATGTATGAAGTATATGCTCCTTTAGAGTTTGAATCAAGATTACTTTCAGGTCTTACAAGGAACCATCGCGAACGGTCCGGCTTCGATTTTGATGAAACCTTGTACACTTATAAAGCAGCCAAAAATAATCGACACGTATTTTTTTTTAGCTGCGGTAACTCGAGTTTAAGGGGTGAAACCACCCCTTGAAGTTTGGGCTCGAAACGGCTATCTCGAAAACGGAAAGACATACAAAAAAATTGTTAATGGGCGAGGTTGATGGTTTCTTATGTACAATAACATGGTGTTAAAAAATTTTAAAAAATACAATTTGTTTATAACAAAAAAAAATGTATTAACTTAATTTTTCATTTTATTGAAATTTTCATAATGACAAAAAATGACGAGCATTTTATTCCAAATCCATTGGTATGTAATATTTTAAAATTGCCTCTTACAGTTTTGCAGATTTTGATGATTTACATCTTGCGCGCACATCCATTATGGTAGTAGCCGTTCTAACTTTGATTTTAATGAAGCATTGTAGGCTTGCACTAAATTATACAGTAACAAGTAACAAGTAACAATAACAGTAACAAGTTTCTTAACAGCAATGAAAAGATTTTTTTTTATGCCCACCTATGACATTGTGGCAAAGGGGGAGCGATTTATAAATTATAAATACATACAGTGTGTATACCAGGAGATAAAGATACACTTATTATTCTCATGATGTACTTGCTTTAAAATACAAATTGAATAAATAAATATTGTCATTTCTGCGGCTCGCCTATCATGCAGTTTACGCACGTTATCTAAATCTTCACTGTTGTGAAAGCATTCTGTGTAATTTGTATAATAAAAATACGTGTCAAATGAGATTAGTATGTGCATCTGTATCTCTGTTGTTAATAACATTCTTTAAAATCGAGTCGGTTTTTGTAATAAACATGATAAAATGGGTATATTGAAATGGAGTTTGTATTATACCTTTTGATAACGTGACATATCGTAAAGTTAATTAAATAGATTGCCCTTGTCATGTGAAAATAATATTTGTTGGTAGATAAGTGGGAGAACTTGGATATATATATATTGCAATTAGCTCTTTATAAGCGTGTAGAACATTGTTGGTTATCCATACAGCCGAGGTGCCGATTCTGGGCATTTAAACGTTGCACTTATCCAGCCAATCTTTTGTTGCATATATCCAGCTTTTACTGTATTCGGAAAGATGGTAAATATTAATCCTATTAATGTAATAACTTTACTGTCTGCTGCGTTTGTTGAGTGGAACCAGGGACCCACGCCAATTAATAGCGCAGAAGAAAATTTAAGGGATGTATTATTCGATTTAATTGTAAGAAATGTCGAAGACACGGCATTCCTGGTTGAACATGAAACGTGTGTTGAAATGGACGGGACGCCTATCGACCAAGAAAATCAGGATGCTGATTTGAACTGGTTGTGGGTAGATGAAGAGGAGGAAAATAGGACACCGAATATTCCAAACATATACGAACAAGACGTTGTATGACATTCGAATAAGGAATACATCCCATTCGAATATAAAAGGAAAGCTGTGGCGTACTGGAACAGCAGGCAGTCGAAGCGATTAAAATTAGACACCGTACGTTCCAAATTCCGTCACGTGAAATCCGAAAGAATGCTTCGTAAATGGGCTTTACAAGTTGAACTGGGTGGCACAAAAAAGGAAAAGATAAAACGTATTGCAGAGTATACATTTAATAAATTTATGGAAGCTCGGCAGTTAAGAGTAATTGTGCATGAAGTAGATCTACGGCGATGGGCTTTACAAGCGAGGGACATAGAAAATTTACAAACATTTAAAGCCGGATATACTTGGCTATATACTTTTAAAAAGATGTTTAGATTAGTGTCCAGAAAAATTACCAGATTTGTAACCACAAATATGGTAAATCGAGAAGACGATATTCATTTGCAATGCAGCGCATTCGTGAATGAAGTAAAATCATATATAGCCCGAAATGAACCACACAATGTTTACAATTCCGATCAAAGTGGTTTTAATTTGGAATTACATTCAGGGCGCACTTTGGCTGAAGAAGGTATAAAAATCGTAGAAGGAGGTGTTCAATCAGTGTCATCCACCACTCATAGTTACACCATCCAGCCAACCATTTCAGACGATGGACAATTACTGTCACCATTATTTATTGTACTGAAAGAGAGTACAGGACATTTCGGGCCGATTGTGGAACAACATTTATTTCGCCCTGACAATGTATATCTTGTAGCTTCAAAGTCAGGCAAATTAACTACGGACCATTTCAAGACCTGGTTAAGAGAGATTTACTTCGCAAATACTGGGGCCGCAACAGTTCTAATTCTTGATTCCTGGATTGGTCACTGTAAGAAGACGGTGAACGAAGTTACTCCCGAGGGTAAAAATGTAAAACTTTTTATAATACCAAAAGGTGGAACAAAGTATGTTCAACCACTGGATGTTTACGGTTTCCGCACTTGGACAAATTTCGTCCGCCGATTTTCCGATATAGTTCTCGTTTTAAATCACGACATTAATCTCCACGCTAGGAATAATATAATTAAACTTCAATCTCTGGTCCACAATCAATTTTCATCGCCAAGGTTCCAAAATTTTATTAAATACTCCTGGTATAAATCCGGATATATAGATGAAAAGCCAAATGCATTCCAGAATCCTGTTGAGTGCTGCTATTCTGTTGAAAATGAGCCAACATGTCATATTTGCGGTGACGTGGCAATAATTAAATGCGCATGGTGTAAGAAATCTTTATGTTTCAAACAATTTTTCGACGAGTACCACTATTGTCGGAACTATATAGAATAATTGTTATACACACTGCATATATTTATAATTTATAAATCGCTCCACCTTTGCGACGATGTCATAGGTGGGCAATAAAAATAATTAATCCTTTCGTTGCTGTTAAGAAACTTGTTACTGTTATTATTACTCGCTACTTATTACTGTATAATTTAGTGCAAGCCTACAGTGCTTCATTAAAATCAAAGTTAGAACGGCTACTACCATAATGAATGTGCGCGCAAGATGTAAATCATCAAAATCTGCAAAACTGTAAGAGGCAATTTAAAAAAATCGCATACCAATGGATTTGGAATAAAATGCTCGTCATTTTTTGTCATTATGAAAATTTCAATAAAATGAAAAATTAAGTTAATAAATTTTTTTTTGTTATAAACAAATTGTATTTTTTAAAATTTTTTAACACCATGTTATTGTACATAAGAAACCATTAACCTCGTCTATTAATAATTTTTTTGTATCTCTTTCCGTTTTCGAGATAGCCGTTTCGAGCCAAAACTTCAAGGGGTGGTTTCACCCCTTAAACTCGAGTTACCGCAGCTAAAAAAAAAATACGTGTCGATTATTTTTGGCTGCTTTATAAGTGTACAAAGTTTCATCAAAATCGAAGCCGGACCGTTCGCGATGGTTCCTTGTTAGAAACTTGTATAGTTATTCCATAACAAAAGTAAATTTCTATCCATATAAATAACCCACCCACCTATTGTTTATATTGCAAGCACATGTTATATGCTAATAATCTACGAAGTTACTTATATCGGCAATCTCATAATTTAAATAAAGCTATTTGAGCATTTCCAAGTGAGTAAATCATATTTAAGTAAGGGTTGCACAGAATTGTTTTCTACAGAATTCTAGTAAAACTAAAATACTCGCTATTGAATCCTCGAAATATGTAAGAAAACAGGATTTGAAAATTTATAAATAATTCTTATTAGAATGCGTTTGCAAACCCATTGTTTTTTTATTGTCTATCACGTGTACTATGTTTCCGTTGGTTTCTGCAATTTAATGATTATAAAAAACATTTGGAAAACGATGATAGGCCAGGATGTCCAATATAGGTCTATAACAAAGAATTTATCAATAAAATGCGCGGCAGTGTAAAAATTAATCGTTGTGCGATCTTATCAATTATGAGAGAGGATTTTAGTATCAATAAGGAGTAGGGATGTGCAAAGTCGAGCGGGCTCGAGCGGGCTCCCGAGACATTCGAACTCTCGGGCGGCTCGACCGATCGACTCGACGGTACGGTTCGACTGTTTGTTGGGTATTTGATAGTAATAAAAACATAAAAGCATATGAATATGTTTTTTAACATATATGTATTAATATTTTATTTCAAATTTTCATGTAAGAAGCATAGTGATTGTACATTTACTGGCAGCAATCGCGTTCGTGTTTGCATTACTATGTTTCCGCCAGTAGAAAATAAGCGTTCGCTTTTCACTTGTGTTGCTGGTATAGCAAGACAATCTTTAGCTGCTCGAGGTAGTATTGGAAATCGTGTCTGATTTGATTTCCACCAGTTTATAATATTTGTTTTCCGCGGTACTAAATTTTCAGCGAAGTATGTTTCTATTTCTTTATTTTTACGCATTGTAAACGTTTCTGGTCCTCCTTCTGTGTTGCCCAGCGTCGTATCAAAAAAATGAGTTAATTTAATACCGCGGAAAACAAATATTATAAACTGGTGGAAATCAAATCAGACACGATTTCCAATACTATCTCGAGCAGCTAAAGATTGTCTTGCTATACCAGCAACACAAGTGAAAAGCGAACGCTTATTTTCTACTGGCGGAAACATAGTAATGCAAATACGAACGCGATTGCTGCCAGTAAATGTACAATCACTATGCTTCTTACATGAAAATTTGAAATAAAATATTAATACATATATGTTAAAAAACATATTCATATGCTTTTATGTTTTTATTACTATCAAATACCCAACAAATAGTCGAACCGTACCGTCGAGTCGATCGGTCGAGCCGCCCGAGAGTTCGAATGTCTCGGGAGGCCGCTCGAGCTCGCTCGACTTTGCACATCCCTAAATTAAGGAGACAATCTACAACATTTTAGTGCAAGATTTGAGAAAAAAAAATATGATCAAAGATCAAGAAATACCCAGCATTTTTAAAATCGATCGTGACTAACAATGAAATCTGGAATTTTAAATAAAGCATCAGTCGAAGAGCTCGCTGAAAATCAACAAATTATGGATTCACAAGTTGAAAATCAAAACAATGTAGATTTTTTTAACTACAGCAACGGTTGTATCGATCGTGAATTTGTTCTATACAGGGTGGTCCACGCAATTGTTTCAAGTCACAACTCCGTTATTATTGCATTTACGAACAAATGCCAAAGGAGAAAGATAAATGGTTTGAAGAGCACTTGCATGTGCAATTATCAATTGCATCATTTCATTAAATAGAAATGCATATTTTTTTACACAGATCGATTTTTCTATTCATTCTACGTAAAAAATGATTAAGGTACCATGGCAAAAAAATTATTAGATCTCGAGATATTTTCAAAAAATGTCTTTATTGAAGATGCTCAAACGCTTCTCCATTACATTCTAAACATTTCTGATAACATTTTTTTATTGTTTGCATAATTGCGTTTAAATTATCTGCAGTTATTGCTGCACATTCCAGTATGATTCTTTCTCTCAGATTCTCTACAGAATCTATGGGATTTGAAAAAATTCTATCTTTCAAATAATCCCACAGAAAAAAGCCAAGGGGACTTAAATCAGGTAAACTGGCTGGCCAACGTATTGATGTATTTGTTGCGATAACGTTATTGCAAAACTTATTTTTTAGAAACCGCACTTTTTCAAATTCTTAGTTTTCGTACTCGAGTTACGATATGTGAATTGCTACTGAATGATGAAATGCTTACTCGTACAAATTAGTTTCTGTTATGATAACAATGTCGAAAGGTTGTTTACCTTTACAACATAGTCATGAAGTGTTTGAGTATCTTCTTTAATAAAGACATTTTTTGAAAATATCTCGAGATCTAATCATTTTTTTGCCATGGTATCCTAATCATTTTTTACGTAGAATGAACAGAAAAATCGATCTGTTTAAAAAAAAATATGCATTTCTATTTAAAGAAATGATGCAATTGATAATTGCACATGTACTGCTGCATCTAAAAAAAATTTAAAGGCCTACAGATGTAGTGCTCTTCGAACCATTTATCTTTCTCCTTTGGCATTTTTTCGTAAATGCAATAATAACGAAGTTATGACTTGAAACAATTGCGTGGACCACCCTGTATAATATAACTGTCACTGGCGATTATTATTTTAACGTTTTGAAGCATTTACAGAATCGGATTGTTCGGTAGTAGCTGTTCTGCAATATGCTAGACCATAGGGCGACCGTTGTTCAAAAATTTATAGCACGACAATATATCTCCATGATTGCTCACCATCTGCACATTCTGTTTTTGAACCAGTAAAATTACTTTCTCTTTTTGAAAGTTAAATTGGCACTAGAGAAAGTTTTTTCGAAGACGTCATAAATATCCAAGACACTGTAACAAACTCTTTGCGAAGCACAACAGGACCTTCACAAGTCGTCCCAGTCGTTACATTTATCTTAAAAGGATATACTTCGAACGAACTAAATGATTTTTACCATTATCATAAGATTTTTTATACAATAAAATCAATCTCATTAATATTGGTTATTTATTCTCTTTCTAATATGCAGTCAAATTTAAAAAAATACAAAAAATTGAATTTTATTCAAAATCAATTGTGTATCTAAAGATCCACGAAAATAAATGAAAGATTAAATATTAATATACATATAGTTAATAACAAATTGTCGTTTGTAGTCAATAAATTCGTTTAATTAAAATATTAAATAGTAAATTATCTGTAGGGTTTTTTCAATTATAAATGAAAGTCAATGCTTGAGTTATTTGAAATTTGGTACCTACTACCCTAAATTCGTTGACAACGATCCCAATATCAACTGAAAAAAAGCAAGGGAAAAATTTGCGCGACAAGGTGTTATTACTCAAACGGAACATTTTTATTAAAAGTATGGTTCCGTGACAAAAAAATCCCGCAGATCAGCCTTAATTTCGGCCTCCAAGATTGTGTCCCAGCTTAACAAGGACGATTAAGTTAATCGCGAGAAAAATTATGAACGGAGATTTCTAATTAGCGGAAAGGAGGCCGCGACGCCTTTGTCTAGGCGGGCATAGCATGGCGGAACGGAAGACGGAGTATCAAATATAAAATACCGCCCCTAATTAAGAGCCTAACGTTTAATTAAAAAAGAGAGGCCGCCGCGTGTCTTAGACGGTCGTGCTCGAGTAAATTAAAGAGAGCTCCGCGGCAGCTCGCGAATCTACGCGACTAAAAATCGACTAGCGTGTGAAAATGGTCGCTGTGGCGTTAATCCGCCTCGCTGAAAACCCTGGCTGCCGGGATTATCGATCTAAGAGCGATTGTTAGGCAAACGCACCAGCGTGAACGCGCGCGCGCGAGCCTACGGCCTCTCTTCAGCGATGAGTACATGAAAGCATGTATCCCCAGCATTCTTCCCTCGAACCCGCCTCAAATTCTTTAGTTTTACCCCAACGATTCTAAATATCAATAACTTATGAATTCGTTATTCGTTACTACTTAGCACCCTGTCTTTAGCAAACGTATTTTATAATATTCTGAACAGAAATCTCGATTGCACGTCTAAATAATATGCAGAGAGTTCCACATTCTTCCGTACACACAGCAGTGTGCTCTACAAGTAAAACTAAGACTAAAATGTAATATAACAAAAAATCCATAAATGCTTTGTTAACACTTTGACTGCCACATCACCCATATATGGGTGACAGGATTTACCATTAAGATACTAGAAAAATTAATTCTCAAGTTAAGACGTCCAGGGAAATGAATTTGAATAGAGTTTGTGAATTTTAACAAGGTTACGAAAATAGGTACTGAAACAAATTTTAGGTTATATAGCTTACAATGGTCTAAAATCAAAATTTTACTTGTGCAGAATATTATACGGTTTTGATCTGGCAGTGAACGTGTTAAGAAGTTATAACAAAAATATGAAATGTGATGTAAACGCTGTTGAGTATACCTATGTTTCCATTTCAAAGTGACGCCCGCCTTTGTTGAGAAACTTTTGGCATCGACATACTATTGAATTTATTGTTGACTTCAGTTGGTTGCGATTTTGTCGAAATTCTTCACACGCGATATTGATTTTTGCAATTAAATCATCTCTTGTACGTATTTCTGTATTGTAAACTTTCTCTTTCAGAGTGTCCCATAAGTTAAAATCTAAAGAGGTAAGGTCAGGTGACCTAGGGGGCCAAGGAACTGGCACCCCTCGACCAATCCATTGTTGGGGATAGTGTCTATTAAGCCAATTTTTTACACAACGGGTATAACGTACATCCATCTACTTGTATCCAGCCGTTTTGACAGAATAATAAAGATACATCTTCTAACAATGGCGGGAGATCATTTGTTTAAAACGTTAGAAAAGATTCTCCCGTGAACCGTTCAGGAAGAAAATAAAGTTTCTATCAGGTTTTGCACACCATTAAAAATAGAATATGTAGAAAAAACTAAAGAAATAATTCTAAAACAGAAGCAAAATATGGATATTGAAATTAACAGTTTATCAAACCTGCACATATTACATCGGAACAAAATTTTGAAAATTAAACTTAAATTGGTTATGACATTAATAGATGGTAACAAACACTACATTAACTCAATGTCGCCCTATTTGCGGAGCAATTCCTACAGAAATGTTACACATTAATGATTTTCGGGTGAAAGAATTTGAATCAAAAAGCAATGAAAATTTACAGTTTAGAGCCAGTTCCTCACGTGCATGGATCAGATTTTTTGAATACGTGCTTCAGATCGCGTATAGAATACACATTAAAAAAGGGCAATTGAAAGAAAAAGATTATAAAGAGAAACACCTTTGCCGGAAAAAGGAAGTAAAATTATTTTGATGGACATACGGCTCGTCGAGCATTTACACAAATAGAAATATTAGCCAATATTACAGGTGTGGATATTCAATTACTTAACGATTCTAAAATAATTTTAATCACTATTTCCTGTCAATATCCAATCAACGTGGAAAAGCTCAAAAAATCTTGCTTTGAAATAGCTCGATTATTTAAAGAGACATTCGTGGTATTCGTTGACCCACACAATCCATAAAATTCTAGTTAATGGAAATACTAGAAAACTGTATCTTGCCACCTGGGTATTTAGAAGAAGATGCGACAGGAATGAGAAACAAATTTTATAAACAATATTAGCAATTTCAAGCTCGAAAAGATGATATCATTCACAAAAAGAATGTGAAAACAGCAATTAAAGAAACTTAAACTACCAACTGAAGTTATATTCTTCTTGTCTCCCATCTTTTAAGCTACAAACATCAGCTTCACATTTTATAATAAGTGGCGATGGTGATGATGATAAGGATTCTGAATATGAAGATTATTTACTAATATATGACTTTCTGCATAACGTAGAGTTAAATGCAGACGAATTATAGTTACATAGCAATATAGGTAATAATTTATCATTTTTTTGTGTTTTATATATTAGTATGTTGGTATAGATGACACTAAAACGATACATTTTTGCCAATCCTTTCTGGAGTATAAGTGTGGTCGATTAAAAAATGTAACCCGTGTATTTTGTTAAAATTGATTATACAATTGCGATTTGTGTTGAAAAAAAAGATAAAAATTTCCTTTCAAACTACTATGTACTGCATATTGAAATATTTATTTTAAATTTTTAATTTTTATTTTGAAATTCAAATTCAATAACCTTGAAAATCTTTATGTATCAAATTTCGAAAAGATCCGATGAAATTTGAATTTTGGCCACAAATTGTCAGTTTGTAAACTATTCTAATGGACACGTTAGCAAGCAATACGTCGAAGTTAAAGATTCCTCTCGTTCATTCAAGGTTCCCAAGTAAAAATTAGCTACAAATTCGTCCCTGAACAGTAGTCATTTGTGAACTTTTCTTTTCTCATTCATGAATAAGATCACGTGAAATCTTTTGTTTATTTTTTTTCACCTTTCTCTCCCTTTCCTTGTGGCTATCAGTCATCGTTCGACGCGCATAATTCAACAAATTACGAGCGTCTCGAGTTCGTTTCTCAGTGTTTCGCGACGAACTCCGCGCCTATGCTTCCCATGTTTTGCGACCTCCTTCTCTTTCCTCGAACGATTTATTTTCCATTATCGGTGATGCATTGATAGATGGATTTAATGAGAGTGGGGGGAACTGAGATAAATCGGCATGCATTAGCAGGATCTGCTTTTAGCCCCAACGTTAGAGTGGCGTCGGCGACCAAGTCTCCCGGAAGTAGTTCGGGTCAACGTATAAACACACGCGCCATTCTCAACCCCACTAATGGCCCAATTCGGATACAGTTGTTTCGATCACTACAACATCGCTCTAATCATCGTTCGAAAATCTTGACACCCTCTGAATTCTTCTCACACAATAAATTCATATACGTGGTGTCTCGTTACATTTCGTCGTTTGAATAATTTTGAATATATTGGTTTGGTAACTATTTAATTGCCGATTTCATTAATAGCTGGCTTTAGTTGAATTGTTCCGTAACAATTCCTGGAACCACATCGACGAAGTAAACATTGCAATCCTGGTCATCAAATGTTCATACATAAGAGTAACCATAGTTCCTCGAAAACATGGAAAGCAAAATTTAAAAATAAAGAAAAAGAAATACATAAGGCCCAGACGTTGAACGCACTAAAAGGATACAAAGCAATTGAAAATGTGATGCAAACTAGATTGATGATTCCTGGTGAATGTATCAAACGACGTAACCTTGTCTGTTTGCTAATAACTTCAATTTTTTAATTGAGCTACTATATTGTGCAATTTTTAAAAAAGCTAAATATGTATTGATTTGGCAAATTATGTAATTGCGGATTTCACTCATAGATAGTTTTAGTGAATTGTTACGTATTTGTATGTATTCGAAACGTCAAGCCTATATTGTTGTCTAATAATTAGTTCTTTAATTGCCATCCAGAAAAAACATTGTATCGATCGATAATGTAGTTCTTTTTTTGCGTCGGTCGAAAAATGGAAATTCGAAACGAGCGTTTTCGTCATATTTTGTTGTATTACTTCCACAAAGGAAAGAATGCATTGCAAGCTCACAAAAAGTTATTTGCTGTGAGCTGTAAAATACAAAGTAGAGTTCATATAAACGTATGATTGATATGACCTTGTTTTCAAGTTACAGTTTGTTTTGTATTGTAATAATAGCTTATCTAGCTTCAGAGAAATTGCTCAAAGTGACCACCTCCAACTTCAATACAGACATGAATACGTCTTATCATCGATTGTATACTGAATTGTGTACGACTGTATATCATAATTCACAATAAGCATATCTTGCATGAATGAATATAGCCTGGGTAGTAAGTGTTCTATTCATGATACAATACCTAATATTGTTTACAAATTTCTCTGATATCGTGACCTTCAAATCTTACAGAGAAACAGTAATCCAATATCTAATTACGTAGTAAAGAAAAATTGTACAATCCGACCACTCTTTGTTTGTTTAATATAACTTAAATTAGTTTCGTTAAAAACCAAATTTAAGAAATGTGTTTGCAGTATAAGTAGAAGAATTTTAATCCCTTCAAACAATTTATTCAATTTATTACCTAATGATGAACAGTCATCAAAACTTTAATATTTCTATTTCTTTTTATAATTCATAGGGGTCGAATTGTCTGCATAAATGGTACTTAGAAAAGATATTGTTTTTTTTTTAAATTTGATGATAAAAATCTACAATTAATAATAATACTAAAGCAGTAATTTGTAGCAGATGTAAAAGTTATCATCCAATGCCGATCAGCTATTTTAATAGTACATTTTTAAATGCAAACGGTTAATAGTATTAGTAAAAAGGCATTTAAATGTAAGAATAATAAACTTTTATTCAAAATTTATATGTGTAATTATTACAAATGATGCAGTAGTATTTTCTTCTTCTTTTTTCAATTTCAGACATTTTTCTACGAAAAAAAATAGAGAAACAAGCTAAATGAACATGTTTCAATTTCAACATCGATCAATATCTTAACTAAAATTAAATTGAATAATATTTGTTTAGCTTTTCTTTTTTCTTTTTTCGTAGAAAAATGCCTGAATTTGTAACTAGAAAACAATTTGAAATATTAATTATAGGAAGAAAAAATTAAAGGGTAACCATATAATTAAATGGTTATGAGTGAACAGTTGAAAGATCATCAAATAGTTTATGTTGAGACTCTTTGCTAACTGCGTATTAGTCTCCTGGATTATGATGGGGTCTTATTAAACATAGTTAGGGTTGTCAAGATTTGTCTTACGATATGTTTAAGTTCACGCTGCGGTTGACAGGAAACAATGCCATTTTTTCAAACGTCTCTACGATCTAATTTGTATACAGGATGTTCGGCCACCACTGGGAAAAATTTTAATGGGAGATTCTAGAGGCCAAAATAAAACGAAAATCAAGAATATCAATTTCTTGACTGAGGCTTCGTTAAAAAGTTATTAATGTTTATTGTTCCGCCTGTAGAACGACAATCTGCAAACAACTGTGTACGCGTGATAGTGGTTCTACAGACGAACCTTTAAACGTTAATAACTTTTTAACGAAGCCTGAATCAACAAATTGCTATTCTTGATTTTCGTCTTGTATTGGCCTCTAGAATCTCCCAATAAAAGGACCCCGCACAGATATTATGGAAAATGACCCTCGGTTAAATTAGCTGAACTTTTGATATGATGTAGTTCATGATGTCTTGATGAAAAGTTCCAATGGGTCCAAGCTCGTAAATTGAACAGTTTCCGAGATACGGGGAATCAAAAATTAATAATAGTGCGCTTTATTCTAGACTACCACGTTTGAGCATGTTTGATTGTAAGAAGCACTGTTGTGACCCTGTGGTCCCTTAAATATTACCCCTTGACCCCCTGATCCTCTAGCTTGCTTTCAGGAGCCAAAATAAAAAAACGCCAAAAAGGTAAAAAATGGTTCTTTTTTTCATTGTACAAACATGAAGCACCGTCGACATTAGCATTATCTAGTGTGCACCACGAGGAGGTTGCTCGATCGGATTTTGCACACCATGTGCCCTGAAAAGGGCCGTTTTTATAGTTCTCTCTATTTATTCATAACAATCTCAACATTCATATTGTCTTAATGCCCTCTATTAGCACAGATTGACACTTCGTTGGTAGATAACAGCCTTACAAGACTAAAAGTTTATTCACGGTTTCGGAATCGTACCAAACATCAAGTTCTTATTTCTCACATTCCCAAAAATGAACTGGAACTAGAACAGAAAGTAATAAATGGTTATTACTGCGTCTGTCAATCTGGTGCAAACATTTCGATGACAATCTTCTAAATACGACCAGAGATGCCGCTAATAGAGACCATCAAGACAATATGAATGTTGAGATTTTTATGGTCGAATGCAGAGAACTATAAAAACGGCCCTCTTCAGGGCCACATGGTGTGCAAAATCCGATCGAGCAACCTCCTCGAGGTGCACACTGGGTAATGCTAATGTTGACGGTGCTTCATGTTTGTACAATGAAAAAGAAAACCATTTTTCACCTTTTTGGGGTTTTTTTATTTCGACTCCTGAAGGGGAGTCAGAGAGTCAGAGGGTTAAGGGGTAATATTTAAGGGTCCACAGTACAACTACTGAGTTTTAAAGGGTCAAGTAAATGGACAGTGTTCAACAGTGCTCCTTACACTCAAAATGCTCAAACGTGGTAGTCTAGAATAAGGTGCACTATTATGAACTTTTGATCCCCCGTATCTCGAAACTGAAATTTATGAGCTTGGGCCCATTGGAACTTCTCATCAAGACATCATGAACTACATGATATCAAAAGTTCAGCTAATTTAACCGGGGGCCATTTTCCATATGATCTGTGCGGGATTCTTTTTCCGCGGAGTGACCAAACACCCTGTACATTTCCTATTGACTCGAAAACGGTTGGAAAGCATCAGTTGACTGTCTCTTAGGAAAAACTATCCAGTCGTGCTTAAAATTTATGGGTCGGTTTCCTAGTATAAAAAACTGCAATTTGCAAAGTCGCACGTGCGATCTCAAGCATTCTAATTTTCTTTTTCTTTCGCAAATCCTTGTGTGGCCCAATTCGTCCTATTGAACAAGATTTTCTGTCACTGTTTTCGTTCAAGATTGTAAGATTAAATAATTTCAGCTTGTTGATAATTTATATTAATTTGCCTGTATGCATATATTTCTTGGTACACAGTTTGATACGCTTTGCACAGTTTACTCGCACGTGAACTATTTCAGATTGGGGACGATGACTCACACGCTATGTAATACACTTAATACACGTTCACCCAAATACAAGAAAGATGTCGCGATTACAATATGTGATCGATAATTCAGATTTCCACTTATATGTAACGAAGACCTTGCTGGGGTCTGGGTGACCATTTCTAGCTAGGCCCAAGCGAAGCATTCAAGTTTTACTTGCCATTATTCTTTTTCGACAATTCTAACTTCTTTTACGAGACTGCTTGTCGTTTTCAGTTTCCCTTTCTCACTCTGTTCTATCTTCTTCCTTTCCCTTTTCGGTTAGCTTTAAAGATGTAGAGGATAATAATAAATGTATTTTATTTGATATTTAATGTAATGATTTACAAAAATATACAATTGGTATATAGTGTAAATTGCCCATATTATAAGATAGCTTTAACACTATATTAAGTGTATATTTTTATAAATCATTACTTTAAATATTAAATACGACACATTTATCGATACAATAAATCTTTCACAATAAAAAAAGTTTAATATCACTGAACTGGGAATCGAATCCACAATCTTGAATCTAACAGTCGGACTCTTTTCCCACTTCGCCAATGCCACTTCGATAACTTCTGTTTATACTAATGGTATACACGGTGTTCGGGCACCCCTGGGAAAAATTTTAATGGGGGATTCTAGAGGCCAAAATAAGACGAAAATCAAGAATACCAATTTGTTGATGGAGGCTTTGTTAAAAAGTTATTAACGTTTAATGTCCCGCCCGTACTGAATTTTTTTCTCGAAATGCGCAGGATTTCGGGGGTATGTCTATTCACCAAATTGATTGTAATTGACCCTCGCAACCGAAAATAATTTTTCTAGAACGATTTGAAAATTTGTTTTCCGTTGAAAAATTTCACGCCTTTTCGAATTTTTTTTTAGAAAATGGGTAGAATTTCGGGAGTATGTCTATTCACCAAAAATGAGTGTAATTGACCCCCGCAATCGAAAATAATTTTTCCAGAACGATTTGGAATTTTTTTTTTCGTTGAAAAATTTAAATACCTAATTAGATTTTCGTTAAAGAATTTTTTTCTCAAAAGTGCGTAGGATTTCGGGGGTATGTGTAATGACCAAAAATGTATAGGTATGGTTCATAACTTTAGTTGTTTATATCTTTACAATTATTGAGTAACTACGCCTAATATTTTACACGTATCATTAGGAGCATATATACTATCACCTTACAAATACCCGTTAAAATCGAGTCATCCATTTGGCGTCCCTCCCTTGTAAGTTCCACAGTGTGTCCCAGCATCAGTAGTACAACAGAGGTAGGCGTGATTCTACATGAAGAAACAAATCGAAAATGAAGAATAAAATTTTTCCATTTGAGGCTTCACTATCAAAAAAATCTTTAAATATAAAACTTTAAATATTCACCGAGTATGAAGCGTATTTTGAAGCTTTCTTGGGGAATTTTTTGTGATTAAACTATAAGACCTTTTGCAGACAATTTTACAAGGTTTATTCATACATATTTCAGTGATATTTCTAAATTTTTTAAACAAAAAGAAGATACAATTAGTGGCATTGCATACTCTCAAACATAGGCGCTTTTAAAAATGGTCATCTTACGATGTCCATGATTCCAGCCATTCAATTTGTTCGAAACGACAAAAACGTGAAAGATTCTTATTGGATATTACATTTGTGTTTCCTAATATATAAATGGGCCGACATTTAGCGTATGATGCGTCGGGTCGTATCTCTGTTCTTTTGTTTTAAAACTTTCTACTGCGTAGTGTTCTAGAAGAAATCGAGCACGTGTTGCGGTGAAATAAAGAAAGTATACTTTAGTATAAGATAATTAATAAATATAATATAAAAGGAACAAACTGAGTAGTTTATTTACAATTCTGAATTAATATGAATTGGGTTATAGCTGATACTAGAACAAAAGAAAAAAGTTGGACAGTTGGGGTCCTTCCTTTGTTAGAACTTGCAACAAAAATCAGTAGCTAATTGAAAACCCGCACGAACGTATGGACCAATCCAGTATTTACATGTATTTCCAAAACACCGCTTATATGATATTTTTCAGCGATCTATGTCCATCAGCGGGCTGAACGTTTTGCTCGGATTCCGATCCGCGGACAGGATCGTCGTCGTCGTCGTCAGTAGCATCAGCGTTATTAGTGACGGTAGCTGGCGCGGAGTAAAAGATGGGGGCGCTTGCGCGAGAGATCAAAACCAGTGGGTTCTCTGTCGCCTGGGATGACGGCTCGTGGCCCGCCTATTGATCTTGGCCAACGTAGCACGCCGGAATAAGGTGCGCTCTCTCCTGTGCGCTCTCTCCTGTACACCACTGCTCCCGTCTCGTCCTGCCTCGACTCGGCTTCGCTCGTCGGTGCTCCGGAGGCAGGAGACCGCAACGGGGCTCAATGATACGCAAGCCATCAAGACGGATGCAACCAAGAACAGCGGGATACGCGTCCCCGCGCGACAACCCCCTTTCTGTTCGGCACCAAGGCGTTACATCACCTGTACCCCTAACTGTATCCCCAAAGAAGCCTCGAAATACTTAAAACTGAATTAGTGGCATACTAGAGCAATAACACACCCATTCGTATTCATTATTGAGATAAAACTACGCAGAAATACGCCAATAATAACGTTTACATGCTTGTAAACAAACAAAAAGACAGTTGTTTTATAGAGAAATACAATACAACCCAGCTAAATAACAAATGCTGTCACTTTTATTCTATTAGTATCATTCGAATGCACCAGTTTTCTTCGCGAAGCAGTTAGAAAATCGAATAAACAGCCGATAGGACTGAATTAGTGGTATACTAGAGCAATGACACACCCATTCGTATTCATTATTCAGATAAAACTACGCAGAAATGTGCCAATAATAACGTTTACATGCTTGTTACACACTCGGTGAATATTTAAAATCGATTCTCTTGTCAATGAAGCCACAAATGGAAAATTTTTATTCTTCATTTTCGATTTATTTTTTCATGTAGAATCACGCCTGACTCGATTGTACCACCGATGCTGGGACACTCTGTGTAACTTACAAACGAAGACCCCATGGATGACTTCGATTTTAATGAGTCTTTGCAAGGTGATAGTATACATGTTCCTAATAACACTATCGAAATGTTCAGAGTCGATCCATTTTTTATCTTTAATATTAGGTCGTCCCACATGTTCGTACCGAGTTTTCTAGGGGAGATCGGGGCTGGAAGTTGGATTTTTTGTTTGGACTTCCAAACAGTGTTATTATCGAACAGCCTAGGACATTCCTTATTCTTTATTCCTTTCAAATATTAATAGCACAGAATTTACCGGAGTCATTTAAATTTTAGGAAATGTAACTTTACCACCGTATTGCCTCGCTCGACAATAGGAAATTGACACTTACGCGACGCACACTATTATTAGTTTCAAGAGGTATGCCTGCACCCTAGGCATCACGGCCGATTACCCCCGTTCGCAATCACAGTGGGCGAAACTTAAAATTTCAGAAAGACTGGCCCATACGGGATGGGCCAGCTCCGATTTGTTAATCAAGACACGTCCCATAATTGAGCTTTGTATTTAAATAAAGGCCGAACAGGACGAGCTCAGAATGCAAGAGAATGCAAGATTTAAAGGACTAAAATTTCAAGAACTTGTACAAATTAAACTGTTCATATATACACACTGAATATTTTCTGTTAACACGTTTTATCTGTATACAGGGTGTTCGGCCACCCCTAGGTAAAATTGTAATGGGAGATTCTAGAGGCCAAAATAGAACGAAAATTAAGAATACTAATTTGTTGATGGAGGCTTCGTCAAAAAGTTATTAAAAAATTAAATTAAAAATTTTCAAATCACTTTGAAAAAATTAGTTTTGGCTGCAGGGATCGAGTACAATCATTTTTGGTGATTACATATACCTCCGAAATCCTACGCATTTTCGAGAAAAAAATTCCTTACCGAAAATCTAATGTGAGGCCAGAAATGCTATCCTGAAAATGCGTATCTTTCAAACGTCATAACTTCTGAACGGATTGAAGGATTTAAATGTTTCAAACGGCGTTTAACGGGTATTTTAATAAAAAATATGTAGAAATTCTAACAATATTGAAAAAGTTGTTCCTTGATACCGTAAAGTTAGGAAAACCCCATAAAAATGATCCAATTTTCAAACAGCCTTAACTCCTGCAATAATGAATATATTTCAATAAAACTTTTTTCAGAACTAGAGCTCATGGGTACCTACAAAAAAAGTATTAGATAACTTTTCTGTAGGGCGGTAAACAAAATTACTAAAACTCAAAAACGAATTTTTAAGGAAAATCGACAAGGTGCCTAAATTTTTCGGTGAATAAAAATTTTTTCAAATCGTTCTGAAAAAATTATTTTCAGTTGCGGGTGTCAATTACAATCATTTTTGGTAAATAGACATACCCGGGTCATTCCATGCGAAGTCGGACACTTTTCGGAGTACCATGTCGGATTTTGTTCTACTTTGAATATGTTGTAGTCTTTAGTGATATATAAACGTATCTCGAAGGATTTTTAAAAATTTTCAAAATTGTTGGTTTTACATCTGTTTGAAATATAGAGCTCACTTTTTTCAATAAATAATAGCTGTTAAAGTAAGGAAGTTATAAAAATGAAATTTTAGGTACTTGTAGCAGACCCATGGGAGTATCAAATAAAAATTATTTCAATTAAAAAAAAAATTTTTTTAACTATTTATTTTGCAATTGTTTACAACAAATGTCATTTTTTTATAGCTAGGAAATATTTAAAAATCTGAAAAAAATGGGCATATAGTCCTGTTTGTCCCCTTCACGGACCAAGTTTTAAAAATACGGACACTTTAAAATTGGCCTTATAAAAATTAATTATACCTGCTATTGTTATACATAGGGTGTTGGACTGCTGGAAAATGTAACAGTTATTGGACACTCACTCTTTGTCAATGACACTTAGCATTATACACATTTAAGTTGTCAATATTCAATGGGATAGGATGTTCAATGTTCTAGTGGGATAGGATATGATGGGATGTGATGGGATTAGGTTCTGGTTAAGAAATAATGGTTGGATTGTACCAATGATCATCTACCGGATTAAATTGTTTGTTATAAAATTACTTACCTCATAACAGCTACAACTATTGATTTTTCACTGTCTGAATAAATTCGGGCAGTTAAATGCGTTACTTCTTTAGTTGGTGTAAATAAGTGAAAATTGCGTGTTGCACAGATTGTTGTAGCCAGTCCACGCCTTTCCAGCAAGAATTCCGAATGTTTCTTATATTCTTCTGTTGAGCTGAATTGCAAATGTATATTTTTAATATTGGCAGTTGCCCAATCAAATAATTTATGTGGTGTCGTTATCTGGTCTTCCAACGGTCTTTGTAAACTAGCTCGAGCAGCAAGGCGTTTTAAAGAACCACCAATACCATTTCATGCATTTTTGCCATGCGATGTTGCAAAGTAATGCCATTCGGCGTTGATTCCAAAGTCTTCAAAATGGAAATTGAGAATTAATAAATTATATTTATTTTTGTACTGTGATGATGCTCCGTTAGAAAAATATTTGATTTCCTTGATAGTTGTGCCATGTGTTTCCTTCAAAAATTCCACTAATTTCTTCTGGTATAAATGGACTGCAGTGCTGTCATGTTGGAGACAATCCGAAATAATTACAAAGTTTTCATGGTTTAAACAAATATCCACCTGATAATATGCAATGAATGTGTGTATTGTCGCCTGTTTGTTGGACCAATGATAATTTTGGATTTCGTCTTGGATAGCGAAGGAATAATTTTCCGCAAAATCGCCGACGACAACAAATTCATCAGGTCCTACATTTTCTTTAGAATATTTAAAAAAGCTGCTTTGACTTCTTGCAATAAAATCGTGAATTTGCAACTTTGGTAATCGGATTTCTAATTCATCTACAAACTGTGTTGCTGTTAAAAATGTACATTTTGAATTCAACTCAAAAGAAGAATATAAGGAACATTCGGAATTCTTGCTGGAAAGGCGTGGACTGGCTACAACAATCTGTGCAACACGCAATTTTCACTTATTTACACCAACTAAAGAAGTAACGCATTTAACTGCCCGAATTTATTCAGACAGTGAAAAATCAACAGTTGTAGCTGTTATGAGGTAAGTAATTTTATAACAAACAATTTAATCCGGTAGATGATCATTGGTACAATCCAACCATTATTTCTTAACCAGAACCTAATCCCATCACATCCCATCATATCCTATCCCACTAGAACATTGAACATCCTATCCCATTGAATATTGACAACTTAAATGTGTATAATGCTAAGTGTCATTGACAAAGAGTGAGTGTCCAATAACTGTTACATTTTCCAGCAGTCCAACACCCTATGTATAACAATAGCAGGTATAGCCGCTTGGCGGTTGCAGGCACTGCGCGACTTGGCCGGTCGAGCCAGCATGTCAGACGCGACGCAGCGTTCCATTCAATTAATTTTTATAAGGCCAATTTTAAAGTGTCCGTATTTTTAAAACTTGGTCCGTGAAGGGGACAAACAGGACTATATGCCCATTTTTTTCAGATTTTTAAATATTTCCCCGCTATAAAAAAATGACATTTGTTATAAACAATTGCAAAATAAATAGTTAAAAAAATTTTTTTTTTAATTGAAATAATTTTTATTTGATACTCCCATGGGTCTGCTACAAGTACCTAAAATTTCATCTTTATAACTTCCTTACTTTAACAGCTATTATTTATTGAAAAAAAGTGAGCTCTATATTTCAAACAAATGTAAAACCAACAATTTTTAAAATTTTTGAAAATCCTTCGAGATACGTTTATATATCACTAAAGACTACAATATATTCAAAGTAGAACAAAATCCGACATGGTACTCCGAAAAGTGTCCGACTTCGCATGGAATGACCCACCCCCGAAATCCTGCGCATTTCCGAGAGAAAAATTCGTTACGGGCGGAACTTTAAACTTTAATAACTTTTTAATGAAGCCTCCATCAACAAATTGATATTGTTGATTTTCGTCCTATTTTGGCCTCTGGAATCTCAGATTACAATTTTTCCCAGGGGTGCCCGATTACCCTGTACATTCAAATTGTTAATAAATTATGGTGTTGGCAAATTGGTGTTGTTATATTTTCTGTTTGCTAAATAATCGGTTTCACGAACTTTGTGGGTGCCAACAATTTAATTTTACTAGATTGCAAAACAAAATCAGTGCGTCAAAATGATAGCACATATCTTTTAAACGACTTATTATTGCTTCACCTTTTGTTTGTATAATTGCTAATAAACGGTTTGGTAGAGATTTAAATAATATTTTAACAAATTTTTTATTTCAAAATCTCCAGTTTTTCTCGATACAATTCTTTAATGCCTGTACGGTTTTTAATTGCCTTCGCTTAGCATATACTAATCTTGATTATTGTGACCAATAATTTTTAATAATGTTAAAATCTGGTGATTTGGCTGGCCATTTTAAAACTCGAATACTTTGCTGTGTAAAATAATGTTTCATTTTCATTATCTTGTTGAAAAATAAAGTTTGTACCCATAATTTTTACAGCTCGTTTTTTCTAGCTGTTCACCTGTTAACGTAATGTAAATAGTACTTTTTCAATTTTTTACTCATAAACATAATTTCTGTTTTTCCATGGTATCCTGACTGCTGTCTAGACTGTCATTTTTTCGGCCTTTTTTGTGATTTTTTTTTAATAGTAGGCAGTCTACCTGTTTAGTATTGAGATTTTGCAGATATATTTATTCATCATACAAGCACGTACAGTATTTTTTTCAAACAAAAATATTAAAAATTGTGGAAGTTATAAGTTTTTGTTTAATAACTCTTCTGAAAAGGCTGGCTTCCACGATTCCAGCCGATCCGCTAATCTGAAACAGAGGGGGCTAAAGTATCTTCATTAGGGAGGGTGTAGTTGTACCAGGAACTGGGGAAAAGTCAAGATCCCGATAAATAAAGGAATGGCGGCACTTCAAATTTCGAATTTCTATTTTTTAACCTTTCTTGTGTCTTCAGCATATTAAAAAAAATAGTAAAACTCAATAATTTTTTAAATCTCTAGTACCAGCGATAAAGGCGTGTCAGCTGAATATTCTCTCCAAATTTGAAATCAATCGATCTGTTAGATCTTGAAATATCATAGAAGCCAGTTTAAAAAACGCACGTTAAAGAAGTTTTAATTCCTACAATTTTGAAAATACTGTACATGCTTATAAAATGAATGAATATATCTGCAAAATCTCAGTACAAAACAGTCTAACTACCATTTAAAAAAAATCATGAAAAAAGCTGAAAAAATGACAGTCTAGACAGCAATACCCATTTAAAGCAACATTTTAAACACAGTGGAATTTTGTGAAAAACAGTAAACCTCTTCTCGTTAGACAACTCCCTCCCCTTTCCTTTCGCAAAGCCATTGTATCGTCGTTATAAAACTTCTTTGACTTTTTATTAAAATGTAGTTCAACGCTTTTCGTTAAAACGTTGACATTTTCAAATTGTTTACTCACTAATAAGCAGAGCTGTGGAAAAATAATAAATGGAATGTAAATACTTTTATTTTCTCGTGTGTGCAGTTACATATGGAAATAGTACTGTGAAGTAAGTATTTCATTAAAATATAAAAAAATAATATTTCACCAAATAGCAATAAATATTTCACAGTATAGTATTTAGAATAACGATATTGCAAATAACAGGTTTTTGTCCTGTAACTTTTTAAAGTACTATGTACTTCTGTCAATAACATAAAACGTCTGCGTTCAAAAATATGTGCAAAAGATATTTACTTGAATAGAAATGTTTAATTTTAAAATTTGTATGTCTTATTTTCAGGTCACTATTTTCTATATTTAAATCTAAGTTTAAGTAGTAAATAGTATAATATTTTTTCAGGATTTCCATATACATAGTATTTACTTATACAAATATTTCAATGTTTACTATTTTATATCACATTATTTTAAATTGACCCTAGCCTTGCTAATAAGCTTGGAGATTGTTGTATCTTATTTCTTATAAGGTTCGGTTTTATTATATGCCAACAAAAATATTCATGCAATCAGGCTGAAGCACAACAAAATTTCGTTCCGTAAGCCAGTGTGGATTCCAAACTTCGAGTTTTGACACAATATCTATTTATATCAATTTTTGATGTTAGCATGTGTAAAATTTCAGAAATCTCCTGAACTGACAAATTTTATTTGTTTTCTATTAAATTACACATTGTATCCTAGTCAATTTCAGAATATTGAACGACACGAACTTATGGGACGACCTAATATATTGATAACCTCATGTACAACACAACTTCCAAACTTAGGTGTTAGAATGAAGCTTGTCATTTAAATTTTAGTGATTTTTCAAGAAGTTACGTCATAGGAAAGATATTAACAAAAAGTAGATGAATATGACATCTTCTACGTGATCTTTACATAATAAAATTTTATTCGTAAACTTAAAAGTACACAATTAAGTGTCGAAAATTAACGAAGGTTTTTAAAATTGGCGCATAATGCGGACGTTAAGCACAAAATTCCAAAGGATATGTATTTTGATGAGAGCCTGAACTCAAGTTTCAGGGGTAAAGCAGCCCGTCAAAGTTTTAAAATATCCAGTAATCAAATTCTATTTTGTAAAAATTAGAAATTATAAGATCGATGATGCCTATTACCAACATCAAATATGGTAGCCTGATAGGAGAAGAGATCCTTAGAATCCGAGAGCGTCAAGAGGAATGAAAACAATTAGTTTGTTATGGTGGCGCTTTTTACTGGCCCGTAAAATAAATCGAATAGATAATGCATAATGTTACACAATCACAGTAAACTTTAAAACTTCCAAAACTTTGAATATAAACAGCGGTGGATGGGATTCTACCGTAAGTGTACCTAACGCTGTTTCATGCAAATAGCGAGGCAGCAGTATCCTCGATAAGACCCCAATTGTCCAGTTTCAATTTCATCGAGCTATTGGCAAGATGATAGTTAGACTGCCGATGTTTATGTCAATAAAATATGTCAAAATATGTAAGTAATATACGTCAAAATATACGTGCAAAATATATT
The DNA here is from genome assembly GCF_013123115.1 of Colletes gigas. Taxonomy (NCBI): domain Eukaryota; kingdom Metazoa; phylum Arthropoda; class Insecta; order Hymenoptera; family Colletidae; genus Colletes; species Colletes gigas. Next base: position 3,993,211 of record NW_025106651.1, on the reverse strand, counting down.
CAAGCAATTTTATTACTTAAACGTAATAATAATCATTTATAATTTAAATTACAACATGTCACGAGCATTTTTTCAATATTGTCAAGGGATAGTTGATGATGTCTATCGCTTAAAGTCAATTTATAAGCTGAGAACGAATGCTCAACATTACAAGATGTGATTGGGGCATATTTGAATTTGCAGAAGTAACATGCTTTAATTATTTTAGGTTCTTTAACAATCTGACCTCATAAAATTCGTTTTCGTAGAACCTATCTGCTAAAAATACTTCAGAATTACTGATTAATACTATTCGTAGCGTCTATGAACTGTTACCATTAATGATTCACTATAGATAAACACGAGATTTATAAATAGCTATGAAATAGCTGAAATAGATGTTCTGAAAAGAAATGCAACAAACATATATGACATATGTTTCTATACAAACTATGCAAAATAAAAAATATATTTTTAAGGACCTCTAGTGATGAAACAAACTTCTATTTAGGTTTTACTCTTTTATCTATTTCCTAGAAACATATGCATTTGCATAAACATCAGCAGTCTAATGATTGTATACAAGTTCATAATAATATGCGTGAAATATTAAATCTTACTTGATATTCTTAAAGATATAAACAATTAAAGTTACGTGCCTTTTCATGTTACTTGTTGTACCATAACACCGTAAATCTGGTTTTGCTATTGAACAGTACACTATTCTTGATCTAATGACCTATAGCTGATTCGTGTTCGTTGATTGAACTACTTCTCTACTTCTTTTGATCCGGCTGTTATCTATTTCACCAACTCTCACATCTATTTCTACTAACTCACATTAAGCTGACGTCATATGACTTGCGCAAAACACACCATGTTTTCTCCCCCAAGGTCTCTCTCTCACTTTGTCTATCGGTGTGTGTGAACATGTTACAAAGTATCAGTTCAGTGCCTGGATTGATGTTGAATTTTGCTCGGTGTTTTATTCAATGACTACCGGGTAAAAAACAGTTTTGTTTAACACTTCTAAATATTGCTTATTTTAAGACAACGACAGGATTTGCGTTCAAAAAAAAAGGAAAGCAGATTCAGAGAGTCGTGAATTTCAAGACAATTGGGCGGACTATTATTTTATTCTGAATAAAAAATGCAACTTGAACAGACACCTTACTTCCATATAAATATGAGGATGATCAAAATATTGATACAGAAGTCGAAGAAGAACTTGTATACTCAGCAACAAATGTTCAACAAGCAAACAACGCAGCACCAAAGCATTATCAAAGCCAGCTTTGTGGCTAGCAAAAAAAATCGCTAAACATTCTAAATCATTTGATGAAGGAAAATTTATCAAAGAATGTCTGCTGGATGTTGCAAGTATAGCGTGTCCTAATAAGAAAAACGACTTCGAGAATGTTTGTTTGTCGAATTGTTGTACCGTAACACAATGTGTCTCACTGTTGTCCGACAGATAGAAATTATGACTGATGATATCAAAAAAGTTCAAAAGAGAAGATTGCTAGGTTGAAAGCATTTTCAATTACTTTGGATGACAGCACCGATGCTTCCGATACAGTGCAACTATCAATATTTCTTCGTGGAGTTGATGCGGATTTCAATCTCACAGAAGAATTATTGGTGCTTGTACTGTTAAAAAAAAACTACTACCGGTGAAGATATATTTGAAACAGTCAACATAGTCTTCGAGAGATTTGGGATTAAATGGGGTTCACTATCTGGCATATACACTGCTGAAGCCCCTGAAATGCTTGGATTTATTGGAATACAAAAGAGTAGCAGAACTACAGATCTAATACGAATATTTAACAAATTTTCCCTGCATCCACCAAAAAAATTTGTGTGCAATTAAATTCATAAATATTATGGAAAATGTTGTAACCATATTAACTTTATTAAGGGGATCAGGCAGTCAGAAAATCAATTTTTTCGAAACTAATACTATTCAAAAATTCCTTCATGCACTGAATCTCAGTATGAACCTGCAAAAACGTTTTAAGACAAGTTTTATACCTTAAAATCTCCATTTTCCGTATTTAATGCGCTATTTTCATAATTTTAATTTTTGTTAATATTTAAATAGGTTCAATGCAAAGTAGGGGTTCTGTCAAGTATTTTGCCGTTTGGTACATTCGATTCGCTTTATCTGGAGAAGAGAAATCGCTGCAAAATAAAAATAATTTATATTTGTTTAAGTGCTCGCTACATGATTGTTTGATAAGATTTTGCAATAAAAAATTTGTATTCGTATATATTTTAAGCTACTAAAACATCGTGTAAAAGGGTGCACTTAATCACCGCCAATTTAAGGAGTACAATTTGGCAGACCTATTTTCAGATTATGAAGATGTGTAGCGTACTTGTACGCCACCCGTTACTGCATGTAGCGCGAAGGTTTTTCGCGACGCGCTGTGAAACGTAGTATCTGGCAGGAAGAAGGATTTTTCCTACAAGTAAAAATCAAACGATGACCTGGGATTTTGTCCTACCCGCCGTTTATGAGGGTCACGACAAAAAGAACATTCAGGGTTGAGTTGTTGCCTGAGAAACATCGTCGCGAGCACTTTATATTTAGCCGTAATCATTGTTAATTTTTCTGTTATTTCTCACTGTTATCATTGCTTTCACCTTTGTTTTGCACCGTCGCGTCAAGTGTGTCTTCTTATTGTAAAATAAGGTGGTTGAGTAAAAGTAAAATGTTACAACGATTTTATGGTCTGACACGAGAAATCGTTAATTTTATATATATAAAAAGAAATACAATTAACCAATTCAAAGATGATGAGTAGGTGTGTGATTTAGTATTTTTTGTAGATGATTAAATTGCAAAAACAGAAACAATTGTGTCATGAATTATATGGACGTGTCAAAGCTTTTTGTAATAAACTAAGGTTGTTGGAAAGTCAGATAAGAGTAAAAAATTGTTATCAATTTTCTACTTTAAGAAATCATCAAAATATTCCTTATAACTGCTATGGAGAAGAACTGAAGACACTAATAGAGCAGTTTGCACATTTGCTATATTTACTCGTTGATGTGACTTTGATACATTTCACTTTAACATTTTTCGTATGAGACATTGCAACGTGTATGGGTCATTTAAAAATTACCATAATTCAGAAATAAAGCCGACTATGCTTTGTTTAGGGCTAGCACTCTTTTAAAAACTTCTTTTATATTTTTCAATAATACTTCATGAATAGAGAAGAAATGTACCGATTTTAAATCCAGAAATTGGTTCCAAAATAATGCGTATAAAATATTTCGTGTTTTTAGTGTATTGTATAGTTTACTTTAATGTTATCTTCTTTGTAGTCAGCTCAATGGAGCAAGCCAACAAATATAAACTGATCTACTGGGAGATCGATTCGTTTGTTTACATCTATTAACTTGCCAAATTCAACTAAACCGTTCTTGTGAGTATTCTAAGTATTTATTATAGAAGTATCTTAATAGTTTTTGTGTGAATATGGTTCGAAGCAAGTCTGGGCTAGATTCCATTGTATTTGTAGACTCAAAAGTGCTATATTTCATCTATACAATCAGACAAAACAAGAAAAGTTTTTAAAAAAAATAGTGTCTCGAGACGAAATTTAATATTGTAAATGTTTTTGTATCTTCTGCAAATGTTGTATCTCTCAAAGTAGGTTTCTCATATTAAGAAACACATTGTATAGATTTAAAGTTGTTCAGGTTGGTCACTTAGGAAGATCCTTGGTTCAAAGTCCAAAAACTACTATCTCGAGAGTATTAGAGTTTAGAACAGTTGGTGTTCAAATTATTTCTGAGCCACAAACAGACAAATCCGAAATATCTATCTAATATAGCCTAACATAAAGATTACGGTTAACGTAAGAATGTTTTTTCTTGGGTCAGTTTTGCTACTGAAATCTAATAGAAGATAGACGATAGTGAACGAATTCATCGAAATTGTGCCGAACGTGTTAGTTGATCAACACGTTGAAGAGTTTGTGTTTACCTAGACCAGTAGCCGCCATTTCGTTGTTCGTATCAATGAGTTTGTTTGCTCGTTTTAACCCCTAGACGATCGTAAGCGTACTGGTACGCCATGCAGATTATTAATATTGGAGATATTTATTCATTGTGCCAGTTCCTTAGTAATTGTTATCAAGAAATTAAATTGTAATAAAAAATATTGAAGATTATTATTAGTGGGTTTATACTTATTATTAAATAGTAATTTATTAAATTCTTTGCTTCTTTAAATCAATAGATTGAACTCTTCATTTTTGGTTTTGTACATATAAATTATAAAAAATCTTACAAAAATATATAGTAATTAAATATTTGGTTAAGGGGATTAAGGTTTTATGATTTTAACCTTATCATATGTTTTCAAGGACAATATTTTGAATAACACGTTTCCCTATACATATAGCGTGTTCGGCCACCCCTGGGAAAAATTTTAATGGGACATTCTAGAGGCCAAAATAAGACAAAAATCAAGAGTACCAATTTGTTGATGGAGGCTTCGTTAAAAAGTTATTAACGTTTAAACTTCCGCCCGTACTGATTTTTTTTCACTAAAATGCAGAGGATTTCGGGGATACGTCTATTCACCAAAAATTATTCTAATTGACCTCTGCAACCGAAAATAATTTTTTTAAAACGATTTGAAATTTTTTTTTTCGCCGAAAAATGTAGGCACCTACCCCTTGTCGATTTTTCTTAAAAATTCATTTTTGATGTTTAGTAATTTTGTTTGACGCCCTATAGAAAAGCTGTCTAATACTTTTTTGTAGGTGTCCATGAGCTTTACTTAAAAAAAAAAGTTTCATTGAAATATATTCGCCATTTTTATGGAGGTTTTCTCATTTTCCGGGGTTCAGGATCAACTTTTCGAATTTTTTTAGAATTTCTACATATTCTTCAACTAAATACGCGTTGTTTGCCTTTTGAAACATTAAAATCGTCCAATCCGTTCAGGAGTTATGATGTTTCAAAGATTTACATAAAATTTGGGGGAACCATTTCAGGCCACAGATTATATTTTTGGTAAGGAATTTCTTTCTCGAAAATGGTTAGGATTTCGAGGATATATCTATTGACCAAAAATGATTATAATTGGCCCCCGCAAACGAAAATAATTTTTCCAGAATGATTTGAAATTTTTTAATTTAATCTTTTAATAACTTTTTAACGAAGTGCCAATCAAGGAATTGATATTCTTGATTGTTGTCTTATTTTGGCCTCAAGAATCTCCTATTAAAATTTTTCCCAGGGATGGCCGAACACGCTGTCACTGTCACTCATCTTGATCTTCTGAGATTAGAAGATTTAATTTCTATTATCTTAATCTTGACATGTACTGTCGAGGACAGCCTTCTGACAATGAGTAATCCCTAAGTAATTTTAACCATTCGTTATTACTACTTTAAAAAATATTGCTCATAGAATTCATATGTTAATCAAGCTGGTGGGAGTTTTGTTCTTGCTACAAAAAATGTTAAATTTGTTCATATGACAAATTTATTTGTTCAGACATTAAATGTGACGATGACTGAAGATTGAAAAAAGTGTATCCAACATCACCAAAGTTGAAGGTAACGTTTAACAATTAGTCAAAATTATTGAAACTGTTATGGAACAATTTATTATATACCTTTTTTGTACCTTTACTTCTTCCCTTTTTTTATAAAATAATTTCACATCGTACTGAGTGAATTCTTATTAAAAAAAGTAGCTTCTTATATCCTGATACTTACAATATAATGTTATCCCATGTTAGATTATACCACGTCATAAAACAAATGTAGAAAAATCACGAGTAAAATCATCGTCTGCAATTCAAGCCGTAAACCTTGGTGTATCTAAACGTATCTTAAGGATTCGCAGACCACGGAAAGTGTGCTGCAAAACGACTCGGTTTTATTATTAATAAAAGTCGCTCGTCATTTTCTACGGCATGGACGCTCAGATCTTCAAGTTGCTTCCGCGTTTCTTCGTTCACGTCTTCCAACTCGTTGCCCTTTCCCCCTTTGGTCGGTTTGGTTTGATTAAAGTGGGCGGCAGTTCTGTGCACGTTCAGTCCTTTGGCTTGATTGGCGTCGCTTCTCGAGACGCTTCTCTTTTCCATGGGCCGCTGTTCGTTTTGCATTTCTTCGCCGGTGTTCGTCCGGTGTTTTGCATATTAACGTTGACGCCCGATTACAATTCCAGGAAAACAGTATTTTCGAGCAAAGTGTTTTACGCTGTTGTCAAGATTTTGTTGCGAGAACGACGAAATTTCGCTTGGTGCGAAGTTTGGATCGAAGCTGCAAGTTAACAAGAAGCATCCGCGAAGACTTCCTCTTTGTTTTTAATTAATAAAACGCTGTAGTGGCGAAAGTTCAAGTTTAAGGAGTGAAACTTGAAGACAGCGACAAAGGCCTGAAATTTTAGATGTTAAAAAACTGTTGGATATGAAAGGTGTAAAAGGTCTTTGAAATAAATTCAGTATAAATCTTGGCGGGGAATAACATGGCGTACACATCAGAACAATGCAAATTAATAAGAAACATTTTTAAACTGTCTGCTCATCTGTGGTTCGTAAGTTAAAATATCACATTCATGTCGAGCAAATGGAATGTATTTGTCTTTATGATCTTCAGAAACGTGAAGTGTCACCATCTTCGAAATACTGACTATGATAACGGAAATGCCATAAATAAACTGAGAATGTGTATATAGAAACAGAAGAGAATAATAATATAATATTTTGTGCAAAAATTGAAGATAAATTCTCATTACTATGTAGACCTGTAGTGTTTCTTTTAATTATAATCTCGTAAAGCTGTATATATTGAGGTTACTATATAATAATATATACTAATAATAATTAAAATATATAGTATATTAGAACAATATACAGGTATATTAGAGGTGAAGATAATAACTATTTGCACTATAAATTTGAATAATCACAATACAAATTATTTGGCGTTCGCTTTAATCAGAATATAAATATTGCAAATTAAATCGCGATCAGTTAACTGTCGAACGTTTACACAATTTGATGTTGTTCCTGGATAAATTAACTTTCTATAGTCCAAATTATATTTGGCTTATAAACAAAATTATGCGATATGAATATTGATAAACACTAACAATGAAATAAATTGAACAGTAAATTTCAATAAATACAAATTTTCGTTTATTATTATATTATTATATATTGATTATTTGTAGGTCGCATTATTGCTCTAAAATCACAATTAATTCATATTGATAATAGAATTAAACCAAACTTCAAGAATGTAGATAATGAATAATATGACTTCAAAGTCACGCTGGGTTGTAGCGTTTTATATGGTAAAATTGTTTAATAATTGATTGATTTTTGACTGCATAACTCAAAGTATCTGAAGAATATTGTTACACAGTTAAACAGGATAACATTTTAAACAGTATTCAGCAAGATAAATTCACAAATTTTCTTCTTCACTTCCGTGCTTGGATATATTTTGACACGAACATCAATTCCAATTTGTTTTATAAATAATTGGCATTTAGAGAAAAAGTAGTTAAGCATAGTGTTTACAAATAGCAGAATATTACCAAAATTAATGATGTACAGGGTGTTCGGCCACCTCTAGCAAAAATTTTAATGAGCGATAGTAGAGGCCAAAATAAGACAAAAATCAAGAATACTAATTTGTTGGTGGAACCTTCGTTAAAAAGTTATTAACGTTTAAAGTGCCGCTCTTACTGAATTTTTTTCTCGAAAATGCGCAAGATTTCGGGGGTATGTCTATTCACCAAAAATGACTGTAATTGAACCCTACAACCGAAAATAATTTTTCTACAACGATTTGCAATTTTTTAATTTTCTCTATTTTTTTTCTCGAAAGTGGGCAGGATTTCGTGGGTATGTCTAATGACAAAAACTGATTGTAATTGACCCCCGTAACCGAAAATAATTTTTCCACAACGATTTGCAATTTTTTTTCGCCGAAAAATTTCAGCACCTACTCGATTTTTTTTCTCGAAAGTAGATAGGATTTCGGAGGTATGTGTACTCACCAAAAATGATTGTAGTTGACCTCCGCAACCGAAAATAATTTTTCCAGAACGATTTGAAATTTTTGAATTTAATTATTAATAACTTTTTAACGAAGCTTCCATCAACAAATTAGTATTCTTGATTTTCGTCTTATTTTGGCCTCTACTATCGCTCATTAAAATTTTTGCTAGAGGTGGCCGAACACCCTGTATATGAAAAAGAAAAAGTTGGTCAAAATGATATTTTCTATAACACGTATCAACCTTATTAAAATCGATGAGGGTGCATCATTTCGACAGGTTCGCCAAAGTATATATTCTATCATTCTACAGAAGGTCATTAAACTTGAAAAGGTACTGATGGGATCCTTCACTTGTGAGAATCTCTGGTATCTTTCATCTAACGTTGATTTCAAGTGAAAGCAACGTATAGTTATTCGATAGTAGAGGTAACTTTTGTTAAGTATGTTTCCTATTTCGAAGGTTGAACAAACAAGACTTGAACAGACAGGAAAAATTGAAACAAGACTAGAAAAATTTTTTGCCAAAATTAAAAAATTTAAAATCATTTTGCAAAAATTATTTTCAGTTGTGGGGGTCAATTACAACCATTTTTGGTGAATAAACATACCCCCCAAATCCTACGCAGTTTCGAGAAAAAAATTCAGTAGATGCAAAAATTTTTCGGCGGACAAAAAAAGTTTTAAATCCATCTAAAAAAATTATTTTTCGCTGGGAGGGTCAATTACAACCATTTTTGACGAATAGACGTAATCCCGAATTCCTACACACTTTCGAGAAAAAAATTCTACACCGACAATATAATATGGGGCCAGAAATGGTACCCTTTCATGTGAATTTTTAAAACATCACAACTCCTGAACGAATTGGAGGATTTTAATTGTTTCAAAATGCAAACAGCGCGTATTTTGGCGTAGAATATGTAGAAATTCCAAGAAATTCCGAAAAGTTGTTCTTAACCCCGTGAAGTGAGAAAACCCAATAAAAATGATTCAATCTTCAAACGACCATAACTCCGAAAATAGTGAATATATTGGATTGAATTTTTTGGAAAAAGTAGAGTTCATGGATACCTACAAAGAAGTATTAGACAACATTCCCGTACAGCGTCAAACAAAATTATTAAAAATTAAAAACGAATTTTTAAGAGAAATCGACAAGGTGCCTTTCGGCGAAAATGGAAAGTTTCAAATCATTCTGGAAAAATTATTTCCGGTTGCGGGGGTCAATTACAATCATGTTTGGTCAATACATATACCCTCAAATTCCTACGCACTTTCGATAAAAAAATTATTTACCAAAAATATAATGTGTAGCCAGAGATCTGCGATTATATTTCTCGTTTTTATCACTTCATATGTAGATATGGTCCAATTATCCGGCATAAAAAATTTTAATGGAAGATTCTAGAGGCCAAAGTAAGATGAAAATCAAGAATACCAATTTGTTGATTGAGGCGTCGTTAAAAAGTTATTAACGTTTAAAATAGTGGTTTTCACTCAGTATGAGAAACTCTACTTACTGACGTATGGACAACCTTACAATTTTATGAGTGAGAACAACTAGCAGCTGTTCGCAGATTCCCGTTCTACAGGCGGAACTTTAAACGTTAATATCTTTTTAATAAAGTCTCAATCAACAAATTGGTATTCTTGATTTTCGTCTTATTTTGGCCTCTAGAATCTCCAATTAAAATTTTTCCCAGGGGTGGCCGAACACCCTGTATATGTACGTTGCTTTCATTTGTGTAGTTTTTCGATACTGGAGATAACTTTTGTTATGTACGAGGGTCGTTCAATAAGTCCTTAGAAAATGCGAGAGCTGCGGCTCGTAGCATCGAAAACTTTTATTTTTAGTAAGCATCATGACTCACTAGACAGCTATCAAATTCTCAGTTATATCCACCACACGATTTCATTTTTATTGTCAATTGATGCAAGAAACTTTTGCTTATTTAGAAAAATGGAAAAAAATGAGTTTCGAGCGGTGATTAAACACTCGTATTTAAAAGGCTTAACATCGAAAGAGACCAAAGCTGAGTCGGATGAAGTTCGTGGTACATCTACGCCTATGTTTGCAACTATTTACAATTGGATAAAAGAGTTTAAACGTGGCCGTACATCCACAAATGATGAACGTCGTTCGGGACGTCCAGTGGAAGTGACTACACCCGAAATGATTGATAAAATCCACGATATAGTTTTGAGTAATCGACTAACCAAAGTGCGCGAAATAGTTGAGGCCACAGACACATCGCAAGGTACAGTGTTTTCAATGTTGCACGAAAAATTGGGAATGAAAAAAATCTCTGCAAGATGGGTGCCGCGTTTGCTCTCAGTGGAGAATAAACGCAATCCTGTGGTCGACTCTGAGGCTGTTTTGGCTCTTTTTCGTCGCAATCCTGACGAGTTTCTGCGTCGTTAAATAACTGTGGTCGAAACGTGGATACACCAGTACACTCCAGACACGAAGGAACAGTCGAAACAGTAGGTTTTTGAAGGCGAACGGACTCCAAAGAAAGCGAAGACACTGAAATCGGCCGGCAAGGTGATGGCCACAGTTTTTTGGGATGCACGAGGAATCATCTACATCGATTACTTGGAAAAAGGAAAAACAATAACTGAAGAGTATTATGCGTCGTTATTGCACCGGTTGAGCGAAGAAATCAAGAAAAAATGTCCTCATTTGAAAAAGAAAAAGATCCTCTTCCATCAAGACAATGCACGGGTGCACATCTGTGCAGTTTCGATTGCCAAAATCATGGAATTAAAGTTCGAATTATTACAACACCCACCCTTTTCACCGGATTTAGCCTCCAGTGACTTTTTTTTATTTCTAAACTTAAAAAATGACTCGGCGGACAACGGTTCACGTCGAACGAGGAGGTCACCGCCCAAACAGGTGCCTATTTTGCGAATTTTCCGAAATCTTACTTTTCAGATGGCTTAAAAAAGTTGGAGAAACGCTTGGAAAAGTGTATAGAGCTAAAAGGAGATTGTAGGCTCCTACTATATTCGTGGAGCCGTTTTATTTAGTAAATAGAAGGTTCAATACTATTTACAACACTTGAATTTATTTACAAATATGTACATGTGTTAATAGTTTAATTTGCAACGTTCTTACTGGTGTTCTTATGGAGTTCTTGTGTTATTCTAACTTGGAAAGTCTAATGCCCCGCGATTTTATACACATTCAAAAGGAGGTGGAAACCTCGTGTATCCAATCAAACCGCTGCCCATCCTTCGTGGGCCAGTCCTCAGATATTCGAACTCCCACCCACTGAGGATGGTACAGGGGTGGGTGTCCGCGGTCCCAAGGGGCAGGTATGGTCCCAAAATACGGTGCTTTACGGCTTGAGAGTACGGCAATTTGCTTTGTACCCTAAGGTACTTGCCCAATTGCCAATCAAGTAACTTAACTATATGACTTATTGAACAACCCTCGTATATTTCTTATTTCGAAGATTCAACAGACGAGACAGTACATATATCAGTGTGGAAGAAACGCGACAGTTCCTAAGGGAATCTTGTTGGGGGATTTCTGGGAGTCGACCTGCAAAACACTGGATTGCTCCATCGTCAGAACCACAGTACGTGTTAAATACAGCTGTCCAGGAATCCTAGTAGTATACAAGCAATATACCTGAACCTTGATGCGTGAGGGTTTTCGGGGCTCTCTGATACTTAGTGTATGCTGTAACAGCATTGAAAGTGCAACCAGTCTGAAGTGCCACCAGTTTCTACTAAGTTTGCCGGGAAATGTTTTGTCCACTCATGCCCACTTCGCCAACAGTTACCTCCTTTCTTGCGATGTTACTGCGTGGCACTGTATTTGGAAAGCAGAGGACATATGCCACTAAAATTGCGCTAAGCAGCGGAAGATGGAGCAGCTGAATAGTCAGAGGAGTGATTTTTAATCAGTATGTCGCGAATAACAGATCTCATTAAATAATTATTTCTCTTAATTTTAAAAATAATTTCTTGTGCCTAATATATTGTCAGAACGATTTTTAATCGGAAGTTTATTATATGTAAAATATTAAATATCCCCTCTATGTGTAAACTGGATAATTTGTTGAAATTAAAAAATATATCTTCAAAATGAATAATAGAATATTTCTATGAAAATTTCATCGTCTCTCTGATCATTTAGTGTTGTATTCATGATTCTAAATAAGGACTGTTGTTGACTTAACAAAATTAAAGAATTTTTCATTAAATTGTACTGTGAGCTCTAAAAAGTTAACCCTTAATTACTCGCACCCCGCTTTTTGAACGTCTTATACAACTCCAATATGATACGAAGTGTCCTACCAAATAAAACAACTGTTTTATTTAAAATTGAATGTTTATTAACGTATATGATATTTTTGTTAACAGTTTTAAACAAAAAGTTAACCTGTAATCATAAACATCGAAATAAATATTACTACGTTTTAATTTGACGGTTGGTACCTTTCAAAGATATTATTTTACTTTCTTTTTAATTTTTTTCAAAATACACAAGCTTCAAAATTGTAACGTTATACCGATATATTCCAAATTAGAACTACTTGTGTTTATACAGAGTCTCAAAAAAGATCGGGACCAAACTTGTATTATGTGTTACTAAGATCAAATAAATGAAAAAAGTTCATATAAACTTATGTCTGAAAATGCTTTATTGAAAAGATATTTATGATTTATTGTGACAATTATAAGAAATTGAAAATTTCTTCCTCTGTAAGAATACAGACTTCTATTCATAGAATTGATGACTGTTGAACTCTTTCAAATATTACATCTGTATTGAAAATAGTATTAAATATATTTTGAATACATTCCTAAAGTTGATCTTCTGCTTTTATCGTATTTTTATAAATCAATTCTTTTGCATGATTTCATAAATAAAGACAAATTTACGGGAAAAATTACAATAAATCATAAATATCTTTTCAATAAAGCATTTTCAGACATAAGTTTATATGAACATTTTTATCTATTTGACCTCAATAATACGTAATGTAAGTTTGGTCTCGATCTTTTTGGACACCCTGTATATTGAAAAACGTCGCAAAAAGTATAATATTCCGTAACTGCACGTATGGGGTCAGCGATTACCAGTAAACAGACATGATTTTTATTCTACAAATAGTACTGAATCTCATAAAGGAGATCAATCTAGGCAGCCACGCCGGAAGTCTGGCATTACTGGTCACGATTTTGTAGAGGTTGGTAACGCTGTGGGCAATGTAATGCTGGTAAGTTAGAAGCACGGATTTACTGTTTTTGTTTTAGCTACTTCTCTCCCGGTTTGAGCGTTCCCTCGTGCTGTACGTGTAAAATAAATGTGTTACGTTGGCGTTGGAAAATCTGTGTAAAAACTGAATAAATATTTCTAATATTTGGTTATGAAATAATTCACACTTTCTAAATTTTAGGAAAAAGCAATTATCATATATGCGTGACTAATATGTTTTATACTTAATACGGCACGTGATTTAGATACTGCCGCCATTAGAGTTAAGAATGGTATACTCTTTGTTTACAAAGCTCGCTCTCTCGACAGACATACTCACACAATTAGGCGATAAATTCAAATTACTTAATTGCACTCGACAATTTCCCTCACAATATACACATAAAATAGAAGGTTTGATTTTGCAGTGACCTCATGTGAATAATTAAAAATTAAGAACTATTTAATACCGATCTTGACTGTACAGTGGAATGAGCCTTTAATATTTTAAAAGCCTTGAGCGATCAAAATATATGACGCTCATGTTTCTCTAGAAAAAATATTTCGAAATACGCGAATAAAGTTTCACATAAGCTTTACCATAAATTACTGCAACAGAGTCTCTTTTTCTTCAAGAGAATTATGCTTTCAAAAATGAAACTGAATCATTGTGGGCTGTTTTATTCAAGACTATTGTAGATATCAAAATAATAGGTACAAATGGTTATTGACTGATGGTTTAAAATTTTTTAAATGAAACTTTTGAAGACACTGACTGGCGATGTAAACGGACCTGTCGATATTTTCGTGTTTTCCCCACTATTGAAATTTCGTTTGGATATGTTGTTCAATATTGCTGGTTTAGAGAAATTTTTCGACGATTCTTGCGAAAGTGAATCGATTCTTTCCAAACAAATAGTAATTATTGCTTGAGCATTTGTATAGAATAGTTCGTCGCTGGTTTTAAAAACAAATACACTAAATTTTTGTAATTATACAAAGATCCTTCTATTAACAAAAACAACGTGTGTCATTAAGCAAAATTAATTCTTGGTGTACAATGACTATGTAATTCTTAGTTGTTCAGAAACCTTGGTAAGTACGTACAAAAGTTGAAATTATTCTTGGTTCTTATCAGGCTAAGCCAGTTCTGTTAAACAGTCGCTATGATTCTGATTTTGATTGCAAAGTACATATGCATCTTCTTCCAACACAGCCTTAAAGAGTAGACAAAATGTCATTGGGAATTTAGGGCGGATTCTAAATCTTGAAAACCGTGAAACAGTAGTTTTTTATGGTAGAAAGGCTACATATACATCACATTCTACTGTTCTGTGCGGACTTATGACCAACATAGTAAAAAAAGTAAAGTACATCCGATTTTTGAGAAGTGGGGGAGAAACAACGAGTGTTCCTATTGTCCCGTCGTTTCCCCCACCACTTTGCACAATGCGTGATAGTGAAAGCTCCGACATCATGCTACCTTTCCCCAGTCTTCTAAAACGAAATTCAGCTTACTTTGTTGGCTATGAAACTGTGCCGACATCTCACTCGCCAACAGAAAGGTATGCTCAACTTTTATCTTTCTCACAAGTACTCGACCTACCTCCAATTCCTATATTTTGTTGTGGACAAAATTGAGTAAAAGTGAGAGGAAATAGGTTTAAATTAAATTTAACAAAAGTAGTATAACTATTATGCACCTAAGTTTGATATATTATACATCTAAATAAGACCCGTCAAATGACCAGTCTTTCTTTTTCTCTTTTACGAGGCAATGTACTTCTAATTTTTGCTTTCTATGTACAGAAAGTTGTGTTTTACAGTTTATTCGTAAGATGTCTTTCTCTTTTATATTATATTTTTTTTCTTGAAGCATGCACTTTCAAAATCTGTTAGTACCTTAACTTCATACAGAAAATTTGCAAACTACATCGAAATTTTTTAATTTTCATCGGATAGAAGATAAAACGCCCTTGAAAACTAACTTTGTTTCAAGTCGATACCGTCATTCTGGAAAACACAATTATTCGCGAAAAAATGCTATATAGTAATTACGCAAACATCCTGTATACAAATTTAAATTCATATTCTATAAATTAACAATTTATAATCCAGTTTTATCGCACACCAGTCGTATAATCAATAGAAATTACTGAAACTTCTTTGGGTATACAGGGTGTTCGGCCAACCCTGGGAAAAATTTTAATGGAGGATTCTAGGAGCCAAAATAAGACGAAAATCAAGAATACCAATTTGTTGATGGAGGCTTCGTTAAAAAGTTATTAACGTTTAAAGTTCCGCCCGTACTGAATTTTTTTCTCGAAAATGCGCAAGATTTCGGGGGTATGTTTATTCACCAAAAATGATTGTAATTGACCCCTACAATCGACAATAATTTTTCCAGAAAGATTTGTGTCAGATTGCTCGTAGCTCGGGATATCAATCCATTACACAATCACTAACACTTACAGAATAAGATTGGCTTTATTTATAAACGAATAATATTACAAGTACGTAATGCCACCGCGTGGACGCGATTTCGCATGGACGAGACTCCACCGACGCCACGCAAGACAAGCGACACTCAACCCGTCGCGTTATATCGTTGTCTTAACCACGCCGTCATCGATACATTCTCTAACACCCTCTCTATCGATACAGGCTTGGTTTACGCGGTAAATTTCTCGCATACCTTTATTCTAATCTTAACATTTTTACCGCTCTATCGTGTTTTATCTTTGGTAGCGCTTTAGTGAATACGTCCGCAAGCATTGATTCGGTTCTTACGTAAACAATTTTAATTTCACCTTTCTCCACTAATTGTCGCGTATAGTGGTATTTCATGTCGATATGCTTACTCCTTTTGTGGAATACCGCATTTCTCGCTAGTTCTATCGCGCTTTGGTTATCACAGAATACGCACACGGGATTTTCTATAATAGTCTCACAACACATATGACTCAATAGTCTTTTTATGTACACGACTTCTTTTGACACTTGTGCGAGAGCAACATATTCCGCTTCCATCGTTGATAATGCGGTCGTATGTTGTTTCTGCGACTTCCAGCTGATCGCTCCTCCGGCCAGTGTCAGTAGACTCCCAGAATACGAACGCCGATCTTCTACGTCACCGCCCCAATCCGAATCCGAGTAGGCATTTAGTTTGGACCCCGTTTTCTTATATTTTATGCCATAGTCCATTGTTCCTTTAAGGTATCGTAAAACTCTTTTTGCTAACACCCAGTGACCTTCACCCGGATCGGAACAAAATCTGCTTAGTACATTTGCAGCATATATTATATCCGGCCTCGTTGCGTTTGCCAAATAGACCAAACTACCTACAAGCTCTCTGTACGGGCAATTCTTCATTCTTTCTCTTTCCTCTTCATTCTTCGGCCCTAATCCTTTCGTGATTTTTGTGTTCGATTCGATTGGTGTGGATACGGTTTTTGCTAGCGTCATATTAAATTTTTCCAACAGTTCTCCTACATATTTTCGTTGGGACAATTTAAGACTGCCTGTTTTCCCCTCTCTTTCCACATGTATCCCCAAAATGTCGGTAATTTGTCCCAGATCTTGAATTTCAAACTCTGACTGCAACTTTTGTTTCACGATGTTTAACTGTTTTATATCCTTTGAAGCTATTATCATATCGTCCACATATACAGTCATTATGACCCGTTGTTCGTGTTTACCGAATGTGTACAAACATGGATCAGCGTCGTTTCTATATCCACCTTGTTGCGTTACATACTCGTTTAACCGTTTGTACCATTCGCGCCCTGATTGTTTTAATCCATATATGGGCTTATGTAATCTACACACTTTTTCGCTATTTTCTTTATTGAACAACGATGGTTGCTCCATGTAGATTTCGTCGTGCAAATTTCCTTGCACGTATGCCGATACTACGTCCATGTGATGTACGTGCATTTCCTCTTCAACAGCTACCGCGAGAAGCGTTCGTATAATTTCGTTACGTGAAACAGGGGCAAATATCTCTTCATAATCAATTCCCGCCTTTTGGACATGACCTCTTGCCACTAAGCGTGCTTTATATTTTTCTACTTCCCCTTTTCCGTTTCTTTTTATTTTAAAAACCCATCTGTTGGATAATACTTTTTTATTTTCTGGTCGAGGGACCAACGACCATGTTCCGTTTTTCCGTAACGCTTCCATTTCTCTTTCCATCGCTTCCAGTCATAATTGTGCATCATCACGTTCGTATACTTCATCTATAGTTGTTGGTTCGTCTGGAATTTCCCTATCGCCATCTCCTTCGTTCCTGATATTGTTTCTTCGGGTTGCGTAAATTTTTCTCGGTCGTCCAACGCTTCCCATTCGGAGAATCCTTGGTCTACCGCAACCACGTTTATTTTCATAATTGCCTTCTCGATGCCTTTCGTCGTTTCCTGTGACTTCATATTGTTGATTTTCGTCCTCTTCAACTTCGTTTCTGTTTACCTCCCCGATTTCACTTTCTTCTGTATGGA
Organism: Colletes gigas; assembly: GCF_013123115.1. NCBI lineage: Eukaryota > Metazoa > Arthropoda > Insecta > Hymenoptera > Colletidae > Colletes > Colletes gigas. The sequence goes on along the minus strand of NW_025106651.1, from coordinate 3,975,476 downwards.
AATCCGGAAAATAAGCTTTCACATTTTCGCCGTCGATATTTTCAAAGAATTTAACGTCTCTCGCTTTGATGACTTTTCTTGTGTGTCGAAGCCATAAACGATAGGCTTTTGATTCCTGCGCGTAACCAACGAGAACGTATTCTTGACCTTTCGGATCAAGTTTTTTCAGACCTGTAGTTTTATTTAACGCTATTGCTCTACTTCCTATAGCTCGCAGAAAACCTATATAAGGTTTTTTCCCATACCACGCTTCGTACGGAGTTTTATTCTCTAACGATTTTGTTGGACATCTATTCCGCAAAAACGCGGCTGCATTGATTGTCTCGGCCCATAATGACTTTGGCAAATTTGCTTGAATCATGAGACATCGCGCCATCTCTACCAATGTGCGATTCGCACGCTCAGCCACGCCGTTTTGCTGAGGGGTGTACGCGACGGTAAGCTGCCTTGCAATGCCCTCGTCTTCCAAGAATTTAGAAAAATCTGTCGAAATGTACTCTTTTGCGTTATCCGTTCTTAATTTTTTTACTACACACCCGGTTTCTTTTTCTACACGGGTTTTAAAATTCTTAAATGCTATTAGTACGTCCGACCGTTGACGAATTGCTACTACCTCGGTATATCGCGAATAATCATCGATAAACGTCACAAAATATTTCGCGCCGCCGAGGGATTCAGTATCCATTGGACCGCAAATGTCCGAGTGTATGAGGCCGAGCCTCTCTTTTTCGCGACTTACGGAGTTCTTATACGGCAACTGTTTGATTTTCGCTTTCGCACACACTATACATTCGGCATATACACCTTTACACTTAAAATTCATACCTTCTACCATATTGCACATATACAGTTTTTTTAAATCGGTAAAGTTTAAATGTCCTAAACGCTCGTGCCACCTTTCGCCATTTCCATTATTGTTTACATTCGTTTGAAAAGCACGATTTTCTACAACGTCTACTATGTACAAGTCACCTCTTTTCTCCGCTATCATCGCTGCAGATCCGTTTCGACGTTTCACTATTGCACGATTTTTGTCAAAATACACTTTAAACCCGTTTTTCGTGATCTGCGCGACCGATATTAAATTATATCTGAGTTCCGGCACAAATATCGCGTTCATTAGTTTTATATGATTTGTGTTTCGGTCACTTAGTTTTACGTTTAATTCAACTTCGCCGACACCATGTGATTTTATACCTTGATCGGAGGCTGTAAAAACGTTCGATTGTTCGGTTTCATTTATCGTACGAAACTTTCGTCTTTCATTTGTCATATGACACGTAGCTGCACTATCTAAACACCAAATATTGGATCTTTCTAACTCTACTTTACACGCAACAGCTGTCATCGCATCGTTCGATTTCTCGTTTTCGCGTTTTTTCCGTATGTAACAATCCTTTCCGCGATGCCCGATTTTTCCGCACTCGTAGCACTTTCCACTGAAACTTGCATATGATTGCGGTTTTTGCACGGTATTCTTGAAACTATTTGTTTTCGATTTTTCGTACCTCGTAGTTTTCGTGTACAGCGCTTCGCTGTTAACATCGCTTCTCCTTTCTTTGTCCGATCTACCATCTCGTTCCTTTTGTCGCGCTTCTTCTTCGATCAATTTTGTTTTGAGGTTATTCACACTTGGAATTTCATCGCGTGCCTCGATTGCCACTGTAAAATTCTCGTATTCTTCTGGCAATGACCCCAGCATCATAATTGATAGCAAATCTTCCGGAATCTTTATACCCGCTTCTGCCAATTGCTCGGCTTTTGCTGTAAACTCGTTCAAATAAACAGCCATCGTTGTCCCGGAATCTTTTTTCATCCTATACAACTGTTTGTATAGTGTCGCTTTCCGAACCGGTCCTTTGGATTCGTACATCCTCTCTAGTTCCGTCCAAGCCTCGTGCGATGTTTCGGCTTTCTTTATATGATTTAGTTGACCGCGTGTCATACTTAGTATTATCATGGCCAATGCTTTTTGATCTTTTCTATCCCATACGACTCGGTTTTCTTCCGTCTTGCTTTCGTCGCCGTTTGCGAACGACCATAGCTCATTACAGATGAGTACACTCCTCATCTGCAGTTTCCACGATTCATAATTTTCATCGTTTAATTTATCGATATTCTGCGCGCCGTGTAGTGCTGCCATGTTTCCTTAATCGAAAACCACGTTTTTCTTTTTTTAGGTTATATCCCGTAACTTTCCCCGTGTTTCGTTTATGCGCAACCTGGGCCCATAACCTGTCAGATTGCTCGTAGCTCGGGATATCAATCCATTACACAATCACTAACACTTACAGAATAAGATTGGCTTTATTTATAAACGAATAATATTACAAGTACGTAATGCCACCGCGTGGACGCGATTTCGCATGGACGAGACTCCACCGACGCCACGCAAGACAAGCGACACTCAACCCGTCGCGTTATATCGTTGTCTTAACCACGCCGTCATCGATACATTCTCTAACAATTTGAAATTTTTGAATTTAATTTCTTAATAACTTTTTAACGAAGCCTCCATCAACAAATTGGTATTCTTGATTTTCGTCTTATATTGGCCTGTAGAATCTCCTATTAAAATTTTTCCCAGGGGTGGCCGAACACCCTGTATAGCGTCAAAGCAATTTCAAAATAAACATAGAAAACAGCATAAATAATAATAGTTGATATATTCGTTGGATACAGGATGAAATGCCCTTTAAAACGAGTGTTCATTCAAGTCGATAGCTTAATTAGTTCCGGAGATATAAGGCTTCGAAGCATGTGTTTACTTTTCATTGTTTACGTCGCAAGATCAATGAACTTTCATCACGGCCCTGGCAAGGTCGTTGACTGTACGTGCTCGTAGTAAATAATAAATTCTTATTGTTAGAAATACTACATCACTCAGTCGCGATTGTCACAACGCAGGTTGTTGAGAGCTCGTGCAATGTGTTGCACGTCGAGAGCTCTTCTTGCACGTCTGTTGATATGCAAGGCGTTGGTTTGTGTAGTGGAATGTATTTCTGTTGGACGTGAATCCTCTCTCGTTCGTACAGCGGTGTGTGATGTTTCGACGTTTGTAATTTTGTGTCACTTGTATGCTAAATCTCGCGCCTTATATCCTAATGCAAGAAGCCAGCTGCATCCAATTAGAACCCTTTTCGTTCAGGATTGGTGCACTGGTACTTCTTGCATTTCGTGTTCGCGAGGATGGACCGCGCGTCCCAGGTATCGGGAAAACCCCTTGCCCAACGGTCAGGACCAAGTCGCGAGGTCGCTGGAGCGGGCCCTTTATGGCGATTATTTTGTGATTTAGTTTACATTGACACTAAAACCATTTAGCTAATGGCTTGTAGCGTCAATGTAAACGCTAAATTACCGTTATAAATGGAACGACATGTTTCGCAACGCAACACACGTGTAAAAGAGAGAGGTTCGACGCATTAGACGGAGACAGAGACAGTCGGTATATACAGGGTGCGGCCGAATAATGGAACCGTGAATCACTAATTTGAACACTTTATTCGAACTATTGAAGTAATACGACGTGGAATTATTTGACACTGAAAATAATTAAATCTGTTATAGTGGAAGCATGAATCGTGATCAATGCATACAGTGGATCGACATTTTTACTAATATGCGACCAATCCACTATTTATTTAAACGAAAGTGATACACAATGAGTGATCTCAATAATTTACGTAATAAATAAAGTATTGCAAAAAAAATTGTTTATAATTGATAATGCAATTGCAAAACATGTTGTGTTACGAGTCGTGTTAATTTGAATAGTCAGGCCAAGAGACTAAAAGTGTAAATATATATACTGGTAAATATATATAATGGTAAATATATAGGGTGCGGCCGAATAACATGTACAAGCGGACACGAGGTCGTTCCTTATGAAAAAATAAGAACAAAATATGGAATAAAATTTTTTCATTTAAGGCTTAGTTTTCGAGAAAATCGAGTTTGAAAATCCGATGCGTTCATATGCTCTTACGGCTAAGTTACGGTTCGTCGAGCATCGTATAACGCGTATCGTGTTTATGAACAATGATCTGAGACTTCTTTTAATAGTTATTTGCCTAAGCAGTCAGTTTTCGTTGATCTATCCAACGATGATGTACACAATACGCGTTATATGATGCTCGATGAACCGTAACTTAGCCGTATCAGCATACGTACAAATAGGATTTTCAAACTCGATTTTCTTGAAAACTAAGCCTCAAATGAAAAAATTTTATTCCATATTTTGTTCTTATTTTTTCATAAGGAACCACCTCGTGTCCGCTTGTACATGTTATTCGGCCGCACCCTATATATTTACCATTATATATATTTACCAGTATATATATTTACACTTTTAGTCTCTTGGCCTGACTATTCAAATTAACACGACTCGTAACACAACATGTTTTGCAATTGCATTATCAATTATAAACAATTTTTTTTGCAATACTTTATTTATTACGTAAATTATTGAGATCACTCATTGTGTATCACTTTCGTTTAAATAAATAGTGGATTGGTCGCATATTAGTAAAAATGTCGATCCACTGTATGCATTGATCACGATTCATGCTTCCACTATAACAGATTTAATTATTTTCAGTGTCAAATAATTCCACGTCGTATTACTTCAATAGTTCGAATAAAGTGTTCTAATTAGTGATTCACGGTTCCAGCACCTTCGTCGAGTTAGATTGGACAATCTTATTTATGAGGGACCCGAATTCCTGGAGAACCAGGAGTGCCTCGAAATGCTGCTGAATAGTGTCGCTCTATATTGCAAAGCCAGGTTAGAGGCTATAAAACGGGGGATAGCAGTTGTACGTGGACGATCCAGCCACCGGCGAGACACCGTTGAATTCAAACCGAAACAACACAGCCGCAGTTGAAACTTTGTTTCGACCCAGCGAGACTTGGGTTGGGAATGCGAAAGAAAAAACTTCGACCAGAAGAATGCTCTTTGGTTCGAACCATCTTGCCAATGAGTGGAAAATAACAATACTTTAAAACTAAGGCAATCAAGGCAACATGATACAGGGCTGCCTAAATTGTGTCAAGTTCCAGGCACGTTTCGCTAGGCCACTATTTGTTTAGATATCTGAAAAATGTGGATAATTTAAAGATTTATTTTGTATCAATATCAATATAGAGATCACCAGAGTTTAACAATCGTACGCGTATATAGTATGTATATTTATGTTGTATCCATTTAATATCTTCAAGGACGAGAACTGTTTTATGTAGAATAAACTAAATTAACTGATATTGTCTTATATACAAGGTGAAATATTTAAATGGAAACACCTAAATATCTTTGTTATTTACGGTTGTATTAAAGAAGCTCAGTAAAACAAAGATATTCTATTTTAAGAGCAATGTATGGCGATAGACAAACTTTTTCCAGAAAGTCATTTTTTAGCAATTTAAAAGTTAACATAATCAGTGATCTCATAATTTGCAGTCTTTATTACAGTAAAAGTGTTTTTATCGTGTGGAATAAAGAGTGTTGAATAAAAACACTTTAAATATAATACATATTTATTAATGGGAAAAATGGAATTCTTTACTTTTAGATAACATTTCATTTAATTATGGTTCAAAATTTACTATTCCCTATTGTAAAAGTTATTTGAAAATACTCATTTATTAATGTTGGCCTATAGTGAGATTTCTTATCTTCTGCTTTTCTTCTACATATTTGAAATTCCTTTTTATAGCTACACCATAGTAATTACAAAGAATGGTTCTGAAGTGCGATGCTAATTTTGTAATGAGCTTTTGGAATTTGAAAATAAAAATGATAAACTGCACATAAACAAAGAAATATGATAGTATTATTTATCTAAACTACTGACATCAGATGTTAAGTAGAAATAACTATTACAGTGCATATATAAAACACTAGACTGTCGTAAGTGATCTTGAAATTGACGAATGCTTTTGTCTATTCTGCTAGTTTATTAGAACCATATCTAGCATAACTTTACACGATTTCCACCAGGCTGCAGTATCTATTATGATAGATAGCATAGAGGATGGAATTAGGCATGTAGGAGATATTCGTGCTCCTTATCCTTGCATATAGGAACATGCAATAGTGGCATTGTCTGTAACCATTTGGGCGTTAATTGCGCATTAGGTGAAGCTAAATATGAAACAATGAAACTACTTTATTTTATTTTTTGATTATATGAGAAAGGAAGCAATTCAAATTCTAAATTCCGGATTTATTAAGGAAATCCTGAGAAATTAGAAAACCATGAAACTCGCGTAGCATTTTAAAAATTCGTCCATCAAATTCCATAAATAGCAATGTAAAAGTTACACTGTATCGGAATTATTTATTAAGAAATTGAATTCCCTATTATATTTCAAAAACTTTCTTATAATACCGAACACCTTTGGTATGTACCATTATTTTCTATCTTTACTTTTTCCCTAGTTATTCAATTTAACAATTTTCTGGCGGACCATTTTTAAATGTGATTTCATTTCTTAACACTTGCACCACCGTCGACGGCTCTTTTTAGACCCACGAATTAAAATTTTGTCGGTCACTTTTCCCACTGAGTTTGAACAGCCTCGTAATTTTTAGTATTCCTCAAGCATTTTATGATGGTTCATATATCATGAATATTTTTTATTCATTAGTACATGGTATCACCGATAACACTGAATTATATCCGTGTTAGACTGAATGATTAGACAGTATTAATCTATTTTTGTAATAATTAATTTTTCTGTTTAGAACATATCTTTACAAAATATTCGCTATTAAAAAGTGCTAAAGTGCGCATGGTAAATTTTACTTATTTTTAATTTCTAAATACTTATTTCTTAATACACCAATTTGCAACACGGGTTTGAACAACATTCAACGCATTTTTTCCAATTTTCAACCGTAACATATTTTAATGAATCGTGAAATAAATTTTTTACATCCACTTTGAACCTTGTATTATTTGCTGCAATATAACTTGCAACTTGCGATTAAATTATCTCAATTAGATTTAATGCGTCATGCGAGGGTCCTTCTCAGGAGCCGCTGAAAATGATCGTGGGGACTAGTTCGTGCCTCACCCTGTATAATATATCAGTACAAGTAGAAATAGTAAATAATAAGCAGACGCGCCAGGAAGCAAGTCATATTCAATCACACGCATGTCAAATTCAACTATCTCGAAAACGAAACATTACACAAATCAATTTTACTGTATATTTTCGATTTATTTTTTCACATAAAATCAATCCTCCCCAATTATCTCATGATTACTGAGACTTTTTGTAATAAACAACATTCGGTAACGAGAAGTAGTAAAAGTACAAAATCATTAAATAATGCAAACTGGAAACATTAATGTATACATTTACTAGTCAAGTTAATAACAGTGATTATAAAAATATAATTAGAAACTACAAGTTTAGGTTATTTGCTACACCGCACAGTGGGGTATTTGGCTCGAAAAGCTGGGCATGCCTATTATGACTCAATCTTCAAACTCCCATAATTTCGTGAATATTCATTGTTTGATAAGAAAAAGAACATTTTAAAGTTTGAACTTTCTATTTTTTGATACTTTACACCAATTTGATCGAAACGGGTGCTCTGAAGACAAAATCCGCCCTTAAAAATGAGTGTGCTAAATTGTAGAAATTTCTTGATATATATCAAGTACAGATAAGTGTAAACAATACACTTTGCAATTTTTATAAAAGTATACTATCAAAAGATATAATCATTCGCTTTTAGGATAGTTTTAAGATAGCTTTTAATCCAAGCTTGTCGAAAAAAACATGATTTTCTTAGAGTTTTTCTAATGTTTTAATCAACGAATCCTAGTTCCAGTGAAGTTAATAATGTAGTAACATTTGTTTATCTATAATATTTCTTGTTCATAACATACATATATATATGAACTTATAATCAATAATAAATTTATTACTAATATATATTGTTATATAACACATACACTAAATATATACTAATATTAACACACGATAAGTATACACTAAAACCAAAATAACACTTAAACTTAATAAAATAAAATAAAAACTAAATTATATCCTACAAGAATATAAAAAACGTTGTGAATATTACGCTGTGTCGCCTCTGATTGCACTGTTTCAACGGAATGCAGATAGAAAGTAGAGGATTTAGTCTAAGACTTACCTATAGCATAACGTAAACATCTCTTTCAGTTATAATCTAAGCAATTTCTACGAAGAGTTTCTTAATACATCGTACATACGACACATTGCAACTCTCGATTTCTGTGTTATTAAATTCATTATAAAACTTCAAACTAGACGAATCCGAAACCAATTTTTTTTGGATTGTGATCACAAACCTTTGTAGAATGCAATGACACGAAAACGATTACCAGAACCCACTTTGAAGTATAACATAATCGTTGATGAAGTCAAATAATCGTAAAGAACATTACTGAATTATTGACTATTTTCAAATATTAATAACTATACAAATATATACGATGAAAAAGTAAAAACTGTTCTAAAGTGTAGTATATATTTATCTGAAAAGTTTCCATAATGGAAAAGTTTATACAACTTCTTTAGAACATGTAAAAATTGCTAATAAGCAAATAGTGTGTTTTGGCCGCGAAGCTACTATGCCCTCTTGCTCTATAGTGCGCGGACCGTGCGTATTACACAGCTCCGTACTGTGTTCCCTTTCCGTTCTCAAAGGACCACCCAAACTGGTGTTTGGGAAAATACCGGTAAACTTGAAGGACGTTGCTTCAAGGAAGAGCCCGTTGCTCTTTTTAATTACACAAGAATGATTCTAAACTTGCGGAGAGTCGACTCGAGTTTGTAAGGCTCGATCAAACGAATCTAATGCTAAGAAGTAAAACTACCCTTAACCTAAGCTCGGTTTCCCCTGCCAAGGTGACGAAAACGCGCAGCGCGAACCGGTGGGAGGATTGGTCAAGCCAATCCTCAAAGTTGTCACCTTGGCAGGGCGTTTCCTGCATTTTGCAACATTCCCGCCCACCCTGCTGTCCAGTGTCCAGGTAGACCATGCAGGAGTGAGCGAGAACGCTGCAGTATTATTAACATTGGGAATACCCAATGACCGCGAGACCCCGGTGGTCCGCAGCTGTGTGCCAACGCGGGTTTACGATACGTCAATCGCTATTGAGGCAAGGAAGAGCTCCAAGGATTTCAAGTCCCGTATGGAGTTTGGAGGTTCCTCAATGGCCGTATCCTAGTTTATCAAGTAAAAATGTCTTGAAGGCCTAATCCTGAAAAATAGCGGAGAAGTCACGTCCGTATCATAAACCTCGCGATGTTAAGGTTCCTTTAGAATCCTTAACATAATGTTTCAGAGAATGTTCAAAAACATATTCAATTACCTCGGGCAACAAAAATATTGTAGTTTACGTCAAATTTTAAAAATCGTCCTATGTCCAGCTTTTCGGAGCAAATAACCCACTGTACAACTGCCAAACGAGTGTTGAACATGAATGTCCATTGTGAAAGAAACAGTCGTTCAAAGCATTTTTGTCAACTTTATCTGTATATAATTTGATCACAATGAGTAACAGTTGATTAATGTTCCTTGTTAAGTTGGTTTATCTTGAATAGCAATTCCGAGCAAGAAATATGCTAGAGGTACGTGACCGCATAATTTTCTAGTGCATGAAAAAACGATGTCGCGGAACGTGGCATTATGTTTTCTTTTTGCAACTTCGTAATCCTTCCTGTTCAATTTATTCCCGGAAGGAAGTGATTACTTCTCGCGATAAATTGTTATTACAGGCACATGCATGAGGCGCAGGAAGGTCGAGGATAGAGAAGAACCTCTATTACTTCACGTTCTCCTGGATGGCAAAATCGTTGTAATGACCGGAAGTCTTATCGTGCCCGCGACCTCATGATCGAGTAAAGTCGGTGAACGAGCAGAGAAATATATTAAAGCGCAAGATTGTTATCTGGACCCCTGTGTAGGTGCAGACCTTGTCGTCGTTCTATTATCTAGTATACAGTCTACCAATGAATGAATGGATAAATTACCAAAGCTGTATCTAGGTTTAATGTTACCTATTTTCTAGAAAATAAGGTTCCAAATTTACAGAATCAAAGGTGTCGGAGCTGTTCTGAATGTGTCTACTATAATTTTATATTTTACATAAAAATGTGACAAAAATTGCTTTTTCTATCAAAGATTATCCAAAAATTGTAACATTCAAGCTTAAAAATGGCACTACCGAACCTATCAAATTCAAAATTTAATAATAACTGTACTGTTGAGACACAATGTACATATATAGAAACAAAAGGATTGATCGAGTGCTTGCGAGAAAGCGATCCCTCTGGTGGCGAGTGTGGAGGTGTCGCCACAACCAGTTCGTTACAGTACATGGTAGCTATTAAGCGTAACCACTTCGTAAAGCCATTGCAAAATTAACACTACATTTTCTTGGGGTAATTATTTACTTTAGTGATTCCTCACCGATTTCGATGACCTTGAAATATGTTGTCAAGGTCACTGTTATGAATAGTTTTTCTTTATACATGTTACAGCCGCTCGCCCTTTGTTTTCGAGATATTTGCAAAAATAATTTTATGTCTGAATTAGCCTCTGGTTGAGTTGGAGATAAAATATTATACTTTATTCTTTACTATTATTACTATTATTGTTATTATTAACAGAAATTGGAAAAATTTCTGCCATTATATCAAAAAATGCAGGTATTCTTGTATTGAAATCATATTGTCGTCGAAACAAGAACTCAGCTATGTAACCGACATAATGCTCTTTCAAATAATGTATACTGTGTCAAGCTAATATCGAATAATACTAATAAAGAAAATCTAACCCAGACCTAATTCATTATATTAGTTACTAGGTAGAATAGTTAGGTTTGGGTTAGGTCTGGGTTAGATTTTCTTATACCGGCCGCCGTCAGGCGGCCGGCTACTCAAATCGAATTTTTAAGCACACCCGTTATACGCATCCATTGCCGGCCGCCTCGATGTATCTATAGAAACAATAAACAATCGGCGATTCAACGCTTACACACACGCTGCCACAGGCACGTACGTATAGACGGAATTCATTGTAGTGGGAGCGATCTTTTTGGCGAAAAATCTCGGAAACTAAGGCCGAGCGGCGGTAATATGTGTATAGAAAAAATGTTCATAACAGTGACCTTGACAACATATTTCAAGGTCATCGAAATCGGTGAGGAATCACTAAAGTAAATAATTACCAACCTCAAGTTCGTTACTATTCCTTTTGAATTCAGTATTTTTTTTATAAATTTTACTTAAATCTTTAAATTCACCCATAGGATATACTAATAAAGTTTGAACACTGAAACCTGGAACACTCTCTACATATACTTTTGTAATTAATAAGGTAAAACTATTTAAAAAAATATTCCACAGAAATCGTTTGGGTACCTACAGTAATTAAAGGGTTACACCAAAAAAACCAATCCGTTTAAACGATTCTGTTTCTTTGAAAAACGTAAATGGTTTATACTTTGCTAAAGTCTCTCGAGTACCTATCGTTGCTGGATGTATTTAAAAAATGCGCAAAGCGATACAAATGTTTGGAAATGTTGCAAATAACGGCTCTATTTAATATGAGAAAAGTTGTAAGTAATGGTATAAATTTTTACCTTCAAACATACCCCAGATATGACTTCATAAACTACGAATAAGCTTGAATTTTCTGTGGAACATACTCGCAACACCAAATTTTTAACGAATTTTATATTTGTTTCAGTCACGAACCTTGTTTCACTATGTTAAACCGTACGCAATTCGTCATTTTTTCATCGTAGAAAAATTTGTAGTGTTTTCTCAGCCGCAAATTCGTAGGCACTTTTTTGGTTAATCTTGGCTACACGTTTACAGAGATAATTTCTTAATTCTTAGACAGTTACACGAGGATTAAATTAACTCTCCGAGCTGGAAGCTTACCGACTTCCGTTTTATGCAGTATTTATTACTGGCAACTACCATCGGTATTTATTACAGCCAGGGGACTACTTAAGAATTAATTCCGTCTCGAGAAGGATAGAGAAATTAGAATGCACAATTGAGTCTCTAATTTACTTTGAGGTCTGAAATTTGCAACTCCAGGGTTGAGCGTATAATCACTACATGCCTTGTCGTTAATACGTCATGCGTAAATATAAACGAAACGCGAAGAATGTTTTTGATTAAGTCTTTTAATTAATGTCTCCTGACTCAAATTTGAACGTTGAACTGAACATTCAATTGAATCAAATCGTACAATTAATACAATAAATTTTTATTTTGTTTTATCAAATTTTCAGGTAATAAATTCAACATTATTAAAATAGAAAAGGTAATATTAATAAATGGAACAGTATACAGTATGTATATTATAAAGGAGTAAGTACGAATCAGTCTAATTTTTCATTCACTTTTGTAATGGAGATTGTACACTAAATGTGTTATAAGGAGTAAGAAAGTAAGATCAGTCCTGGCAGTAACTGTAGATCGTACTGGATCAGACATTTTAATAATTTCTTTAAATCAACTCTGCAATTGAGAATAAATAAATATTATTCGATAATACTACATTATTTTTAAACAGCTGGTGTTCATTTTGTATACATTCTGTGTTACAAAAGTGAATTAAAAGTTAGATAGATACATACTTATTTCTTTATAAAAAGGAAAATTTACTTACGGTTTACATTTTTTTGTTTGTTAATATTATTTTACTACATTTGGTAATATTATGTTAATACCAGTGGTTTCACATTTATGGTACATGTTTTTTATTTTACGTGTTTGTAGAATTAATTTATAATATTCTGGAGTAGGACTACATATATTAATACTGTTAAATATTTTTAGTAAATAATTATCTTAAATTGACAATAAATATTTTTGTGACACAGGAAATTTATTTCATAAAAATCATTTAACAATTCTATGATTAATTTATTTCTCACAGATAAACCGACGATATGAATTAATTTTTTAAAACGTATAAAGAAATACGTATCATCTCCAAAGTATAAATATTTATTTTCAATACATTTAAAGAACATATTGTTTAACCCTTAAAGAAAATTGTTTTTAATTGCATTACTTTTAATTAAACACCTGAATCACAGTAATATAAATTACTAAAAAGTACCCGACCTAAGGTTAAAAACATTTTGAGTAATCAAAATCATATGAATGAAAGGAACTACTTGAAGCGACTAGAACAATATTATGGTTTTACATTTCATTTAAAATTTAAAAATTAAGTTTAAATACGTGGTGTTTCACGCAACTGGGTCGAGTGATAGTGTTAAAAAAGTAGAAGTTAGAAGGAAAGTTTTATAATGAAAAATTAAATAGTTTCAAGTAATCACTTGGTATATAAGCCATGCCCATAAATGATGCTATTCAAAGATTTTACGGTTTTCTGTATTTATTTAAATGGAACTGTGGCGGCCAAGGCGCCACATACGCCTTAGCCGTTCGAAGCCGCTACAATGTATGGTTGCACACGAGACGATGGTTGCACACGAGACGATGGTTGCACACGAGACGATGGTTGCACACGAGACGATGGTTGCACACGAGACGACCAGAGCCGCGTGAGCCGAAAAGCCGTTGTCGTCGTCTCTGACCGTCTTTTGTTTTTGAAGGCCTCTTGGTACGGTGGCGATGATGGTACCAGAGAGTCGAGCGTAACCCGCACCACGAGTCACGTCGTTGTACGACAGCAACAATAAAATTGTGCGGAACGGAACAGAGCGGAGTCATTATCTTCCCGATCCCACATTGGTGACCCCGACGTGATCTCGCCGCGCAAGTAAAGTTTTTTTTAAGAAAATTTGGACATTTTTTGTATACGGACAATATTAGTTAGTGTAGAGAAATAAGTGTATAGTGTTAAGGACATAAGAAAAGGACACGGTCTGACAAATAGTAAGCGCGGTGTGTGTGTGCGGTGAAACTATTTTTTTTTGTGACTAAGACTGGTAAAATGACTGACCCTAACGTTAACGCAGGGACATCCGCGGGTGTGCCGTTGGCAGTTGATCGCGTCGCTGTACGGATACCCGAGTTTTGTCCGGGAGACCCGGAGATGTGGTTTTCAATGGTAGAGAGAAGTTTTGAGGTATCCAATGTAACGTCGGAGACCACGAAATTCGGGTACATTCTCGGCGCGTTAAGTGCGCGACACGCCGCGGAAGTAAGAGACATTATCATGAATCCCCCGGCCGCGGATCCGTACACGACGCTAAAAAATGAGTTCATTCGCCGGCTTAGTGCGTCGCAGGAACAGAAAACGCGGCGGTTATTGGAACACGAGGAAATCGGGGACAGAAAACCGTCCCAATTTCTTCGTCACCTGCGCGGATTGGCCGGTACGGCTTTTTCGGACGGTGTATTGCGGACGCTTTGGATGGGCCGACTACCTGCTAATATGCAGGTGATTTTAGCCACGCAGCGGGACACCCCGCTGGATAAGGTGGCAGAGTTGGCAGACGCTGTTGCGGATACGATGACACCGCGGGTACACGTCACGGAGGCCGCGATTACGAGCGTATCTGCATCCTGCCAAATACCCCCGCCGGGCCCGAGCATCGAGGCCATGTTAAACATTAAGATGTCACAATTGGCTCTTTCCTTGAGGCAGGAAATTTCTGCCATCCGTGAATCCTTGGTGGACCAGGGGCAATCTTCCCGTCGCAGGTGGACCCACCGAAATCATCCAAACTCGCGCTACCGCAGACGATCTCTATCGCGATCGCGAGAGCGGCCCGCGGGAGGACAAATGGACCATCAAGGGAAATGCTGGTACCATTGGCGGTTCGGTCCGGCCGCGCAGAGGTGCGTTGCACCGTGCAATTGGAACGCCACGGATCAGGGAAACGACCTGGGGAGTCGTTGATGGCGGCCAGCGACACAAATCCAGCATCACGCCGCCTCTTCATCTTAGACAACAGCTCGAAGACGGAATTTTTAGTAGATACCGGGGCCGATTTGTGCGTTTTTCCGCGCCGCCTGCTAGGCGGATTGCGAGAAAGATCGGAGTACCAGCTGGCGGCGGCGAATGGGAGTGTAATTAACACCTACGGGACAGTGTCGTTAAACCTGCACCTCGGCCTACGACGGGATTTCGTGTGGCGATTCGTGGTTGCGGATGTTACAAAACCCATAATCGGGGTAGACTTTCTCGATCACTTCGATCTTATGGTGGACATCCGCAATCGTCGCCTCGTCGATCGGACCACGTCGTTAACGGTCCGCGGAACACGAGCCGAGGATGAAACGCCGTCGGTGAAGACAGTAGCAGGGACTACCGTTTACCACCAGCTCCTGATGCAGATGCCGGAACTTACACGGCCTAGCGGCACCCCGATGAGGACTACGCACCAAACGGTGCATTACATCGAGACAACCCCTGGACCACCCGTTTCCAGCAAGCCGCGGCGGCTTGCACCGGACCGGCTCAGGGCTGCCCAGAAGGAGTTCGACGCGATGGTGAAGATGGGCATCGCTTGTCCTTCGAAGAGCGCGTGGTCAGCACCCCTTCATATGGTTCCGAAGAAGGGCGAAGAAGCTTGGAGGCCTTGCGGTGACTATAGAGCGTTAAACGCACGGACAATTCCCGACCGATACCCCGTGCGTCACATTGAGGATTTTGCGCAACAACTGAGTGGCAAAAAGGTATTTTCCACAATAGATCTCGTCCGAGCTTATAATCAGATTCCGGTTGCGTCGGAAGACGTCGGAAAAACGGCCATTACAACGCCGTTCGGGCTTTTTGAATTCCCGTACATGTCGTTCGGGTTACGAAATGCCGCGCAAACATTTCAGCGCTTTATCGACGAAATTTTACGCGGTTTCGATTTTTGTTACGCGTATATAGACGACATTTTGGTCGCCTCAGAATCCCAAGCCGATCACCTGCGCCATTTAGAATTATTATTTAAACGATTAAAAGATTATGGCATTGTTGTTAATCCGAATAAATGCACGTTCGGACAGGAAGAAGTTAAATTTCTAGGCTATCGGGTAAATGAAAGCGGCACTCAACCTTTGCCCGGCAAGGTACAAGCCATAAAGTCATTTCCCCTTCCGAAAAACGCGAAGGATTTGAGGCAGTACTTGGGAATGCTTAATTTTTACCGCCGTTTTATCCCAGATGCCGCTCGCTTTCAAGCACCCTTGAACGACCTTCTAGCCGGCAATTTAAAGGGCAAGACCTC
The DNA here is from genome assembly GCF_013123115.1 of Colletes gigas. NCBI lineage: Eukaryota > Metazoa > Arthropoda > Insecta > Hymenoptera > Colletidae > Colletes > Colletes gigas. The sequence goes on along the minus strand of NW_025106651.1, from coordinate 3,959,259 downwards.
GATAGCCTGGACTTCGGAAGCGCGTCAGGCTTTTGAAAATACCAAAAATAGTTTAGCAAACGCAACCCTGCTTTCTCATCCTGCGGTCAACGCTCCGTTGTCGGTTACCTGCGACGCTTCTGATTACACCGTAGGAGCTGTTTTACATCAGTGCGTCGGCAACGAACGACAACCATTAGCATTCTTTTCTAAGAAATTAGGATCTGCCGAAAAGAAGTATTCAGCTTACGACCGGGAACTACTTTCTATCTATTTAGCAATAAAACATTTCAAACATATGCTCGAAGGCAGACATTTCACGATTTTTACAGACCATAAACCCATAACTTTCGCTTTCAAACAGAAATTAGATAAATGCTCTCCTCGACAATTCCGATACCTAGATTACATTGCGCAATTCTCTACAGATATTCAACATATTTCCGGTAAAGACAACGTCGTTGCCGATGCACTGTCCAGAGTGGAAACGGTTAACCACTCGATTAATTTCGAAGAATTGGCAAAATCGCAAGCCCAGGATGAGGAGTTGCAGCGGTTGTTGAATAGCGAATCTAGCCTGCGATTACGTAAAGTCTCGTTGCCTGGCACGTCTTCCGAAATTTTTTGCGATATTTCGACTAAGAATGTAAGACCTTATGTCACCCCTCCTTTCCGACGTGCAGTTTTTAATATGTTACATGTATTATCACATCCAGGTATTAACGCGACGATCAAGCTCATAACGCAACGTTATGTTTGGCCGTCGATTAAAAGAGATGTTCGCACGTGGACACGTTGCTGTATACCGTGCCAAAGATCAAAAATTTCCCGTCATGTGACTGCACCATTGGCTACATTTGTTAAACCTTCTGCGCGATTCGAACACATTCATTTAGACATAGTAATTTTACCGGTGTCCGAAGGTTTCAGGTATTGTCTGACCTGTGTAGACAGATATACGCGGTGGCCGGAAGCCTTCCCCATGGTCGATCAGGAGGCCCAAACCGTAGCTCGAACCTTTTATGACGGTTGGGTAGCGCGGTTTGGTGCTCCCGTACGGATTACCACCGATCAGGGTAGGCAGTTCGAATCCAAATTATTTTTTGCGCTGAACAATTTAATTGGATCCACACGCCTTCGCACAACGGCGTATCACCCAGCGGCCAATGGGATGGTAGAGCGTTTTCACCGACAGCTCAAGTCGGCTATAAGGTGCCACGGATCCGACAGGTGGACAGAAATACTTCCGACGGTTCTACTCGGTATTCGTTCCGCCTGGAAAGAAGACCTCGGCGCTACCTCAGCGGAATTAGTTTATGGCGAGCCATTAAGATTACCGGGAGAGTTCTTGTCTTCGCATTCAGCGGAAGGCACAGAAAATGCTTCCGATTTTACTAATAGACTACGCAACCATTTTTCTAAATTGAGTCCCTCTAATGCTTCACGCCATTCCGTTAATCGTACATTCGTTTTCAAAGATCTTAGCAGTTCAACACATGTTTTCATCCGAACAGATTCAGCCAAAACTATTTTACAACCCGCTTATGAAGGTCCATACGCCGTAGTGCGCCGAGGCGAAAAAACATTTACAATAAACATTAGAGGTAAGGAAATAAATATATCAATTGAAAGGCTAAAGCCTGCTTATATGTTAGCAGAAAACAGACCGGATCCCGTGAGCATAGAAAATCAGCCGGTCACACAAACAAACGTACCTGACAATGCGCCGGTTATACAGCAACGTGTTACGCGTTCAGGTAGACGCGTACGTTTTCCCGAGCGATTTCAAATTACGCGGTAGTACTTAAGGCTTGCGCATTATTATAATAAGTATCATATACCATTTATTTTTTTCCATCACTTTTATGTACTTTCATGTATTTTTAGGTATTACGTATTATATATTAAACTCCATGTAAATTCCTTTTTTTTTCAACTCTGTTCAAATACTGTAATGTAAATCTTAGTTAGGATAACGTATTTTATATAATAGAGTAAATGGTAGTGGTAATGTAGTCGGTCAATTTTTCGTAATTGTGCCAATTACTGGCAGGGGGGGTAGTGTGGCGGCCAAGGCGCCACATACGCCTTAGCCGTTCGAAGCCGCTACAATGTATGGTTGCACACGAGACGATGGTTGCACACGAGACGATGGTTGCACACGAGACGATGGTTGCACACGAGACGATGGTTGCACACGAGACGACCAGAGCCGCGTGAGCCGAAAAGCCGTTGTCGTCGTCTCTGACCGTCTTTTGTTTTTGAAGGCCTCTTGGTACGGTGGCGATGATGGTACCAGAGAGTCGAGCGTAACCCGCACCACGAGTCACGTCGTTGTACGACAGCAACAATAAAATTGTGCGGAACGGAACAGAGCGGAGTCATTATCTTCCCGATCCCACAGAACTATATATTGTTTTATACCTCAAATCAATCAGCTTCAAACTTTGGATCTATTTTTGTAAGTTGTACGCTCATGTATTATTATTAAACTATTTATTTTTTGGATGGTTTTGCTTAAAAAATTGTATATACATTAGTAACACTGATTTATGTTATGTACATTTAATTTTAATTTCTACTTATGATAAAAATACTATAAAACATAAATTTCATATATTCAAGCAACATTTTTCCTACCTTTGTAAAAAAATTTTCTGTAAGGAAAAGTCTGGACTTGAATTTATGTGTTTCCATAAAATTAATTTGAAAGGAACATTTTATTTTGTAATGGTGTGACTAGTTCTCTTAAGATATATTTAATCATTCAGAAATTATGAATTTAATCCGATTTTCTCCAGTGGGCCTGGGAGAAGATTCATAACATGAATCGATGACGACCACATAACAAATTCTTGCAGAGCTTAAAATTTAGAGATTGTAGTTTCGAAAGTGTATTGGGTACACACGTGTAAATATGTACCCGTGAATTATTTCACGTATGTATATACGTGTATCCACGTGTGGTATTTCACGTGTATTAATTCAAGAAATTTTTATAATATGTATCGATATTAATTTACGGATTCGGAATATGATTCCATACATATCGAAATAAAAAAACCAGCGTATTAATACTTTTTATATCAAAATGGAAAACTAATTCAATAAACTTTGTTCATAAAAATGATATTTTATTTCATATTTATATTTAAACTTCGATATTCTGAGAATTACATGAAATTACATTAAAATAAAAAAGTATTAATTCTCGTGTAATTAAATACACGTGTATATATAACATACGTGAAATAAGAATCTCTACTCTAAATCCTGTTTCCCAAATGATGTATCATAAAAAGCAATAATAAAGCCTGTAACACTCTTTATTTTCGCGTGTTACGGAATATAGCCACCCCCGCTCCAATTAGGATCGAGCATGGTCGAGGAGTGACCTGATTAACGTGGGTGGCTTTACGTACTGGCATAAATACGGGCCCCGCGCGCCCCTAAAAGCAGGCTACCCTGACTGACAATGAGCGAGAACAGAGGCGCCAACACGGTAAAGCCAAATTCTATTTTACAAAGGAATTCTTTCAAGGACAAGTGTTAGAACGAACAATCCCCCGATTTTTGCAACGCGTACAAAATCTGTCAACCTTTTGTTAAAATAAACTCTGACGGTTGAAAGAGAAACTGAACATCTTTTACCATCCACGATTCTGTGACCGCGGTTTGCCCCGCTACGAGCCTCTATTACGTCCTGAAAATACTCGACGCTCTGGCCGGCGAACATATTCCCGCATTCCGCCCGTAGGACTCGTATATTACCGCTGATAACGTTGCTCGCATACGTCCAAAGAAGTGTTTATACTACTTTATTAGTTGCGCGGTTAACGTTCGAGCTGCATTCTTGTCGCGTACGTCGCGACAATTTTGAAATTATTGCATCACGACGGAAAAGTATAAAAATGCTAGTTTTGGATTAATAATAAAATAGTTTATTATTTCGGCTGTGATTGCACATCACAGTTATAGTGAAGCGCGGTATTGGTCTTCACGGCAAGGAATTTTACAATAATGTCCTTTTCGTTGCTTGCAGTACAGCTAATTCCATAAGTATTCGTACCTTCATTGCTTATGGAAGAAATTTGTTGAAATCAAACGATGGATATAAGATTCTGCAATAAACTTTATGCTAGAAATGAATACATGTATAAAGGTTATTTATACCAAATTATAACAAAATTTATTAACCAATAACAAAAATATATTGATTTTACTCTAGATAGTATGTAATAACAGTCCACAAAAGTATTCGTATTTCCACAGTTCACAGTCGGTTTAGTGAGCGCCAACAAAGTAGTCTAGTTCGAAATTGTGTCAAAATAACATCAATAATCAGAAAAAAGTCGAAAGAAGTCCGAGACTACTCTAGAAGAGCATCTAATAATTTTGAAATTCCAACAAGAAGGCAAAAGTTATGTTGAGATAGCATAAATAATGGGCAGAAGTAAATCAACTATCCAATTCATCATTAAACGGAGAAAAGCAAGTGATAGTTTTTTAAATAACGAACGTACTGGAAGACCAAAGATTATAACAGTTCGAGAAAGAAAAACTATAACACATGAAATGCAACGAAATCCTCAACTTATTGTTAGTTCAATAAGAAGGTGTCTGTTGAAATTTGTCGAAGAATATTCAGAAGTGAAAATTTTCATGGTCGAACACCGAGAAAGAAGCCCTTCGTTAGTAAAATGATCAGAATTCGTGTGGGTTTTCAATTAGCTACTGATTTTTGTTGCAAGTTCTAACAAGGAAAGGACCCTAACTGTTCGACTTTCTGGCGAATGGTCAATGTCATTGTTATAGGGATACGAAATTTTAAAAGCGTTTTTCTCGAAAGTGTGTTTACCAGAATGATCTCCATGGTATCTCAATATCAATTTGACCAATTGGTTTGAAATTTCAGATGCATACTCAGACATAGTTCACTGTATATGTGTTATAACTACCCTTAGTGGCTGGAAGCGTCAGAGTGGGGAAGAAAAATTGGGTGTGATTTGAAGTCATTGGTAAATGGGGAAAAATGTAGGCTGGGACTTAGGAAGAAGAGTGGAGGTATGGATGAGACCGTTTTAGGGAAAGGAAAGTCAAGTAAGAGGTCATCGGGGTGGTTGCAAACATTAAACCTAAATATGGGGTGGTCGAACAGCGCCTCTAAATACTTGGCTGACATTTGGCTTTAAGAATACCATTCGCCTAGGCGACGAAAATAAAAGGATTCGTTTAGGAAGAACTGGCCCACGAAGGATGGGCAAACTTCTGATTTGCAAATAAAATCACCTCCTATTTTTGAACTCGGTATTTAATCGAGCCACAGAACCGGGCGAACTCAGTTACAAATTACAGCTACAAGCCAGTTATAGCCCGGGCCACGATATAGCGAAATCGTAAACTCGAGTAGATGTGAAAGTTTACACGTTTCAGCTCCCGGAACAAGTGAATTGACAGAAATGTGAGCAGCTAAGGGCCTTAGATAGTTACATCAATTACAAGCGAACTGTTGGATGACCAACACGACCATACAAACACCACTCAGTCACATCACAAACATTACTTACCCAAACATCCTAATCACGATTTCTAATCCTTACGCATCCTGAACCTTGCACCTTTTCTGAGTCACACTGCCCCTTGACCATCGTTCCTACCTCTAGCTACCTCCAGCAATAGTATATAAAAGATTGCAATATTGAAGAATCGTCAGAAAGAGTCTAGTACTTAGTCGACCTAATACAAGTTGTACGAGTTTCTTAAGAAAATAAAGTGTTGTCAATTCTAGTGGAATCCAACAGAACAGTTACCAGAATATAGAAGAGAATGCAAGTTTGAACGGAGTAGATTTCAAGAACTTTTACAAACCATTGTTACAATTCTTGTTAACACGTTATCTTTGTATATATATTTGTTAATAAGTTAATGTGTTTGGAAATAGGTATTATAGTTATCTATTTGCTACATAAATCGGCTTCACAAACTTTGTGGGAGCCAACAACCACGACTCGCCTCGCAAAGACCGAAGGTCTCCTAGGTCCGAACACGTAGGGCTACCCTAAATCATCTATTGCATCGCGACGGGACGCTCGAGGGTTTCGCAACAATCCTAATTACGCGAACGCGGTAATAAATTCGAACGATCGCGGGGGAAATGTAAAAAACGAAGGACGATTTATCGATGGAAGACCAGGACCCTGAGACATCCGCGTTTAAAGGAAAGGCTCTGGACGCACCTAAGGCGGAAGTATTTGGTATAGAGAATGCAACAGGCACGACAAGGGGTAGTCCGTTGTGCTATATCTATAGTGGTTGGTCGGTCGGTCGGACGATCGGCACCTGGCTCGAATCGCAGCGATGATTTTCCAGCCTCCGAGCCCATCCCCTTTTTGTTTGCTTTTCTTTCCCCAGGGCGTGGCGCTCAACAGGCTTGGCATCGAGCCAACTTTCAGCCTTTCTCTCGTTCTCTTTTTCTACCTTCGGTTCCCTTCGTTTCTCTTCGTTTCGGACCAGCACAATGACGACGAAGAAAGGACGAAAGAGCTAAGGGCGCACCAACACTATCGACCGTTCTTCCAATACACCGTTTCGCATTATTATTGTATTATACTCGGGGAACATTACGCCTACACATACCGCGCACGCCGCATTTCACGGACCTATTGCTGGACTTTAGCTCGCATCGGATACAACCGGATGTCTGTACTTATGCACGCGTTTACGCAGTGCCGCTAACGAACTTCCTGTTACTCGCGCAGCTTCCCTCTCAGGATTGACCCCGACACGAAACACTTACACGGAACGTAATTAAAGTTATACCACCGAAATAGGCGGAGTTTCGTTCGGCGAAGATGCAGCAACGAAGAAACTATTGCGGAATGACTAGGTGGTTACAGTGGGTGTAAAAAGTATTCGTTCAATGACTAATTATTATCATTAAGCATTACAGCATTATCCTACTTCATACAAAAATTAACTTAACTACTTTAATACTTTATTCATTGGTCGTCAAATAGTACTATCGTTTATTATATTATTTAAATATCGTTGAACAGCTTTTACAGTACGAATAGCAGTATTATCTGGTTAATGCATTGATATTTAAATCAACTGTGTCTGAAAACTGTTTGTCTCTAACATTAATGACTGCACAGTTATTTGAAAACAGTTATTCCTGGTAAATCATTCTACGTACAGCATATGTGACTGTCGCCTACTTCTTCGTGATAAAAGAATTAATTAATTCCAGCTGTTCCGTACAAAGCTAATAAACCTTTCTTGTTACCGCGAAATCTGATTTCGCTATGATTTTATTCTACTAATGCGTGTTTCTGCGAAAACGAAGGACTCACGAAACGTCCAGTAGCAATTGGCGCCGCCTTATCGGCCGTCTTATCGAGATTACTTATCGAAAGGAGTTGGCTCGACAGTTAGCGTGCTTCTTACTGAGCCACTCAAAAATCCTCCTCGACCTTACCTTTCGAAATGGATATTCGCAATTTCTTAGAATAGGGATTGAGAACCTACGGCCTTTCTGAAACATTCGGAGCAGCCCTCTGCATATTTTGTGAATTTGTATTTTCGTCGATTACGAACTATACATTCCCAAACGGTGTGTATTTTAATTAATCAAACATTTAGAAATTGTTTAATATCTTCTTCTTTTTCTGAGTTTTTTTCGTTGCATCGACATTTGAGTCATTAGCGACGGTATACGGTGGGGTTATTTTATAAATTAATGTTAAATTTTGTACCATAGTATCTTTGACGGATTTCAAGGTATTTGGATGTTAGGACTATATCTGGTTTAATTAAATAACTTCGTCTTTGTTGGTCGAATCCTCTTGTTTATTGTTGTTAGTAATGTGAGGTAGACTTGCTTTATAGAAAATATAGTCATGTGCAATTTTTGTGGACATTTCTTAATCTGAACATTTATATTTCTTTATTAGTAGTGATACTAATATATATCAGCATAAAAAAATGTTATATTATATACAGGGTGTTTGGCAACCCCCGGGAAAAATTTTAATGGGAGATACTAGAGGCCAAAATAAGACGAAAATCAAGAATACTAATTTGTTGATAGAGGCTTTGTTAAAAAGTTATTAACGTTTAAAGTTCCGTCCATATTGAATTTGTTTCTAGAAATTTTTAAATTTTGTCGAAAAATTTCACACCTTCTCGAATTTTTTTCTCGAAAGTGGATAGGATTTCGAGGGTATGTCTAATGACCAAAAATGATTGTAATTGATCCTCGCAATTGAAAATAATTTTTTCAGAACGATTTGAAATTTTTTTTTTGCCGAAAAATTTAAACACTACCCTGTCGATTTTTCTTAAAAATTTGTTTTCCATTTTTAATAAATTTGTTTGACACTCTACAGAAAAGGTGTCTAAAATTTTTTTTGTAGGTACCCATGGGTTCTGCTTCAAGAAAGAATTTCAATGAGATACCTTTACTACTGTAGGAGTTATGGCCGTTTGAAAATTGGACCATTTTTATGGGGTTTTTCTAATTTTGCGGAGTCAAGGAACAACTTCTCGAATATTTTTGGAATTTCTACATATTCTACACCAAAATACGCTTTGTTTGCCGTTGGAAATATTAAAATCCCCCAATCCGTTCAGAAGTTATGACATTTTAAAGATTCGCATGTAATTTCGAGGATGCATTTCTAACCTCACATTAGATTTTCGGTCTGGAATTTTTTTCTCGAAAATGCGTAGGATTTCGGGGTATGTGTATTCACCAAAAATGATTGTAATTGAGCGCCACAACCAAAAATAATTTTGTCAGAATGATTTGAAATTTTTTAATAACTTATTAATGAAGCCTCAGTCAAGAAATTGATATTCGTCTTATTTTGGCATCTAGAATCCCCTATTAAACTTTTTCCCAGGGGTGGTCGAACACCCTGCATATTATCTATATGAAATCTTGGTTGGGGTTAGGGTGGTCCTTGTTTTTCTATATTCGATTTCATTCGATCGCAACTCCATAAATTATAAAACTTGATGGAAAAATGATCTGTGCAAAATTTTAGCATGCTCGAATGAAGGAGACCCATGTCTCATTTGAATCAAAATTTTGAAACTTCCACGAATTTATGATTATCTTCCTATTTTATTTATGTGTAGTCTCTTTGTATAAAGATTTGTCAATATTGTGTAAGATTAAAAAAATTTAAAGGACACTTATGGTATCTTACACTAGAATGTGCAACACTGTTATTTTTCGATCAAACTATACGTAATGATTACTTTCTTACTTTATATGTGCGTGTCAAATTGTTATCTTTTATTCATATAATTATTTTTCTACGCAAAGAGTAATTTAGCAATTAAATTTGACGATTTTCAATATAATATATAAAACTATACATAAATAGTACCATCAAATATGTAAAAACTGATATTTTTATTAAAAAATATCCTCGAACACTTTTACGAACAGATTATAAATAGAATGGGAAGATAACCGTGAAATCGTCAAAAATTCAAAAATTCGATTCAAACGTGGAATGAGCTCCTTTTATCTAATCACGTTAAAATTTTGCACAGATCATTTTCTATTCACGGATCATCGAAACATGTCTATCCTTTAGGAAGGTTCGTAAACGACTGTGAAAATTATAGTGTTGGTAAATCAGTTCCTGTAAACATAAAGACCAAAACGAACAAATATCCCATTGTGATGAAGTTTAATCCTTTTTCTCTGTCCACTTAAAATAAATAGAGATTTAATATTGTACTTGATATGAATAAATGAATATTTTTTTATAAACAAGGTCACCGACAATCTAATATACGACTCACGTTACCTTGTTACGAGCAACGTTGCGAGTAATTAATCTTTTATATTCAAAATTATAATAATTATTAAGCTTATAAATTAAATATGTCAACTCTCAATGTAGAGACTTTTAATATATAGGGTGCTCCAAGTATTTTTGAGGATATTGAAAGACAAACTTTTTTGTGTGCTGGTATTATAAAGTGCAATTACAAGAGTCAAATGTAATTGAGGATACAATTTTATAAGATTAAACGAATTTTTTTTAATTTAAGAAAAGTTACTAAAAAATTTTTATTTCTAAGTTTGCCTCGGTGGTAGTGTCCAGCGTGAATTCGCAGGATGTGAATAACAGAGTCATTGAATCTTATCAATAGGCTGCAGATGTTCATATCATTATGGGAAATTTTAATTATCAAAAAACTACAAAATGCACTTAATATGCAAAAATATAAAAAATACTTAAAGTAAGATATGAATTATTATCTTTAGAGATTGAGACAACCCTCTACAAAACTCCCATTTCATTAATTCTATTAATAAAAATATGAATTCGCATAAAGACCCGCAGTCTACTTATGAACAATCCTTTAAGCGATACATTGTAAATGGAAGAGTGTGTATATCACACAAAACTATAATTGTTGAAAATTGATCGTTGTTTAGTGTCAAACAAAACAACAATCAATAATACTCAGCAGAATAGTATAAAATTCATGCTGAATGCTAGTTTACAATTCGTCTGTGCAAAGAAAAATGTAAAAAAGAATCTTTTATATTTTTTTAAATATTAAATAATGGTTTTTAACCTAAAGAATTACTACCTTCAAGGAAATTTGAAATTCGAGTTTGTCACAACTTATACCCCCCTTCCTCCCAAATTATAATCTCTCAAAAACAATGTAAATTGTAAACAATGAGAATGATTCTAATGACAAAATTTCATCGCATGTCGGAAGTACATCGTGCAGCCAAAAAAGAACTTTGATTGCAAGTTTCTGAAAGCGATGTATTTTCTGGTCTAGAATCAGATAGAAGATGACATAGATGATAGAAGTCAAATTATTTCTGGACGAACACTGAGGTATATTTCTCGTAAAGTTGATGGACAATAATTGCAAACTGTGTCACGAAATAATAGTGTTACTAAATATAATGAAAACAATGTGCCCATTGATAAATACTTTCGTCTTTTTATCAATACCGAAATTAATAATATTTATTATCATGTATGTAGGTAAAAAGACAAGAAAAATTTATAGTAAAGAATCATGGAGAAATAAGAATAATGTTATTGTCATATAAATCGAGACAGCGTGGTGAAACTTACTAAAATTATAATTTTTAGGTAGAACATACATTTGAACCGAGAAATAATTTTGATATATTGATGTTAGTAGTAATAGATCATTCAATTAATACGTAAGCAATACATTTTCTTAGATCTATTAATAGGTTTTTAGCAAGAGAGGATTTATACAAAAATGGTGTCATGTTATATTTCCTCCACAGTTATTAACATATGAATCATATATTAACACTGCTAGTTATATATACATAGGTATGTTTTTTCTAATTCTGCTAAATGGTACTCAACATGATTATTTATTAGAGAAGATATAGAGCGTATTATTTTACATACAAAGTTAAATAAATAACCTAAAATTTATTTAAACGATTTTTTCAGAATTTATGTAACTAACGAATGTATATTAGATAAATAAAAAAACTACAAGAGGTAATTATTATTATTTATAAGCCAACTTTGCTCGAAATCTAATCAGATCTTGAGATGGGAATGTAGAACTTATATAAACAGTTTTATTAAAATACTTTCAGCTATATAAACGCAATTATTGTATATGTATATTTATAAAAAGTAGTTTCTTTTTTATTAAGTGTCAAAACGTGATTAGAATGTCTTAAACCGTATTTTTCTATAAAAAATTTAAAACATTTTTCTCCGATCACAATCCTTTTCTTCTTTATAGGTCGGAAAGTAAAAATTAGCTGCTCTTATCGATTTATCCATTACTCTATGATTGGTGTCCCATCCTTTTTCTAGTTTCGTTGGAGAAAAAAAACACGGAAAAACATCAAACAAATGATCTTCCTCTCGTTTACGGTTTCCTACAAACACATTAATTGAAAACTAGAGAGTCGTTGGTGAATAAAGAAAGTGCAGGTAATATTGGTGTTACAGCAATTTTCCATTCTGTAGTTAGCCAATGCTCGAAACCAAGTGAAATAGTATACCAGGACTTAAGTGTTCTTTATTTATTTATTGTCATACAATGTTTTGGTCTCTTCTGGAATTTTTTTCAAATGAAATACGTACAAAGTTTACTTTAAAAAAAGGTGTGTAATGCATTCATAGAAACGAAACATTGCTAGAAACGTGATATTAAAAAGTAAAAGTTAGTACATAAGAGTTAACTTGTTTACTGTTTAAAATATGGTATGTAATACAAGAATCGATGTAAATATTAATTTATATTTGGATGAGTATCGTCAAATACGATAGTTCACGTTAGATAGATTACTTTCAACATTTTCTGGCTTATACGAATCTTTAGGTTGGTTAATTTTTATGTTGTTTTCAGGCAACAATAGTGGTAGACATTTTAGTCGTTCAGCCCTGATAAATATTGTCAAAGGCATTCGAAACTCTGTTAATTTAAACCTGGTTTTATATCATTTTTGGTAATGGTAGATATTTTATTTTTTAATAAGCCCAAATATTCGATAAAAATTGTTATCTGAATAGCCAATAGGTTGCACATATTGTGATCCTAAAACAAACACATTTCAATCATTTAAAATTTCTAATTGTGATAACTGATCACAGCACTAGTGGAATGTGGGTATCACCACATCGAAGGTTGATACATAAGTTTTCTATTTTGTATTATATAATTATACAGGGTGTTCGGCCACCCCTGGGAAAAAATTTTAATGGAAGATTCGAGAGGCGAAAATAAGACGAAAATCAAGAATACCAATTTGTTGATTGAGGCTTCGTTAAAAAGTTATTAACGTTTAAAGTTCCGCCTGTAGAACGGCAATCTGCGAACAGCTGCTAATGGTTCTCACTCACAAAACTGTAAGGTTGTCGATACGCCAGTAAGTAGACTTCTTTCTCTAAAATCTCCCATTAAAATTTGATATGCCGGATAATTCGACTATATCTACATATGAAGTGATAAAAACGAGGAATATAACCGCAGACCCCTGGCCACGCATTATATTTGCGGTAAAGAATTTTGTTCTCAAAAGTGCGTAGGATTTCGGAGGTATATGTATTCACCGAAAATGATTGTAATTAACCCCTGCAACTGAAAATAATTTTTTCAAAATGATTTAAAATTTTTTTTTCGTCGAAAAATGTAGGCACCTAACCCCTGTCGATTCTTCATCAAAATTCGTTTTTTATTTTCAATAAATTTGTTTAACGCCCTATAGAAATGTTGTTTAATACTTTTTTGTAGGTATCCATGAGCTCTATTTCAGAAAAAAGTTTCACTGAAATATATTCACTATTGTAGGAGTGATGGCTGTTTGAAAATTGGAATGTATGGGAATACATAAAAAAAAACTAAAAAAAAAATGTTGACCCCTGTAGCTAAACACCACCCTACTGTACAATGCAGTGGATCAATTCGATCTATATCATATACTCGGGTCATTAACGTCCTTGACACAGGGGCACCTATTTCTTAAATCGTTATCTGATCGTTTCACCAGTTGCGTCTTCGAATAGGTAGGTCGCGCATGCATCATTTAACCTGTAAGAAGTTGCACACGCCAAACGCATGCCGCGATTCGCGGACAAAGTTGCGCGAGATCCTGACGAAAGAAACAGGCCGCCGAGTGACGCGGTGGGGATGGATTGTGCGAAAAAGTATCGAAAGAGGTTCGTGATAGATCGCGACGAGGCGACTTCAGAAAACGCGGAAACTCGTTAGACGGATTTCACGCCGGAATAAGGCCGCGTGCGACGGCGCAAAGTATCGAGCTATCGATTTCACGGCTCGTCCGATAAGGTAACCCACTCCCTTGCCGTATCTACCTTTATATCATCCTTCTCTCCTCGCCTCTTTTCTGCCTTCCCCTCCCCCTCCCCCTCCTCATCGTTGCCGTTCGTCTTCGACCATTCGACCTTTAGCCTGCCAGAACGATCTAAACTGTTTCAGTTATCAGCAGCGAGGACTTCTATCAGCGATTGTCGAAAACTACGAGGAAAATGGAGCTGGGTATACATCGTTAAATTTCGGCTTTTAAAACGGCGGAGGGGAGATGGGGAGAGTATTTGAGCAAATGCGTAATTAACGTATCGAGAATTCACTGAATAGCAGGGATATCGTTTTAAACGATGAAAAATGAGCAAGAATGTTGGGACCAGGTAGCATGTAATTATGAGCATTACATGAAAAGTATCGGTAAACGGTTGTTGCTCATGGTACGTTACAAATGGTGAGGGGCAAAGGAAGACGTAAGGCGAGTACTAGTTAAATGGAGGAAGCATACAGTGGCTCAGGAAAGTATTCGAATTCTTCCAATCTACATCGTTAACAAATAAGATACACTCATTAGGTTTAAGTTTTCTAAATAAGATAGTAAGTTAAGTCATGTAGGAGTCCCAAAAATGTATAAATAAATTTACAAAAAAATTTGTAAATTTTTTTTCGAACGTCACAAAAGTATTGGTACGCATAGAGAGCGTATTTCTAGCGAATGAAATGTAAACATTACACTTTAATAGATTCCGTGACATCGTGTAGTTCATACAGATTTCATAGAGTATAATCTTTCATAATTATTGTAATCATGAGCACGAAAAATTCAGAAACCAGTAAATATGAACGTGAATTAATATTGGAGTTGCATAATAAAAGTAAATCTTATTTTGAAATTACCAAATTATTGAAAAACAAAATAACAGAAATTTGGAATTTCATTGAAAGAAAGACAAGAGAAAAACTTGTATACAGCATGGAAAGCCGGCTGAGACCAAGATATTAACATCAAACAATTTAAGACATTCGTACGATCGAATACTTTTGTGATGTTCAAAAATGGTATGTTTATATTCAATGCCTTGTCAATCCTGTAAGTTGAAAGACTTTTTTTATAATTTCACTTATATATTCTCGAGACTGCTATGTGACTTTATTTACAATCTTATTTTTAAAATTTAATCGTGTGTATTATTTGTAAACGATGATAGATTGGAAGAGATCGAATACTTTAATACACTACTGTATGTATACTGTACAATTCTGTTTGTTGCTCGATCAACAGTCGCTCAATTCTTCTACAATAGTCCCTCGCTAATGTTAGCTACTTCTTCCCTCGATATTGTTCGCGAAGACATCCATACCAACTCCTGGAACCGCATCGACGAAGTAAACATCGTAAGCCTGGTCATCAAATGTTCATACATAAGACTAACAATAGTCCCTCGAAAACATGGAAAGCAAAATTTAAAAATAAAGAAGAAGAAATACATAAGGACCAGACGTTGAACGCACTAAAAAGATACAAAGCAATTAAAAATGTGATACAAACTAAACGTAACCATGTCTGTTTGCTAATAACTTCACTATTTTTAAATTGAGCTGCCATATCGTGCAATTTATTAGAAAGCTAGATCCTTAGATTTCTGAACGATTTTAGAATCTGTAGAATAGACAAAACTTGGGCATATCTCTCTATCTCAATCATCCTCAATGTTTTCAACTTTTTCCTGTAATACGATCAAGCCTAACGCAGAAAACAGTTAGTAATTCCAGAATGTTACCTCCCTCCCTCTCCAAGAAAGCGAACATTAACGAGGGATCACTGTGCTCCGTTCGCTTTCAACCAATGGACTCCTCTTATGGTGTTACGTCCCGACGAACGGGTCACTAGCCACGACTATTTGACACTTCCTTAGAGTCAGCATTGAATTCCTCTCTTTCTCAAGAGGTCTGTACGCGGTGGTCCGCGAAGTGGGTCAGTATTGTCATCAAATTCCTATCCTTTCTCAAGAAACTTGCACACGGAAGTCAGTGAAGCAAATTCATTACCTCAGCATGGGTTAAAAACCCAAAAATTAGGCTAGGCCGGGGCAGTCAGTTGTTAAATCGCGAAATGCGTGCTGATCTGTCCCGGTTAGTTTCGTAAAGCAGAGTTCGTCGATCAACCCGCGAAAGACTTAAGTTACCCGTCAACCACCCTCTGTTTAAAATGAATTACTATTATTATTATTATTATTGTTGTAAATCACACTAATCGTGACATCTCTTAGTAATGAATGTAAACTCTATGTAATGTGTCACGTGACCTCTGAATTATTCCATGATTCCGATTTCCGGCTCTGTACTGTTCTTCTCTCGCTTTCGTCTCGTCAGCCGAGTTGTAAACAGAACAGCGACTCTTTGTGTATAGTCTAAACTGTGTTAAATAAATTCCTATATTCTTACTAAGTGATTAGTGTATTCCCGAAAACTTAAGCTACGACCCGTTGTGCGAGGGGAAAGAGGAAAAGAAAGGGAGAGAGAGAGAGAGAGGACACAGTGCTAACCTAGTGAGCAGGAAAATTCGTAACCCATCTGTAACCCGTCAGCCAAATCTAAGATTTTCTGTTTAACGAAATATATACAATTATATATGATGTATATATGACAATTTCGGTTTCATTTCGTTTCTTTTCCTTAATATACATTTTCCCAATCTTGTCTTCAACGAGCGAGGAGTTTCTATAAACTCAGATCAACTCCGACCCCATATACTTTCCTTGGAGAACTCGAAGGAGTTTAAGCGTTAGGCCGGGGTACGAGCAATCGCTCACAACCACCTACCATCTTTCCCTACTCCGCACGTAACAATGGCATCACTTATAATTCGACAATACTGAAAATCATCACAGAGTGGCTCATTCGAAATATTCGCAATTTTAATAAAATTTCAAACAGAAACGACTATAAAGCAATCTTTATCCCTTAACGGTTATATTTGCGACGTCCATGGTCACGCCGAAACGTTCATTTTGTATAAAATTCGTGATAGTCACAAACATACATATATGTATAAGCGTCATAAAAAATAATAGTAATCGTAATACAAGGATTGCGTTTTTGAAGTTAGTGTCATAATAATATTTACTTATAGAAACAAAGCTATACCCTATAGTGTCACCTAGATTGCAGTCTGCGTGCAGTTTAGCTCTTAAAACATTTTTCATAAATTATTGAATCAATAAATAAAAGTAGAAATTTGAAGAATATCAAATAATAACATATAAAATGAATGAATGAACCTATGTTTTTGATGAATGGATAAAAAAAATTTTACCCTATATTCTTCTCATGAATATCTATGTTAGATATGAATTATTTATAGGATTACACAATGACAATTTGTCAGGGTGGGTTAACACTCGACGCAACAAACAACCAAGTATCATTTTTCATTACTCATTGAAACTACACTCATTACACATTTTTAAATTAGGTTCACTTAAACGGTCGCGTGTTTCTGTGCGTTCTTACTATGCATTCTTCTGTGAGTTTCATCCCTTTAAAACGTTTTTGAACAGATGTAAAAAATACATAAATTTTGTTTCTTGTGCTTTATAATATATGTAAAAATAAAGAAAATCGTTCTAGCATACTAAACTAGTGTTCCTTATTTGTCGTCGTATACAACTTGACTGACTCACCACATACTCGTACCACTTGTCTGACTCAGCACGCACTCGTACCACTTGACTAGTCACGGATTTGTCTGTCAGCCTACAATTAATTGTACACTTTATTATCAGGTGACAAAAATGTTTGTATATATTAATATTATTTGTATACACAATATAATTTATTTAACAAAATTCTAGAATATAACTTAAAGAGAAAATGTTCAATGTCCTCATTACCTTAAAGTTAGTGTAGTTCAACGATCAATTAAAGAGTTCTTGTGACTCAGTGGTTTCTTACAAAATCTTATTCGTCCTGCTCAGGAGATTCTTAAATATACTGCTCGTGCTATTACTAGCCAGTGAATTTTTTGAAAACTATTCTAATTAGAAAAAAATGAAAGAGAAAAGAGTTTCTCTGGCCAATAGGACAGAGTATATCAATTTTACATATTTACATTATTTTTCGAGAAATGAAGGCGAGCTTCAATTCTTTAAATGGTATATCATATATAGTTTCATATCATCTGAAAGCGTTTGTCAAGACGAGTACTATATGATGAATTCCGAGATCATGGAAGATCGGGAATAAAAGAAAGATTTTTAATATTTCATAACATTGTGTTCAAAAGAACTCTTTATTAATAAGACTACAAAAGATGTTTATGCACGAATACACATTTCACTTCTACAAATTGTGTTTTAAGTTGCTGTCGCTATTATTGTATTTTACTTCTTAAATCATTTATATCTGAAGGAAGTGTATCATAATCAATATTTCTAAGATTTTCTCATAAAAAAATCCAAAAGTCTTAGATCCGAAGATTTCCGTGTCTTTTTAAAGGTTCGTATGTGCCTATCCATTTATTTCCAAACTAATTATTTAGATAACTTTTGACAATTCTGCAATTAAGTGGTGGTGCTCCATCAAGTTGGAAATAAATATCTCGTGTAACGGACACTGGAATGAACTCGTCTTGACAAACGCTTTCAAATGACATAACAAAATATATGGCATTTCATTTAAAAAATTGAAGATCACCTTCATCTCTCGAACAATAATATAAATTTGCAAAATCGATATTCATTGCCCTATTGACCATAAAACATTATAAAACTCTTTCCTTTCCCATTTTTTTCTAATCACAATAGTTTTCGAAAAAATCGCTGACTAGTGAGAGCATGAGCACTCTGTATAAGAGCCTATTATGATTCGATTGGTAAATTGGTGGCAGTCCTCTCTGAAGTAGAATTCACACCCACTTTGGTTGCGTACGGGGGTGGTCGACCGCGATGTCGAGGGTGCAGGTATTTGGACCAAAGGTATAACAGGACAAAACCTAATTAAAAGGTGCGTGTCGCACAGGGGGTTTACTATACGCCAATTTCTATTGACGAGCAACACAATAAAACGTTGAAAGTGGGCATGGACGTGAGGTGAACAAAATTCCATGCAAATAAAGCAATTTCTAAGGGTCTTAAATTCTCATACAATTAAACAGTCGGAAACATGACGAAAAGAGCGTGCACTAGGTGATGCTATAAACCAAGGTTCGGAATTCCAAACATACAGGGTGTTCGGCCAGCTCCGGGAAAAATTTTATTGGGGGATTCTAGAGTCCACAATACGACGAAAATCAAGAATACCAATTTGTTAATGGAGGCTTCGTTAAAAAGTTATTAACAATTAAATTCAAAAATTTCAAATCGTTCTGGAAAAATTATTTTCGGTTGCGGGAGTTAATTAGAAACATTTTTGGTCATTACACATGTTTAAATAACGCGTTAATTCGTTAATCAGAAACGTCGGTTAAATTCTTGCGTGATCGATAGAAAAAAAGGGGACATTTCTTATACGGTGTTATCCTCAGTTTATGCGACGTTCCAGAGCCTTCTCTGCGGCGTAATATGTTTCGGGAGCAATACCGTGTAGAAAAACTCCAAATTTACCTTCGATAAGAGTCACGCGATCGGCCCAGTAACGGTTCCAAGAGAACAGGTGTTACTACGCCGAAATAAAGAGAGGATACAACGATAATAAGAGATAGACAACGAAAACTAGGCATCGCCGCGAGACGACGATTTTCCCTCTCGTGGCCGCGGTTAAGAATGTCTGTCTCTTCGATCACTCGCTTTCTGGTTCTCGACGAGTTCGGACCTCCAAAGCCGACTCTGTCTAACACCGTGATCGCTATATACGATCAGTTAGATTCGTCTAATTGTATCGTTGCACCACTGAACCGACACGGAACGATAGCAAAACTGCTGCGGATTCGAAAGAATTTAGCCAAGTCGAATTTCGTACCTCACGGTTTCGTGCGTCTAGCTCGATCTCTGCGGCGAACGAACCACCTGGACACGGAAAATTGTCTCTAAACCTGAGTAATTTTACAAAAAGCAATCGGTGGCTGAATATAATCTAATTAACACTCGAATAGTGTTTGATTATCGCCACCGTTGCGTAGGAAACACGTATCGCTGTAATCAGCGGACGTGTACTAAAAACCACAGTTGCACGGTGATAAAAACCCACCTATAGGGCGCCTTTGTAGCGAAATACCCTGGGTGGGATCGCCGTTCCAGGGTCGAATCTGAGATTGGGATAACACCCCCATAGGGGCCTTATTGGCATATACCCTGGTTGAGCTCCCAGCTGGTTTCGACCTGCACGAACGTGGTTTCCGAAACGCAAGTACAAAATAAACACGTACCGTATTAGTAAACGGTCGTGCAGGAGGTACCGAGAGAGTTTCTCAATCCTCCATTGATTATTGCACGATGCTAAAACCCACCTATAGGGGCCTTCTTGGAGCGTAACCCTGGGCGGAATTGTCGTCCTCCAAGGTCGAGTCAGTGCTTGGGATCACACCCACATAGGGGCCTTTTAGCGTATTTCCTGAGTGGACTCCCAGCAGACTTCGACCTGCTCGAGCGTGGTTTGTGGATCGCCAGTGTGTACGGGCACTAGGCATAGAACGACGCTCAAAGGGCACCGTGGTGTAAGAACCTTAACCAACAGACGCTTCTAGCGCAGTTAAGGGACTGCATCACACCGGTCCCGTACGGACCAGGGGACGGTGAAGAGCCGCGGAGCAGACAACATTCGGAGCCTTACAACCTCCGCCCGTTGTCCACTCCTGCAATAATCAAACTCTGCAGTCCAGGAAAAATCGAGATTAGAATCTCGCCTTCCTATACTGCAATCGAACGTTTCTCGATCACACGAGAAACATTCAATCATACAGTCCACTAATACAGCTGCTTATCGCTGTGTAAGAATCCCGCTCCTATTTACCATAAACAAAGTAAGGAGTGTGTAGATTGAAGCGAGTCCGACAACGCGACGAGCATTGTCAAGTATTTACAGCCGGATTTCGGTCTTTTTTGTTACAGAAGACCGAGACGAGAGCCGTAGTGACCACAGGTCGCGGCCAGGTTTTTTACGAGCTCGACAACGGGCACGGGTTTTCCTGGCAATTTTAAATTAAATTTTTCGATTAAATTTCTTTATTTTGTTTTATTTAATTTTGTTTTCTTTTTGAAGTTTCAATTTTAAATAAACGGCCTAGGCAAAATTGACTAGGTGAAAGAAATTTATACGTGTACCATTCACTTTCCCCCATATTCCCACTCCCTTGTAATTCGGATTCATCGTTAAAGGGTGAGAGTGAGAAGGTTTTGTATAAACCTTCCGCACAACTCGCACCTATTTTAACAACACATACCCCCGAAATCCTGCGCATTTTCGAGAAAAAATTCATTACAGCCAGAGATTAGTGTACACTACCTTGTTAATTACTTATTATCTGTGTATTTATTCGCTTTGAAAATAGATCTTCAGTTTGGTGTAATTCGAGATTGCTTGTTCTACGAATTTAAACTTCGCTCTGAAGCTGCACAAGTCTCTCATAAGATTCGTGTAGTATTTAAAAAATATATGTTAATAAAACGTTTTGCACATAGGTGGTTTTAAAACTTTGCTTTATTTTATATTAAAATGTAAAATATAAAACAACCTAAATAAAAAATTATTTTATTTATAGACAATTGTACATCTCACGGTAATCTTTCGTCGTTTGAATCAATTAAAATGCAGTTTTTTAAAGAAATGGCAAACAATTTCGAAGTTTTATTGCACATTGAAAGAAGTCCTAGGAAGCATTGTATCGAATATACAAGAATGGAAAGATACATCATTACAATATTGCAAGGTATGAGACTAACAAATAAGTCGTAAAATGAACGGGATTAACAGTAATCAATTGTTATAAAATTTGTGGGTTTTCTATGTAAGAAGAAAATGTTGGAAAACAAGTGAGTTACATTAGAGTCAAATTTCATCACATTATAATATTTAAAACATAATGATGATGATGTTCTTGTTACGGAATTAATAACCGATTCAGAAATTATTAAAATTATTACTCAAATACACGAAGACATGATTGAAGATATAGACAACGAAAAACCTTTCGTAATGGAATCAGCTAACAAGATCAGAAAAGCAGTAAATATTTCACGAAATTTGATAAAACAATGTAGTAATATTGAAAACAGTATTTTTTCTGCTTTAGTTGTCAATTTGTTTAATAATAATCAGTAAGAGCTCCCTTTTGTCTGTAATAGAATTTTGTTACGATTATATTTTGTGTGTATAAAATAAATATTTCGCCTTTAAAAATTGAAATTTTCTTTCTTTAAATCATTAAGTCGGAAAGTTATTAATTATAGTACAAAATTTCTGTAAGACAAATATTCGTATATTGAATCTATCGTAGTCGAAAACTTCTATAACTCGAGGGGTTTTGGATCTTCTCTTAAAATTCAAGTTATCAAGGTTCGACTGCATTATATTCATTATATCTTTTAACTCAATTTTCGATATTCGAACAGTCATATCATTATTTTAACGTGATTTGGTTAAAAAGAGTTATATATAGCCGGAACGACAATAAGTATATTATGTTTCGTTCTTATAATCAAAGAAATTATTATTTTATTCAAATAATTACCTATTAAGGAAGGACGACTGAGATCAATTCACGAAGTTTCTATTTTATTTTTCATACATGGAATTCCACTACCTACTTCAGTTATACACCTAAAATTAAAACCAGACAGCACTTGTCGCACTTGGCTGGTCAGACGCGAGCTCATACCATTGGTGCGATTTAATCTAGACTCACACTACTTGTCTGACCATGACCATACATATTCCCTTGCGTGGCCAGGCATTACTTATTCCACTTTCTAGTCAGTGCAGTGGCGAAACACGAAACTAGTCTTGTCATGTACAAACTCATATCCCCTGTCCAACTACGGATTTGCCCTATTCCACTTGTTCGAACGGCAAAGTCTCGTGTACATGTTTATCTAAGAATGATTTCAGTGCAATTATTTCATACTCAAATATTCGAATAATAGGTCGTCTAACACTCCCCAAATATTTAAACCACTGTACTATTCAAGCATCAAAATATAATCGATCCACAAATCTCAGATTTTTAAAAATAATTTCAGATATTATTGGCATTCAAAGGTAAATAGACGCAACACAAATACTAATTGAATGCAAACAACGCAAGAACTAAGAGTTTTCGAACGATTGACGCGGCGCTATTAATTTTGATAGATCTTTCCCTCCCGCGGTTTTCTTCTCGGCTCGCTCGTAACGGTTAGAATCTACTTTTAGCCGCGCCAGTAATTCAACGATGGTTATCGCGTGATATCTCGAAACACGAAACTCGTCAATGTTCGTGTTGCTCGTGTCCCGTACACGCTAGCGATATTACACACAGCCATACCGAGCACTTTAAGCTCCTTACCTGTCGCAAAGTTAGCTTTCGCGAAAATGCCATCGGATTACCTTGCGGCCATGTACGGACGTGAACAACGGTCGCGTATTCTAAAGAGGAGAGAAACTCTAAACTCCACAGTGAAATTCTCCTTCGCCGTGACACGTTACATTTTATACTTTCAATGGGATTTAATCATATATGTGGGACGTACAGATATATGAACAAAGAGAACATCACGAGTATTATTCTATAAGTAAAACACAAAATTATGATACGAATCATAATAAACGACTGTCATTCGTAATTAGTGAGTACACTTAGGAACTGGTTACAAGAATTTTCGAAATTATCTAACGAATTCTCCTCTTTGTTTCTCGAGAAAACAATTTTTAAATACATTGAGATACACAATTTTCAAAAACAATATACAGGGTGTTCGGCCACCTTTGGGAAAATTTTAATGGAAGATTCTAGAGACCAAAATAAGACAAAAATCAAGAATACAAATTTGTTGATGGAGGCTTCGTTAAAAAGTTATTAACGTTTAAAGTTCCGCCCGTACTGAATTTTTTTCTCGAAAATGCGCAGAATTTCGAGGGTATGTCTATTCACCAAAAATAATTGCAATTGACCTCCGCAGACGAAAATAATTTTTCCAGAACGATTTGAAATTTTTTTTTTCGTCGTACAATTTAGGCATCCCTGTCGATTTTCTTAAAAATACGCTTCTCATTTTAGTCATTTTGTTTGGCGCCCTACAGGAAAGTTGTCTAATACTTTTGTGTAAGTGCCTATGAGCTCTACTTCAGTAAAAGTTTCATTCAAATATATTCACTATTGTCGGAGTTATGGTCGTTTGAAAATTTGACCATTTTTATGAGGTTTTTTTCATTTTACGGGGTCAAGGATCAAATTTTCGAATAATCTTGGAATTTCTACATATTCTTCAACTAAATACGCATTGTCTGCCTTTTGAAACATTAAAATCGTCCAATCCGTTCAGGAGTTATGATGTTTTAAAGATTCACATGAAATTTCGGGGAACCATTTCAGGCCTCAGATTATATTTTCGGTAAGGAATTTTTTTCTCGAAAATGGGTAGAATTTCGGAGGTATGTCTATTGACTAAAAATAATTATAATTGACCCCTACAACCAAAAATAATTTTTTTAGAAAGATTTGGAATTTTTTAACTTAATTTTTTAATAACTGTTTAACGAAGCCTCAATTGAGAATATGATATTCTTGATTTTCATCTTATTTTGGCCTCTAGAATTTCCCATTCAAATTTTTCCCAGGAGTGGCCGAACACTCTGTATGTATATGGGCAAAGAAAACATCACGGATATTATTCTGTAAGTAAAACACAAATTTATGATACGAATCATAATAAACGACTGTCATTCTTAATTAGTGAGTACACTTAGGAACTCGTTACAAGAATTTTCGAAATTTTCTAACGAATTCTCGTCTTTGTTTTTCAAGAAAACAGTTTTTAAATACACTGAGATCTACAATTTTTGAAAACAATATAAATGGTGTTCATTTATTGGTTGCAAATGTTTTAGAGGATTATTTTTCAAATTAAAACAAGACAAAAATCAAGGTATAGTAATCGAGATTATTATAATCACCTTGGCACGGTTAGAAATCCAGATCACGTTTTAGCTATTATAGAAATGCACATTTGGTGCGTATTACCATGTGTACGTAAGTAAGCATGCCTCCTAACACGATTCTGTCTAACGACTAAAGAGAACTTTGTGTTAAAGTTTCACATACAAAATTATAACAAACTTGGAAATGAGAAGATTTGCGTATTAAATCGAAGGTGTCCGAATACTTTTGTCACACAATAATTGAACTTGATATCGTCTTATTTCTGTTTTTATTTCGATAATAAGTTTTATTATAATCGATAGTTCTAAATATGTAAGTACAAAATTTTTACACAAATTTTATTTTACGCATAAATAGACCTTCAAAATCGGTATAACACAAAAATAAAAGAAGTGACACACATAAAAAAGGTTGTTTTCCTCTTAAAATACAGAAATATTACTAAATGAATATGGCAATATGCTTACGTTATCCAATAAACAATTGTGTTACATTTTATCGAAATTGGCGTATGTTGCTTATCAAGCTTCTCATATCGGTCAATATTTTTGTTATTGCCTTGGAAGAAAAGTGATTGGATCATGCCATACGTGAAGCCGCAATTTAATTCCTGAATTGGTACAAAGAAACGAAAAACAATTTACAGAATACAATGGAATGTTGACTTTTATTTAGAGCAATTTTCACTCACTTCAATACACTTATGGCATCGTGTCTAAAGCTTTTGGAAACAGTCAACAAAGACATCAGGAGAAATTGCTTTCAAATCGACGGTTTTATTTTTCTGAATATCTTCCATGTCCTGAAATCGTTTCCGTTTGAGAACAATTTTCACTTTAGGAAAGAGGAAAAAACGTCAGCTGCTGCCAAGTCAGGTGAGCAGGGTGAGTGATTGATCTTAACAACGTCGTGTTTAATGAGAGATGACTTCACAACCAGTACAGAACAAACTGACGAATTGTCACGAAGCAGGAATCTACTACTTTTTTCTCCAAATTGCCATCTCATTTGAGAACTATGTACACTGTAATAAACTTTTACGAGCTTCTGTGTATAGATTTCACTATTTACTCTCTGCTCTCTAAACATAAATTCTTCAAGGATGATTTTGAATTTTTGTAAATGATACTTCTATCGTTTTAGTGAAAATTTTCCCACCGCTACATGTTCTTATGTTTCGTTTCAAGATCTCCATACAATCTCAAATATATTACTGCATACTATATTCAGATCTAAGTATTGTGATCGAATAATGAAATGAAGTGTTATCAAACAATAAACATTTTATAGTTTTCAAGAATAATAGAAACATTTAGGAATTTTGAAATTAGCAATGAACAAGGAAGTAAAAACTCTATATTGTTTAACAGAGTAAAATAGACAAATTTTCTTTCCTATTTTTTTTATTTTAATCTCTCAACAATCAAAGAGTTTCTATTTCCTCAACCATTAGTAATTTGAGAATTACGTTATTAATTTAACGATTTTAATTTTTTTTTGTATTGCGATTCTTCATTTCCGACAGCTTAATACGTTAAATTTTTTATACGTCTCTTGAAATATTTGTTTTTATAAAAGATAATTCTTAATTTCAAAAGATTAAACGTGTATTTAAATTTGATATGATATACGGTCGTTGCATTAGCATCAATACACGACAGAGTAATGCTATTAGCTATTTAATAATTACATACTTTTTATAGATGTGTTTCGTAATTCTTGAAATTAATATGTATTTAACTTGACTAACGTAAACTAACTCACAATTAATATACAGGGTGTTCGGCCACCCTTGGGAAAATTTTTAATGCAGGATTCTAGAGGCCAAAATAAGACGAAAATCAAGAATACCAATTTATTAATGGAGGCTTCATTAAAAAGTTATTAACGTATAAAGTTCCGCCCGTACTAAATTTTTATGTATGTCTATTCACCAAAAATGGTTGTAATTGACCCCCGCAACCGAAAATAATTTTTCCAGAACAATTCGAAATTTTTTTTTTCGTCGAAAAATTTAGACACCTAATTAGATTTTCGGTAAGAAATTTTTTTCTCGAAAGTGCGTAGGATTTCGCGGGTATCTGTAATGACGAAAAATAATTGTAATTGACCCCCGCAACCAAAAATAATTTTTTTAGAATGTTTAAAAAATTTTTTTTTCGCCGAAAAATTTCAGCCTTTACTCGATTTTTTTTCTCGAAAGTGGATAGGATTTCGGAGGTGTGAGTGTTCACCAAAAATGATTGGAATTGATCCCCAAAACCGAAAATAATTTTTCCAGAATGATTTGAAATTTTTGAATTTAATTGTTAATAACTTTTTAACGAAGCCTCTGTGGCGTCGCCTCCCATGCTCGCCACCAGAGGGGTCGCGCTCTCACAAGCGCTCGACCGACCCCTCCGTTGCTATACAGGGTGTTCGGCCACCTCTAGCAAAAATTTTAATGAGCGATAGTAGAGGCCAAAATAAGACGAAAATCAAGAATACTAATTTGTTGATGGAGGCTTCGTTGCAAAGTTATTAACATTTAAAGTTCCGCCTGTAGAATGACAATCCGCTAAACAGCTGGTTCGCGCGGACGGTTGCGGCAGGCGAGTGCTAGTGGTTCTCACGCAGCATGAAAAATTCTGCTTACCGACATTATCGACAGCCTTAGATTTTTGTCCACTTATGGGAATGCGAACACCTTACGTTGAATAAGATTCAACCTGTCTTATGAAAATCCAGAAGGGCATATCAAAACTCGTCCGACGAGATTTTCACAGAGAAAGGGTGAATGCCAGTTCCAATACACAATGTTGATTATACACGCCCCACGATTGTCCACAGTGTCCACAAGTAACCACAAATAATCCTTTCAGGCACTAACCACTATGCAATTAAATAAACACGTACCGCGATTATGTTATTCGTGAATGTCTACGTGTACGTGTATCACGATTCTTCCGAGTTACTTACGAATAAAACTGTTATTAATTTTTCAAATACACTTCAATTTAAAAATGTAAAAAGGAATCGCAGGATAAATGAAATTTTCGCATCGATTTACGTTCACGGCGAAGAATGTAACAATACTAGCAGCTGACTGTGCCATCGATCGACGAGGTTCAGAGAAACATATGCCGAACAGGCCCCGATTCTACGTCACTCGCCTCGCTTATCTCTCTCACACACAGCGGATACAAAGGGCAGCATCGGCACGTGTTCGGCCAGCTAGTCAGTCGTAAAACAGTATCAGTCAAGCTAGTTCACGCGACACATTTCAGTTATGTATTAAGTAGCATGTAAGAAATACAGTGATATAAACAATCAGCGAATACTTATTAAATTCCTGTTTACATTTTTAAATTGAAGTGTATTTGAAAAATTAATAACAGTTTTATTCGTAAGTAACTCGGAAGAATCGTGATACACGTACACGTAGACATTCACGAATAACATAATCGCGGTACGTGTTTATTTAATTGCATAGTGGTTAGTGCCTGAAAGGATTATTTGTGGATACTTGTGGACACTGTGGACAATCGTGGGGCGTGTATAATCGCATGTGGGTGATTTTTGTTCACAACATTGTGTATTGGAACTGGCATTCACCCTTTCTCTGTGAAAATCTCGTCGGACGAGTTTTGATATGCCCTTCTGGATTTTCATAAGACAGGTTGAATCTTATTCAACGTAAGGTGTTCGCATTCCCATAAGTGGAGAAAAATCTAAGGCTGTCGATAATGTCGGTAAGCATAATTTTTCATGCTGCGTGAGAACCACTAGCACTCGCCTGCCGCAACCGTCCGCGCGAACCAGCTGTTTAGCGGATTGTCATTCTACAGGCGGAACTTTAAATGTTAATAACTTTGCAACGAAGCCTCCATCAACAAATTAGTATTCTTGATTTTCGTCTTATTTTGGCCTCTACTATCGCTCTTTAAAATTTTTGCTAGAGGTGGCCGAACATCCTGTATACATATACACTCCTCGAACGACTTCCCAATATCCCAGTCGTCTAAGGCAGGGCCTGCTAGAAAGCCTTACTGATGAGTCCACTGGCAGGCCCGGACGAAACGCGCCCCCTCCTTTCCTTTTCTGCCTTCCTACGAATTCTCACGAGATCCTCTACCCGCAGCGAAGCAGCGCCACACCTCCATCAACAAATTGGTATTCTTGATTTTCGTTTTATTTTGGTTTCTAGAATTCCCCATTAAAATTTTTCCCAGGGGTGACCGAACCCTTGTATTTGACTTTATCGACATCTAATTTATTTTTACACGTGAAAACAAGATAATTTTACAATATGTATTCAGATTGTTTTAATGTTTCACAATAGAAAATAGTCCAAAATCGGTAAGTAACCTCCCAATACAATTGGAAATAAAATGTAGAAAAACGATTGAAATTTCTTTTTATGATAGTATAAAGACGTTGTGAAACATGGAAAGATAGTTGTCAAGCTTGTTTAAGTCAATCTGTAGCAATGTAGGACCTGGAAGTAATCTCTCTCTCTCTCTCTCTCTCTCTGCGGGCGTGCGCGAATGTGTATAAATGAAACCTTAAAATCAGCAATTTTATAACGTATAAAATATATTCGCTATGAAATTATGCAATGATCTTTTCCAATATATTCTACGTCATACATTCACAATTTGTACCGGATAACATTAAAAAATATTATCAGTTATTTAATTCTAAACAAATACTGCATTTAAAATCGAGGGTTCGAAAGGTTTAACCATATGTAAATTCTATTGCCTGAAAAATTATAAATAATGCTTATTTTGGGAGAAACTATGGTATGAGTGGAAATTGACATACCTTCCTAACACCGTTGATTTTCGAAATCAATTTTGAACAATGCTATTATTATGCTTCCATTTCTGATTAATCAAACATTTAAAAAGCAAATGCTATTATAGTTCCCCATTTTAGTTATAAATTTTATATTTCTTAATTTTATGTTAAAATATATTTTTACTTCAAACCACACTAAAGAGGACCTTAAACTTCGAGTCGAAACTTGTTCATGTGTTAAATAAACTACGTTTGTTAAGACTGTATTATCTATTTGTGTATGAAATATGACAAACCATACGTAATATACGTTAAAGACTGATGTTGTATCATATATTTCGTTAGCGACAGTCATAATGCCAGGGTAGATGTTTACTCGAAAATATAATCCACATTCCAATGGAGATATTCAAATTTTATGACATTGGATATAATAACAACCATTTGTTATTCGAGTTACATGACTTCAACCAACAATTGCAGTCGTCTTAAAAACTATTATATTATTGAATAATCTACATTAAAGAAAATAATCTATAAAGGAAACGAAAGAAATATGTTTGTGTCGTTTCATATAGTACATATACTATATTTTGTCTCTGCACTAGTTGAGGTACAATAATAATTATTAACTATAGCGTATGTAAATTACGCACATCAATATATTTTTATATATTGATTGCGCATATAACACTTCATTATATATTTCTTCGCACTGTAAGTAATTTTCATTTTCATTTTATACTTTGACTCATCTATGCAAACATTATTTTTCATTCAGTACTTCCATATTATGTAATTTCTATATTTTTTCTTGTTAACATTTAATTACATAATACCTACCCTTTCGAAGTTATCTTTTTAATAAAATAAGCATTTCACATATTCTTATAACATATTTAACAAGAAACAAAATTACTCTTGGAACTATGTTTTAAATAACTAATTTGTTACTAATAAAAATATGCTGAAAAACTGTCGTTTTAGTCAATAAATTTATTTACTCAAGATATTGGATAATAACTTATCAACGAAAATCAGTATTTAGGGATTTTCAGATTTGAATATAATTATTTTTTTCAGACGCTCTATACGAATTTTGAATCAAAATTATGAAAATCAATATGGTGAATATAACCACTAAATGTGCTTCTAAAAATTTTTTTCACGCATTTTGTTAGAACATACTATTAGGGAATTGTTAGGAATCGTCGATAATTTTAAGAAACATTGCAACATTTTTTTCATTTAACTAAAATCTTGAAACTGTTTTCATTCGAAAATTGTTTAATATGTTACAAATTTTATTAAAATTCTCTAAGAAGCATAATATATTTTTTATTTATATTCTACTCCACAAGAAATATTTAGAGATCAAGTTTTAATAATATGTGTCAAGTTTTACACACATTTTTAAAGAACACATCCATCATATTGTAACAGTCATTTTGTATTTAATATTCGTAATCAGTGACCCTAAAAACCTACAAGTAGGAAGTTTCAAGCGATTCTTGTTGACCTTTAATATTCCGTCCGCTATATTGGATCCGCCATTTTGAATTTGGTATTTCCAATTTTAGAATTGTAATCAGAGACCCTAAAAAGTCACGAGTAACTAATCTTACCACAGCATATTTACATGAAAACATTATGCAACAAAGGATAAATGTAGATTACTCTATATTTCCACTTCAGAGAATAGTCATAGATAGTATAATGGACCATAAAGTTGAAAATTTTTAAAACGTATAGTAAACGACCTACTACCGTTAAATTCAATGTCATTGAGTTTAAACTGCAAACTTTATACCTAACAATTTTAATATTCAAATGTAATTATTTCTTTGTCCGTGGCTACGGCGAGTGGTGTTACATTATGTATGATTGTACCACTTTGTTACCGAAGGACTCGAGTTACTATGTAAATGAAATGCATTTTGTAATCTATTAAAATCGCAATATTTCGTGATCGTTTCATTCGTTTGACATGTTTCGTAATTTAATATGCAAGGAATCATATGATTTACTCCGATACTACGATAAAAATGTGCAATTCATAGCGGCGAAGAGAAAGAGGGTCAAGCAATATTTCATGTCCACAAAAAAACCGACTGCTTTAATAATAGTAGTACGCTCAATTTATTTTATTTATCTTTATTGCCCAGTATCGAGCTAACGTACGTGTTTTGCTTTATTTCGTCCTTAAAAGTAAGAGATTGTTCAAAAAATTCGTGACCTCTTCAAAATTCAAATGACAAACACTATCGATCACGTTCATAATCAATTACATTATGTAGACTACGAAGTGGAGCGTGGAATGTACATACGACTATATAAAATTACTAGCTAAGATTAGATTGCACGAAGAAAAGGAGAATTCAGAAAATCGACGTAGCAGATCTCTATTTAGGCCAAGTTTTACTCGGTCGAACTGGGAACAGATATCAAACAACGTTATCAAAAAGCAGAATAATATTTTTGTGGGTGCATCGACTAAAGAAACTATACCAGGTGTTTGACCACCACTGGAAAAAAATTTTAATGGGAGATTCTAAAGGCCAAAATAAGTCGAAAATCAAGAATATCTTTCTTGATTAAGACTTCGTTAAAAAGTTATTGAAAAATTAAATTAAACAATTTCAAATCGCTCTGGAAAAATTATTTTTGATTGCAAGGGGCAATTACAATCATTTTTGGTGAATACACGTACCCCAGAAATTCTACGTACTTACGAGAAAAAAATTCTTTACCAAAAATATACTGTGTGGCCGGAAATGTTTCTACAACTTTTTAACAAAGCCTCAATCAACAAATTAGTATCCTTGATTTTCGTCTTATTTTGGCCTCGAGAATCTCCCATTACAATTTTTCCCATGGGTGGCCGAACACCTTGTATAATATGTGGATATAATAGCAAAACCACGTAAATAGTAATGAATAAAAAAGACAATTTTTCATTGAATATGTAGGATTACAATGAACCACTACTTTTAGGCAATGTGAGATTAAAATATTCGTTCTACTTTCCTGTGTCTGTACAGGGTGATTCACACGAACAATTGTTGCGAAAGTTTGAGTACATACAGGAAAACTATTTATTCCAGTTCTGTACAATGTTCGTGCGCATTTGGAGCTGAATAAATTAACCTGTCAAGGTCATTGGAAAGTTGTCTTTCACCATGCAGTTTAACTTTGCTTATGTTTCATCTATAGTCTCACCATCATATGTGAAAGACAGAACGCGCCAACTTCCAAACTGACGTTCTCTGTCCCTCAACATGAGAAACATGCTGCCATAGTTGATAATATCATATTTTTGGAATTCTATAGTCAAAATATGTAAAACATACATTACAGAGTAATGGAACTTGAACAGAAATATATTTTTCGACTATAGAATTTCAAAAATATGCTTCTTATTTTGCACTTTATGCATAATGTACAAAATAAGAAACATATTTTTGGAATTCTATAGTCGAAAAATTTATTTCTGTTCAAGTTCCATTAATTAATCCATTTTCTCTAAAAATACGCATTTGCATAAACATCCGCAGCCCAAGTGATCTCATTTATACTACAATTCTATAAATTCTCTTCCTTCGATAAAGTTACGTCATACTTGATCCATTCCTCCCCTTTCCTCCATATATCACAAATTGTTACATTTCCTTGATTCCATTCCCTTTTTCTAAAAGCGTCACGTAATTTGCGAATGGTCCTTTACCCTGTACATTTCGTCAAATTGAAGTGCCACGAGATAGTCGCAGACACATCCATCAAAGTGGCAAAGATTTCCAAGCGTTTCCGTAGGGAAGTGCAAAATGGTCGCCACTGGCTGAAGCTCGTTACCTGTCGCAAAGTTAACTTCTGTGAAAATGCCACCGGATTACGGCGCGCGCGTGCACGTATCTATTAAGTACGTACGCTCCTAACCGCTGCGTGGTGCACTGCGGCGTAGCATCGCGTGACTCTTATTTTCCATTTGACTCCTATCCGCCGCATGTACGTAAGTACTCAGTTACGTTATTTCATTGGCGTCCCTCGTTCCTCGACCCCTGTCTTGGTGAACCACGCCACCCATTTCGCTTTGGCACACCTCCTTCATGGTGTTGTACACGCCACTCACTCGACGGCTCTGTCCGTGCCTTTTTCTTTCGCCCCGTTTCGTCGTCTGGTCGGTAGACTTTTCATCGCTGGCAAAAAGAAAACCGTCGCGTTCACTGAGAACGAGACAGCGCCACCGAGAGATTTACTTTCCAAGGATTTGTTTAATTGTTAGTTAAAATCTTCGTGCGCGTTTAATCCTTCCTTTGCTTCTGTTGGCTCCCACAAACTTCGTGGAGTCGACTTATTTAGCAAATAGGAAATATGATAACACCTATTTATTAGCACATTAATTTATTAACATATATGTATATAAAGATAAACGTGTTAACAGGAAATGTAGCAATGATATAGAGTGTTGGGCCACCCCTGAGAAAAATTTTAATGAGAGATTCTAGAGGTCAAAATAAAACGAAAATCAAGAATATCAATTTCTTGACTGAGGCTTCGTTAAAAAGTTATTAAAAAATGAAATTAAAAAATTCCAAATCATTCTGAAAAAATTATTTTTGGTTGCAAAGGTCAATTATAATCATTTTTGGTGAATACACATACCCGTGAAATCCTACCCACTTTCGAGAAAAAAATTTGGGTAGGTATTGAAATTTTTCGGCGAAAAAAAATTTTTCAAATCTTTCTAAAAAAATTATTTTTAGTTGTAGAGGTCGATTACAATCATTTTTCGTCATTGCACATACTCACAAAATCCTACGCATTTTCGAAAAAAAAATTCCTAACCGAAAATCTAATGTGAGGCCAGAAATGTGCCCTCGAAAATGCGAATCTTTAAAATGTCATAACTTCTAATCGGATTGGGGGATTTTAATGTTTCAAACGGCACACAACGCGTATTTTGGTTTAAAATGTGTAGACATTCTAAAAATATTCGAAAAGTTGTTCCTTGACCCCGCAAAGTGAGAAAACCCCCATAAAAGTGGTCCAATATTCTAACGGCCATAACTCCTACAATAGTGAATATATTTCAATGAAATTGTTTTCTAACGTAGTGCTCATGGGTACCTACAAAAAGTTATTAGACAACTTTTCTGTACAGCGCACACCAAATTTATTAAAAATGAAAAACGTTTTTTTAAGAAAAATCGATATGGGGTGGTAAGTGCCTCAATTTTTCAGCGAAAAAAAAATTTTTAATCATTCTGAAGAAATTATTTTCGGTTGCAAAGGTCAATTACAATCATTTTTGGTGAATTGACATACCCCCGAAATCCTACTCAGTTTCGAGAAAAAAATACAAAAATGTGCCTAAATTTTTCGACGAAAAAAAATATCAAATGTTCTGGAAAAATTATTTTCGGTTGCGGGGGTCAATTACAATCATTTTTGGTGAATAGACGAAACCTTGCTCATTTTCGAGAAAAAAATTTTACTACGGTCGGAACTTTAAACTTTAATAACTTTCTAACGACGCCTCAATCAACAAATTGATATTCTTGATTTTTGTCTTATTTTGGCCTCTAGAATCTCCCATTTAAATTTTTCCCATATGTAGCCTAACACCCTGTATAAAAATTGGTATTATTCATCTTATAAATCATAAAAAAAATTAAAACTTTTCCCATTTTTATTTTTCTCATACACTCACCATTTACAAAAAAAAATGCTGACTAAATTTAACGCGAATATCCTATAGAATTATAAATTGTCTGCGAACAGTCCACGGTTCAATAGCTTATCTAGTATGTCCCGTTGAAATGAAATAATAAAAGGCCGAATCTGATAAGGAAAGTATTTTGTGTTCTGAATCGAATGAAACTCGGTTCAAAAAATTTTAATCTTTATTTTACATTTGAACGAGTGCTCGTGATTGAGTACGTATCTGAGAAATATAAAGTTAATGACGACAAAATGAAAAAAGGAATTCGAAATTTCAATACTGACAAGAATATAGACAGTGTAAAAAGTATTCGTGGCACGTTTGTTTAGAAGCCTTCATCAACTATTATATTTTGTAAACACCTTTATCTTATAAAGCAAAGACAAACAGAAGCAGTAGAAATGTCGAAGTACTTGAAACTACAAGTCAAGTCAAGCTTAGCTTGGATTGTTTAAAGCAAATCTCAAGTATTTGATTGTTTATTCAATCTTGATTATCCAAGAAAACTTGATTATATATTCTTTCTTAATTATAATATTATATTTTAATAGTGAAGTTCGCTTGGATAAAATTTGGATAAGCTTAGAGAAAGCCAAGAATAATCACGATAATTCTAGAAATTAAAAAAAAATATTTATTCACTTAAATAATTTGCGGTTGTTTGATATTTGAATAGTTTGCTAGCTGGCAAGTTACTAAAAGTTAAAAAATGATTTAAAAGTTTAAATTTCGTTGAGTTTAGAATAAGGGGACTTTAGAATAAAGTTGTTACATAAAAAACAAGAATAAAAACCTTAATACGTAATACAAATATATGGATAATGTATATCATTTATAATAATAATAATCAACGCACTTACTATTTCAAAATTGATGTTAAACGATGGCACTTGAATGCAATCTAGTTGTTCAAACATTTCAACAATTAAATTTGTATAATCAAGTGTCTGACATGGTTTAAAAAAAATGAGTTTTATCCTGGTTTAAATTTGAAGTACTCAGACAGCTTTAATTTGTAAAATGCAGTGAGAAATGCTCGTTTGCCTAAAAGAAACGTTGAGTCAGGTTCGTTCAGACGAAACGCGAAATATCTGGAGGCTGAATGGGTTAAGAAGAGAATTTAGTCACAAATGTGTGAACCTTTCCAAGTGACAAAGCACAATTAAGTCATACAGTTAGTGCAACGACCGTGCCACCCTGTATGGTCGACTTCGCCACCAGAACAACGAGTCTGAGATCCGCCAGAGCACGTGCTTCAGTGACCCCGAGTATCCCCTAACGTTATTTAAAACTGGTTTCATACGTGACACCAAGACCTTGCACTGTGGGAAACCCCCTAGGTTGCCAGGTCTACGACAACAAGTGCTCGAAAACCTGGCACCTTCACAATCCTTCGCCACAGTAGTTTAGAATGGAGGGAGTGCTGACCCAAGCCAACGAGAGATTTCAACAATACCGAGCAGAACACTTTCCATCCTTGTATACATACACACATAGCATAGGTTTAAATTTAACAATTCACACAAAGGTAAGTCGCCGTGTGAAGTATTCGAGCGGACACAGTCAACTTACAATCGTTACGAGTAGGCGACATTTGCAACGCAAATTCGTTTAAATTCATTACAACGTGCAACGTGTTTAAATTACATATTGGAACGTTGAGTTATGTATGTATTAAAACATGCAACACGTTTAAATTTGTAACAACGCATGTTCGAGATAGTGTAACTTAAATTGTATGTTTATTCACAAACAAACAGTGACTAACGAAAGCGTAGTGGCAGGCAAAAGAAATATTCGACATGAAAACGAACAATACAAATTATTAATAAACTGTAAGGATGTCATAGATGGTCACAGGCGTGTGGTCAGATTGAATGCTTCGGACACTTTAAATGTAACTATATACACTATATTAGTTAATATTACTATAGCTATTTAACATAAAAGAACATAAAAACGTGAGCGTAAAAACCATAAGTTCGATGCAGAGTGTCTTTCTGCTGTTGAAGTCGAACCCTCTCGATTCCTATCTACATATTATAAACAAATGAGGTCATCGATACGGAGGACCCCTTTTACTATGCACGTTCAAGGAGCAGACCCCCGAACGCATTTCGGCCTAAACCCAAATACTTCACTCATCGATGCTAACAATAACGCTCCCACGATCCAAACACATATACACTTCTTACAAAACCGTAAACTAAAGTATGTCGTAGTTTTTTTACAAAAAGCGTTACTTACCTGTCTTATAGTTTAGTCGCGGCTAATGAAAAGTATACTCATGTAATTTTGAAATTCTTAAAAATATTAACTACAACGCTGCTGAAGAACGTCTTCTGAAATAAGCCATAACATAGGAAAGAGAAATTCTTTTCGAAACACAAATTTATGTGGTTTAATGTAATATCTCATCGTATTATAGAGTATAATCTATGTGTAAAATTGATCAGAATCGGTGTATAGCGGTAAGGTGATGCTCCACGTAGATGTGACGTAAGAGAGTCAGGAGAGAGTATCGGGTAGTTAATATCTCGTAAACCATCGTGTATCTGAGCAAACGACCTACTAGGAGCCAAATATTCCTCAGGTTCTCATCTGTTTAGGAGCATCGATAAAATCGGTTCGTAACATGTCATAAAGCCCCTTTATAAGTTTAGAATTGTAGCGGCCATTGTATCGCCACTACGCCCTTGCCATGGTGTGAATGGAATGGAATGGAATGTAAGGATAATTTTTCCATTTTCTCAGGATCTCGTGCGAACTTGGTCGTTCTGTGAAACACTTGGCGACCAGGGTCGTACGAAGCGTCTGTTTTCTTTCAAGGTTTCGCCTGGGTCTTGGACCATCCCGAGCCGGGCCCGGCGAGCCTTTTATTACTCTCTTCCGCTTAAACTAAACTTTCCCTCAACTAGATATTTTCCAATTTTGTTTTTCCGTCTTTCTGTCCTGTCTTTTTCCTCTCCCTTTGCTATTAGGGTAAAGACAAGTATTTATTCGGGGGAGTCGAAGTCGAGGCGCTCAGTCTATTACCCATGGTCAGTGAGGCTAAGTCTGTTAAAGATACCCGGTCTGGTAAAAACGTCGTTAACATCACAGTCAGTAAAACACAGTCACTGTTCACAGTCGGTTAGACTGCGTAATATCAGATTTAATAATAACCTACGTGTGGCTACACGCTTAAATAAACTTTATAATTGAGGATAGCTAGTTGGAATTGTCATTGAACCACCAGCCTCCTCAGAATATTCGTTTGCATCCACCACCTTCACCATCTCTTTTACCTCGCTCCCCGTTTGAATAAGCGATACAGGAAGCGTCGTAAGCGTGCCAGGAAACGGTCCTCGTACCAAGACAATCTTCTGAAACACGATGCACGCGTGTCTCGTCTCATCGGGCGAAATCGCACAAACGGCGATAAACGAATGCCCGTTCTCAGAGCGTCGTTTCCACGAAACTCGTAATTGAATCGTCAACGCGGAGGTTTCAGCCCAAGCTGTGCATCCAGGGTCGAAGCATACGACTACAAGGCCTGCAGGATCGCAACTAATGCAAATCTATGTGCATGCGGGCTGCTTTCGGAGCAGAGTATCTGTGGCGCGACTACGAGAAAGAAAAAATGAGAGACAGAGAGAGAAAGAGAGAGAGATCGGTGAAACGCCGACTCCAGACAAGACGAAAAGACGTACGACGAGACTCGAATCGAAAAATGGCCTCGTCACGGGGAAAGGTAACGCCACGGAGGATACTTAAGAGCCGGTTTACGGCACATACGCTGCATTATATAGGAACGCGGCGTACATGACGGCACAACGCGCCAGCACTGCACTGCAGTAAAGTGCATCCTAAGCCTAGCACATCTGTGACCACTCTCGGGGTCACAGTGCCCGTTCCCGGTATTTATTATTCAGCTTGTGCAACGCTGCGCCGACCGGCGTACTTCCTTGTATCCTTCCCGACGACTCGCATCAGGATTTTTCGACGGGAGCAGTCCGTTCCGCACGGGCCCCCTTGCTCTCTGTCAGTTCGTTTCTGATCTCGCGACTGGTACGGTCCGTTCGTGGCTCCACAACAATTTTTATGGGAATCGAAGCGTGAATCTACGTTCTTTCCAATTCGAATCTCGCGTAATATAGTACCGGACAATATGTACTCGGACAACTACTTTCTACTATCTAATTTCGCTATGCAGTACAATACATATTGTATTAATTAATTAATGTATAGAGGAAGGGATGATATATAGAAAAATAAAGAATAAAATTTCTTCATTTGAACCTTTGTTTTCGAGAAAATGAACTTTAAAAATTCGATGAAGTACGGCTTGGATATCGGTACATTAGGCTTCAATCGCACCCGTGTCCAATAAATTTGCAAACAAAGCTTCAAATGAAAAAACCTTTATTCTTTATTTTTGACAGGTTTTTTCATCTAGAATCGCCCGTTCTTAAGATATATGTCAGTTATCCATATTTTAAATATAATTAAATGAAATTAAAAGAATAAAGAATAATATATACAACTAAAAAAATTAATTTCATAAATAATTAAAAACCAAAAATTGCTTGGACCATACGGAAAATCCTCAAAATTTGCCTTTTAGTGAAAGTATTAAAGAGTCATTGAGTATACGTGCAATAGAGTACGACTTTGACTTCAGCACAAGTAGAAAAAGCGATTAATGGTCAGACATACTAGCAAAATCATATTGGAACGTACCTATATTTGATAAATATGTAAATTCAATTACCTCAACAACACAGCTTCAAATGAGAAAACTTTATTGTTTATTTTTTATTTGTTTTTTTCATGTAGAATCTCTCCTCCACGGTTGTGTCATCAATGCTGGAACACCCTGTATATTTGTCATTGGAAGGAAAAACACCGTATGTTTCAACTTTTGAGATATTTTCATTGAAAATTCTAAACATTAATTCTTCTTATTAGCACTGTTTCTACATTTTCTTTTAATGAAATTTGTTTATATTATTTTCATTTTTTATAAAACTCTATATTAACGTAAATAATAATAAACAAAATAGTAATAATTTATGAACATTAAGCAGAACAACGCATGTCCATTGGACTTGTGTGATGAATTTTGGTTAAAACAAATATCGAGCAGAAATATCTTGTGTTCAGAAGACTTTGGTTTTTAGCAAGTCTTTGGTACATCATATTATGCAGTTTTAAAAATAATAGAAATTTCTTAAAATTAAAATTAAGTCATGTATGTCTGAATAATTCAAGTATATTGCAAGCAACTCTAGAATGAAAATAAATGTCCACGAATCATTAAATGTATTCACCAATATATTTAAAAGGGAATGTGGTTAAAATTTATATCTAGGTTTACCAATATTGGGCCAGTAAAATAATGAGGCAATGAGTCTTTCTTTGAACAAAATGGTGGAAAGAGCACAACGAACG
Organism: Colletes gigas; assembly: GCF_013123115.1. Classification (NCBI taxonomy): domain Eukaryota; kingdom Metazoa; phylum Arthropoda; class Insecta; order Hymenoptera; family Colletidae; genus Colletes; species Colletes gigas. The sequence goes on along the minus strand of NW_025106651.1, from coordinate 3,918,460 downwards.
TTGACCAGACATTGGTTGAGCTAAATCTAACAATAAGTTTCAATCACATTCCTTTATGGAACGAATGAGTGGAAAAGAAAATATTTAAATAAAAGGAATCAAGTGCATCAGATGCAAGACGAGACACGGAAAGGGATGCAGTTAAATAACCGCTACTCGATTAGGGAAATCGAGCTTACTGCTTCCCGTTCGGGAAGCTCACGATATTCGGTGGATTGCCTTTCCCGATAATAGGTATATAATATACCTACTGGGTATTCCAGCGTGAATGCACCGAATTGATTTAAGCCTCCTCCGCGTTTTCATCTCTCCCGCTCTTCCCTTTCTCCCTTAAACCACCCCGAAAGCCGTGCAACAGCGCTTTACTTCGGTCCCATAGCTGCAGGCGACTTCGAAGAGTCAATCGAAAGTTTAGGGTTTCGTTCGATGTGTACGCAGACTCGCGTATTACTAACTTCCAAGATTTCGAAATCCTGTCCCAGGGAATATCCATGGGCTCCAACAACTGGCGTTTTCTGTACTTAGGATTAACGGGGTCCTCTACTGTAACACGCGTTTTTTTACGTCTTCTTTGGTATTTTTTTTATAAAGAAACTATGCAAATTCTTGCATCGATGTTTCGAATATATATTTATTGGCCCTTCGGTAAAATTCATAAATTTTTACAACAAGAAATAGTCAAAATTAGTGGTAGCAGCGACCCTTGTACGCAATCGCGTACCGAAAAAGTGTTGTAATGGTTTCCATGATTTCAGCCGTTCTGTTTGTCGAAGTCAAAAAAATGAAAAAGATTCTTAATTAGGATACATTTTTCTATAACCGGTATTATAAGGACAGGAAAAAAATTGATAATTAAAAGAATGGCAATGGAAAATCTAATATGAGGCTAGAAATGCGCCCCCAAAATTTCATGTGAATCTTTGAAACATTATAACTCCTGAACGAATTGGCCGATTTTAATGTTTAAAAAGACAAATAACGCTTATTTTGGTGTAGAATATGTAGAAATTCTAAAAATATTCGAAAAATTGTTCATTGGCCCCGCAAAATGCTCCAATTTTCAAACAGCCATAACTCCTACAATAGTGAATATATTTCAATGAAATTTTTTTCTGAAGTAGAGCTCATAGGCACCTACACAAAAGTGTTAGGCACCTTTCTTGTAGGGCGTAAAACAAAATTACTAAAAATGAGAAACGAACTTTTAAGGAAAATCGACAGGGGGGGGTGGTGCCTCAATTTTTCGGCGAAACAAAAATTTCAAATCGTTTTAAAAAAATTATTCTTAGCTAAGGAGGTTAATTACAATCATTTTTGGTGAATAGACATACCCTCGAAATTTCTAAAAGGTCTCTAAAATCTCTCATTCAAATATATTTATAATATATATATATGTTTATTTATTTATATTTGAAAGTAATAAATTATATTTAAAATTAACTCGTGCTCGAATAATTAACACGTGGTCGAATAAATATATAATACATATAAAATTAATTAAAGTTAATTTTTCGAGCAGATCGTAAGCTGGCGCTTACGGAAAGGGTATAGCCGAATAAGGGGGTCAAATGTGCCCCCAAACCGAATGGAACGAGCCATGGGTCATTCGATAGCAAAAAAAAAATAACCCCTGTGTGCAAATTTTTAACTTCAAATCTCGACCGTGGGGGTAGTAATGGGGTGAAAACGAAAATCATGTTTTTGAATTATTTCTCTTGACCTATTGAGTAAAAAAATGTAAAAAAATTCAGAGACATTTCGGGTACCGGAGCACATACTTTGGGAGATTTTCAGATTTTTTGACTGAAGAACCAGGTAGTGAAAAATAAAAAACAGCAAAAAATGCCGAAAAATGCCGATTACGTATTGAAGGAGGCCCGGAACTACTTTTATACTTTTACAGTAAACAGGTATTACTATTACTATTACTCTCAATTTTTTTCAGATTTTTCATTTTGGTGCGCCGCAGTGAAAAAAAATAAAAACCGAATTTTTCCTCATTTTCTACGTATTAGAGTAACTTACACGTTGAATTTTTATGCGTCCTTCAATATATAAGTCTTTTGTAGACTGTTTAATGTTTCTACACTAAGCAGAATTACATAACAATTAAAACAAATAAAATAAAGCCAACCGTTGAGCGCCATATATCCTAGAAAATCAACGATATTCTCAACGGCGTCGATGGCGCAGTTGTTAGAGTGTCCGACTGGTGAACCGCTGCAAGTTTTTTTACCATAGGTTCGAGTCTCTCTTCTGGACTTAGGATTTTTTTTCCTTCATTATTTTTTTTTTCAAATTCTAACTATATAACAATGCTTTATAGTTATTTATAAATGTTCTGAAAGCATTTTACAAATATTTTAACCTGAAATATGTATAAATATAGTTTTGGAGTGTTTTTTGCGTTTTTATTTTTTTTGTCAACCACGATTATTGTTTAACATCTCTTACACTGAAATTAATGTGAAATGTTAGTTTTCAAATCTCTTACCTTTGACTATTGTGAATGGATCGGCGCAGAAGATTGTATATTGGCTTACTATTACTTCTTCTCGCCCTTCGATCAAGCAGATCTTTCCTTCTTTTTCTCTTTCTTTGATAAATATGAATGTTTGCTACGGCTTCCGTATCTAACGTAGACATGTAAGGGCCATTCCACGCCAAATCTATTAACCCACTCTCTGCCAATGATACTTTTTTCTAATAAACCCATTTTTAAGTACCAGTTTGATCGTTTCATGCTTATTTTTGAATGAAGTATCATTGCTCGATGGAAACCACGGGGAAAAATGATTAATTGTCCTACCTGCGTTACGAAGGAAATAAAGGTTCGTTGGGTGAGGGCTCAGACCGTTCAGGTCAATGGGTGATTGTCGCATTCGGGTTTCACAATGTATTTTTTAATTACTCAGTTCAAGCTACTGTATGCGATGGGATTTATACATAATTACTTGGCATGGTCCGTAGAGGTTGGTCCTACAAGTGTTTCCATTATCTTTAAAACCAGCAGTAAGGAAAGGATAATAACCCTTACATGTCTACGTTAGATACTAAAGCCGCAGCAAACATTCATATTTATCAAAGAAAGAGAACGAGAAGGAAAGATCTGCTTGATCGAAGGGCGAGAAGAAGTAATAGTAAGCCAATATACAATCTTCTGCTCCGATCCATTCACAATAGTCAAAGGTAAGAGATTTGAAAACTAACATTTCACATTAATTTCAGTGTAAGAGATGTTAAACAATAATCGTGGTTGACAAAAAAAATAAAAACGCAAAAAACACTCCAAGACTATATTTATACATATTTCAGGTTAAAATATTTGTAAAATGCTATCAGAACATTTATAAATAAATATAAAGCATTGTTATATAGTTAGAATTTGAAAAAAAAAATAATGAAGAAAAAAAAATACTAAGTCCAGAAGAGAGACTCGAACCTATGGTAAAAAAACTTGCAGCGGTTCACCAGTCGGACACTCTAACAACTGCGCCATCGACGCCGTTGAAAATATCGTTGATTTTCTAGGATATATGGCGCTCAACGGTTGGCTTTATTTTATTTGTTTCAATTGTTATGTAATTCTGCTTAGTGTAGAAACATTAAACAGTCTACAAAAGACTTATATATTGAAGGACGCATAAAAATTCAACGTGTAAGTTACTCTAATACGCAGAAAATGAGGAAAAACTCGGTTTTTATTTTTTTTCACTGCGGCGCACCAAAATGAAAAATCTGAAAAAAATTGAGAGTAATAGTAATAGTAATACCTGTTTACTGTAAAAGTATAAAAGTAGTTCCGGGCCTCCTTCAATACGTAATCGACATTTTTCGGCATTTTTTGCTGTTTTTTATTTTTCACTACCTGGTTCTTCAATCAAAAAATCTGAAAATCTCCCAAAGTATGTGCCCCGGTACCCGAAATGTCTCTGAATTTTTTTACATTTTTTTACTCAATAGGTCAAGAGAAATAATTCAAAAACATGATTTTCGTTTTCACCCCATTACTACCCCCACGGTCGAGATTTGAAGTTAAAAATTTGCACACAGGGGTTATTTTTTTTTTGCTATCGAATGATCCGTGGCTCGTTCCATTCGGTTTGGGGGCACATTTGACCCCCTTATTCGGCTATACCCTTTGTTATCAACTTTAACATTCGATGTACTTTCGTCTTCCTTTGCTTTCTTTGCGTTCTAACGCTTTCCCATATTTCAACTTACAGTTAATGCGTTGGGTGTTTCCATGCACAAATCATTCTTGCGAGCATCGCTCTCCTCGATTGCTTTTACGCGTAAAACGTCCGGCGCAGGCAATACATCTCGCGACTCGATTGCACGCCTAAAGTTTTGAAAACTTGACGGGAGGCTATATAGAAGCATTATCGAAAGCATGTTAGTATAATCTCCACTTCCATTTCAGAGAGTTTATCCACCGCGTCCAAAAAACTTCGAAAATGTTCACGTGTATATCTCCGCCATCTTGCGTACGTTGTTATACGAGGTACTTCGGTTACGTTGCCATTCTCGTCGGGCCCTTCGATTCATACATACACTCAAACTTCAACCTAACTTCACGTCATGGTTCGCAGCCTTTTGAGCTGTTTCAATTCCGATGCACTAATTACTAAAATTAATTCGGCTTTTGCTTTGCTACCGTTCACTGTCCATCGCTTGACCGACACTGCTAAATTCGCGTCACCGAGGATAAGAATTAGTTTAACAGTCTTACCGTTTATATACACATCGTATTTTATTAGCAGCGTTTCCATGTACATTCTCCGCGTATCGTAATTTTCCTTGTTGAAAGGCTCCATCTTGATTGGGCTCGACACGTTCGTCACTAAGTACATCTAACCTCACAAATTGCACGACGCGTTTTTCACGATTTCTACACTTGAAATTCGCCCTGGGCCCATAATCTATTAGCGAGTAGGAGTGGATAAGTACAGGGTACGAAATGAAGAATACGCGCACGTTTAATGATAGATGTAATTATCAATATATTTGATATACAAAGGAACCGACAAATGAACGTTTAACAAACGATGATGCACGATGGGACTACTGCATATCTGTCGCCATGCGTTACTTTCGGTGGACCCTTCGACAGATGGCACCACATAATTAATAGATCACGTAATGGATTCTCCTTGGCATTTTTCTTGTATTATAAATATTTATTTAAAAGAACTTGTAAATTGAATATTTTGCAGAGTCCGTTTTATAATACATATTCTCTTGAATATTCAATTAAATATATGTTGGAAGGTTGAGACGAAATTTTTAAATATTTTGCATAATGCAAAGTAACTAATTTTTAATTAATTTTGCCTTGTATTTAGGATCGTCATCATATTGGAATACGCAGATAATTTCAACATGAAGCTAAAGTGCACTTTCGTTTCAATTTTCTTTGAAATATTTAAATATACATGTTGATTCATTATCTCATTTATGGTATGCAAATTACCACCTCTTTTGCTTTCGTACAGCATGGATTAATTTCCGCTGTGTTTAAACGCTAGTTCTATATTCACATAGTGTAATGTAAACAGTGTAAAAAAGTTTTTCTAGTGTTTTTTATATACTGCAATGCTCTTTTGGCCTAAAAATATTAAATTTACAATCATCACTAAATACTTTTCGACTACAAAATTCTGACGTTTCGTTTAATTATTATCTCGTAAACTGGGCAGGTTTTTTCTGTTGATATTTATTTAATTCAATTCATCTACATATTTATTATAATTATTTCTGTACTACTTTGATTTCTTAATTTGGGAACACTTTATATGATGTAAAGGCTGTTTAAGAAAACATAGCGGCTTCTTTAATATTCATGTAATATGTTTGAATACTTTTGTTAGCATCCATTTACACGGATTTCTAATGTGTGTAATTTTAGATTTAATTTGATATAATTTTATATGAATTCAAATAATGTAATCTATTGTGATAATAAAGCTTGTTCTAATATTTTCGTGAAGAATTATACACATATATCTGTAAATTTCTCGACGACATTTCACTGTGGTGTAGTTCAAATAGTTGCGTGACTAATTGTTTAAACTCGGCCCATTTATGAACATCAAAGAATCCATCCGCATTTAAAGAGCATGTCTTCAGAAATAAGAACAGTCAGATGTCAAAGATTGTATTGCACGCTATGTTATCCTTTGCTTCGCGAACAATTTTTAGTTTCAAACTGATTACAAGTATATAGTTATCGTAATAAAACAAATATAAACAAGATTCAGTAACTTTTTTTGTTATTGAAAATCAAAACGTTACGCGTCGACGCACTGCAAGTCCTAATTAAATGATCTAATAATGTTTTTCTTTTCAAATATATGTATACTCTATTAAATACAAATAAAATTAATATAACATATATAAAGAATTACAAATTTTGATAAAGTTTATGATAACAACGTGGATAGTTGAACTATAAAACTATAATACACAAAAACGGAATAAAACGACAAAAATTATTTATATATTATTGAAATGCGTTCCAAATGAAGTTGTGCAAAGAAATGAATTTTGTTGCTGTATAATTGCAAGTATCAATATTGTATGTTTCATGTGTTCAATTTAGAAGCATTAGGGATTTGTAATTGAATACAACACAAAATTATTGTTTTATACTTTGTTGTAAATGTATGTAATGTTATGAACTATATGTTTTTTTATATCAATTTTACTTTGCTTTCAATTGATCAAAAATACATCTTTCGTCATAGAGTTTAACAAGAAATGGTAAATGATAGTACAGTAAAACTAACAGTAATAACATAATATTTTTGATTTACAATTTATAGAAAAGAAACAGTTTTTTTGAATTACATTGATCTTTAACTTAAAAAAAACAATTTTTCTCCGTGGAATACCGATTAAATGTATCGAATTATTATCTGAGCTGGAAATTCTTGTATTAATCGAGGTAATCAATTAAATGAGTATGCATAGTCCTACACAACCTATCCTAGTGTCTTCAATTTGTTTATTAACAACTATCCCCCCCTCTTATCGACACTATGGGATGAACGAAGACCTCGTGTAATAATCGAAGTTCTACAACATTACCTTTAAAGTTTAACATTTTGTTTATTTTCTAAAGAAAACCATACTATTAATAAGCGAAACATTAAGAACCTAAAGAGCCTCTATAGATAAGTTTTTAGCAAATCATTATTTGATTGTACACCAAGGAAAAGAATTATCTTCAACGTTACGATATAAAAAAATAAAGATAAAACACTGATCGATTCCATTAAATTCCATTTATAAAGAATTTAAATATTTAACATCTCCGTTTCTTTTCTTATCCTCTTTAGCCGGCAGTTATTCAATGTTAGTTAGCGATAAAGTTTGAATTACCTGAAACTCGAAACAATTGACGTGAGCGTGCTTGAAATATTTCTAGCCTGACGTCTTGAAGAAAAGTTTAATCTTTCTAGTCTCGGACAAAAATAAAGAAAGTTTCATAAGCCTTGACCCGTCGTCGTATAATACATACACTGTCGCTATGTCGGAAAGAAAAGAATGATCCAACGTGAAATTAATTAAAACTTTGTTAACAGCCGTCATGTATCCTCTTTGGGGTTATGCAGCACGAAGAGTTGTCAACTCTGCACGCGATTGCAGGTTACCGAATGGAAAAGGACTTTACTGATTCACGTTTTCCGATCCATTCCGCCTCTAAGTCGTCTGCTTTCAGTAATGAGCACAAATGATAATTCCTAAAGTCTCCGAGACAACGGTAAAAGCGATATCCTTTCGCATTCTGGCTTAACGACTATCCGTAATCAATTCAGGATATCCTCGAAATCACCGAAGACCCAGATTCCTGATAAATCGACTTCGCATCTGTTCGTGGAACCACTGGAATTATCACTCATTAATTGGCGCAGGAATCGATAATATAGCAAATGGAAATATTAATCATAAACGCAATGTTTATCCAATAATAAGTGTTTCAAGGAATGCATTTTTAAAAGAAACAACATTGAACGTAGTCGTAGCAAGAGATTTATTATTTTTCAGATTTTATTTCTCAGAACTACAGTGTTGGACAAAAATATAAAACACTTCGAATACTTATATATTTATATATTTTGTACATACAAAAGAAATATGTTATATATTTTACACATCATATATATTGTATACAATATTAACCACGAATGCATGGAACTTGCATCGAGATTAATCGTCTTATGATTTAAAATTTTATGTTCCTTCATGCACCGTTTTTAAATAATTGTTACAATTTTAAATAATACATACACATAGACATGTAGTAAAGTTGAATGTGTCTAAAATTTGAATCCTAATACACGCCAGCTACCCACTCTTAATACCTTATAATATTCATTCTGTAGATGGTATGTAGTTTGTCTTTTTTTGTTCTTTGTTTTTTTCTTCTTTTAAATATAGAAAATATAGATTTATATGAAGTGTCATATACTTTTGTCCACTACTGCATCAATATAGGGTAACCTAAATGAAAATGAAAGAAATTATTATTAGATAGTGAAAACTTATCAAACAAAGAAATATGTGTGTAGGTATGTGTCAAAACATAAAATAAGAGACACTAAGGATTGTACAAAGTTTCAAAATCAATATCTTACATATTTTTAATTTTGTAAAATTTCAAAGATGTCCTAGTTTTTCCGTAACAAGACTGGAATACCCACTTAAGAATCCACCGAGGAACCGTATGTCACGATGATACTCGTAATTATTAAATTTTGTAACACCGTAAGGACCTGGTGGCGACCGCACTCCAACGGCGCATAATTCAACGCATTGAATTGGAACGATGCCATTCTATTACACAATTTCACATAGCGTTTGCGCACGCAAAACGGACACAAAAGGACTCCTATGATTATTTATTCGCGAGGTTTTTCTTTTTAATTTAACAAGAGAAATTCGGCAATTAATACAATCTGAGATACCTGAATTCGATTATTATTCGGAATTAGGACCTCAGCACCGATTTTAATGACCTTTAAATATGCCATCGTGTGTAATATTTTCCTATTTGTATGTATGCCTACTAGTCGGCATTAGTCTTTGAAATATGTATATTATATACAACAAATATTTTGAATACTGGATATCGTATTCTGGAGATCTGGGATATGTTTAAGTTAAGGTTAGTACAAATTTACATATTAAACAGCTATATTTATTACATTTTTAGCCAAATGGGCATCAGAACAAACAGCAAGATTTCATATCTGTTAGGTTATTGTAAATGAAATGACCGTTTTTTAACTCTTATTTTACAAACTTATTATATATTTTACTAATCGAAATAATCTCCATCGACTTCAATACACTTCTCTTATAGCTATACGTTACTCTTTTAGTACGTGGACCAATAAATTCATTAACACTAAACCTACCGGCACTTCGTGTATACCTATTCCTACCATAACCGGTAAATGACAAGTCTTTCTTTTTCTCTTTTACGAGGCAACGTATATCTAATTTTTGCATTATATGTATAGAAAGTTGTGTTTTGATGTTTATTCGTAAGATATCCTTCTCTTTTATATTATAAAATTTTTTAATTTTCATCGGATAGAAAATAAAACGCCCTTAAAAACAAATTTTGCTCCAAGTCGATACCGTAGTTAATTGTAGAGAAAACAACTATTTAAGAGAAAATGCTGGCTAGTAATTACGCCAACATCCTGTATTTAAATTCATTTTCAATTAAATAAACAATTTATGGTGCAGTTTTATCGTACACTAGTCGTACGATCAGTAGGAATTGCTGAAACTTCTTTGGGTATGTAGCGTCAAAGTAAATATGAAAATAAACATAAAAGACAGCAAAAAATATAGTAGCTGGTATAGTCATTGGATAGAGGATGAAATGCCCTCTAAAATGAGCGTTCGAACAAGTCGATAGCTTTATTAGTTCCGGAGATATAGCGATTTTAATTTCAAGTCGATGTGATGGCTAGTTTCAGAGATAGGGTTTGTTTAAGTTTCGTTGTTGCGCTCGCGAGGTCATTGACCTCGCGCGCGTGACAATAGTAAACAGTGCGTAGTAAATTCTTGGAAATACGCGGAGTAGGTCAACACCACGCACGTGCGACAAAGAGATCCGACTTCGTTAGACGAAGACAGAGATAGTCGAATTAAAAAATTTACCATTTACATAAATTACGATATCTCGAAAACGGAAAGTCGGATCGACAAACACCAAAAACCACTTTAAAGGGGAGGCTTTGCCGCTTCCGACAATGCCTCAATAATTAATAAAACATTAATAGTTTCGGAACTGCACGCGTCTAAACTTTTAGTATTTTTAATACGCGTTAATAGCCTTTTCTAAGACAGGAGGCGGGACACAGCGAAATTTAAAAAATTACCTTTTACGTAAATTACGATATCTCGAAAACGAAATGTCGGATCGACAAAAACCAACAACCATTTTAAAGGGGAAGGTTTACCGCTTCCAACGATGGCTCAGTTATGCAGAAAACGTGAGTAGTTTCGAAACTTCATGCGTCTAAAGTTTAACTATTTTTAATATGCGTTGTTAGACTGTTCTAAGACAGTGGAAACTGTAGATTCACTCGTTTCGTCTTTGCTATACATATATTTCCTATTTACATCGGAAGCTAACCAGAATTTGGTACCAAATTTTGTTCAGTGTTTTACAAAAAAGTATAAATCATTCAACCGGTCGGATGACTGGTCGTGGTAGGCAAAACAGACTACATATTTATCTCAGAAAATAAACAATAAGAATAGAAGTGAATATTGTAAAATTCATTGTTCGTATACTATAAGAAAATTCGTGAAGTTAAATGGCGCTAAAATAATATTGTGTGTTAAAAATTCTAAACAAAATTTAAAAACGGACATTTGACCGGTCGCGGTAGATTTAGTGTTAAACATAGTTTTTATGTATAATTCTTCTTGAATCGCTCTTCCACTTAAAAAGGTATTTCAATGTTTGAAAAAATAGTCTATGGAAGAAAAATTTGGAAAATAAGGAGAATAAGAGAGAATTCGCACTTCAATTTCACTAATTTTCTAACCATTTGTTTTCTATCATATGTAAATAATAAAATAAAATGCTTCAATAAAGTTGAGGCACCTACGCCTGTTGACTAATGTCAATAAAAAACAGTCGAAAGGTAAATATCAATTTCAAACAGTGAGACACAAATCCTTTTCAACCATATTTTTTAAAATGGCGCCTTCAGTAACTATTGACTTACGACCTCGTGGTAAATTACTTGAATTCTCTCCCCTTCTACGATAAATAGAAATGATTTTTAATCGCGTACACTGTGAGATATTAACAAAATTATGCATATTTATTTACTCGGAAAACATATATGTACTTTTGAAATATGTAAGTGCAGTATAGAAAAGACTATGAATTTATTAATTGTAGTAAATTATAAATAAATCGCATAAAACGAATACGACATTATCTACAAAGCAGAAGTCAAGTTACAAAACCCGTGAAATTTGGGTTAAATCATACAGGGTGAGTCACGAATCGTGACGACGCCAAATAACTCGTAAAGTACTGTTATATGAAAAAATGTTTTAAATAAAAGTTGCATGATTTTCAAGAAAACATATTTTATTATTTTTCTTCTTTACTGCGACACGAATATCACCTTTAATTTTTTAAATGAAATGCTTAATATTTCTGCGAACATTTCAATAAGGCATCAAATTCTACGCATAAAGGTATTATATTATATTTACGATCTAAGGTTAATGGATACTCAGTCATTACTAAAATAAGTTTCTTATGAGTTCTTACTGAATGACATACAATAGCAGTTGAATTCCGAGCACTTATGAACTATTTAATTTGTGGATACAGTCGAAGTTATACATATAAGTACATATCATTGCACTGTCAGCTATGGGCAATAAATATTATTGTCATTGTTTCTAATTTGTTATTTTTTTCTGCAAATATTGAATTTGCTACAAATCTCAGCTTCATGAACTTTGGAAAAACATTAACAATGCCATTTTATGCCATCTTTATAACACGTTTCTAGTTTTTTATGTCGTTAAAGGACTTAAGTAAAGCTAGAAGGTACCAACAAACAATCTGTCGAAATAGTCCAGCCTTACCGACCTCATTTAGTCAATTGCTATAGAATTGAATTGACGCACCGTAATTCCACGCATACCGAGTAAAGAGACTAATTTATGGGTTAGTTTCCTTGAAACTAAGGAAATCTTATGCAATGTCAGCGAAGTTTGCAAACTGGACTTAAGTATCAAGCTCATAGATGTTGCACAAATTAGGAAAATGTCCTAAACTTCGTGATTGGTAAATTTCTGCCCCAACTACCGAGTTAGATTTTCCAGGGAATCTTGGAAGGAAGATTTGAACTCTGATGGAAGATGGAATCTGTTTGAACGAACAGAACAGTATCTGTAGTCGAGTTTCCTCGTTCGGATTTTTGTAAATATTGCAGGTGGTGTACAACTTTCATTCCGTTAAAAAACAAAAGAATTCCTGTAATTTCATTTCCATCTGTGTCCATTTTTATAGCCTTTTGGTAACGTTGCGAGTTATTCGAAAATGGTAATGGAAAAATGGCCCAAAAAAATACATTGGATGTAACGTCTATTTGCGTACCTCATCTGTGGTGTAATCTCTTGACGATTTCATCGGCCAAATCGAGCCATCCATTCCGCCTTGCGTCCGTATAATTAACCAACGCTTTAACGGTGAATCGTTGCTTTGATACTTTCGGTGCCGAAATCTCGACGATTTTGGCGTTACAAGCGGCTTAAAAGCTTCGCGTATTACCTTCGAAATTGTTCACACGTTTGTCCGCACCGTGAAATGAATTTGGTCAGGATTACTACGAACCGACCGCGAATAATTCACGGGTACCGCCGCGAATATACAATCGGCGGTTCAACTCATCGAAACGGAGCCCGAGCTCCGGCAATTAATTAATACTGAAGGCTTGATCGAGACCCTACGGTTAATTACCGTGGCCACGATAATTTGGCGTTCTCGCGAGCTCCTGACAGCGGATAAGATGGCTTTCGAGCGAGCCACTCTGCAGATATTACGATTAATCGACTTCGTTAATGCAGTAACAGACGCTGCGAGCATAATTCCGTTAATTGCCACTATACCAATTGCGAACACATTCATTTGCACGTGTCTACTTCGCTTGGGTATATTAATTAACTGCGTTACATCGCTCGCCGTGAAAGTAGACATCCTCCTATTTGATATTCGATGTGGGAATAACGAATTTTATGTTGACCGATGTTTGATCGACGCTGAAGCGCGATGGTCATTCAGCGGTTATTATTACGTTACGAATTTCGTTGTGTGCAAATTTTGCAGGTGTATTAATTAATGATTATTATGGATTCACTAACACTTGCAAATTATATTGATGTAATTGTGTTAGTGTACTTCCATGAATCATTCAAATCTTGCATGTTAAATGCAAAGCTCGATTCGTGAGATTTTATGGTCCGTTTGATCTTTATAATTGATTTACTTTTTCTGTTGTGCGTATATTTATCACTCAAATACTATCTGTTTAGGAACACGCATTTATGTAATAGTTTTTTTTATTATGGAAAACAATAAAATACTTGAAATTTCAATATTCGTTGACCAACAGCTTTCTTCAATTTTTAAAAGATTAAATAATTTTAAAAGTTTTTACCTATTTATCAATAACCCACAACTCACAAAGCGTGAAAGCAAGTCGTGAAAGTGAGTTTGAACACTCAGGCTGTTACACTAACAAAATTTATAATAGCATTTATTTTGAAGTTAAACTGACTTCTAAAAAGACAAAATCATTGACGATTAAGATTGATTAAAATTGACACTCAATAATTTTTTTAAAATAAACTGATTGTTTTTAACGAAATTGGTATTGAAAATGAATTTAGTTACAAGAAGATAATCATTATGTAGGAGACTATTACGTTTTATATGTGCGCATATTTTTTCTTAAAACAATTTACTTAAACAAAATACGCAAGACTTTATTAAATAATCTCATAACATAGATCGAAGATTTTATATCGAATTTTGATATCTTGATGTTGGTAAAACGGTTTTATGATTCTTAACAAGAATGAAATATCATTTAGTGAAAATAATATGTTTACTAAATAAATGTTCTTTCGATTTGCTAATTTTTGTGAAAATTATTGTTTTCTTTTCGATATTTTTAAAGTAAAATTGAAGTTGAATCTACACAGCTTCAAAATAAGTTTTATGAATTAAGCCAGTTACCAGGCATTATTTTACAGTGAGGTTGAAAAAAAGCAATTCGCTGAGTCTTGCCCATTTCAACTTATTTTAAACACTATTATTCGTCTTTTTACATTTTTCAATGCATTTATTTTTAATTTTACAACACAATTATTCTATTTTTAATTTTAATTTTCGTGTCATCAATTGACATAAATGAATGTATAAACCATATACTTTCAGGTTTTTTTTTAAATTTGTAAAAGTATGTAGGAATCATTTTTTAACGACAACTTTTGTGTTAGGTACAACTTGTTTTTTAATAATTAACATATGCATTTTATTTACATTAATCGATTTTTCTTATCATTCCCCATGAAATAGAATTAAGACAAAGTGCAATACTTAAGAAATATAGAAATCAAATACTTACTAAACATAGTTGAGGAAGAATGCCTCTAAAATAAAGCACTACTATCCAATTCCAAAAGAGCTCTATTAGTTATTGGCGAAAAATTGTCCACAAACAACACTATGCTCTGAATACTAGAAACCCACGCAGACTTAACTCACAACGACAGTAAAGTTATTCTAATATAGGTTCTTCTCACATTAAAAAAAGTATCACAGATTAAACTTCAGGCACATACGAAAACCATCATTTTAAAGACCTACAAAATTCCATATAAACAAAATTAATAATAAAGTGAGACATAATTAAAATCAAATGGGAAAAAAACTGCTAATACATTTTGCAAAAGAAAAATTAAGTGGGTTTAAATCAGGTGAACGGGGCAACCAAGTGTGGAACTTGTGCTAAACCACTTTTCTTGATACGTTTCCATTATGTATCGGGTCGTACTATGGGCGTTATGAGCTGGTGTCCCATCTTGTTGGAAGTACTTTAGCAAGACGTCATCCAATAAAAAAGGAAATGTGAATTCCAAGAAAGTTCGATATCGTTGACCATTTAAAATGTTACGGATGGAAAAACGTATTAGAGTATGATGAATACAATTTCAACATGAAAATTGAACACAAGCATATCTTTAATGGTGATTGATGAAATGAGAGTAAATTTAGCTTGTGTGTGTATCGTTATCGTGTGAGATGCCGCGCGAAATAATCGATAAACAATGGACGGTTGAAATCGACGATGGGTTTTTGTTACGGGAGCACGCCGTACGGCAGTTCTATTCTGTAAGCCAGTGGTCTATGTTCGGTGGTATTATTAATGTGAGAAATGTCCTATGTTAAATAAATAAAACAACAATCGGGAGACGACATTGGATCATTATTTCAACATGGTAGCAGGTCCGTGGTTCATTGAGTAAGTGAGGGTATGGGAACACGTGGCAGCGGTTCGAAAAGTGATATAAAAGGTAAAGAGAGGTCAGGTGAAGTGATCAAAAACTCAGTGAAACAGGAAGAAAGTGGAAAACGATTTGTGGATATCGTAAAGAAAATTATAACGTTGAATAAAGTGAATAAAGCTTCTGAAGAAAACGAACAAAAGAGAGAAGTCAATATGGCGGACGAGTTCAAGATGACGCTACCAATTTTCGATGGAAAAGACTACAGCACGTGGAAGAAGAGAATTACAATATTTTTGAGGATGAAGAAGTGTGAGAAAGTTATTGAACGAGAGAGATCCGGAATGGATAATGAAGCCGCATGGAATGATACAGATTTGAAAGCGATGAACTATATATATATAGTGCCTTGTCAAATAGACAAATGGAATTTATAAATGATGAAACAACAAGTTATGGAATAATTGAGAAATTAGATAAACTATATCTGCGTGAATCAACCTCACTACAGATATGTGTGAGAAATAAATTAGATAAAATTAGATTAAGAGATTACATATACAGAAACAAGTGAATTTTACAGTGAGTTTGAAAAATTAATAATTGAACTAAAAAATGCAGGCGCTACAGTGACTGAAAAAGAAAAATTAAACTACATGTTGAGAACGCTGCCAAGTTCATTAAGTCATATTGGAGATTTAGTCGATGTATTACCCGAAGGAGATAGAACTGTGGATTACGTAATTAATAAAATTAAACTATGCGAAGACAGAGAAAAAGAGGAAAATCAAAATTCAAGAAATAAAGGTGTGAATTCAAATGTATTCAAAAGTGAGATGAAAAAGGACAGAACGTGTTATAAATGCGGAAAACCAGGGCATTTTCAGTACGAGTGCATGAGTCAGGGCAGCGCTGGAAATTACTGGAGATACTCGAGGGGAGGTGGACAGCAGCAAGCGCGAGGAGGCGCACGCCATTACCACCAACAGCAGCGAGACGGCTACAGCCAGGGCAGAGGCAGCGGCAACATCAAAGGTCGAGGCGCAGGACAACGGGGACGAGGCGGTCAACAACGGCAAGATCGTCAGAGCGCAGACCAAGGAAGGATGACGACCTTCGCAACTGAGGTAGAAAATAGAGTAGGCTGCAATGTCGAGGTGATTAATTGCGAAAATAAATTAGAATGGGTCTTAGATAGCGGATGTTCGGATCATATTATAAATGAAGATAAATATTTTGTAAAGGTTAGTAAATTAAGTAATCCGATAAGTGTGAAAGTTGGAGATGGTCGTACAGTAAAAGCAACTAGTGTAGGAGATATTATAGCTAAGTTTGTGACAAATTATAATGAAACGGAAATAGAATTAAAAAACGTTTTTTTTGTAAAAGAAATGGATAGAAATTTAATGAGTTTTGGAAAAATCGCAGATAAGGCCAAAATTGTTTCAATAGGAAATACCTCAAAGATTTACACGAGAGAGAATAATTTGATAGCAGTCGCGAATAAGGTGAATAATTTGTACAAGATAAATACTGTTTTTGAAAGTAAACAAAACTATGTGACCGAAAATGTAAAGAATGGTATGACGTTGAAGGAAAAATATCATAGGATGTTAGGACATCTAAATTTTAAGTATTTGGACATCTTGAGTCGGAATAAGTTAGTCGAAGGACTACCGAGTAATTTAGAGAGCGAGTATTTGAAGTGTGGTACGTGTGTACAAAGTAAAATGACTAATACGAGGTTTGAAAATAATAGACAGAGAGCAATGAATATAGGGGAAATTATTCATGCAGATGTAAATGGACCCCATAGGATAATTGGATTTAGGGGGGAGAAATATTTCTTAATTTTAATAGATGATTATAGTAAAGCTGCAAAAGTATACCCAATTAAAGAAAAAAGTGAAGTTTATGATTGTTTTGTCACGTATGTAAATCAATTAGAAAATTTAATTGGAAATAGAATTAAGCGATTAAGATGCGATAACGGAAGAGAATTTTTAAATAAAGATATGTATAATTTTGCTAAAGAAAAGGGAATTTTTATTGAGCCGTGTCCTCCGTATGTTCACGAATTGAACGGAACGGCGGAACGATACAATAGGTCGGTAATGGATACCGCGCGATGTTTATTATCTGATGCGAGAATAAATGGTAGATTTTGGCCGGAGGTAATTAAAACAGCTGTTTATTTAAAGAATAGAACGTTGGCAAATACAATTGAGAAAAAGACTCCGTATGAAATTATGATGGGAGAAAGACCCGATATTAGTAACTTGAAATTATATGGGAGTAGAGTTTTTGTAAGAGTCCCGGAAGTTAAAAGGGAAAGTAAGTGGGATAGAAAAGCAGAGTTAGGGGTATTGGTCGGATACGAAGAAGTAGGTTATAGAGTCTTAATGAATAATAAAGTAATTATAGCTAAACATGTTGATATTGTTGAAGAAGATGTAAATTTAGTTGGATTTAGAGATAACGAGGAAATTAATGGAAATGAGTTAAGTGAAAATGAGATTAATCAGGAATGCAAAAACGATGTTGAGGAAAATGAAGATAACGATTCGGATGAAAAGGAAATGAATGAAAGTAACGAGCATGTGAATAATGTACCAAGTGCTAGCGATAAAAATGTAACATTACCTAGAAGGTCAGAGAGGAAGAAAGGTCTTGTAAACAGGTATGGAAATCCGATAACGAATTGTATTTATGTAAATTACGTAAGCGTAGATAATCCGGAAAACTATAATGAGGTGATAAATAGTAGTGATAGTGAGAAATGGCGAGATGCGATGAATAGAGAAATTGAATGTTTAAATAAGAACGATACGTGGAAATTAGTTGGAAAACCAAAAGAGGAAAAAGTATTAGATTTAAAATGGGTCTACACAAAGAAGTCTGAGGATAAATTCAAAGCTACAATTGTAGTAAGAGGGTTTCAACAAAAGGAAATACTTGAGGACATTTATTCACCTGTTGCGAGAACACAAACGTTGAAAATATTATTAACTTATTGCGTACAGAACGGTTTACGGATAGATCAAATGGATGTAGAAGCAGCATTCCTAAATGGAAAAATTAAATCCGAAGTATATGTAAAACAACCTCAAGGGTACGATGATAATACGGGAAGAGTATGTAAACTTATTAAGTCTTTGTACGGCCTGCGCGAAAGTCCACGAGCGTGGTACGAATGTTTAGATGAGTATTTGACAGGATTGGGATTTAAACGTAGTGAAATTGACTACTGTTTATATTACATGGAAAATAATAACGAGAAAATTTATTTGATCATTTTCGTAGATGATTTATTAATTTGTGGTAGAAATAAAAAATTAATAGAATTTATTAAGAAGAAGTTAGCTGTAAAATTCCGAATGAAAGATATGGGCCAGATAAGAACTTATTTAGGAATAAATATTAACTATGAGTGCGGGAAAAATTCTATGACATTAGACCAAGAAAAGTATATAGAGTCATTGGCGAGAAAATATGAAATCGAGGAAGCTAAGTTGTATGCTACTCCAATGGAACAAAATCTGAAATGTGAACCTGCTTTATCAGTGTCAAATGATATTAAATATAGAAACTTAATTGGGGCATTGTTATATATAAGTTCGAGTACTAGACCGGATATTTGCTATTGTGTGAATTACCTAAGTAGATTCCAGAATTGCTATGACCAAAGTCATTATAAGTATACATTAAGAATTGAAATATCTATATTACACTAAAAACTTAAAATTAAAATTTGAACGAAATGTAAATTCTGATATATTAGAGTGTTGTGTGGATGCCGATTGGGCAGGAGATATTACTGATAGAAAATCTACGACAGGATATGTTATAAGAATGTATGGTAATACTATATTCTGGAAATCAAAAAAACAAGATATTGTAACGAAGTCGTCAACAGAAGCAGAATATGTAGCGTTGTCTGTATGTGTGAGTGAGATCAAATTAATTAGAGATTTATTGAGAGAATTTAGAATTGAATTTAAAGATCCGATCCGAATTTATGAGGATAATGCTGGTGCAATAAGTATAAGTAGATATGGAAACTTAACGAAAAACTCTAAGTATATAGAAACGCACTATCATTTTGTTAACGAGAATTACGTGAAAGGAGTAATTGATGTAATTAAAATAGAGTCAGAAGAAAATCCAGCAGATATCTTTACGAAGTCGTTAGGACGAATTAAATTCGAAAAATTTAGAAAGAGTCTAAAGTTGTGTTAAAATATAAGAAATTTAAGTCGAAAATTGTAGACTGTAGGAAAGCTAAATTTAAGGAGGCGTGATGAAATGAGAGTAAATTTAGCTTGTGTGTGTATCGTCATCGTGTGAGATGCCGCGCGAACGACGCGCGAAATAATCGATAAACAATGGACGGTTGAAATCGACGATGGGTTTTTGTTACGGGAGAACGCCGTACGGCAGTTCTATTCTGTAAGCCAGTGGTCTATGTTCGGTGGTATTATTAATGTGAGAAATGTCCTATGTTAAATAAATAAAACAACAATCGGGAGACGACATTGGATCATTATTTCAACAGTTATACTTTAACATTTTTATATGCCGAATGATAAGAAAAATCGATTTTCAAAAAAAATGTATACAGGGTGTCCGGCTATCCCTGGGAAAAATTTAAATGCGAGATTCTAGAGACCAAAATAAAACGAAAATCAAGAATACCAATTTGTTGATAGCGGCTTCGTTAAAAAGTTATTAACATTTAAAGTTCAGCATGTACGCAGCTGTTTGCAGATTGTCGTTTCATAGGCGTAACTTTAAATGTTAATAACTTTTTAACGAAGCCTCGATCAACAAATTAGAATTCTTGATTTTCGTCTTATTTTGTGGTCGAACAACCTGTATGTATATCAAAAAGATTATGTCATCAAAACGTCGGGATTTTTCAATTTTTCCTGAATGAATTTCATATATCGTTGCTTTAGAAAAAATTACAACTTGTCCTAGTTACTAAAATCTCTCTAGATAATTTATGATTCCAATTTAAGGTAACGCTTAGCCTGAATAAAGTATCATGTTACACACGGTATTCCAAGGCGAACGATACAACCGGACAAGTGGTAATTCTACATGCAAAAATAAATTGAAAATATACAGTAGCATGTTTTGGATCAATGCTTCGCGTTCAAGATAGTTGAATTTGAAAAGATGGATAGGTGTGGGATTGAATACTATTTACTTGGTGCGTCTGACTATATCACTCAGTATTTCTTCTTGGCTTAATGTCCAAACAATATTCAGTTGCACGCGTTCCCGATGGATCTTTAGAATCAACTTTCTTGAACTCCAAAATTGAAGTATTATGCAAGAACATTCTTTATTTTCGAATTACTCTTGTATGTAGAATCACATCTTGGACAGTTATACAGGATAGTGCAAAAGATACATTCCGATTTATTTTTCTCTTAATTTCTTTAATTATAATTGATAGCACGTTTAATTAGTGTGGAAACAATGGTTTATTTATAAAATTCTTTTACATTAATTTTAAAAAGTTATATCTGATTGCCATTATCTTGTTTACAAAGAAGCTCTTTTGAAAACATTTTGCATGACTGTTTGAAGAGTATCTTGCGATATCATAACAAATATCGTATCTTTAACTAGTTTATACTTTTTTGGTTTATTTGCATAAATATTTCCTTCAAGATAGCTCCAAAAAATAAAAATCTAAAGCGTTTGAATCTCGATAACGTGATTTGAAGTCCGCATTTGGAAACACGTTGAGAATTTTGCGAAAATGAATAATCTTGCGGCTGAATAATCTTGTTCATTTAGCTTTTGAATTGTTTAGATTTTATACGGAAATAAATTAAGATCCTATGTCAAGATTTGTTGCAGAAATCGTTGTTCGATTTCCAAGTGTCTTAAGCGTTTTCTTATGAATGTTTCTCGATTTTCAGCATCATCCGATGTTTTTACCTTACCTATACCTCTTGATTCTCCAGTTGACCCTGATTGCTGAAATCTCTGGCCCATATTTCTTATTGCGGGTGCAGAGTGTGCATCTCGAACTTTATTTATTCTCCGATACTCCCGCTGCGTTTGAAGGGCAGAATATCGATTCTCAAAATAAAGTTGAACAATTTGTGCAAATTCACTTGCTGTATACCTTTGCGTGTTGAACAAATATCTCTTTTCTCTATTTCAACATGAAACAAATGACATAAATATTAGTAACTTTATTCTTAATGTTCATACAAAATAAAAAAGACCGACCATTAGTTGATATATTGAAATATTACAATTTATTTGGCTTCTGGTCCTTTCAGGACTATATGTATAAAATATGGTAATGGAGTGTAATTATTTGTACAAAAGAAAGCGAAATATAAAAACAGGAAAAAAGAAAATAAATGAAGTTAAAGTAATGTATTGTAGGAGAAAAGAATTAGTCACAAGAACGTCCGATACACAGTATAACCATAATAATAATCGATTCATTATCATACTACTTCACACTAGAAATCCCTAGAATATAAATGTACCTTTATTTATCTTCATAATACTTAAGAAAACTTTTTATTTATTTATATTTTATTTCCGTTTTTGTACGTATACAAAGTACAACAGCACTTATATTATAACCGCAATGAAGGTGATTCCACATGTAAAAGTAAATCAATAATATACAACAAATTTTGTTTACTACGAGACTTAGTTTTTGAAAAAATTTATATTAAAATTTCATGATATACGCGTGCATTAGAACAATCCTTTTCAACTTTTTTAAAGTGTGTCAAATTTGTTATGTGAATGTCAGACCTTATAAATCAATATATTAATTTTACACAGACTGTTACATTTTAATGTATACATTAATATATCTTGAATACGAATCGGCTAACGTCTCGGTAATTATTTACTTTAACGATTCCTCACCAATTTCGATGACTTTGAAATATGTTGTCTAGGTCACTGTTATGAAGATTTTTTCTCTATACATATAACCGCCGCTCAGCCTTACTTGCTACAATTAATTCTGTCTATACGTACGTGACTGTGGCAGCGCGTGTGTAAGCGTTGAATCGCCGATTATTTATTGTTTCTATAGATACATCGAGGCGACCGGCAATGGATGCGTATAACGGATATGCTTAAAAACTCGATTTGAGTAGAAAAAAGTCTAACCCAAACCTTACTTAAACCTAACTATTCTATCTAGTAACTAATATAATAGAGTAGGTCTGGGTTAGATTTTCTTATACCGGCTGCCGTAAGGTCGGCCATGCATTCATTTTCTATTTCTAAATATTATGATCGAAATTTTACATGGCACTATGTTTGTAAGCAGTTACAGATACGGTATTTCACGAATCTGTTCAGTATTTACAGTCGCATTTTGATTATTACCTTGACATTAGTGATTATTGAGTACCTTATTACAAGTCCTCAAAATGAAGTTATTTTTTATATAATGGCAGACATTTTTCCAATTTCTGTTAATAATAACGATAATAATGATAATAGTAAAGAATAAAGTTTAATTTTTTATCCCCAACTCAACCAGAGGCTAATTCAGACATAAAATTATTTTTGCAAATATCTCGAAAACAAAGGGCGAGCGGTGGTACCATGTATAAAGAAAAAATCTTCACAACAGTGACCTTGGCAACATATTTGAAGGTCATCGAAATTGGTGAAGAATCGCTAAAGTAAATAATTACCAATGTCTCTGTTCTTTACTTATTGTTAGTTCTACATTTGTTAGTGTTTATAAATATTAACCATAGTATGGTATTATCTGTTTTTTATTGATGTACGAGTTATGTTAATGTTTTCCATTGATCACAAAGCTTCGAAACTATGAATTTGTGTTAATTTATCGGGATACAAGGTGTTGGGATGGAAATAATACAAACAGATTTCTTATAAATTATTCATTTTTTATTATGTTAAAAAATTCTTAAGATGGTCTCTACTTTGGAGAATGAATTGCCGTTTAATAGTTACAGCAGTAGACAGATAATTACATACATACGTACACCAGAACACATTAATATATTCCTGGTTACTATGTCTCATCATTTGCAGTAACTTAACATAAACTCATAGCATAAAAGTCTAAAAATCAACAAAAACAGATAAGACTGTGCTTGTCAATATTTACAAACATTAAAGCAAGTAGAAATAAATGCAGAACAAATACATTAGTCGATTAAGACTACAGTACACGCGTACTTCATGAATTTTTTAAATCCATTTTCACGAAAACGAAACCACGTATGAAAAAATTCTATTCTATACTTTTAACTTACTTTTGTACCAGAAATCACCTTCTTTTAGGTTTTACCACGCTTGCTGCTACACTTTATACAGATGGTTGTAAGTATTTAATTTAAAGAGAATTTTCTATTATGAATTTACTTTTAATGAAATTTACTTATATAAAATTTAATTATTATATTATTTTAACCCTTTCGCATTATTTAAATAATTGCTACACAGGAACGGCTCCGATCGAATTGACCGAAATCGAATAAATATTTATGTTGTCGCGACACCTCCCATACTCGCCATCAGAGGGACCGCTCTCTCGCAAGTGCTCGCTGGCCCTTCCGTTCCTATGCATACATTGATGATGGGAAACGAATGTTCTCATTTTACAACAAATGTGTGTTTTTCTAGTAATTTTTTCTATAACGGTATTATTTATGATAGTGGTGCATTTTTATATTTATTCTACGCATTGTAACATATATTTATTAGTATTTTTTTGACAGTTGAATACATCACAGTAGTTAATCACCCGTCCTATAGGAAAGTTTTAACAAAAATGCTCAGTCGTTAATGTGTTAAAAACGCTCCTCCCTCTACTTTCCGTTTCTTACTTCCTACTATCTCACTTACCATTCCATCATCTAGCAAGCGTGTCACAATATAAACAAACGAATAATATAATTTTATTCGGGTTTCAACAGTTTCAATAAAGTCATATTCCGAAAAAACTTGGAAGACTGTTATCGTATGATCAATTTCGTGAGCCAGTATAAGGGTTAATATTTCCCAGGCCCCAAATTTTACCAGTGACGACGCCATTCGAAAATGAATATCTGCCGCCAAAAAAGATACGTGTCAAATAATTTCAATAATTTTATTTGCGCGTAAAATTTAATCAAAAGCTGCGTCTAAATGTTTGCAGTCCTTAAGAAGTATTTTTCATCAATTACCGACGTTTTCCTTGTACACCGATTGTGTATCTCATAATTTTCGAAAGCGAACGGCCAGATAAGCCGAATAACCTGAAAACGTTAAAACTTTTGTCATCGTTTCAGGGTATTTCTGCTTGAGAGGCCACTCGAGCGTATGCGGAACCATTGAAAGAACGCGATCTCGCGAAAATTTCCCAACGATCAAGGGGGAAATGCAATCGTCGTCGCACGATACAATCTCGAGCAAACGGAAATAGGATGAAATAAACGTCGGTGTACATGAACATGGATAAGCACACGCGTCGTGACGCCTAGTTACAGGAAAGTGTGACGGTGTCCGGTACGTCGTCACCGGAGGTGCTCGCGATGACTTTTCCGACGAGGCGTTAACACACGGTCGAGGTATTACCTTCGTAAGTATAATACTGCTTATTCATGCCTCCTCGCCGTTTTTGAATCGCGACGTTACACTTAACACACACACATACGTGCACTCGTGACACCGACGCACAGTGTGCAAAAATGTACGAAACGCGGACAAAATGAAGCAAAATGGCATTTTTCAAAGTAACGGATATTGTTTATATGAGTTGCAGTATCATTAGTTAATAGTTCAAGGTATAAGGAATCGTACAAATTAACGAGAAAAACTAAGTAAAAAATTGTTGAATCATCTTCGCAGCCTGTGCCGGAGTCATTTCTGACTCACGCTGACATTTCACTAATGCAGATATATTTTCAAACTCTTCCATGTTTCATATATGTTTTTATTCTATAGAACGTTGTAAAGGAACGAGGCCATTTGGAAACACTCATAAATAAGTAAAGGAGACATTATATTTGTTTTCTTTTCTCGGTCTGTCTGTCTTACTCGCAAATCTATAACGAAAATTAGTCGAAAAGGACGAGTATTTCACATAAATGCAATGAATTCAATCATAGTAATTATACCTCAAATATTTTCTCTGAATGTGGGCTATTAAGAATATTTTCAATCTGATCAATAAAGCAATGTACGTATACGTATATAGTTATGGTTTCCAACAAATACTATTGCAATATTATGAAGTGTATATGTTACAGTGAAACACCGAAATCTGGAGAATGTCGACTTTCACCGGTGAATGTCAACATTCACATAGTCGCTTAGTGTATGTCCGAAATATTTGCTAAACACCCTTATTTCTGACTTACACCGGTAAATGTTGACATTCACCATGCACTAATGGTGAGTGTTGAACATGTTGGAGATTTATATTTTCTTCTCCGTAATTCAGTCGCTATAAAACGTCACAAGGGTGACGTAACTTTTTCGCCTCTCTTTCTGAAAGGATCTAACCCAGACCTAACCCAGACCTAACTCAGATCTAATCCAGACCTAACCCAGACCTAACTCAGATCTAATCCAGACCTAACCAGACATAACCCAGACCTAACCCAGATCTAATCCAGACCTAACCCAGACCTAACCGAAATCTAATCCAGACCTAACCCAGACCTAACCCAAATCTAGGGTCTGGGTCAGGTCTGGGTTAGGTCTGGATTAGATTTCGGTTAGGTCTGGGTTAGGTCTGGATTAGATTTGAGTTAGGTCTGGGTTAGGTCTGGATTAGATCTGAGTTAGGTCTGGGTTAGGTTTGGGTTAGGTCTGGGTTAGGTTTGGGTTAGGTCTGGGTTAGGTCTGGGTTAGGTCTGGAATAAGTCTTCCCCCAGGGGCTGTCAGCCATTCAGCTGCAGTACGGGCCTAACGAACCCGGGGTACCTGAGTCACACATACACCGTAACCCCCTGTTGGTCGTCGCAACGACCCATTCACAATTCCTCTTTTGGTTTTGTGAATGGTACGTGACGGCAGGTCGGGCCGGGGGCCTTGGCTTAACCGCCTGGGCCGCGAGGATGGTAACTCTATAACTTACCCTCGAATCCTAAGCTATGGTGCGCGGCGATGGGATGCATGGTTGGGGGAGAGAGCCCAATCCCGAGCGACCAACACTGGGGTACCTGCCGAACCCCCGGAGTATTTAGGCTTCCCCAGGTAAGGCGGCTCTGCCTGGGGTGACCTCCGTTTCGACCACACTCGTGGGTTTAATATGGAGTTTAAAACGTGTAAAAATAGGACTGGTACTACGGATAACGGAAAGGCAAATGTTTCTACGGCAGACGAGAAAGGTTTAAAAGATAAGAAATTGGTTGGACCATCTCCTGGTAGGGTTATGCCTGCGGTCAGGAGCGTGGAGGTGGTTAATCCCCCGCTGGGGACCCACCTGGGGGGGGAAGTGGACCTTGTCAGGGTCAGCGCCGCTCCAGTGATTTCGCTGAAGCGGCGTAAGGCCTCTGTGAGGACTAAGAAGGATAGGGAGTCGCCACCTCGTAAGAGGCTTGTTTCCGAGGGCCTACGGTCTTTGGTGGGCGACGCTGCTTCAGCAGGAAAAAAGGAGGCAGCGACTGGTGTCGGGGAGACGGTCTCTCGAGATGTCGGCGAATGGGCGTTGCCAAATCTGCGCACTGCCGAGGTGGAGGGTGTCGGCATGAGTGAGGACAGTGACGATGGCAAGAGGAAGAGGAAGGGTTCCCGGCTGGATAGGCCGAGGGGAATTTTTGTGGACCCAAAGAAGTTGGGTCCTGGTATGAAGAGCCTGCCGAAGCAGGGGGACTTGATGAGCTTTTGGACCGGCTCAGGGGGCAGCTGGAGGCCGTCGTCAAGGTGGCGGATACCGCGAGCCACCTGAAGACGACGGACGTCCGGGGGCTGCGCTTGGCTGCCCGGGTCGCCATGGTCAGCGCTGAGGAGTTACACGGCAGGGCTGGCCGTGTCGAAAACCCGGACAGACCGGCCCGGGAGGTCGTGATCCGGCTGGGCGAGTGGGAGGAGAGGGCCAAGGCCCTGGAGAAGAGGTTGGAGGTGGCAGACGCGGCTGCCACCACCATGTCCGCGGATTTAAAGGCCAAGGACAGAGAGTTGGAGCACCTCAGGCGAGAAGTTGACCGCCTGAGATATGGGGATGAACGCCGTGGATTGCGGCATGCGGAAGGGGAGGTTCCTGGGCCGTCGTCGGCGGTGCAGCCCAGCCCGGCAGGGGGGGAGTGCCTTGCGGCCGGAGGCCCTTTAATGGTCATGATGACCGAGGTGGTGAAAAGGGTTTCCGACATTGCGGGGCACATCTCTGCCGTTGAAGACTGGGTTGAGGCCCGTCTAGAGGCGGTGTGGCGGGTTGTTTCTCGTCCGCCGCTGGGGAAGGGCCCGGTGTTCTATCCATCCGTAGAAGTGTCTCGGTCGGTGGTGGCGAGGGTGCCGGGTGCGCCGAAGGGGAGGGCGAGGGGGGCCGCGATGGCGACGCCCGGGGGCATGTCTGCCCCCGTGGCTGCGCCTGCGGTGCCGCCTAAGTTAATCCCGGCGGTGAAAGGAGTGGGCAAGGCCCAGGGTGCCACGCCAGCGGCTGGAGGGGCGGGAGTGGTTAAACCACCTGCCTCGAAGGCTAAGGGGGCAGCCGGGGCTGCGCTGGGTCCAGCTTTGCCACCTCCCAAGGCGGATGTTGGCGGGTCCGCACGGCCTGCCAAGGATGACGCGCTAGGCTCTGCTCCTGCCCTCGTCAACGAGGGTCAGAACACCTGGGCGGAGGTGGTAAAGCGGGCACGGAAGAAGGGTGGTGGGAAGAGTGTGGCTCATGCTGCACCCCCACCCAACGGAGGGAAAGCATCCGTGGGAAGTCGGCCAGCCGTCGGTGCCGCGGCTGGCAATAGAAAGAAGGGCGGTGCCCAGCTCGCGGCTGTCAAACTGCCGAGGCTGCCAAAAAACGCAGCAGTCTCGGTGACCGCCGCGGCTGGGCGAGAAGGCGATTTGGGTGATGCCCGAGATCTGTAAGGATCTCGGGATCACCGGGATGCGGCCCACGAGGGCGGTCACTGGGGCGCTCCTATTAGCGATCCCTGGAGAGAAGGGTAAGGAGAAGGCGACCGCCCTTAGGGCGCGTCTCGAGGGGGCCCTCCAGGTGGAGGGTGTTCGGGTGGCTTGCCCTCAGAAGCAGGCCGAGATAAGGGTGTTCGGTCTATCTGAGGCTGCCACCCAGGACGCGGTCAGGGAGGCCCTTGCCGCTGCCGGTGGCTGCGGCGCCACGGAGGTTGCCGTTGGCGATCTCCGACGGGACAGTTCGGGCATGTTTACTGCATGGGCCCGCTGTCCCCTTCGCGCCGCGGCCAAACTTGCGAAGGCCGGCCGTGTGGTGGTCGGCTTCCTTGAGGCTCGGGTGGCTGTGCTTCCGGCGAGGCCGCTGCAGTGTCACCGCTGCCTAGAATTTGGACATGTCCGGCAGCGGTGTACTAGCACCATTGATCGCAGCGGTCTCTGCTACCGCTGCGGAGGAGCCGGCCACTCTGCCAGAGAGTGCACGGCCGCCCCCAAATGCCCCCTTTGTGTGGGCTTTGGGCGGCCGGCTGATCACCGTATGGGTGGGGTGGCTTGCCGTCCCCCCAAACGGAAAGGGAAGACAGCGAAGGGGGCGGGTATCCCCCCTTCTGTGGTGCCCGTCGCGGCGGAGGTTCGGGGCGCGGCTGTTTCCCAGCAGTCCTTGGCCTCTGTCGCGATGGGAGTAAAGGTGTTGGGGGGTGCACTCGCACCTCCTCCGCTTGAGGTGGTGATGGAGGTGGAGGGGGCGCCTTGCGACTCGGTGCCCTCCACCTCCAGGAAGTCGAAGGGCGAGCTTTCGGTTGGGGGTGCTGCAGACCCCCCGGCAGTGGAGGTAGCCCAGTCGTCGTGCGAGCCGGGGCCCCTTATCACGGGGGTGATGGCTGCGTACGGTGGTGGGGACCCGGAGTCGGGGTGCGTTGAGGCGCCCCTTTGTATTGGGGGGGTTGTCCTGGGGGAGGCCGCAAGTGAGACTTGTTAATGTCTCAGCGTCTCCTCCAGGTCAATTTGAACCACTGCCGGGGGGCGCAGGATCTTATGCTCCAAACCCTACGGCAGTGGAACATTGGGATGGCGGTGATCGCTGAGCCGTATCGGGTTCCCAAGCACCCATGTTGGGTGGGGGATCTCGATGGGGTCTCGGCGATCACCTGGGAGTACGGGCATGGGGTGCAGCCGTGCTCGGTCGTCGGGAGAGGCCGCGGGTTTGTGGCGGTGAAGTGGGGGGAGCTGGTGGTTGCCGGGTGTTACGCGTCGCCTGCTATGGGCCTCATTGATTTTGAGGCGTACCTCGACGAGGTGGGGAGATGCATCTCCCCGCACGTCGCGCGTGGGGTACTCGTCTTGGGTGATTTCAATGCCCACGCTGCAGCGTGGGGTTGCTCCAGGACGACCGTGAAGGGCGACGCGATGCTAGAATGGGCGGCGGGTCACGGCCTTGTAGTTTTGAATGAAGGGGCCGTGAGCACGTGTGTGCACGCGGGGGGCGAGTCGATCGTTGACATCTCGTTGGCGAGCCCCGCAATTGCGCGTCGTGTGTCCGACTGGAGGGTTGCGGAGGAGGTGGCCACGTTAAGTGACCACCTCTATGTTACGTTTAGCGTGACCGCACCCTCCGGGGTGAATGGGCCCCGCAGGGAAGCACACCCGGCGCCACGCTGGTCCGTCAAATGGCTGGACCCGGACGCCCTCGGGATGGCAGCCTCCGTTGTGGTGTGGCAGGAGATGCCACGCCGGACCCTTGGCAACCCGGCTGCCGGGGCGCGTTGGTTCCGCGAGGTCATGACGTCGCTGTGTGATGCGGTCATGCCCCGGGCCACCGCCCCGAGCCGTCGGGGATCGGTGTACTGGTGGTCGGGCGAGATCGAGGTTTTACGCGCTCGGTGCGTACTCGCTCGGCGCCGGTACACCCGTGCTAGAAGGCGGCGCGGTGCGACGGAGGCTGTGGTGGTGGGTCTGCGCTGGGAATTTTCCCTGGCTCGCAGAACCCTCCGCCGGGCCATCGCAGCCGCAAAGGCCCGGGCTTGGACGGAACTCCTCGGATCCTTGGATGCGAATCCGTGGGGGCGTCCGTATCACATGGTCGCAGGGAAGCTGCGATCATGGGCGCCCCCAACTACGGAGAGCATTGACCCTCAGTTGCTCCGGGAGGTGATCGGTGTCCTCTTCCCCGTCGGGGGGGAGGAGTTCGTGTATCCTCCCGAGCCACAGCCGGATCGCCTGCATTGGTGGTCCGATGAGCTGGGGGTATCCGAGGAGGAGCTGGCCAGGGCCGTCCGGAGAATGGCAGCCAAGAAGACGGCGCCAGGACCGGACGGCGTGCCTGGAAGGGCCTGGGCCGTAGCGGTGGGGGCTCTGGGGGCCGGTCTGGTGCGCGTCTTTGACGCGTGCCTGCGGACCGGCCAGTTTCCTCCGGTGTGGAAGGTGGCGAGGTTGGTTCTCCTCCACAAACCTGGGAAGCCCGCGGATTCTCCATCTGCGTTCCGACCGAATTTGTCTGTGGACGAGGCTGGAAAGCTACTCGAGCGCGTCATAGCGATGCGTATCGAGGGGCACCTGTCTCGTGTCGGTCCGGATCTGGCCGACAGACAGTTCGGCTTCCGCCGGGGCCGCTCCACGGTCGACGCCATATCGGCTGTGCGGACCCTGGCGGAATCGGCAATCTCCCGAGGGGGCGTGGCGTTGGCTGTGTCTTTGGACATAGCTAACGCCTTTAATACGGTCTCCTGGGGGGCGATAGGTCGGGCACTGCGGTATCATCGGGTGCCTGCCTATCTATGCCGACTGATTGGGGACTATCTGCGGGGCAGGATAGTCCAGTACACGGGTCGGAACGGGATGGAGGAGAGAGCGGTGCACCGCGGCGTTCCACAGGGGTCGGTCCTCGGGCCGCTCCTGTGGAACTTGGCCTACGACGCGGTGCTGCGGGCTGACCTCCCCGTCGGCGTGTCGTTGGTATGTTACGCTGACGACACCCTTGTGATAGCCGGCGGGGATACGTAGAGGGGGGCCGTGGCCCTCGCGGAGGAGGGGACGGCACGAGTCGTCGCCGAAGTAGAGCGCCTGGGATTACGCGTGGCACCCCAAAAGACCGAGGCTATCTGGCTGTGCAACGTCAGTGGTCGCGGGGTGCCGCGCCAGGCGTCTCTATGGGTGGGCGGAGCCCAAGTCGGGGTGGGGCGCCGGATGAAGTATCTCGGCCTCACCCTGGACAGCTACTGGCGTTTCGGGCATCACTTGGAAGGGTTGGGCCCCCGTATCGAGAGGGCAGCGGCCGCGTTAGGCCGCATAATGCCTAATCTCGGGGGGCCCAACATGGCGGCACGGCGGCTGTATTTGGGAGTCGTCCGGTCCATGGCGCTTTATGGCGCGCCAATATGGGCCGGCGGCTTGATGGCGAATCGGCGGGGCACGTCGTGCTCCGCCGGTTGCAGAGGTTGGTCGCCATCAGGGTCGTGCGAGGATACCGCACGATCTCCTACACAGCCGCCACCTTGCTGGCGGGTTCCGCGCCGTTTCACCTGCTGGCGAAAATGGACGCAGAGGTGTATCAAAGCCTCTGCGCCCTTCGCCAGCGGGGCGTGGACCTGTACGGCGAGGAAGGCGCCATGGCCCGAAGCCAGGCGCGGCGACGCGTCTATAGTCGGTGGCTGGTCTGGTTATCCAAGCCAGACCAGCGGGACGATCGCGTTGCTGCGGCGGTCCGCCCAGTGTTCTATGCCTGGGTGGACCGTAGCTGGGGTACGCCCACCTACCGCCTGACGCAGGTGCTGACAGGCACGGGTGCTTTCGGTCGGTACCTGCGTCGAATAGGGCGGGAGGCGACGGCTGCGTGCCGTCATTGCGAGGGAAGGGAGGACACCGCGCAGCACACGTTGGAGTTTTGTCCAGCGTGGGCTGCGCAGCGCGGTGTCCTCGTCGGTGTGATTGGAGCGGACCTCTCGCTGCCGGCCGTCATTCGTGCGATGGTCGGCAGCGAGGAGGCGTGGGCGGCCATGGCCTTGTTTTGTGAAGAGGTCATGGCCGCCAAGGAGGATGCGGAAAGGGCGCGCGAGGGGGTGGGGGGCGGGCGACGTCGTCGACGTTAAGCCCCACCCCCCGCCGTTCCCTATGGCAGGGGGAGCGCGATGGGGTCGCCAATGGAGCTTGTGGTGCGGGCGGGGGGCATTTCTGCTCTCCCTCGCTCCCCGTCCATTGTGGGGCCAGGGGCCCGTGGCAGGGGTCCCGTGTGCGCGGGGACGGCTGTGGTAGCCGACCTCGCTGCCGTGGCCGCGATCGGGTGGGGGTCCCTGGTCGCGGTTTGTAGCAGCGGCACGAGTGGGGCGACGTCGTGAGTGATCGCGTGGCGTCGCTGGGGTGGGGCAATCTTTTTGTTTGCCCTTCCCCATGGGGGAGGAGGACTGTGTAAAATCCCCCTCCCCCGGGAAGAGCCCGTAACAGGGCGCTGCGCCTAAGGGGGGGAGTCGCGGTTGTATCGCTAGCTTGGTTCCCGTGACTTCCCCTAGATTTTGGGCGCAGGCGGTCACCGTGGTGTTTTAGTCGGTAGGAGTCCGGCACTACCCCGGCTCCCCCCCCCCAGGGAGCTGGGGGGTCCATGAGGATTTCACCACGATAAAAGGTCTGGAATAAGTCTGAATTAAGTCTGGGTTAGGTCTGGGTTAGGTCTGGGTTAGGTCTGGGTTAGAAAAAGATCACGATTTACTGCAGTATCCATTTAGTATAAATTAGGGTATCGGAAAAAAAATTAAGAAAACGTTGCTCGCGTTATCAAAGCTTGCATAAGACTGACAAAGCTGATTGACTCCGAGCAGAACAAAGGATTTGGCAGGAGAGAGTCAGTCGCTTGTTTTTTGACTCTTCTGCTTTGGACCTCCACCAGAGCATATCTGTGATTGTCGACACACACCGGAGAGGGTCCGAATGTACAACAATGTAATGAAATATTCGATCTTTCACCGACGTATTTGGTATCTGTTGACATTCACCGGTGAAAGTTGACATTCTCCAATTTCGGTCATTCACGGTAACATATATACAATATACAATATACAGGGTGTTCGGCCACCTCTAGCAAAAATTTTAATGAGCGATAGTAGAGGCCAAAATAAGACGAAAATCAAGAATACTAATTTGTTGATGGAGGCTTCGTTGCAAAGTTATTAACTTTTTAAGTTCCGCCTGTAGAATGACAATCCGCTAAACAGCTGGTTCGCGCGGACGGTTGCGGCAGGCGAGTGCTAGTGGTTCTCACGCAGCATGAAAAATTCTGCTTACCGACATTATCGACAGCCTTAGATTATTGTCCACTTATGGGAATGCGAACACCTTACGTTGAATAAGATTCAACCTGTCTTATGAAAATCCAGAAGGGCATATCAAAACTCGCCCGACGAGATTTTCACAGAGAAAGGGTGAATGCCAGTTCCAATACACAATGTTGTGAACAAAAATCACCCACATGCGATTATACACGCCCCACGATTGTCCACAGTGTCCACAAGTATCCACAAATAATCCTTTCAGGCACTAACCACTATGCAATTAAATAAACACGTACCGCGATTATGTTATTCGTGAATGTCTACGTGTACGTGTATCACGATTCTTCCGAGTTACTTACGAATAAAACTGTTATTAATTTTTCAAATACACTTCAATTTAAAATGTAAACAGGAATTTAATAAGTATTCGCTGATTGTTTATATCACTGTATTTCTTACATGCTACTTAATACATAACTGAAATGTGTCGCGTGAACTAGCTTGACTGATACTGTTTTACGACTGACTAGCTGGCCGAACACGTGCCGATGCTGCCCTTTGTCTCCGCTGTGTGTGAGAGAGATAAGCGAGGCGAGTGACGTAGAATCGGGGCCTGTTCGGCATATGTTTCTCTGAACCTCGTCGATCGATGGCACAGTCAGCTGCTAGTATTGTTACATTCTTCGCCGTGAACGTAAATCGATGCGAAAATTTCATTTATCCTGCGATTCCTTTTTACATTTTTAAATTGAAGTGTATTTGAAAAATTAATAACAGTTTTATTCGTAAGTAACTCGGAAGAATCGTGATACACGTACACGTAGACATTCACGAATAACATAATCGCGGTACGTGTTTATTTAATTGCATAGTGGTTAGTGCCTGAAAGGATTATTTGTGGTTTACTTGTGAACACTGTGGACAATCGTGGGGCGTGTATAATCACATGTGGGTGATTTTTGTTCACAACATTGTGTATTGGAACTGGCATTCACCCTTTCTCTGTGAAAATCTCGTCGGACGAGTTTTGATATGCCCTTCTGGATTTTCATAAGACAGGTTGAATCTTATTCAACGTAAGGTGTTCGCATTCCCATAAGTGGACAAAAATCTAAGGCTGTCGATAATGTCGGTAAGCAGAATTTTTCATGCTGCGTGAGAACCACTAGCACTCGCCTGCCGCAACCGTCCGCGCGAACCAGCTGTTTAGCGGATTGTCATTCTACAGGCGGAACTTTAAATGTTAATAACTTTCCAACGAAGCCTCCATCAACAAATTAGTATTCTTGATTTTCGTCTTATTTTGGCCTCTACTATCGCTCATTAAAATTTTTGCTAGAGGTGGCCGAACACCCTGTATAAATGACGTCTGTGTAAGCAGTGAAGATGACTGTTTTTTAAATTGTTAGATAAGAAATATGGGTTCTAATTGGCTTTTTTAGTCTAGATCCTTGCATAGTCACGATAGATCCTTACATAGTACATCTTATTTTACAGAAATTTCAGTGTTGAACTTTCATTACGTTTCGTTATATTGTGTTGTATCACCATAATTTTGTTAGTAACTATTTGAAAAACTGTATTGTGTCATGTTACATATCCTTTTTTGATATATACTTAAAAAAATAAAAATAAAATACCATCTAATTCTTGTGCAATTTGGGATTAGATTCGTAATCAGCGATCATAAAAGCCTCAATGTACTAATTTTCGTAGAAATCAAAGAGCGATTTCATATTTTGTCCGCGTTTTCGCCATTTTTGCACGCTGTGCGGCGTAACGACGCACAACACAGGAGCTCGCCCCTGATGAATGCGAAAACGTTCACGCTGGTCCTCTTCATTCACGTGTCCTCGAGTGTCGGGATCTTTACCTATGTACACCGCGCTTTTCATCGGAGGATTTAATTTAGATTCGCGCTCGTTTCCCGCGGCCACAGCGGCGCGCCAAAGAAGAAAAGGGAAATGAAACGAATGCTGGGGAAAGTAAATTAGGCTGTGGCTTAATGACGCGGCAAACTATATCGACCTTTGAATGCGTCTCGTCGCTGATGTTCCTCGACGGGTCCCACGCTCGGTTTTTGATACCTCTAGAACGAAATCCTTTTTGGCAGATGAAAAGCATGTTATCGTTGATGTTATGACACCAGACGCAAATGGATTTTTCGAGCGTTGAATTCCTTTCGTGAGTGCACCGCGATTTTGCGATAATTTAATGTCGGAAGAGCTCACCTAATGATGTATGTTATCCTATATAGAGTGGAAAAATGTGAACGAGCTATTCGGTTTTTTCTGATACAATAGAACCTAATTTAAATTCTCTGATCTTTTTTAAGGTGTAATTATAAGGTTTAAGGTGCAATAACTAAAATATTTTAAAAATATTAAATACTATTATTGTCTATTATTCATATCTTAGGACCCCAAATTTTGTTTAAAACAAACATTCTAGGAGTAAGAAATCGTAGAAGAAATTGAGATTTGAAAGATAAAGATTTACTATTTCAGATCATAACATCATTGATGGGTATTTCAATTTTGGAATCAACTTTGGAAACACCAATAATATAATACAGATCTGTTAAGTATTCACCGATATGTGATATGGTAGTAATGGTCCTTTAATAGGTTTTAAAACATAATATCTTTTACTATACAGGGTGTTCAGCTACATCTGGGGAAAATTTTAATGGGGGATTCTAGAGGCCAAAATAAGACGAAAATCAAGAATACCAATTTGTAGATGGAGGCTTCATTAAAAAGTTATTAACAATTAAATTCAAAAATTTCAAATCGTTCTGGAAAAATTATTTTCGGTTGCGGGGGTCAATTACAATCATTTTTGGTGAATAGACATACCCCCGAAATCTTGCGTATTTTCGGGAAAAAAATTCAATATGAGCGGAACTTTAAACGTTAATAACTTTTTAACGAAGCCTCCATCAACAAATTGGTATTCTTGATTTTCGTCTTATTTTGGCTCCTAGAATCCCCCATTAAAATTTTTCCCACGGGTGGCCGAACACCCCGTATAGCTCGACTAATAAAGCAAGATTAATAATTAATAACAGTTAGAATAATAAAACATGAATGAAGCAAATATTGTAATAGAAAATCAGTTATCTTCTGTGTTTCAGTTTATTTCCATAGCTTCTGTATATACATATATTTTTTGTAGGTTTATATTTTCTGAAAAAGGCTCAAAAGTTGGAAAGGAACGTCGGATTCAATAAATAATTTAGTTAAACAGTCACTTCCTTGCTTCATAATTTACTTACTGGAAAAGGAGATGAATAATAATGCAACTAAATATACTATGTCACTTTAATTTGAATGTTAGGCAATATTTTGTGTACGTATATATTTGCAGTATTGAAAATTTGTGGTTCTATGTCGTATTAGATTACGAAATTACGACTGTTATTTTTACATAGTAAAACGGTTTTTTAAAATATATATGATACTAACAAATTTATTGAAACCAACCTCGAAACCAACCCATCCTTTTCAAGAGGAAATGGATAATTTGTGACCTGAATGGAAATAAGTCATTATTATTAAGTGTGAGCACAAAATATAATCCGCTGTGAAACACTCATAAATAACTGTAAAAGGAAATAACTGAATTGTTTATTGCCCAATATATATTTTTTGGCGAATAAACATTTATAACTGATGTAGTTTCACGTAGTTATCCATATTCTATTTTAAAGCGTGTTTCGTATGTATTTTAATCGATGTTCTATTGCTGTGTTTTTAGAATGCTGTGAATTACTAGACAATGTTTGAATAAAGTTAATTTTACAAATAACTATAAATGTTTTTGATGTTGAGCAGCATTACTATGAAAGTATTTTTTTTTTAATGGATTGAATCTGTCTGTCGATAAAATCTTTTAAGAAAATACAATTCTAAAATTGAGTATAAATTCGTATGAAAGTTATGTTGTATTTTTTTTATATTTCACTTTCGACATGCTTGTTTTAAAAAGTACGATTAAGTTTATTGAATCAGTCATAGCAACATCCACTATATTTAAAGACTAAAACATTTTCACCCAGTTGTTGAGGTTTTTTAATATTATAATATCTTTCGCATTTTGTATTATTTAATGTGACAAATACAAATTTGTAATATCTTGCGCAATAAATACAATCGTAACGAAAATATATTTTTTTTCTCTTCGTTTACGTATTCGCTTGGGAAAAAATAATTACTACGATTGAGAAATTATTTAGAGATTATTATAATTTATTGTATTTTCCCTCAAATATTATAATATAATATTTAGAAAAAGAAAAAAATTGACTCTATATGTAAAAAGTTAATTGGTCTAACTCAATAAAAAAATGATCACTTAATATTTTCTATTTCAATATATTGCCTCGAGTGCAAGTCATTAAATTAAACATTTTATTGTGCAAACTGTTTTTTATAGTACAATATATATGTACTGACTATTTTTTCAGTCAAACAGTTCACGAAAATAATATTTCGTTTAACTGGTATACTTTTTTTACTGTCGTTATCAATAAACAGGTTTAATTAATTAATTTGTTTCATTACACAAGATGTCCCGTGGCATATAACACCCACTTCAGAAATGAATTCTATACAAGAAAACAATAACAATAGTTCATATAAATATTGTGTCCCATTTGACCCTATTTTTAAGTTATAGCGAGTTTCTTCTTGAACACATTGTACCTATTTGCCTTTACAATAGATGTTCAAAATGACCTCCTTGCATCTAAACATACATAAGCCTGGAGACGTCCTACCATTGACTCTTTCACCCTCTTTGTTTGTCAAGATATTATTTATAATAATAAGTCCATACTCAAAGTTCATATCTGCCATTTATTTACTAGACAAACTACCTATTTTCACACACGACCTGGTGGAATTTCTTTTCTATTATTCTTGAACGTTCCCATTAAGGTTATTTTCATCTGCAT
Organism: Colletes gigas; assembly: GCF_013123115.1. Taxonomy (NCBI): domain Eukaryota; kingdom Metazoa; phylum Arthropoda; class Insecta; order Hymenoptera; family Colletidae; genus Colletes; species Colletes gigas. The sequence continues at coordinate 3,879,589 of NW_025106651.1, read as the reverse complement.
CAAATATTCAAGGAAACTACCATAATAATTAATAATGAAGTTGTTACCTAAATTTAAAATTGAGAAAACTATTTTTCTTACGATATTCGTTTCAATATTAGACTTTGCAATAACGATTTTCGATGAATCCATTCAAATAATCTGGTTTATTTTGTGTTAAAATAAAGTAAGAACTGACTGTTCTAAAAAAAAAGAAAAAAAATTTTAAATAATCGTCTTTTTCGTCAAATTTACACAGACGCCCGTTGGAAGGTTAACTATGGCTTGATTCGGCCAGTGACAAAATTGAAGTTGCGTATAGGTGGACTAGGGTAATTAAATTATGCATTTAACCCTGTATGGAACATTTTCCTATTACAAAGGATGAAGAGAATATCATCGTTAGGTCACGAGCACCTCGTGCAGAGTTTATATTAAGCGATTCCATCGATGAAAGTGATTATAAATAAAACCCACGTAGGAACAACTTGGCCGAGCTAGGCCGGTTTATCCGTTGTCGAGGTAATAGTTCGTCAACGCGCGAGAACGGCGGTGTTTGGCGTTATTAAATCAATTCGTGGCCAGAAAACGGGGAACACCGAGGCGCAGGATCGCATTACGAAGAAAATATATTTTCCTCCGCAGCGTCACTGCGCCAACCTATCAGGGTCGCGAGGCGGCGCGAGGTGGTAATTGCCAATTAACTGTAATTAATTCATTGAGCCAAGTGGCAGTGATCGAGCCAGCCATATCTCCGTCCTCGGGAACTGATCTTAACGATCCGCCGGAAATACGATTCGGCAATTTAAAGGAAGCGGTTTATCAATTTACATATTTCAGAGAATCGTTTAAGACCACGGTTTCCATCGATCGCGCGTCCGCTAATCTATACACGCTAACCCGCATCGCAAACTTCATTTTACTCGTTAACCCCTTTACGGTCGAAATTTTCACCATCTTGGTACACGAGTCGGACAGCTTAAAGGTTCTAACACTTTCGAGTCGCGAGTTATCACGAGTAATACCCATAGAAATTTTACTATTACATAAATATCAATGTCTTTAGTTTAACACTTACGCTGCCACGTCATCCATATATGAGTGACAGGATTTTTTACAATGGAACTAGAACAATTCATTCTCAGGATGAAATATTAAAATTTAAATTTGAATAGGATTCATGAATTTTAGTAATGTTACGAAAATAAATGGTAAGACAAATTTTAAGTTATGTAGTTTACAATTGTCTAGAATCAAAGTTTTGATCCCGTAAAGACGTGTACAGTTTTGATCTGGCAGTCATTGTGTTAAATGGTGGAAGAGATTTTACCACGTTGGTTGAAAACACAAATTATATTTAGTAATTTCGTTTGTTTAAATTACACAGTAGATCATTAACATGTTTTACAAGTATATTTATGAATTGTTCTCCTTACTAAACATAAGATTTCAATACAAAATTTTGATTATTCGAAAAACTAAAGGCAGCTGACGGAGAGGAGTAGGATGCTCTAAAAAAAAAAAATGAAAGATTCTTAAGTTACATGAGTGTATCCAGAATAGTTTAAAAGCTTCAAAAAATACAGTTACATACTTTTAAAGTGACGGTCTTATAAACAGAAAACGTCCTTTTCTAAGGGAGAAATAAAACTGCTTTGTGTTTATAAAGAGAAAACTACCTCAAAATTTATTCATATGAAGTTTTCTTTCGAAAAAATTAAGTTTAACAGTTTTTCTGGTACACCTGGAGTAGATTTCGAATTGGACATTAATATTTTCTTTAATAATTCAAGCGTTACAACTTTATACATTTACTTTTTCAATTATTATAAACTAAACATTGTCAAAGTAGAAGTGAATGTGTTTGTACAACTTGAGATACATATGTGCAGGTTGTCCCAAAATTATATATCATAACCACCACAATGTTATTGCACATCTCTGAATCGATAAAAACTAAAATCCTGCCCAAAAAATTGTCCTTGACCGATTTTTTCAAGGTCAAATTTGTTTATGATTGCATCCTATTGTAATAATTATAAGAAACAAAAATCTCGAAGAAACCATATACCGCAACTCGATCGTTCTCTTAAAAAATTATATTAAAATCTTATTAGTCTTATAACTGTCGAAAATGACAACAGATTTTCACTAAAAATTTTGAAACTATTGTTTGACTGATTCAATATATTCTGACTACTCGGTTTTCTTAAACTTTTGTAAATATTTTTTTCAGAATTGTCTGACCATCTACGCCTATGAACCTGTATATACTTTGTCAATTCATTACAATTGGTAAGGATCGCATCTGATACTTTCCTTGTTAGATACTTCACTTTGTACATTATCCGCAAATCGGTTCAAGTTTAGAATTCTTGTTGCCCGTATAAATTCTAAGGCAACTGCTTTGCGCCGATCAATCACCCCTGTCACATCTATTGTTCCGCTAGAAAAATGGTTGCTCCGTTTCCAACGATCGCCGACTATATTTAACGAGGAGATTGGGCGCAGGCGAATAAGAAGTATCGTTAGGAAGGCGGAAGATTGAAGTTACAGCTCATTTTTTGTTCGTTTTTTTTTCTTCTTGCGCACGTGGTCACAATGGAACACGCCAGGAAATACGATCTACGTGTCTCGTAACCCAGTTTCGCGAATCATTTTGCTTTTAGTCGAGAGTCGATCGTCTCTCTGTCTGTAGAGGCATTATACCTGTCGTCTTTCGATGTTTTTAGCCCCTCGCTAATGATAATCGAGTTTGTAGTTGGACAACGATCGCGTTACGACAGTAATCGTCGTTGCAATCCTTTTTTCGAATACATTTTCGACCCTCGTGCAGCTATGAATAAAATCCAGCTCCCTCGGTGAAGTACTTATTCTCTTGAATTTTCCATTTGACACTTCGTTTCTAATTGGACCCGGAGAATACCCGGTCGCGAGTACCGGAAGGACCTTTGTCTGTCTCCGGCAGCGGGAGCCAGGGTGTAGCTCGAAGAAAGGAAAGACACGGAAAAATGGAATACGCGGATGTGTATTCCTCTCGGTTTTTAACCCTTCTTTCGCGTTCTCCCTGTCACGTTTTCATTTCCTCCACACTCGCTCTCCGCGATCATCTCATCCTCCAAAGTTTCCGAATTAATAGCAAATCTTTTCGCGAATCATTTCAAGTTTGTTTATTCACCATATTTCATACGAATAATAATTTGAGCAATGATATTCTGAGCCCAATAATTGTACCTGATCTCACTATTAGTACAGTTGATATTTTTAATGCTACAAGTTTTCTATATATAAAATAACAAAACTGGTGACGATGGTACCCTTCTTTTTAATTATCTATGCTTCACCTTGAATGGATATTCTTTAATCAATTTCTGAATACTAAATTATTCCCTATTGGCTAGAACTATAGCTTAATGTCCTATATTTGTTTCTATATTCAACACGTTTTCTAAGATTTTTTGACAAAATTCCAATGAACAAATTAATACCTTTATTAGTAATCATTTGATTTGAAATATGATTTTTCACTGTACTTTAGCAAAAAATTGTAATACAATTATTCTAATGTGGTCTGCTTGTCCACAACTGTAACGTAGGTAAATAAAAGTGATACGTGTTCTTTTTTTGTATTTGTTTTGGTTTTTATATCATTATTAAAATGTTTACCATTCAAGAAATTTTGCAAAGGACACGACAAATAATAATCTGATAATGCAAGACAGAACTTCATATATAATGTATGTGACAACACATTTCAACTAAATTTCAATCATTTTTACCAAGTGACCATCATGCGTGTGGCTTTGCATTGCATGATGGAACACAATACCTTTACGATTTGATATGATAATCATCTTTACATGTAAATCAGCTTTAGTTATTGTTTGGGCTAGATCATCATGTTCGCTTAACGATATGTTTTTAATTGACATTGTTGTAAACAACCCATTTTTTATCGCCAGCTATAAATCTTTTTAAAAATAGATCATGTTGTTTATATTTCATAAGCAAATCGCAGATGTTAATACATTACGTTAAGTAGATTTCTTTAAACTCACGAAAAACCCATACATCAAGTTTATGTAGCCAAGTTGTTTCAAGCACTTCTCAACAGCCTGGACGTTCTTTATTTTGAATGAAAAATGACCACAATGAAATTTAACAAATTAATTTTGACATTGTCCCATTTTTAAGTCTTCGTCACCATACACAGCAAATAGCTTTGTATGATCTTACGATGTATTCTTTTCTTTGCGAAAATACAATAAAATATGAGAAAAATGCTCGAAAAAACTATATAATCGATGGATACAATTTTTTTTCTGAATGACAATTAAAGTACCAACTATCAGACGACAATATGTGTTTGACGTTTCAAATACAGACGAATCAATAAATACGAATAGTATTTCGATAATAAGTACTTTGTACTTCCTTTTTCCATCACAACGTGTACAGAAAGTGACTTGAAGAGTATACAGAAACTCGTGCATCAGGACCTATGCTTTTACAGATGCTGTGCATAACAATATTTGTCGACTCGAGTCTGTCAGACCTCACCAGAGTACTCTAGGGTTAATAGAATTTAGTAGGTGCGCTTCAGCTTTCTTTGATGATTGCCAGGGAAGTGATGTAATATTTCCTGGCTTCAGAAACGCTTTTAACCTCATAAAGTTTTTAAAATTAAGTGATTTACTTCTGGCTTTCGTGGAAATGTTTCAGCTTGTCTAAAAGACTATATTTTTAATATGTTTCACTTTATAAGAGTTAGAGACAATCTGCTTCAAAAACTTAGACCTGTATTTGATGTCCTTAAAGGGTGACATTCGAGGCTAGTAATTTGTATAATTTTTATAAATGCCCTTGTCGTTAATCAAGCTAATACGAAACAATTACTTTATACCGACGATCTGAAACTTTATCGTAGGGTTAATGACGTCGTGCAAGCCAATATGCTCAAAACTGATCAGAACAGATCAAAGTGGTATGTAAACAATATACACAATAGTAACACTTTCGAATTCCTTATAAATATGATCCCTCATAGCTGACACTTGTACAGGGTGCAGGAGAATAACATTTACAAGCGGATGAAAAGTGATTTCTTGTGAGCAAATGAAAAGAAAGAAAACAATACAAAATTTTCATTTCTGTCTTGTAAGGAATGATCCCTAACTCGAAACTTTAAAAGATTTTGAAATTTTGGGGATGTGTAGAGCAAATACAGATGTATTTCATGCAATTTTTATTTGCTGCCCAAATTTACTTTAAGGGATAGAAATCGACCTTCAAATATTTCATCATTCTTTATATTCTTATACAGGGTGTTCGGCTACCCTTGGGAAAAATTTTAATAAGGGATTCTAGAGGCCAAAATAAGACGAAAATCAAGAATACCAATTTGTTGATGGAGGCTTCATTAAAAAGTTATTAAGAATTAAATTCAAAAATTTCAAATCGTTCTGGAAAAATTATTTTCGGTTGCGGGGGTCAATTACAATAATTTTTGGTGAACAGACATACCCCCGAAATCTTGCGCATTTTGGAGAAAAAAATTCAGTACGGGCGGAACTTTAAACACTAATAACTTTTTAACGAAGCCTCCATCAACAAATTGGTATTCTTGATTTTCGTCTTAATTTGGCCTCTAGATTCCCCCATTAAAATTTTTCCCAGGTGTGGCCGATCACCCTGTATAAATTTGATTTTAGGACATCCACAGCTCTAACAACGTTAAAATACATGTCGTTAGTGAGCTTACGACAGTTACATTAAGAATTTACAAAAAGAAAGGTTTGGTATTCTTATTAATGATTATGTTATGTCCAAAATTATTCATCAGATCAAATTTTACATTCAGCTCTGGGGGTAAAGAAGCTTAAATAATCATTATAAGAATGAGAGTTTTTGAAAGACAAGTGGGCACATATTTTAATTTGGTAATTCTAATGAGTTATGAAGAGAACCAATTGGAAAAGGATGAATTTTTAATTAGAAATTTAGGAATATTAAGATTTATATCGTGATGTATGTTACACGGTAACAAAATAATTACAGTTCTACCCACGTACGCCCGAACAAAGGTCTAAAGAAACCCTGAACTGACCCGTAGCAACAATAAGTTTATGAAGCCATCGACCATCGGTTGCGCTCTACGACGTTTTATAATCAATAATATGGTTCTTTATTTTAGGCTTAAACATTTTTTAGTTTTATTTCGTCTTGCATGCCTTAGTAAGGTCAAGGCGCTTCATAAAATTATTACCTGCTACGGTCGAGGCACGCGGAATTTCCCGGATGTCACTCGATTGTGCCCTCGGTACCTGAGGGTGACCGATGGCTTAGAGGCGGTCACTTTGCTAATTTTTCCCCAAAAACACTCTTCCAATCAGGGAAAACGACCGCCTTCCGTACAAAATTCCAATATCAACAATAACCAATCCGCGTGCCTCGCCCCCGTCGGAACCCAAGATCGTTTTATATTTAAGGGTAGCATTTCTGACGGAGAAGAGCAGAATAAACCAAAAGTTAGACTGAAGGTTACAATCTAAAACTTTCGAATAAAAATTCAAGTGTCGTATCAATCAAGGCAAAAGTCAAGTGTAACCGCACTGTGTTAACAATAATAGATTAGTAAAATTAAATTTGATATAGTTAACTGTATCTTATCATTGCACCAAACCCCAAATATTCAAACGCTATTAAAAAACCGCTTGAAGCGCACATCGAATATAATTTGAAACATTAACGAATTATAAATTAACTGTGCGCGCTGAACAATGTATAATTTGATAAAATAAATCGACATACGGATTAATTTAGAGCGAAGATATGTTTGTAAAAAAAAGCACATTTTTAGCTGGCAAATATTTTTCTCGCTTGGAGAAACCTATGTAACGATTTTCTGGGCCCTTCAAAAATTAAACAATTTGCTAACCATAACTGCCTGATGGGCAGCCATTTCGCTTTGAGTCCGCTTCTGTCCCAAAGAGCAGAACAATAATCGATATGTAGTTTTATGGAGATATGTCGTGCTTTTGAAAAACCTTAACTTTTCATTCCTTGTATCGTCTGAGATTCTTAGATGACTTCCTGATTGCAACAGAAAAAAAGTGGTGCCGTGATTACAACGAGCGTACACATTTGGTCTTCAGCCGTCCAAGAATCTCAGCGTCTTGAAGACAATGAGCAGTCGAGAGGTTCTTCGATGTTCTCGTCTGCTTAGGTCCACAACAATGAACGAATGAAGGATCATCAGTTGTAGAGTTCGTTTCGCTTAAAAGTGTTTTTCATAAACCTATTGAACCTATATCGAATTGTAATTATGCCAATATTGTCGCTAATTCGATCGATTTTTTTCGAAGCTCTGTTAATTCTGTTTAATAATCCATTTAAATAGCATTTGCAAACTTATTAATTATGCAATTATGCATTATTTCTGCAATCACGTTTCTTTCAGGTAGATTCTCTTTTAAGGACCTTTCTTTGTGAAATAAAGAAAAATTCTCTCAAGTGCAATGATACACTTCATGATTTCAACTTCTACATGAACAAACCCTATGTTTATTATATTGTCGTTTAAGTTAAAATTTTTAAAGTGTCTACCGAAATTTACTCAGCACTGCAATTCAAAAACTAGTTTTTAACATACGATATACTTATTTCCTCATTCCTTGAATGCACTATTGCGACCTAATAATCTAATTGTTTGTAAACATAGGTATCGAACGTTCATCACGTGTTTTAGTTACAAAGGTATCTTCGAATTTTAGTACATTCCAAATTAAAAATCATTTTATTAAATAGTTAAATGGTGTTCGTATATTTGTGAATATGTTATATATAATAAATATAATAAATTCTTGTGATAAAGTTCTGTCGAATATCTGACAGTATCATTTCTCAAGTTAATGCACCAATGATATGGATTCTTGTTTTATGTCTTTTTGTTGTTGTTAGAGCAATAGTCATCCCTTGGTTCTTTGAAGTGGCTTCATAGAATGAAATACAGTAGTGATAGATTTAGTCACCTAGGCCACAAAACATTTTCAAAATGTTCATTTCATAAAAACTTTGTCAATTATTTAAAATGTGAGCAAATTTATTAACTAAACGTTGTTTGTTATTCGAATCATTATTCAACACTGAAAAAACTGATATAACGATAAATCTCATATATCATGTAAGAGTGTCCATCGATTTTTACAATATTAAACAAAATTTTTCTGAATTCTTGTATGGTTTCCTGGGAAACTGCTTGCAACAATTTACACAGTTCATTTTTATATATCAGAAAAACCAAAAAGACTAAGAAGTAATCATTAGAACGATTTTATATTAAATTATATAATATTAGCTGTAATAACAAAAAAGTCTCAATTACCATGTTCATTGTAGTTACTAGCTGCTATAAATCTTTAAAGATTTTATTAAAAATCTAATCAGATCTTATAATGAGAATGTAAAACTAAAACAATAAATTTTCTTGAAATCCATCCAGCCGCTTATACAGAATCATGTCAAAAGTCATACACTCTAATGTATATTTGTAAATATGCATCTTGACCCCGAGTACTATTGCAAATATAAATAAATATAAATTAACAGCAATACAACCAGAGAGTCTGGAATATATTTCTACAGTTGTTAAACATCAATGATCATTGTATTAATAAAATAAAGTGTTGAATTTATCCATATTTCAATACATTAAACATTTTCTTGTACGCCACCCTTGCATCGTAAGACGCCTCAATCTCTAATCGTCTCGACAGTGATTTTGAAAATCAGCTATGAATAATGTCCCCGGATACAAACTATACAGTAAATATCATCGCCTATGAGGAAAGAGAGATACACGAAACGACGCTAGTTGAAGAAACTATAGAAGAAGAAGTTACTGAAATTAAAAAAAAAAGAAATAGAAAATTTAAAACGATATACTATAGACAATGTAAAAGGTAAATATGCCGTGGCACTAATTTATCAAGCAAAACCTACAGAGATGAACAATATAAATTTAATAAATTATAAAATTTGTAATACTTTTAACTATTCTTTTAGAATATCCTCGCTCCATGCTTTCCTCAAAGAACGTTAGGAAAAATTGATTCAATTTCATAACCAATACATTGAAGAAAATCTTTCTATGTTTATTTGTTTTCATTTCTTTTTTTATGAATATGTTATCAGATATTCAAAATAATGCTGAAATTTAGAGGACAACCTACTAAAAGGATGTAGGTAGTGTTTTTATCGAAACAACGCTAGTTACTCTCTAACTGGTATTGATATTCGGAATGTATAGTAAGCATTTTGAAAAAATTGCCATACCTAAACGCACCCGTGCGAATTCGTCTTTCAGGGTTTGCAAAGCGTTTCGAAGCTACGGTTAGTCAAAAGTACAGAAGTATTCCTCGTTATTTCCGCGCCGTTTTAGGTGTTTCCCTTTCATTACTTTTTCTTTCTGTCTTTCGCCCCCTCTTTCCTTCAAGACGAAATATGCACGGAAGCGGCATTGTATCCGAGCTCCCGCCGAGTAATCATTCCTCCCGAGTGTCGATTATTTTTTCAACGTGCACCTGGAAACATCTTGATCCTAATTAACCCGAGAGAAAGCCGCTCGAGCCGAGGGGCGAGTAATTCTCTCTTGAAAACGAGACTCCCACGTTACTTTTCTTCGCCCTTCTCTACCCGTATTCCCACGTGGTCTTGTTTCATCGTGAAACAGATTTCGGTCGGGGAAACACGACGACTATTGCACCGAAACGAGAGGTACTCACTTTTCCTTGCGGTGTTTTCATTAAGAATTATCTGCCACGAATGAACCGGATCGTTCATTATATACATACTTTATGAACTTCGGTGTTTAACTGTGTAGAGCCAGGGCGAAGATTGATGGCCCACAACCTTTAACTCTGGCGAACCACAGAGAATAAAGTAATATTTTCTGCAGGCTAAGTAGGAAAAACTAAAGCAAGTTGATACGCCCTTTTTTAGTTTTGAGTTATTGCAATTTTTATTTATGTTGATTATTTAATTACAAATATGCTAATATATACTATTACTTTTCGTCTTTATATAGGATGATTTTAAGAAATTCTAAAAAAAAATACAAATTTTATACCATCTTATATACATTTGCTTTGTATAATGAATTATACATTCTCTTTCACATAAATCAATTCTTCCTGCCATTTTGAATATAAAAGTGTTAAGGCACGACCATCGAAGTCACAATATTTTGCAAGATGATTTATATTTCATGTTAGAATGTTATTTTATCCCTGTAAGTGTTCATGTGCGTTTAAATATTTTATTGTTCGCTTCTTTATAAAGTAAACTTCTATATATGTAACCATTTATAAAAGGAAGAAGTTAAGAAGAAAAAATGAGAAGAGCCCGATCTCTGTTACAGATTTCTCACTAAATGAGTTACTAAACGCAACGAAGATGAACTTGCATAAGCATGCGTCGACAAATACAGCTTCTTAAATATTTCGAATTGAATGAATATAGTAAAATGATTCAAGCTCTTCTTAAAGAGGATTTCTTATCGAGGAAGAAACAATTTAGTGCAGAGGAAGCTTTGAACATTTTCATCATGGCAGACCTTTCGAAATTCCAGTATATTACTATGCGAATTAAATTCATAAAATGCAATAATTACTGATGGCCTTCATGTTTTAAATTACTTACAGGAAAAAGAAGTTATTATTCTCCAAAAGTGTATGTATTATCCAATAAAAATAACAGAAATATCTGTTGAAGTAAAAGTGTTCAAAGACCATACAGTTTCCCGAATAATGAGGAATGTAAAAACATTATCAAAGAATATTGAGCTATTGCTTATAAGCAATTACAAATTTTAATATTAGTGATGATTCTGTTTTAATTTCAAGCTTTGTACCTTTAATATTACAAACCAAATCGGTTAAAGACATAATTTGAGAAAACCCACGCCCATCATCGCCCTGACTTTATCGAACCATTCGATGTAAATTTGTCAAAGAAATTAAAGAAACTATAAAAGAAGTTAGTGAAATTAAAAAAGAAATAAAAAATTTTAAACCATATACTATAGACAATGTAAAAGTTGAATATGCCATGGCACGAATTTGTCAAGCAAAACCTACAGAGATGAACAATATAAATTTTTAAGTTATAAAATCTGTAGTACTTTTAATTATTCTTTTGGAAGATCCTCGATCCTGAAAATATCCTCAAATTTATTTCCTCGAAGAACATTAGGAAAAATTGATTCAACTTCATAACCAATACATTGAAGAAAATCTTTCTATATTTATTTGTTTTTATTTTTTATCAGATATTCAAAATAATGCTGAAATTTAGTTGACAACCTACTAAAAGGATATAGATAGTGTTTTTACATAACCAAACTACATTTATCTGATAGTATTGCGAATCAAATTCTTCCGCTAGTATTGAAATCGAGCTGTAAATAAAGTTTGTAACAGTGACGCGAAACAATCATACCTGGTGAGCAAGGATACCAAACAAAAGCGTTACCAAATATGCACCTATGAAAAGGATCGAAAAATGAAACTTCCAATCTATAAATGTAAAAAAGCTATCTGCCATATAGTAACTTTGTTCCTATTGAAAATAGAAAAAAAGTATAAATGCTTTAACAAAACAAAACATGTTTGAAAACTCATTTCTTGTATCAGACTGTTCAATGTCATATACTTTTCAATTTTAAAGTTTTATTTTTACTTTCTAACAATTTTTTAAACGTTTAATTTTAGGCTAAAATACATGTTAGTAAAAATCAATATTTCCATGAATAAAGGGTATTTTTTTCATTCAGTTTGAATTCACACTTTTGATTTTATGTTTGTTAATATTCTTTTCAAAAATATTAAAATTTGGAGTTACAATGAATCCAGTGAAATACTTAAAAAGAGAAGTGTGTACATGGTTTCCACAATTCCAATTGTTCTGTTTATTTAAAATAAAAAATCAGAAATTATATTACCCAGTATAGATTGTCGGAACTAGAATCATGCAAAGATATTGAAAATTAAATATTTGACAACAGTTTGAAGTCAAATAATTCACTTATTATACTTCCTTTTTACATTCAGTAGCACTGTCAAATCTTTAGTAACGAAGTAATATAGTTAAACTATTTTTCGACATGCGAGCAAGAAAAATTGAATTTCCAAATAATGGATCCCAGACTTCAGTATAATTAATTATGTCCTGCTTACTTATTACAGGTTCTGAATTTCTATTTTTAATTTTTATCATTTGATGTTGTCAATTCATTTTCGTTATCACAATCATATTGTTCTTTCGAATTTTATACATGTTTCTCAAATTCTAATTCACTATTTAATTGTTCCAATTCGTACTGATTATCCTCATTATTTTAATTGGGTCCTTTCAAAATTACAATACTTGTCTAACAAACATGTTCTAATTGTTATTCTAAAATTGTAAATAACGATAACATAGAAAAAATTGTAAGCAATGAAATAATAATACGTTTGTATTAAAAAATATCGTACTTTGAATTATCGTTTGTGCCATTTTACAAATCTGTACAATTCTGTTACAAGCAATTCATTATATTTCTCATGAAATAATTACGCGCCATAATACAAAATCAGTTTACGATCGTACATTGTTTACGTTACAATCTGCAAGTTGCATGTTTGTTTTGTTCTCGAAACCACTTCCCTATTCCTCAACCACGCGTATGATACATGCATGCTGATATAACTCTGAGTTACTTACACTTCAACAGTAATAATAAACTAATAAAGTAATAAACTAATGTTCATCTTCTACTTTTCCATCGATGATAATCAAATTACGTAGAGATATCAACTGATACAATATGCAAAATGTATCTTATCTAAAGATTGAAAACAGTTATAGTATTGGTTTTAGTTCTAGAAACAAATATGAAGAACTTTTACTCTGAACAACTCTGATGTAGAATCGATATTTTCAACCATATCTATTTCAAAACAATTATAAATCGATCATAAATATATCGCATGTGAGAGCAGAAAGATTATTTTCGGAATTCAAATTTATTGTACCTTCTTGTCGTTTTACATTGTACTCAAATTTTATTAATAATATTAATATATTAACCGATTGATTTCAAATTTCCACAGAACCTTCAGTAGACATGCCGCTATCGCGCAAACCGCGGGTTTTAAAAAAATATTTGTTCTTTCATACTCTTTAAACATGTTATAAACTCATAAAAACAAAACAAAAAACAGTATTTAAACTTCAAAGTGCCATAATTTTTTTAATTATCAAGGTTTTTAATTTCTGGTGGTTTACACCATAGTCATATTCATACAAAACAAGATGCCATTTTGTTCCTTTGTTTCAAATTAAAGAAACGGTCGGAATCATGAACACTGGTAAAACACTTTTTCTTTACAACACTTTCTTTGACCAGACTTTTTACAAAAATAATTTGTATTCTTTAAATGTCAGTAAATATGTGTGCCACAACCGACATATAAAAAGTTTTATAGTTTCTTTATAAAAAAGTCCCGAAAAAGCTGAAAATGCCACATTCTAGACAAGAATATCTCGTTAAAACAGTTATTTTTGTAACCTTTTCAACCTCTAATTTTATCGTTACAATAACTTAACAAGACAGTAATTACTCAAACCTGATACTGTGATGAATAGACTGCGGATATTTATGCAAATGCATATGATTCTAGGAAATAGATAAAAGAGTGAAACTTAAATAGAAGTTTGTTTATTACTAGAGGTCCTTAAAAAAAAATTTTTATTTTGCATATTTTGCATATAGCATATATTTTGCGTATTTTTTACAAAAACATATGTTGAAAAATACTGCATATGTCACATATCTTTATTGCATTCGTTTTCATAAAATTATTGCTTATATGGGCTTTCGAATATCTATTTCAGTCTACTAATTCAACGTTTGTATACAATAGTCATGGCAGACATGACAACATATGTGTTTACCTATAGTGAATCATTAATGGTAATAGTTCATAGATGCTACAAATACAATAGTAAATATTCTTGGCACATAGGTACTACGGAAACGAATTTTATGAGGTCAGATTGTTAAAGAACATCTTGTAATGTTGAGCATTCGTTCTCAGCTTATAAATTGTCTTTAAGCGATAAACGTCATCAACTATCTCTTGACAATATTGAAAAAATACTCGTAACATATTGTAATTTAAATTATAATTAATTATTATTATGTTTAAATAATAAAATTATTTGAACATATTTTGAATATATTTTGCATATATTTTGCATATTGATATACGTTACTTACATATTTTGAAATATTTTATTGGCATAAACATCCGCAGTCTAGTGATACAACTTAAACCGTGATCTAAAGTCACAGACTTGATAGGGGTAAAGTCAATGATTACTAAAACGACTGTTATTTCTGGCAAAAAATTATTTTGCACAGCTTGTATAATGGAATACATTTATTCACGCACGTTTTCATCCCTCTGCGACCCTTTCAGGATCGAATGAGCCGAATGCGGAGGTCGTACGTACGTACGTATGTAAGTAGGGATCTCTGCCATGAAGAGCGACCGGGTCGAGTTGGCCAGGATGGCAGCCATGTAAATAGGCCAGCGGCATAATTTATACCCGTCATGCCTACGAACGGGAGAGCTGGCGCGGGTCTGCTGGGATCCAAACTGCCGACCGAAAAGCAGCAGAGAACACGCACGGCTTGTCGGATCACGGCTAACACGCTCCCGGTACTTTTTATTCCGCCCCCCTTCACCCTTTGTCGAGAATTCGTCAGCGACTCTTCGCGTCTCTGCGTTTTACCGCTTCTCCGGCATGGGTTTTTATTGCCATTTCCCCTCCGCGCTGATAATACCGAAGAGAATTTTTCTTTCGGAGAGAAACAGTGGTCTGTTCGGGATTGCTCGTATATTCTTTACTATTTTCTCTTTTTCTTTCCGTCTAGCGGAGTGCGAATCGCTCCGATAGAGAGCTAGTTTACACCAAACGCTTCCACAGTGGAATAAAATCATGAAAAGCTCGCAAAAATTAGGAGTTTTCAAGTTTCCATGAAAATTGGAACATTACGACTTTTAGATAGCAGAATTCAAAAATTCAATATAACTAATATGGCCAACTTGTCTTCTTGTTTCACAATTTTCTTTTTAAAAATGTTTTTCAACGCTTTCCTTCAGTACGTTAACATTTTCAAATTGTTTACTCAAAAAGAAGCCTGAAAATTTTTGTATAAAATCCAGTTATTAAATGGTTTAGGAAAGGTTCGGTTTTATCGTATACGAATAAAAATATTCATGTAGTCACGCGATCAAGAAGATATTCCGGAAGCTCGTGTTTGGATTCCATACTTCGAGCTTCGATACAACCCCATATTTTTCAAATGTATATGAATCGTTTAAAAATTTGTTTAAATGATATTCAAGATTTCAGAAAACTACTAAATTGACAAAATTTTGTTTTTTTCTACTTTGTTACAAATTTTATCTTTTTTAATTTGATAATATCGAACAACTCGAATTTATGGGATGACCTAGTACATGAAAATTGGTATATAAGAGATTTTGGGACTGCTGATTACAAAACTGATATAAATGTTCAAAAATTCAACATGGCGAATTTATAAGTGGTATTTGAATTGATTTCAAAATTTGAATTACATATTTGTTCCACAGTAATGGGGCAGTATAAACACAATCTTGTATATGTGTACATGGGAATGGAAAACATTTTAATAAAATAAAGTCATGAAAAGCGGTGAATCACAGAGCGTGCAAAAAATAAAGAACTTCGAAACATTCTGAGCGAGTTTATATTACGTACACATTGAATATAAAATTCATTAAACATTTAAATAATTAAAGGTAGTGAATACTAGGAACCAACAAAAAATAACGACTTCTTTACAATAATGCACTACAGTTCGACCATATATGATCCGCCACTTTGAATGCTGGAATTTCATACTAATTTGCTCATCAACGGCTCTAAAAACTCGTATACCAATTCGCATGAAAATATTCATTATCATTCTACCATATAATCGTCTCTTACTATACAAATCGGTCATATATCGTCAATCATTTTGAATTTTTTAACTTTTATATTAAATTTATAATGAACAGCCCATGAAACCTTTAAATAATATCTTTCATATAAATCTGAAAATTTCTTTTATATTTGGTCAGTTTTTATTATTTTGTCTCAGTGCGTAAATTAAATATAATATTTATAATAATTCATAATAACTATTGAAGCCCCAACCTAATTTATATATGGTATATACAATATATATATTGTTAAACAATGATTTAATTACGGTTTGCGATAAAAATCATAACTGTATCTCGATGAAATAACTTTGTATGTTTATATGGATATGGACATTTGTAGATTAAAGTTTTAATATAATACAAATAAAAATATACGATTCTATTGCAAGTGTAGTTCAATATGAATGATTATTTATCAAAACTCAATTCATCTATAATTGAATTAAAAAAAGGCACGTATTCACACAGTTAAAATATGGTCCTTTACGACGAATTTTAAACGCTATAAGTATTCACTACAATTACAGAGATGTTGTAAAGAAGCAGTTTCAAGTAATAAGAAAAAGTATCACCATATCTTCATTTTAAAGTTTAATTTATATTTCTTTATTTCCTAATATTCTTTAATAAAGTTTCAATTAATTTCTAGCAAACACACAGTGCTTTCTAATAACAAAATAGAAATTACCAATATGTAATTCTTGTAACAAACTACTTACCGTTGAACATATAATAGAACAGGATCGCAGAGAATTGAAGCATACGAATAATAGACAGATATGTTCATGTTCATGTTCATTTAATTTAACGATGTCTAGACTAGCTAACGCTTTTCTTTCACATCGCTTGGTCCTGTCTACGTTGATTCTCATCATTCACATTACCTACTTTACATTTTTTATTTTACCTATCGCTAAACTCGTACTCTCCTTATTCAACTTTATCTCCTTACACAACATTAACACTTTATATTTATATTTTGTTATATACAGGGTGTTCGGCCACCTCTAGCAAAAATTTTAATGAGCGATAGTAGAGGCCAAAATAAAACGAAAATCAAGAATACTAATTTGTTGATGGCGGCTTCGTTGCAAAGTTATTAACATTTAAAGTTCCGCCTGTAGAATGACAATCCGCTAAACAGCTGGTTCGCGCGGACGGTTGCGGCAGGCGAGTGCTAGTGGTTCTCACGCAGCATGAAAAATTCTGCTTACCGACATTATCGACAGCCTTAGATTTTTCTCCACTTATGGGAATGCGAACACCTTACGTTGAATAAGATTCAACCTGTCTTATGAAAATCCAGAAGGGCATATCAAAACTCGTCCGACGAGATTTTCACAGAGAAAGGGTGAATGCCAGTTCCAATACACAATGTTGTGAACAAAAATCACCCACATGCGATTATACACGCCCCACGATTGTCCACAGTGTCCACAAGTATCCACAAATAATCCTTTCAGGCACTAACCACTATGCAATTAAATAAACACGTACCGCGATTATGTTATTCGTGAATGTCTACGTGTACGTGTATCACGATTCTTCCGAGTTACTTACGAATAAAACTGTTATTAATTTTTCAAATACACTTCAATTTAAAAATGTAAAAAGGAATCGCAGGATAAATGAAATTTTCGCATCGATTTACGTTCACGGCGAAGAATGTAACAATACTAGCAGCTGACTGTGCCATCGATCGACGAGGTTCAGAGAAACATATGCCGAACAGGCCCCGATTCTACGTCACTCGCCTCGCTTATCTCTCTCACACACAGCGGAGACAAAGGGCAGCATCGGCACGTGTTCGGCCAGCTAGTCAGTCGTAAAACAGTATCAGTCAAGCTAGTTCACGCGACACATTTCAGTTATGTATTAAGTAGCATGTAAGAAATACAGTGATATAAACAATCAGCGAATACTTATTAAATTCCTGTTTACATTTTTAAATTGAAGTGTATTTGAAAAATTAATAACAGTTTTATTCGTAAGTAACTCGGAAGAATCGTGATACACGTACACGTAGACATTCACGAATAACATAATCGCGGTACGTGTTTATTTAATTGCATAGTGGTTAGTGCCTGAAAGGATTATTTGTGGATACTTGTGGACACTGTGGACAATCGTGGGGCGTGTATAATCGCATGTGGGTGATTTTTGTTCACAACATTGTGTATTGGAACTGGCATTCACCCTTTCTCTGTGAAAATCTCGTCGGGCGAGTTTTGATATGCCCTTCTGGATTTTCATAAGACAGGTTGAATCTTATTCAACGTAAGGTGTTCGCATTCCCATAAGTGGACAAAAATCTAAGGCTGTCGATAATGTCGGTAAGCAGAATTTTTCATGCTGCGTGAGAACCACTAGCACTCGCCTGCCGCAACCGTCCGCGCGAACGCAGCTGTTTAGCGGATTGTCATTCTACAGGCGGAACTTTAAATGTTAATAACTTTGCAACGAAGCCTCCATCAACAAATTAGTATTCTTGATTTTCGTCTTATTTTGGCCTCTACTATCGCTCATTAAAATTTTTGCTAGAGGTGGCCGAACACCCTGTATATGTATTATAATACCTATACTTACTAACCTTTCAACATAAGTTTACCCCTATAGGAACCATTTTTCCGTTCTCACATTCCCTGTCCATTCGTTTCTTACCTCTGTTTACTCCTGCCTCATCCCCTTCACCCCTCTAGTAAACAAATAGTACTTAAAAACTCAAATGAATTCCATAAATGAGCTAATGTATTAAAAAAGTATAAGCTACTAGACAAAATATAAGTAACTAAATTGTAAACACTAACATGGTCGTTAATAACCTTGTAGTTAATACAATCTTAAATAAGATGATTTTAAAAAAAAGAAAATATTTGTATTTTGGCTCGGTATAAATGATGGCGTATCAAATTAGTACGATAAATGTTTGAAAAAAGCGACAGAATTAAAGTAATAATCGTATTAAACATTTTTAAATATGTTGTAAACAATTGTGTACTTTAAAATCGCCTGATTTGAGGTTAGATTTGTTTCTTCGTACTTCATAACAAAGGAAACTGGACCAGAATATGGTATTGAAACAAGTGAAATATAGATGAAATGTTGATGTAGAAAAATTATGCAGTTTCAAGTAATGTATCAAATAGTACATGTTTTCTCCATAAGTATTGGCATTTCAAAAATGTCAGGGCCACAATAATTTTTTTAAATGGAAGTATATATATATGTATATTTATACTCCAATCAATGCCATTTTCAATTTTCTTGACACAGATATTATGATACTCGAATTGAATAATAATTATTTTACAAGAGTTTTCAGTCCCCCGCCGACGCACCTGAGGATGGTTAACGCGAGGTTTTAACCAATAAAAGTCCAACACTACTCCAGGGCTCCTCCCCTATTACAGGAGTCATGGGGTGCCCATAAAGATTTCCCTCCGTTAAAAAAAGTTTTGAAGATAGTTTTGAAGACCTACAGAAGAAATTATAAAGACTAAAAGTTATGTTAAAGTATATACAATAATGAAAAACTAGAATTACAATATCTTTTAGATTAATCATTACTCAACCGAAATACAGTAATACTTTTCTGATTAGAAAAAATAAAGGTGGTTTTTAAATCTTTGAGACACCTCGACTTCACAATTATAAAATTATTTTGTGTAAAATATGACAAAGTTGTGGAAGACTTAAAACATAATTTTTACAAAACTTTATACTAATGAATGAATAATATTAATAATCGGGGCAAAGTATATTTTTAATTATTTTTTCTATAATCTTGACGAACTTTTCTAAGATGTAACAACGTATCAGTTGGAAATATAACATGTTTTCATATCCATTTCCATGTCTTTCAGAAAGTTTGATATACTTATAATCCATGCATTAAAAATGAATGCAGTATAAACTAACAAGCGAGCGTTGCAAACATTCAAACTCCATTAGTGATGAAACTGTCCATAAATGTTCATTGCCTCATCTTCAGAATTGTAGTATTCCATTACTATTACTTTTCCACTTTAGTACAAGAAAAATAATCATGAAATAATTTCTGCTTCAAAAGATAAAGTAAGATTCACGCTCATAGAAGGTTAAAGAAGGAACTATCTCTTATAAGAGAGGTACATTTCGTTCACGCGTATATCTTCCAAATTATAAAAGATATTGAAAATGCTTTAACTAAATATCGTACTAATCGTAGATGCCAGTAAATTGCTAGAAAGAAAGTTAACAAGAATTCTTCTTTTTCAAAAGTTTAGTTTAGGATAATTTTGATTGAAACATTTTTTCTGTTAATTTACTAATTTTTAGACACGGAACAACTTCTATTTGCAAAGTTTGTCAATATCTTGTGTTCTTAAAGATACAGACACGAATAAAGTGAGTGACCCTGATACTAGAGATGTCTCTTCCCCTTTAAATCGAGAACTAGCGTCAACCAAAACACGACGTAGGACTTAATTTTGGCCAACATTTGTGCAAATGTTCATTAAAATTGGTATTAAACGGTCGGCGATATTCCTTTATCGATCAAAGTTTGAACGTTACCGTTAAATTGGTTGGTATTCACCGGTCGACGGTCAGGGCTCTGATTCTCTTAGCAGCGGTGAAAAAAACGTAAATTATGTTTTGACCTAAATAGGTCTGCGGGACGAAGGTAACGACGGGTAATTAGAATCGACGGTGGGAACGTGGATATCAGTTGGAACAGTTTGTAATGGAGATTAATCGATTTCGGGGCAGCCGGCACGGTGTCATTCCCGCGGCACCCTCAGAAGTCTCGTCGTCCGAGATGCTCCATATTCGGTCGAAATTATTCTCACCCTTCCGTCCGATCGTGGGTAAAGGGGAGGAGAATCTAGTAAGGGCGGCGGAGAAAAGAGAGCAACGCGTCGAACCGCGCCATAGCGCTAAGTAAAGCGTGCCAAAAAAAGCGCGAGTCAAAGCGAAGCTGAGCGAAAATCGGACGAAGGGGGCAGGGCGGGGGAGTAGATGAAGAGGGACGGGCGGTGGGAATAAGGTGTATCAGGGCGAGGCAACAAACGGGCCTCGCGGAGGTGGTGAAAGAGAGGGCGCCTGCGGGTAGTTCGAGGGAATTGTAGCGAGCTATGACGTCACTAGGAGCGTCATAGAGCCACCCCTTCCACCCTCGATCAATGACGCGACCTTGCTGCCTTTCTGCACCCTCCTCGATCCTCCGCGACCCACGATTCTCTACGTGGCCCCTCCGGGCTGAACCAAACCGACCCAGCACTCAAAGGGGCGGCGGCTGTTTCTGCAACCTGGCAACCCTGTCTATATTTAGCATCCATTCCATTCCCCACCAGGGATTTCTTCGTCACACTCTCTCTCCCTGGTCTACTATTTCCCGCATAGAATTGTCATCCCTTCTCCGCTCCTAGTTTCGTCTTTGTTGCTCGCCATCATCCGCGTACCTCTTTCTCCGTCACCGTTTCAGCTATCTCGATCCTTTTTACTCCCTCTGCCTCGTTCTTCGCGTTCTTCTCCACAGACAGAGTCTCTTTTCCGCTTCGTCGCTCTCTGTTATTCCCCCGTTTCGTTCTCTCTCTCTCTATCTCTATCTCGCGCGCGCGCGTTCTCGCGGCCCAGCAGCCTGTTTCTCTCGCTGGACGATATAAACAAACGTTCCGCGCACGCGTCGACTGCCAGAGGAGGCGGCTCGAACGACGCCCGATCAACAGACACGACGAAAGAGAGGCTCGGGTTACACACGTAACCGAGTCCTCCCGTTCGCCAGCAGCTGCCAGAAATATACTCGAACGAGAAATTTTGCATAGGTTTCGCCTGCATTGACAGAAACCGTGTTGACGTTCTCCGCGAGGTAACTTTCTCGTCCCTCTCGAGCGAAAGGTCGCGTTCCATCCGAGACGAACGATCCAACCGCGCCACCGAACCTCCTTTTGTTTATGGTCCTATCGGGAGAGATACGTGGATTTTACGACACGACCTCTATCTAGATGTAGATAAGACGAGAAACGATTCGTTCTGAACGACTGGGGTATCGATAAACCGGCGTAATGCCCCTGAATGATCGTGTCAGGTCAATAGACAGATCGCCTGAATTTGCTGCGAAACGTCCCTGCCATTCAATCATATGTCCACTGTTAGGCTTTTCGATCGAATGTCATTCCATTGTGATTGTTAAGACTTACGTCAACCGAGCTGGTTTAATTTTAATTCATGCTATTTTGAGCTAAATTTGAAATAAACACAATCTAATACATGGTTAAATCGACGACTTGCTTTATGATGATCATGATTTGCAAGATTCGTAATTGGAAGCTGACCCTTGTTGAGAATAGTCAAAACGTTCCAGCGAATTGTTTAAGAATAACATTTTTATTAAATGTAACATTTTGAATTCTTTTGTCGATCATTTTCAGAGGTTTATAAGATCATATACATATAAGTAATACACTTTCAGATTGTATTAGGTACCTTTTTGTACGCGAATTCAAAAAGAACCTGACATTATTGATAACCTTAAATAACAAGTGAAAAGAATCGACGTTAGGCTTTTTTACGTTATTATTTTCCATGTCTGAATTTTTCATGGTTACACGCGACATAACCCTTTTGTTGAATTTGATTTTTCAATGTATATATGTATAATGTTTTAAAATATATACGTTTAGGCATATTCTCTATAATAATTCTTCTCTGTTTGATGTTATGCTATCTTTTGTGCAAGATCTAACGTAGAGGTCATGTTTCTATTTCATTACTAATTATATTAGATCTTACAAAATTACTTTTTTACAATATGATATATATTTTGTTATTCTAATTTAATTAGAAAAATTTCAGTACTTAAAAAGGACTATTATATTATAAAATCTGCAAATTTTGTACATATGGATTATAAGTTTAAAATGTTTTATATCTTTTAATTAGCAGTACAAGTATAAGAGATATTTAAAAATAACTTTGTATTATTTATATCGCTGCATGTTCAACGAGACAATTTGTAAGTTAAACATTTTTATATGCACTTCTAATGATTCTCCAATACAATTTACAAATGATCTTATATCTGTCTCAAAAGGATCTACAAGGAGAATAGAAACGTTACACGTAATACAGTTGTATGTTTGAACCATTTACTAAAAATTATCTTGCTCATACACTTTCTAGTAATAATAAGCAAGCTTTATTAAAACATTTTCAAACTCAGATTTTGAATCCATTTCAATAAACATACAAAATAGAAATTCATCTTTCCTTTAAACAGGATATTCCAAGTTTTAACAGCCAAACTATCTCCTTAAATCCTATGGATATACACAGGGTGTTCCAGCATCAATGGTACAACCGAGGAGAGGGTAATTCTACATGAAATAACAAATCGAAAATAAAGAATAAAATTTTTCATTTGAAGCTTTATTGTCGAGAAAATCGGCTTGGTTCTCGGTACAAGTAGAAACAACGATAATGATCAGACGCATCAGGCAAATCGTATTCAATCGCATGTGTACTCTGTGAATATTCAAAGTTGATTTTCACGACAACAAAGCATCCAATGATGCTTTTTCATGCAGAATCATCCCCTTTTCGGTTGTACCACCGATGCTGAGACACCCTGTATAATGTAGAAGTAGATCATCGATATTTATATTTAGTATGTTTATTCAAGCTGTGTTTACTATCCGTGGATGACAAATGTAGCACTCTAGATGGAACTAATACAGAAAAAGGTAGGATTATGAAATAGAATAGGAATATGAAAACACTAAGGTTTTAAGCTACAAGCTAACATTCTTGGAATTTCTACATATTCTCCGCCAAAATACGCGTTGGTTGCATTTTGAAACATTAAAATCCTCCAATCTCATCGTGTTCCGATACGAGGTTGGTTTCGTATCTCGCGATCGCGTCGTGATATCCCGCACGGTGGTGCCCGTCTTCGAGATGGTAAGTCTCGAAGATACCTTCGATCTTGGTAAACGGTTAGTCGCGACGCGTTGTTTCAAGGAATTAACCTGGAAACAATGTTTCTAAGTTGTTACACAGCATGAACGTTAATGCTGACTAGCCGTACGTTAAGCCTTCGGTCCGAATGCTTGACTCGAAGGGGAAAAGTCGAAACGTTAAACGAATGAAAAAGGTACTCGAAGTGAACCGTGTGTCTAGAATAGCAGTGGAGATGTAAGTGCCTCGAATCGCTGATGGAAAGTGATTAGTCGGCGTTGTTCGAACTTCCTCGCGGCGTTGGAAGTATGGGGAAACACTATGATTGGTGATTTTTGGAAATCAAAAAACCCAATCAACGTGCCCCCTTAGGCATTGCCACCACCCTCTATGCGCCCTTGGCGCGCCTTCTTCTAGGAGAGAGTGGGGCGATACCTGGTTGTACGCGAATGTTTCGAAATCCGACAATGTCGCGGCTTTCCTCTGGGTTTTTCCGCTCGAAGGTCGAAGTCCCGTTTTCGACGTACCCTTCGGAAGACCGAGTTTATGACCGGCTGAGCTATTGAGAACGAAATGAACGTGAAATTCTAAGTTGATTATACGAAAAGTTAAATGATTATTGTCGGCAATGGAATAAAATGTCTTTTCTCAAAAATAGCTTTACGTCGCGGACCTATCATAAACTGACAACGAAATATTCGCGTATTGTGTTCCTTCGGACGGAACATGCTCCCCCCGTTGAGCGAACGTATCGCTCAAGATTCGATTGGGTCTGTTGGTAAGAGGCCTGGTTATCGTTGGGGAGGTTCCTCGTTTGGAATTGGGAGCAGCGCCAGCTGCTTCACGTTGCGTCGGTAGGTGCACTGGTTGGTCCGGACGGTGACTGCTCGGATGATGTTGTCCGCTCCTGGATGCACCTTCTCGACTCGTCCGAGATGCCATTGTAGCGGTGGAAAATGATCATCTTTTAAGATGATCAGGGATCCTTCCTTGATCTCGTGCGAACCCTTGATCCACCTTGTTCGCACGTTCAGCTGGTGGATATACTCCTTGTGCCATCTGGTCCAGAAGTCCTGCTTGACCTTCTGAATGTGTTGCCAATTTGACAACCGATTGCTGGGAAGATTGCTGAAATCGGTCTCGGGTATGCTCGTTAAAGAAGTGCCAATCAAGAAATGAGCAGGAGTTAACGCGGAGGGATCGTTGGGATCAGATGACAGAGGAGTTAATGGACGGGAGTTTAAAATTGCCTCGACTTCGATCGCGAATGTGTTGAACTGTTCGAATGTGAATAGTTCGTCTCCGACCACCCGTTTTACGTGGTGTTTAAAAGATTTGACTGCGGCTTCCCACAGTCCACCGAAATTAGGGGAAAGAGCCGGTATGAAATGCCACGAAACTTCCTTGTCCGCGAGGAAGCGTTGCACCCTTTCGTCTTTCTCTAGCGTTTGATGTACTTCGGCCATCTCGTTGCTGGCGCCTACGAAGTTGGTGCCATTGTCCGAATATATGTTCCGGCAGATTCCTCTTCGCGCGACGAAACGTTTTAAAGCCGCGATGAAGGCTTCGGTGGTCATATCACCAACGACCTCGAGATGAACGGCCTTTGTCGCGAAGCATATAAAAACGGCCACATAAATTTTAAGGCGATTGCGGTTTCGAAATCGTTTTTCTTTGATGTGGAACGGTCCGCAATAATCGACGCCGCAATTGTAGAATGGTCGACATTCGGAGACGCGTGGCGCAGGTAAGGCGCCCATCAGATAATGCACAACCGGAGGGTTTATGCGGAGGCACCTGACACATTGACGAATTATTCGTTTGACCCTGTTTTTGCCGTCAATGGGCCAGTATTGTTGTCGTACGTTCGCCAGCGTAGTGTTGATACCTGAGTGGTGTCCCTCCACGTGGGCTTGACGCAATATCAAATCGGTAATATAATTGTTTTTTGGAAGCAGGATCGGATGCTTCTGGTCGAATGGCACGGTTGCGTTTTGTAGCCGACCGCCGACGCGAAGTAGTCCCTTGTCGTCCAGAAAAGGGTGCAATGGCAGAAGACGGCTCTTCGTATGTAATGACCTGCCGGTTTTGAGATCGCGGATTTCTTGATCGAAGGAGGAGGCTTAAACGATCCTCAAAATCTGTTCGTTGGCGTAGTGGATTTCTTCGGCAGATAGTGTTCCTTCTCGACGAGAACCTTTCTTGAATCGGAGACAATATGTGACGATTCTTCGCAATTTGGCGATGTTTGAATACCGATTCAAGATTTCTTCGCTGCGAACGATTGTGGTCGCGAAACATGCGCGCGAACGGGTTTCCGGAACCTCTGATGTGATGATGAATCGTGACTTGGGCCAATCCGCGACGTTGTTGGCGAGCCATGCTGGTCCGTGACGCCAGAGAGAATCGTTTAAAAATTCTGCAGATGACTGTCCTCGTGATATCAGATCCGCTGGATTGTCTCCTGATTGGACATGATGCCACACTGCGATGTCCGTTTTCTGTTGGATTTCGGACACTCGATTTGCTACGAACGTTTTTAGCGTGCATGGCTCTTTCCTCAGCCAGCTCAGGACCACTGTCGAATCGGTCCATAACCTCACGGAATCGAAATTGAATGCGTTGATTTCATGAATGGTCGAAACCAACGACGCGAGGAGTACGGCTCCGCACAGCTCTAATCTTGCGAGGCTGACGACCTTCAAGGGGGCGACGCGAGACTTTGCGCATAACAACTTCGTTTTAATATGACCGAGTTCGTCGATTGACCGGACGTATAGGCATGCTCCATATGCTCGCTCGCTTGCGTCGCAGAATCCGTGCAATTCTACGGCGTGCATAGCGCGTTGACAGACATGTCGCTCGAATGATGTCCGATTTAGCAGTGGCAACTCCTTGACGTAGGTGGTCCATTCGGTGTGGATGCTGGCTGGTAAGGATTCGTCCCAGGCCAATTGCAGTTGCCATAGTTGCTGCATCAGTTGCTTCGCAGTCGTAATAACAGGTACCAGCAGACCTAAAGGATCGAATATCTTCGCGATGGTGGACAAGATTGTTCGCTTCGTTACTCTTGTCTCGATATTCGGATCCACCGAGTAGGTGATGTGGTCGTCGCGCGCGTGCCACGAGACGCCGAGAGTCTTAACCGTTGCGTCTCCGAAATATTTGGTGTGTATTTGGGCTTCCGGAAGTCCTGTTAGAAGTCGTGGTTCGTTTGAAGCCCACTGCCGAATGTGCAATCCACCTAATTTAAGAAGCCTGATTGTTTGTTTCCGTAGATTTATTGCTTCTGTGTAAGTGTCCGCTCCGGTCAACAAATCGTCTACGTATAGGTCGTGCTGCAGAACGGTTGCCGCGACTGGAGCCTCAACTCTTTCGTCGTCCGCTAACTGTTGAATGCTCCTGATGGCGAGGAACGGTGCGGGAGATAATCCGAACGTGACGGTGTTAAGTTCGTAGGTTTTTATCTTGTCGTCGTTGTCTCGCCACAATATTCGCTGGTACCGACGATCTTCGGGTCTTATGAGAAATTGACGATACATTTTCTCGATGTCTCCGGTCAAGACATGTGTGTGCGATCGAAACCTGACTAGGAGTGCGAAGATGTCGTCTTGAATCGTCGGTCCAGTTAAAAGCGTGTCGTTTAATGATAATCCGGTGCTGGACCTTGCGGATCCGTCGAAAACGACACGAATCTTGGTCGTCGTGCTGGTCGGTTTTATGACTGCGTGGTGGGGCAAGTAGAAACCCTCCGTGCCGCGAGGTTCTACTTCACTCATGTGACCTAGGTCCAGATATTCTTTTATGACGTCTGAATATTCACGTTTTAATTCTGGATCTCGCTGGAATCTGCGTTCGAGGGGAAAAAGGCGGTTCAAGGCGCGCGATCGAGATTCGCCGAGTTGCTGCTCGAAATGCTGCTCGCATTGTCGCTCCTCGAAGGAAAGGTGTCGTGTTTCGGGAACCTCTTCCAACTCCCAAAACCTTTGAAGGTCAAAGGTTGGGGTGGTAAGAAGTGTTCGCTGTTTATTACGCGTGGCAGTTGTTGATACGTTCCCCCCGATGATCCATCCAAATTGTGTTTTTTGGAGGACCAGATCAGGTCCATTGCGAGGAGAGAGTCGATGTTGGCCGATGCTGAGCGAGGACAACGTAGGACCCGTGCCGATTAACATATCCACCTGTGCCGGTTGGTGGAATTGTGGGTCTGCGAGCTTGATGTTCGCCGGTATCGTAATTCGAGAACGATCGATCTGCTCGTCCGGGATTGGTCCGGCGATGCGTGGAATCGTAAAGAACGTTAATTCCCGCTGATAATTAGAGTGTCGCGATTTGATTGTGGTTGAGACCAGTTTATTCGCGATTGTGTTCAACTGGTTCGACGCTTCAATCGTCGTTGTATTTTCTTTCGCTGGAAGCCGTAATCTCGTTGCCAGGTCGTCGGTAATGAAATTCGCGGTCGAACACGTGTCTATCAGGGTCCGACATTCGATCGGTTTTCGATCGCGATCTAATACTTGTATGATCGCGGTAGCCATTAGTTCGGTGGTCGTTTCGTCGATCGCGAAGTTGGCGGCCCTCGAAAGATCGGGCTTTCTGACGGTCGATCGTAGTCAGGATTCGGTTTCCGGATGCTGATCCTGGTGCAGCTTCGTGTTATGCCGCTGGTTACACACACGGCATCTTCCGGCCTTGCAATCTTCCGTGTGGTGGTCCGGTTGCAAGCAATTGAGACACAAATGTGCCATGCGAGCGGCTTCAACGCGACGCGGTACCGTTGCATCTAAGAACCGCGGACACTGGTATACAGCGTGTGATCCCTCGCACACGGGGCATTTTGCGTCGGCGTATCCCGTTCGTTTCGGCCCCAGCGGCGGCGTTGATCGGCGTTGAACGCGAGGAGACGATGAAGGGGTTGAACGTCGTTGCGAACGAGGAGATGACGGCGGCGTCGACCGTCGTTGCGAATACGAAGATAATGGCGGCGTCGGAGTGTTTCGCGCAGTGTTTGTCAAATAAACTTGACGTTTTGGCATTGGTGGCTGCGTTCGCGGATAACCGGTTGGATTGCGCGTCGGGGTCGCTCGCGGTCTGTTCACAGCGTCGCTGTATGTGGTCGAGCGTTTGTTATCCGTTCCGTACTCCTTCGACTGGTGCGACGCGTTGTGAAGGAACTTGAAGAGGTCGTCAATTTTTGATACCTCCGTGTCCGATGTGGTGCGCTCCCACGATCTTCTCGTTTCGGTCCCCATCTTCGCGATCAGAATACTCGCCATTAGATCGTTCGCGATATCGTTTGGAGATCGACCGAGTGCTTGCAACGAGCGGATGTGCAGTTGCATGTGATTCGCGAGATCGCGTATCGACTCTGATGAATCGTCTGGCATCGCGGGGGTGTCGCGTAGGAGCGTGGCGTGACATAACACGAGCGCGCGTTTATTATCGTAAATTTCTATCAGATGTTTCCACGCGGCTTCGTAGTTGTCTTCGGTGATGCTGAAAGCTCCGATCGCGGTTTCAGCCTTTCCGGACAATGAGAGTCGTAAATAATGTAACTTTTGAATGTTACTCAACCCCGGTTGCGTATGAATTAATGTATGAAACGCGTCCTTGAACGTTATCCACGTTTCGATACGACCGTCGAATTTCGGTAGGTCGATTTTTGGTAAATTCACCGATAGCGCGTACGCGGAAGAAGAAGGGGTTGGCGAATTGCTGCTCGCGGGTGAAACCTGTGTAGCGCGTGCCTCTAACCTTTCAAGCAAAACGACCGCGGTGGCTATGACGTCGTCGAAGTGGTCTGTGGTTGTCTGCCGTTCTTCTTCCTCTTCTTCAAAATCTCCTACCGAGCTTAGTTCGTCTTGGATGCGGTTGAAGGTTTCAAACTGACTGCGTAACCTTCCGACACGATCCCGCAATTTCACGCGCTCCTTGGGGGAATCCGCGTATGTTTCTATCCAGTTTCCGAACTGTGTGATCTGGCTCTTAAAGGTCCGTCGCTTGATTTTCAGATCACGAATATGTGCGGACGCACTGCTGGACGCGTTCTCACTTCGAGATTCCATTTCGATGCGATACGAATTTAACGAGGTTCAAGGAAATATTTTATAGGTGGATGATTGGCAAATCTAAAGTACGAGCTTACCTTTAACTGGATCTCGCAATGGCTGGTTGAACCTGGACCGTCTGTTGTCCTTGATGGATGATTCCAGTTGGTGATGGCTGCTGCTTTTATCCGTAGAATTGCCGTTGACTGGATTCCGCGAGTGTTGTGCTCCGTTGCTCTCCCTTCTTCAGCACAATCACTGTTACACTTGGAATGTCTGTGTCACTTAGTGTTTCGTCAGAAGAGTCTATTGTCCACACGTCACTGGAATCCGGCTCGAAGGACCATGTTCCGATACGAGGTTGGTTTCGTATCTCGCGATCGCGTCGTAATATCCCGCACGATGGTGCCCGTCTTCGAGATGGTAAGTCTCGAAGATACCTTCGATCTTGGTAAACGGTTAGTCGCGACGCGTTGTTTCAAGGAATTAACCTGGAAACAATGTTTCTAAGTTGTTACACAGCATGAACGTTAATGCTGACTAGCCGTACGTTAAGCCTTCGGTCCGAATGCTTGACTCGAAGGGGAAAAGTCGAAACGTTAAACGAATGAAAAAGGTACTCGAAGTGAACCGTGTGTCTAGAATAGCAGTGGAGATGTAAGTGCCTCGAATCGCTGATGGAAAGTGATTAGTCGGCGTTGTTCGAACTTCCTCGCGGCGTTGGAAGTATGGGGAAACACTATGATTGGTGATTTTTGGAAATCAAAAAACCCAATCAACGTGCCCCCTTAGGCATTGCCACCACCCTCTATGCGCCCTTGGCGCGCCTTCTTCTAGGAGAGAGTGGGGCGATACCTGGTTGTACGCGAATGTTTCGAAATCCGACAATGTCGCGGCTTTCCTCTGGGTTTTTCCGCTCGAAGGTCGAAGCCCCTTTTTCAAACGTACCCTTCGGTAGACCGAGTTTATGACCGGCTGAGCTATTGAGAACGAAATGAACGTGAAATTCTAAGTTGATTATACGAAAAGTTAAATAATTATTGCCGGCAATGGAATAAAATGTCTTTTCTCAAAAATAGCTTTACGTCGCGGACCTATCATAAACTGACAACGAAATATTCGCGTATTGTGTTCCTTCGGACGGAACACATCGGGAGGTATGATTTTTTAAACATACGCATGAAATTACAGTAGAACGTCAAAACGATGGTCAGGCATGTTGGTAATGAATTTTTCCACGAAAGTACATAGGATTTCGAGGGTATGTTTATTCACCAAAAATGCTTGTAATTGACTCCCGCAACGAAAAATAATTTTTCCATAAAGATTTGAAATTTTTTTTTCGCCGAAAAATTTCAGCACCTACTCGAATTTTTTTCTCGAAACTGCGTAGGATTTCTGGGGTATGTATATTAACTAAAAATGATTGTAATTGGCCCTCGCAACGAAAATAATTTTTCATTTTCCCTACTTCATTTAAAAATATTCTCTGTTTTTAAGAATATAAGATTGACAGCGATTAAAAATTAAATTTATTATTATAGGAAGTTCATTATAAATAAAGTTCGTTATTGCTCCAATTTATTATTAATACCTCCTGTCGGGGCGTAAATTTATCCTTGTAAGATTCGCCGTGTCGCGTATTAGAAAAGAATGTACATGCAGGGATAATTGTAAATCTGACCCTACAAACATAGCAATTAGATAGTTAAAAATTTGTCCCACCATGTTTTTAAAGCCTCATGGAGATTCGTGACTTTTATCCAGATTTATTGAATTTAACATCTCACCTTTAAAATTAATTTTTTTTTCTAAATAATATTATGGATAATAAATACTCGCTTCTTTAAATCAATCACTATATAATTCAGATAAAATACTATTAAACATCAATGAATAAATTGAAAAAACAATATAATACAATAATTTTTTTAGCTTATTTAATATAGAAGTGTTTTTTTTTGCATAATTAAATTTAAATTTAAATTTATAATTATGAAAAATTAAATTTTGTTTTCTATCTAAGACTATATACGTAATCCCCCCTTTTAAGGGAACTGGACCGTCATGTTTTTTCCAAATAAAACCTCCATTGTGAATTAATTTCAGCGAAATAAGAGGAAGTCCAAACTTTACTTTTTAAACAACGTTTACTTGTAGCTTAAGAAATAAGAAAATGCTTTTATAATTGTATATATTGTTAAAAATGACGGTGCACACGGTTAATTAAGGGGTTATTTTTAAGAAGTACTTTTCATTTTGCAATGATAATTGAAATAAATAAAACATCTTCTTTTTTCAATGATAAATGGAATTTCACGGTTCTTTAGTTGCGGGTTTCTAAAATAGTCGTTTTTAATATATTTATTTTTGACTATAAAACCAATAAGATTTCTTAAAAATGACACATTAATCAACGATGTGTAGTTCCATTTTTAACACACACACATAAAATTAAAAGAACAATTTCTTTCTCTTCAAAATATAAACAAACATTGTGTAAAAGAAATGGTGTGGGCTTAAATTTGTTTTAATGGAATTAATTTCTAAAAAAAACTATATTTCAGTAGAATTCTATTGCCTAGTCCCTTTAATACCATGTTACTAAGATTCGTGATAAAGCTATTTTTAAAGTCAATATCTATAACTTTCTCCATTTTACACATTCTTGCTAATATTATAGTACTTTTCAATTTATAAATTATTTAGTGTCTTGTTTCTGCAATTTGCCTAATATGATTCTGCTTTAATAATATTATTAGGTATAAACGCATTGACTGTAATTTACATGCTAAATTGTGACGTTCAGAAATAGTTTCAATCGTTATAGAAGAATGTTTCAACACTAGGAGGAATATTCTGCAAGGGCGTATTATGTTTGAATAATAGGATCTTCGAATACCAGCGTGTTCCAATGGTAGAGCATTTCGGTAACGGAGTTTCGAGCAAAGAAGGCTATTGTCGTGTACGTCGCGACAACAGTGGTATGGTTGGCTCACGACGAAGAAGTATAAGCTGGTTGGTTTTTTAAATTATTTATTGCGTGAAGTGCGATTGAAGTCCACGGCGGGGAACTTTGACAATGGTTGTTTGGATCTTACTGATCTTCGGAATTTAGAAGTAATCTCTTTCGGATTTTTTAGAGTGCTCTCGGTCGTAGCTCGCGGGCTACCTTATATACCTAATTTTTGTGGGTGGAGACGCCGGAGTCGGAATAGAAAATTGGGAGTGGTTTATCAGGATTAACTAGTTGGGAAAAATGTAGGCTGGGACCTAGGAAAAGGAGTGGAGGTATGCATAGGGTTGTTTTGGAAAAGAAAAGTCGGTTAAGAAGACACCAGGGTAAGTGAAAACATGTGGGAAATATGGGTGGTCGAGCGGTGCCTCCAACCACCTAGCCGACGTCTGGCCTTGAGGGTACCACTTGCCCAGGCGACGAAAACTGCCTAATGAACAGACGAGCAAGTGGTTGGGCCCTAACACTTGGGCCTACCCTACGTATTTTATTGCGTCGCGACGGGACGCTCGAGGGTCTGCGACGCAACAGCTCTACTGTATTACTGTTGAAAGTTTGAGTACAACTATGTTGGATGCAATTTGCTGATGAATGCGAAATGGAGTGTGGGCCACTTTTAAAATCAACACAGCTCAATTAAAATTTTTGACTACGCAAACGAAAAAATAGAAGCTGAAAATTAACATTTGAAGATCAGCAATTATTCTTCTCGTTTCGGATATTTATATTGAGACCAATTAAATGAGCTATAATCACTCTAAGCTTTCGTCACTCTCCAGTAGTTTTTACTTAGAGATATCTCGAAGTATACAGTAATAAATATATAGACTATCATTATTGAACGTTCTATGAAAGTAGGAATGTAGCAATAACGAAAAATAATAATAAATTAGAAACGTAGGCGAAATTGATTTATCATAAACATCGTAAGCAATTTAAATGGTATAAAGTTTTCGATATCAACAATTGGATCTTATAAAGTACTAAAAAAAGAAACTAACAATTTGTACATAAAACTTTACATTAAGTTTTATGTTTTCATTTCAATATCTGATCCAATTTTTAGCATAGTCAGCCCCTGGATAATGATTCTTCTTGTAGTTTTTACAGGGTGTTCGGCCACCCCTGGGGAAAATTTTAATGAGAGATTCTAGAGGCCAAAATAAGACGAAAATCGAGAATACCAATTTGTTGATTGAGGCTTCGTTGAAAAGTTATTAACAAAATTATTAATCAAATTTGTCCACCTGCACGAATTTTTTCCTCGAAAGTGCGTAGAATTTTGGGGGTATGTCTATTGACCAAAAATAGTTGTAATTGACCCCCGTAACTGAAAATAATTTTTCCAGAACGATTTGAAGTTTTTTTTTTCGCCAAAAAATTTTCCGGTCGGTATGGAAATTTAAACGTTTTTAACTTTTTAACGAAGCCTCAATCAACAAATTGGTATTCTTGATTTTCGTCTTATTTTGGCCTCTAGAATCTCCCATTCAAATTTTTCCCAGAGGAGGCCGAACACCCTGAATATTACAAATATTTTTATGCCAGGAAAAATTTGTATAATGTTAACCGCAATACAATTGATAGGAATTAAAGATATTTATATGTTCTTATCTAATTTATATATCGAAGCGTGATTTAATACTAGAAATCCTGCAGTGGCACCAAAAGTTGTTTGATTACAAAAACATAGATTAAATCATTAATTCTGAGGAGCACACTTTCTAGGACATCTGTAATTTTTCTAACACAAAAAAGTGCCGCTCTACCATACTTTTAATAATTCTCTATCACCAGATACAGAGAGCGCATTATTAATAATTTAATAAATGACCAAATTGAAAATGTTTCAAAAAGAATTGTTATTAAAGGTGTACAAAATTATATAAATACCAAAATGACAAATTTTAAAACACAAAACATTACAAGATTTGTTAACAGATTTTTTACAAAAAGATCTCACAACTTGGGGAAACGATGAACCCTACAAAACCGAATTAAAAATAGTACAAAACTTAAAAATAACTATTTATATTTGATTGAGTATAGACTTGGATAATTATTTATTCACCGTTATCCCCTCAGAAAGTATATTTTGAAGATTTTGGGAAAATAACGAAAGTTATATTTCGATACAACTAAATCTAGTGTAATAATAGACATGCATATATTAATGCATACGTATTATTTTAATAGACTAAATTATCTTTTTGTTTATATTTTATTGCATATAACTTTATACCTACGATGGAAAGTATACGTTCACTTTATATAGATAAGTCTTAATGTTTATACATATACTTAATTTTATGAAAAAAATATCAATTTTGTCACCTTTTTTATTTATTGTCACTAGTATTACCAGATTGGAGTGTTTCGATAGCATATATTATTTTTTAGTGCATTTATGTCAAAAGTATGCAATAAAATTTGAACTAAGAACTTTTTCCAGTAAAAAGTCTCATTCAACTGGAGTGGTACGTCCTTTTTTTAGTAGTAGAAACAGGACGCACAAATGAGTCTAAATTCTTGAGGAGTATATTTTTCAACTAGATAGTCTACCACACCGGGTACGCTGAATATTTAATCTGTTCATATCCAGAAAAATTGTAGTTTTATAAAAAATACAAAACTTTCCCGCTTTCATGGTGCAACCACTGAATTATGAGCCCATTTACTATCTATATTGCTCTGTTTTTCTTGCGTTTCAGTATTAATCTTTCTGTTTAATTGAAAACAATTTTTTTCTCGCCATTTCGCAACCGATAAATTTGATGGAATGTCTAACAGTTTTTGTACAACGGTATCAATATTTTGAAACGTAAATAATTGAGCGACGTGTTGCAGAATTTACTAATCCAAAATTCGATTCGTTCGATAAGAATGGATGATCTCATAGTAAAATTTTTTATTGTATAAATTTTGTTGGTATGTCATTACCTTGAATTAATTTTAACAGACTTAAAGCTAATTTGATGCTACAATTTTAATGAATGCACGTGTCTCGCCAAATAATTATGTAGACGCGTTGCTAGTGCTTGATATTCTTATTGATGTTATTGTTTACAATATATACTTCACACACTGTGAAATAAAAAGAAAATGTGGAACAACATTATTACAAAATATTCTACATAACTATACAGGCATAACTAAGAGATGAAAAGACTAAAATTAAAAAGAAATAATGTGAAAGTAATAAATGAAGTTTATACATAAACCACACTGGATTTTAACAGATACCACACGGATTTTACGAAGTCACTAAATTAATTTCTTAAACATATTGAGGCTGACATGGCATCGACTATAATGTTGACATTATAAATATCTTTCTGCAGGGGATAGGAATTTAAATGTCCCTTTCACGGATGTCACGAGAGACACGAGAACGTAGATTGGGGTTCACTAGACCCTACGATATTTTTATGTAGCCTTGTAAGTGGAGGAGTTACTCTATTTTTAATATCTTCTATTTTTATAATAAATTCTCTTTTCATAATTGAGAAGTTATTCGAAACACAGACCTTTCTCGAGACATGTCCGTCTTCCAATTATCGCATTTCTATCATTCACAAATCGTATTATACATGTCTCTACATTACCAATATTAACTGTAATAATTCATTTATATTCGCGTTCAGAATTAATAATGCATTACTCTTGTTTTTATAACATATCATTGTGTATGTCGATAAAATTCTATTATTTATTTCCATTTTTCGCATTCGTCTTGTTAAAGTATTCTGACACGAGATAAACTTAAATATAAAGATTGCACATATGTTTCCCATTCGAGTAATCAATGTGACTGCAACTTTGGAATGTACAACAAAAAGCTGAAAAAGATGAAATCTAGAAAAAGTGTTAAAGAATATGTTAAAGTAGAGTATATTTCAAAACAACAATTTCGAATTTAAACTTCAATCACATCAAATGGTAATCTACAAAACTAATGCTTTTTTACACAATTAAAAAAATCGGGTATGTAATGGATATTTATCTTATAAAAAAAGACAGAAGAAATGTTGTTTAAAGAATTTTCGTTGCAACCTGCTTCTGTAGTAACGTAAAAAAGTGCAAATAAGAATGATACTTAAAGCTCATTCTTGTTTCTGGTCAAAAATGAAATTGCAAAATTAAAAAGAATGATTAAAAATTAAATTTTAATACAGAAAACAATTGTTTCCATTATTCTTCTTTTTCATTATTAGTCTTTATGTTTTTACATTTATCCAAATGTAGTTTTAATAAGATATTGCGTGTATATAATTAGTTTCAATGTTTAAAGTCATGGGAATACCAGATATTTCGAAAAAGGGATCCCATAGTTATTTTTTTAAAGCCCTGTTATTTTCCACTAAAAGCAAAGTAAACGTTCTTTTAGATGTAATTTTATATAATCTTATATAAAATTATATAAGATTATAATAAGCTTTCATCAATACCGTAGCTCTAAAAAAGGAACAAAAATTTTTATTTTGAATATCTCAAAATACGATCTTGACAGATAGACCCTTATTCCGAATAACCCCTAAATTTTTATCGTGTTGCAGTTGATAACTGAAAGGCACGTGTATTTAAAAATAACATTTATAAATTTTACAAATTCTCGTGGTTCTCGAGAATCTGGTCATGGTTAACTCCATCGGTTCGCCAGGTAGCCGAGGATCGATACGTATCCTTCGACGTCCGTAGTATGTGGACACTTAAAATTGTATGGAATAAAGACAACGAAGAATAAAGTATGAACGATCGACTATCGTCTTTTATTCATTTATGATATGCACAGTAAAATTCTCACTCTCCCACTCGTTCGATTCATCAACGACTCTAGTTATCTACAACTGTTCCTGGTTTACCGACCAGGGTCGTCCTGAATTACCTATTACCTTACAGTAGGAAGTTCGTTTAAATTATCTTGATTAATGTTTATCGACAAGCTCATCATAGCCCCGCGTATATAATACATATGTAGTGGCGCCCCGTCCCGTGATTGGCCTGCATCGATCGATGGAAGGCTCGTCGTTAGCATGTGAATGAGGCAGAAGCGAGTCGTTCGAATGCAGCTCGGCTACCGGCAGGATAGCAGGGGGCTGCAGGATCCATCGATCACCGCCCATTTGGCTGAAATAATTCGAATGCAAATGCGCCTAATAGTTGACGTCGCGGAACCTTTACGACCCCGAGTCTCGCGATGGTCATCGTCGGAGATCCGCAAAACGAACTTGTCGTATACATATATACGGTACTTGTTTCAGCTACTACCCTTATATTTCGATCTTGAAAATTTGGAGAACTCGGAATCGATTCGGTGTCATCCATTGTGTATTCAAACTTGGGTCGATCATTCATTTCGAAAGATATGCTAACTCCTGGTTTTAACGCCGTACAAAAGGACTTTCCTGAGACGCGAGTAAAATTCATTTTATTTATTTATTTAAATGGTTAGTAATCCTTTTATTACGAACATTATAATAATCTAGAATGGGATATTATAATTGTTTAAAAGATTGTAAATCTTTCTATAATGAAATTTTACTTGTTTTGTAACTATATTACGCATATTTAATCACACTTCATTTAAAGCTGCTGCCAGTCGTTGGACAATTAATTTTTCAAAATTTTTGTCCATTTGAATACACTTGTAAAGGAAAAAATTATTTTAAAACGTTTATATGTCTGCAGAGATTTGTTTGGACGAACAAAATTGATAAATCGTGGACTCATTTTTTATGTTCTATTAAAATCTTAAAAAGCAAACCTTTGTTTCGTAGTATCACAGACAAGGTATACGAGTAGACCTTACACCTCATGAACTTTCGTAGCCCAAATTTACTGTCATACCGATCTAAAAATTGAGAGGTGATTTTAGCATCCTTTTCTCATGTATGGCGGTCAATTAAGAAACTCATTGAATTAGTGTGATAGGCCAACAGACTAGTTGTGTGTAAATGCATATGAGTTGAGAAGTACGAATTATTCGCGATTCTTTGACTAGTTAAAATTGTAAATAATTTGCATGTAATCATTGAAGTGAATAATGTTAACAAATTCGAGAATCTTGTCATCTGCTACTATAAATCAACAAAAGTGTAAGTTATATTTAATTTGTACATGTTTAAATATCGCGTGAGTCTGAGACAGAGAAACTCACCCGCGATTCCCGTATCTATAGAGAATTCGCGTAATTCTAGAAGGTTGGGCTGGCATCAAATTTTTTCGTCGTTCAGATTAGTATACCGCGGCCATTTATATACATGGTCCTACTAGCTAAGTTCGCAGGAATTCTCGGTTCTTAGAACAAATTCCAGGAATTGTGTTGTTAGCGCTGAGAGAAAGAGAGAGAGAGAAAAGTGTTCAATCGAAAAGACATCGACAGCCGAAGCGCAGCAGCACCACGTCGTGGCTATGCGGCGCGTAACTGCCCGGGCCCAGCAGCACGATGCGTCGCTACCCGGTTCTGCGCCTGCGCGACGGAGCCCAACCGCAGCTGTCGATGCTTGCAGATCGTCACGGTTCATACGGTGAGCCATCGGCGATCGAGAGCAGGTCTTGTGACGATCTTGCTCCATTTACATACGAACTCCGAGGAGTATGAGCCGATCTCTCTCCTCGTAATGGAATCTAGTTTGCAGACATTTATTTAATGGAAAATCTCGTCATAGTTTTCCCACAAAAGGACAGTCTGTCCGCCGTTGTAGCGATCGCAGTGCACGCCGCATGTGAAACGATCGTAGACGCAGGATTGTGATTGAACGTTGCAGTTCGTTGTCGCGACTGCGACGTTAGGGATTCGGTGTTAATCACTTTGAATCCCTTCCAATTTAATACGGTTTGAGCCACTGGAAGGTAGATACCGACATACTGGTATCGCCTAGTGGTGGTTCGCCGTTCGAAGGGATCGAAGAACCCACTCGAGTCACCCGTCTGGTGGGCTACATATGTAGAGTGCACCGACCGGTGGAGTGGAGGTTTCGACGACCGTTGAAGCTATTCGGCGTAGAAGCAACCGGTAGGTAGATACCCAGGTACTGGTATCACCTCGTGGTGCTTTCCGTGCATCGGGCTTCGGAGAACTCGCTTCAGTGATCCCATCATGAGGTGGCAAAGGTTGAGCACAAGCGTACGGTGGAGCAAAGGGTTCGAAGAGCCTTCTTTCCACCTCTACGCTCACTACCAGCTGTGAGTTGACCACACTGGGTTATGACCGTAGGGTGGTTGGTGTTGCAGAGAACTTCGTCCTAATCCGGCAAGCCGCAAGATAGCTCCTCGTTTAATAGGTAACCGCTGTCGAGGTAGCCACGGCAGGCCGCCGAGCGTTCCTTATTGATAGGAACCGCTATCGAGGTAGCTGCGTGGGCAGACCACAGGCCGTTCCTGAGAAGCCTCCATCGAGGTACCCGTACCAGGACAAGAAGTCCTCTTGCGTCGATGGCGTCCAGATGCCACCTGCACGGTGAGCGTGTTCGCGGGATATAGCCTCTTGGAGCCTTACAACCTCCATTTGGTTTCCCGTCCGTGGCATTGCTAAGCGAACCCGGTAGATCGGAGGAAAAACCTCGTCTACCCGGTAGCATTCGTCGGTGATATCGTAGAAATCGAATATCACCGACTAAAGAGCAAAATAATACAGTCCACTTGCTATTGCGCTAAATTGACAGTTAGCTCTCTTCTCCAAGCACACGAGACTGTCGCTGGAACGCGAAGTAAGCAACTGACAAGCGCATAAATGTTGACTTGTCCGCAAAATATTCATATTTGCTGTAAACTTATATTACAGAAAGCCTCCACCGAAGTAAAACGGTAGACGAAAAGAGGAGACGAGACCGAAGTGTGAGCCATCGTCTATTATTCTTTTGTTTCTGTTATTGTTTATTTTGGCATTATTTAATAAATTGTATTTTTTGTTATAATATAGTTTTGTAATAAAAAATTTAAGCTTCGCGAAACATCGGGCCTTCCCCCGCCCCGCCACCTAATTCGTGAGCATTACCGGGGACAGCGACGAGCCACCATCCCACTTTGAACATAAACATAGCAAGACGTGTCAAGACGTATCGGCGTTTTGTGACCGAAGTGCGTAATTCTAACCTGTTGATCTTTCCATTATTACTACTTGCGTTTTAATTACGATCTCTTGCAATACGATTTCGATTTAATCATTACTTAATTATAATAATCATTCGTGTACTTTAGTACATTTGTATTTTATTTCTGTTGCAGTCTCTGATTGGAATTCGACGCCATGGATCATTTTATTGGCACATAAACAACACCATAATAAATGGCAAATAACTCGAGAAAAAGGAAATACTGGTAACATTTAAATTATTATAGCAAAAGTTTACATACATATTGATATTCATATGTATATTTTTATTCATTTATTGAATTTTTTATTGTAAGCATTGTGCATAATTTTGTCATCGGCCATTGTTAAGATAAAATATGGAAATCGTTAACAAACTTTTTTATCTACTTGCATATATATCGAAGTATATAGAAATGACGTCGGTAGACATTAACGATACGTTGAAATAGTGTTATATTTAACTGTATTCTGATAGCGATTTAATATTTCCGACTGTCATTTAATTGATTGTTTATATTTCTGTCTATATGAATTGTCGTAATTGGGATTTGCATTCATATTTCGATGCAAGTTTAAGAAAACGTGGAAGCTGGGTAATTGTAGTATGCCATTGAAGCATAAATAACCAACGAACTTTAATTTTTGGAAATTTCGGAATATTTGTAAAAATTACGGGATATTATAACATTAGATAAAGTAAACATAATCAGGCTTACAACTCTAACTATGAAAATTGGTGACATAATATTTATAAATTGAATCAATTTACTTGTACGTAATTATTTTTGTGGCTATTTTATCGTTGAAATCTCGCATTGCTCGAGAATATTTCGCCTTGGTGGCATTGACCTTTTACGGTCAGACGTAACAAACTGTGTGTATAACAGTTCTAAGTAAAGCAGTATTTTTGTGACAAACATTGAATAAGAAGAGAAAAAAAGAAAACTGATACGAAAAGCACACGTGAGCTTGTTGTATTTCTTGTCTCCTGTCCCTTTCTTTTCAGCTTTTCTTTCCACGAAATTTGTTGGCCGCGCGCAATGCAGCCGGTAGATTCAGTGATTGTGCGTAGCAACAAATTGTTTTTCGGGGCAAAGTGACCCCAACACAACGGCAAAGTACGTTATCGTTTACGGTGTTAGACAAACGCGAGAATAAAAGCAGTGTTTCTTACGCAATATTAAATTACTTCCAGAGCATCGTGGCTCTTCTTGTTTTATGAACCGCGAGAATAGAATCATTTGTTCGCCAATATGAATCCTCGGTCGCGGTAATCTAATTTAATATCTAATAAACTTGATTATTTTTTTAATTTGTAATTAAAACTCTTCATTACCGTGGTTAGAGTCAGTGCATCACTGAAGAGGAGTATTGGACGGTGCTCCACAAACGAACTATGTAAGTATAAATTTAAACTTTCAAATTTTTAATTAAAAATCTCTGTAGTTTTAATAATAGATTGTAATTGTTTTCTTACAGTTTTCTTACAGTTTCTGAACGTGATCCTGAAAACCAGCAGAAGTATCCAGAGGGCTCTCGGGCGATGGACCACGAGCGAACAACGTAAGTATAAATTTATACTTTGAAATTTTTAATTAAAAATCTCTATAATTTTAACAACAGATTCTAATTGTTTTCTTGCATTCTTCTTACTGTCTCATCCTGAAAACCAGCAGGACCATGCTGACTTCGCTGATGACTTCAAGTGGTCAACATCGTCATCCGAGCATTTACATTCTACACTTGAGTGAGTCGTTTGCATTTATGTTCCTCTGGTCCCCAACCATGTTGTAGGATGAAAGATCCGAATCAACACAGGTGACCAGTTGTATACTTACCATTAGTATTTTTGACGAGTTTAGTGACCGCGGGTATGAAAAATACCCGTGAGTTATATTTTTTTAGTGCAGGCTAGGGTTTTCTTGCACTCACGTTTTTTAATGTTATCAATAAATATTACACAATTTTGATAAAATATATGAAATATTTTTATTAACTTTATATGAATTATATAATTGAGTAGAATATGAATGAATATAATGTGAAAACATTATATTAATCACATGATTGAGTAAAATATCTTACATCATTAATATAATTATTAAATATTCGTTTTATTAATTAATATTTCACGTGCAAGAAGGTGTTTCGTGACTGGTCGATTTTCAAGTCAAAGGAACATGCATATTAATTTCATCTTTTAAAAAATTTACTTTGACGACAGAATCGACCAAGGTTAGTTAAATATTTTGAATAATAATTTAATAAATTTTTTTCAATTTGCAAAGTAAATTATTTTATCATGAAATCTTTATTAAAGTCTGCCATTCTAAACAATTAAATTTCAGTCACAAATTTTTCTTGATTAATAATATTTTTCAATATCAACGTATTTTATTGTTGATATATTACATATAACAAGTCGAGTCATTTTAACTGAGAATAGATACCGTTCAGTTAATTATTAATAACCAGTTTTTCTAGTCAGGATATTCAGGATACTTTTCCGTGTTCGTTGCCTAAGTTTATGCACATGCCCAAGTGTTATTTGCATGAACGAAGGCAACAGGGCACGATCACTTAATTTGTAACATTTATAATAACAATTTATCTGTACGGCAAACAATGCTAGTGTATCGTGCACGATGTCCACATGTGTGTGTTTGTGGTTAGGTTGTGGAATTGCATCGTTTCAAAAGTTTATTACAATTTAGATACAAAAGTTTTTAACATTAGATTCATAACAATCATAATAATAATATTAAACTTATAATTATTATTTACTTGGCAATTGCTCATATTGCATACACGTCAATAATATTGTAAAATGCATAATGAATTAGCTTTTCAATCTTATACATATAGAGTATATTTTAATAAAGACTATATTAGATATATTAAAATGTTTTACATAAATAATTGAAGTACGCAATGGACACTAGCCTTTGTCAGTCCGCTCCCCAAACTTGTATGCCCACAATTAGAGTGTGATTGAAGTCAATTATATCCGGGTGTCGAAGGAACCCCGTGGAGTCCTCTCTAGTTTAGGTCGCGCCTGGACATTGACAATGAGTACCGTGGAGTGTTTGTTTGAGAGACTGAGTTTTGCATTTTTTTTAAATATAGGGTTAGGTAAGTAGGTAACTTCCTTTCTGGTATGTCTGCTAAATCTAAGTAGGTAGGGTCAGGGCAAGGCTGCCACATTAGTTACTCGAGTAGGCGCGTTTTCGCATGGCAGTTCTGTTCCTGTAGTTACGATTTCGAGGGTAGAAATCTTGCT
Source organism: Colletes gigas (assembly GCF_013123115.1). NCBI lineage: Eukaryota > Metazoa > Arthropoda > Insecta > Hymenoptera > Colletidae > Colletes > Colletes gigas. The sequence goes on along the minus strand of NW_025106651.1, from coordinate 3,835,155 downwards.
GATTCAAACGGTGTATGCTGTTTGTTTCGGCTTTATTTTCGACTCCTCGAATCGCGCGACTCTTAAAGTCGCTCTCTCGTGCTCGTGGTTGTGATTAGGTCCCTTTCGAAACGTTCGTCCCGCTCGAGATGACCACTTTGCCCTTTCAACAATTCGTTATAGACTACGTATTGCATGAAATCTCGAGCCCAGTCTTAAGTAAGTTTCAGGCTTCGGCAGGACCGCCGAAGAAAGAAAAGGCTCTCAATGAGCTGAAAAGACCCAGACAAACTGTCTCAAGAGTGGGCTACAACAAATGGCTTTTCATCTTCATCCTCGGATGAGGATGGAAAGTCATTCCTGTTACTACTTTGTCACTTAACTCGTCTGTAGTTGTAGTTAGTTTATTTTTCTGGCTGGCTCACGTATGCATGTACCTGGTACATGATTGCACCATATATGCCAGCCATCCCTCCCCTGTATTCTGATGGCTGACACCATACATGCCAGCCATCAGGGCAACTCGCGCTTATGATATACATAGAGTTGCGAATATCCAATATTCGCGTTTGCTTTTAGAGTTGCGAATTCCTATTTTTCGCGTTTCCTTTTCAGATTAGCGTTGCGAATTCCATATGCGATTGCTTTTACTATTATTTAAAAATAGTGTTGCGAATGAACTGATCGGTTTGCTCTTAACGTTGCGAATTACTATTTTTCGCGTTTCCTTTTCAGGGTAGTATTGCGAATAATTACCATTCGTGATTGTTTTCATGCAAACTTAGGTACCGGGAGTTTGCTTTAAAAGTAGCGTTGCGAATTATTGATAAACGCGATTACTCGTAAAGTTGCGAATTATCATTTTTCGCGTTTCCTTTTCAGGGTAGTGTTGCGAATAATCACGATTCGCGTTGCTTTTTTAGTCTTTTATACATATAATGGACATCAACCGCGTTTGCAATTTTCATACTATAAATTAACATTGCGATGTTTATTAATCGTGCGATTTGTTCTTTAGAGTTTGCGATATTTTCAATGCCAAAATTCTACCCTAACTGTAGTAATAGAGGTAGTTAGTTTATTTTGCGGCCAGTACATGTGTATGTACATGTACCAATAGGCCCTGATTAAAGTTAGAGTTGCGAATAATATACAATGTTCGCGTTTGCTCGTAGAGTTGCGAACAAATATTTATCGCGTTGATGTGTTAGTGTTGCGACTAACCATGATTCGCAATTGTTTTTATGCAAACCTAGGAACTGGATGTTTGCTTTAAAAATAGCGCTGCGAATTATTAATTATTATTATTTTTCACGTTTGCTTTTCAGGATAGTATTGCGAATAATTACCATTCGCGGTTGCTTTTAATGTTACAAGTCGCGTTTGGAATTTTTCTATTATTAATTAGCGTTGGGATTGTTGATTTATCGCGTTGTTGCCCCGTAGTGTTGCGATATTTAAAACGTCTAACTTCATCCTCATATGTGCCACTCTATTGTAGTTTGAAGTAGCTTGAAGTAGTTAGTTTATTTATTGCATATGCCAGCACCACGATCCAGCATTTTTGGGCAAAACGCGATTTGAATTAGCGTTGCGAAACATAAATATATTTCCATTAAAGATAGAGTTGCGAATATACAATAATCACGTTAAGCTTGTAGAGTTGTGAATTCCTATTTTTCGCGTTTCCTTTTCAGATTAGCGTTGCGAATTCCATACGCGATTGCTTTTATTGTTATTTAAGAATAGCGTTGCGAATGAACTGATCGGTTTACTCTTAGCGTTGCGAATTACTATTTTTCGCGTTTACTTTTCAGGGTAATGTTGTAGATAATCACCAATCGCGGTTGCTTTTATTGTTATAAATCGCGTTTGGAATTTTTATATTATAAACTAGCGTTGCGATCTTGTCGTATTTTGATTAATTAGAGTTGCGATCCAATGCCCAAAAGCTGGTCAAAACGCTGGCCACTGCACCAGGATCATCAAGAAGCAAGCTGGGATTCTGCAAAGCCTCGAATGGCTCAACATTAGTATTAAAATTGTGGTTCATTTTACGAATAACAAGCACCACTCGTGTATACTTTTTTATTTTATAAATTAGTATTGCAAAAGAAATAATGGTCCACCCACGGGTTGTTGTTTGAATTTCTAAGTGGACAATTTATTCTATGTGAAATATATCTTTTCTTTATATATTTGCCAAAGGAAATACTGCTCGAAAGTACTGTTGTAAATACACCAATTGTTTTATTCTTCATAACGTGTTAAAATCTATAATTTATGTGAATATATTTTTATCACAGATATGTGATGCATTAAAACTGCTATATTATGATTAATTTTATTTTAGATTGAATTCATGATTCCAATATATATATATATATCTATATCACTAATTATTCATTATTAGAGTTGGTAATTTTTACGGGATATAATAACCTTTGCAACCCAATTATTATTTATAAATAGTGAATTTTTTTATAAATATTCAGTATTCTTTGCATAAATCAAAATTTGTTCGCGATCATTGTTTTAATTGATGGAAAATAGATTGCTTGCATCAAATGGGTATGCAAATTGCAATTCGATATTTCATATTGAGAGTTAATTTCCGCGTGGAATCGAAATTTTTCCTAACTAAACCTAATTTAGTTTTCAATACAGTAAAATATAATTATTGCAATGTATACGTCTTGAAAAATTTGTAATTTCATAAAAGAAAGGAAAAATAAAATCTACGGTAACAAATGAATAAAATTTTCAATCTATTTTGTATTTATCTTAACACTGAGACGAATTTAACTTTTCATTCACGTAATATTTATGTTTTTAAACTTTTTAATATCAATTTTTACTCGTGGAAGATTTAGTTCAAATATTAATTTCATAATTGTTTCGGCCGCGAAGCTACTATGCCCTCGTGCTCTGTAGTGCGCGGACCGTGCGTATTACACAGCTCCGTACTGTGTTCCCTTTCCGTTCTCGAAGGACCACCCAAACTGGTGTTTGAGAAATTACCGGTAACCTTGAAGCCCGTTGCTTCAAGGAAGAGCCCGTTGCTCTTTTTAATTACACAAGACTGGTTTTGCTTGCGGAGAGTCGACTCGAGTGTGTAAGGCTCGATCAAACGAATCTAATGCTAAGAAGTAAAACTACCCTTAACCTAAGCTCGGTTTCCCCTGCCAAGGTGACGAAAACGCGCAGCGCGAACCGGTGGGAGGATTGGTCAAGCCAATCCTCAAAGTTGTCACCTTGGCAGGGCGTTTCCTGCATTTTGCAACATTCCCGCCCACCCTGCTGTCCAGTGTCCAGGTAGACCGTGCAGGAGTGAGCGAGAACGCTGCATTATTATTAACATTGGGAATACCCAATGACCGCGAGACCCCGGTGGTCCGCAGCTGTGTGCCAGCGCGGGTTTACGATACGTCAATCGCTATTGAGGCAAAGAAGCTCCAAGGATTCCATGTCCCGTGTGGAGTTTGGAGTTTCCTTAATGGCCGTAACGTAATTTAGCAAGTAAAAATGTCTTGAAGGCCTAATCCTCAAAAATAGCGGAGAAGTCACGTCCGTATCATAAACCTCGTGATGTTAAGGTTCCTTTAGAATCCTTAACAATAATATCACTTTTACTATGATTGATTACCATGAATCTATCTTGACTGTACATAATTATTTTTTTTGTGTCCATTATGCCACTTTCATTTCAGCTATTAATTCTTTGAACAAGTTCTTGTTACAAGATATATAATCATTGAAGAATGGAATTGGAAATGGTACACGGATTCCATCTTGACCGTTCTTAGAGAAATATTTCATACAATTCTATTTATTGTCTGAGTTTATGGTTCAGGGAAACATCGTGGGATTAACCAAGACACCAAGAAGAAAGTATCTTTTCATATTTTTGTGTTTTATATAAGTTATATTTATTGGATAAGAGCTTTTGTTGCAGGGAACATCGTGGGATTAACAAAGACACCAAAAAGAAAATATTTCCTCATATTTCTTTTTTTTATATAAGTTATATTTATTGGATATGAGTTTTTGTTTCAGGACATCATGGGATTGTCGAAGACACCAAGAAGAAAATATCTCGTCATATCTTCGTTTTATATCGGTTATATTTATTGTATATGAGTGTATGTTTTAGAAAAACATCGTGGGATTGATGAAGACACCAAGAAGAAAATATTTCCTCGTATTTCTTCGTTTTCACAGATTGCGTTAGAATATAAGTACAAATATATATAGATAGAAGCGTACTCCAGCATTTTATTAAATACTACCGAAACGTGTGCGTACATTTAAGTGGGAATGATTAATATTAAGGTACATATTGGTATTCTAATATGCAAGGTCCATATGTGCAGTTGCACATTTCTGGTTGGATCATCAGTGTCTTATTAGGCACTGTCATAATACAAGCATCCATTTAAAAAGGAACAATTAATAATAAAGTACATATTGGTACTTTAATAATCAGGATTCATACGTGCAGTTGCACATTCCAATTTCGTTTCTAGAAAACATGTGTATCATCTCACATGTATTGACATTTTGTTAGGTTTTTCATCCCTTGATTGGGCAGTTCTTTTAAGAACTCGACCTTTGTAGCTCATTTCTAACTTTTCGATAGTTTCTCTCTTAGATAGGTATTTGAATTCCTCGCCAAAGGAAGGGTTGGGGCGGGTCTCCTTGTGCAGCAACCTCCACGCGGTGAGACCTGGAAATTATTATTTATTATGTAATTAATATAATTATTAATTACATAGCAAATAATATGAGCTAATGGCTGCGTTCTTCTTATAGTTTCACATACGTTCTTCGCCCCGGTTTGCAGTCTGATAACACCAATTTCGAGTCACAAATACGTTTTTGCCGAGTTATTTTTTAAATAAATGATGTATCACAATTTAAAATAAAAAATAGAGAATTTGCGGTATACTTATCAGTGAGGTACATCCTTACGTATTTTAATAATCTAGAAATCTTTAAGTAATCTTAATCGATTGGTTACTCCAATGAAATTAATCGATTGATGCTCAATTCTGAACCGTAATTTCATTTTCTGTCTCACTTCCACTTGTGTTTATTTCTATATCTGTTGGTAACGTTGCGAATGACACGAAAATGGTAATGGGACTCTAGAGCCCCAGAAAAATGGGCCGAAAAAATTCATTGAGTGAAAGGTCTATTCGTATACCTCGTATGCGGTAGTATTATTGTGATGTTATCGATATAAAATCCTCACAGTGGAGACCTCTCTACGCTACTTAAGAAACTAGTCAGTCACGTGATATCTTTTGCAAGCCAACCTACAGTCTTGCTCAGATCGTTCGTTCAAGTAATACATACGTGGTTTTTCTTTCCGATATTTTGTTGTACGCATCATTGTCTAATAAAGTGCATTATATTCTTTGCACTTACGTTGTATTGGTTAATTCTCCGCCCCGTGATCCACTTATTGTTCCTAGGTTATGGGCCCTGGTATCTGTGAAAGAGATTTAACGTAAACAATCGATAAAAACAAAAAGTACGAACGCGTTTTGAGGTTAAGTGTGTGCACGTGTGCCCAGCTATTGTGCTAATTCGTAGTTGTCGATCGAAAATGTCTTCGCTTGTGTACATAAGAATTGAAGTTCTCTAAAGAGAGAATTATCACTCGTGGAAGATGCAAATGCAAACGCTCCTCATAAAAAATGATGCGCGGTCGTACGTGAATGGTAAAAACGAGGAATCCCTCTCAGAATTAATGATTTAATCTATGTTTTTGTAATCAAAAAATTTTTTCTTCAAAATGCAATAGTTTTTTAAATTTTCCATATGGATATTTAGTGGAACCAGCTTTAAGAAAATTTTTCATTTGTTGCATTCTGATCTTTAAAGCATATGCTACTCTGTACAACAACTATCGTTAACATCGTCGAATAGGTTTAAAAGACTTTAACTACTAGTTAAAATGAAAGATAATAAAAATGCACTAAAAAAATATTTTCGTATAGTTTAAGAGTTTCCCATCGTGTCTCTAAAAGTCTAGTGAAATAGAACTTTTGAATTCTTTACGAAAAAAATAAAGAAAGAAACTTTAAATTTTAACGCTGTGACACGAGAATCCCCTCTTAAAGATAACTTCAACCTTAACAAAATACATAACCTCCTTAGTTTCATCAAGGATACCACATTAATAGACAAAATATATGCAACGTAAAATTGTCAAAAAAAGAATGTATTTGTACAAAGATTTATTTCTGAGAAAATCAATTTTGAATATTTATCAGGTATGTGTACAATTAAGTAAAACATAGCTAATGAATTCGTCTATTGATTATTATTCCTATTTACATACGGGTTCGTAAACATTAAAGATGGTATGATAATGTCTTCATTGCTTTTCAATCGGAATACTTGCAAGCCTAAAAGTGCATTTTATATTTAGAGCGTGTTTGGAACCCTTGAGAAGAACAAATAATTAACCATATTCTGTAAAAACTATCATCACTTTTCGTTTTTGTTTTTTATAATGTAATAAATATTAAGAAAAACGATGAATCATGTTGGGAAGCGGGAAAAAGAGAAAGAGTTTAAAGGGAAAGGTCGACGAGACGAAAATGCGCAGTATGATTATTTTTAGAAGAAACTTACTAACGATATCGTCTATCGATATTTCCCCTTTAAGAGTAATTACGGAGTTAAGAAGTTAAGCATAATATTTATAATGCGTCGTGAAAACATTTATACAATTGTCCTTGTTTATTTAAGTCTACCCATTTTGTTTACATGTTCCTTGGAAAATTCTCTATTCAAATCTCGTTTCAGTATTTTATATACAGTGATGTTTTATACGCTTTCACTTGAATGCTACTAGGTCAAGTTTTAGAAACACATGCTACAAATTAATACAAGTAAAACTCTTTTTAGTTCGTAGCAGTTTTAAATATTTCGTTTAGTAATAGCGTTTTCTGCCCCGTAAAATATTTATAAGGTTTCTATTCTGTTACTAATTAGTTCGCCACTAACTTTGTTAATTTGTATTTTTAATATACAAAAGAAACACATCCTGGTTATTTTATGAAACCTACTTATGATTTTTAATTACCATAAAAGATGTTCGTCTTCGTGTTCCTCTGTATTTAGTAACTTGCTCGGGATATATTTTTAATACAGTTCGCAGTAAGTTTTTAGTGCAGTTAGTTAAAGAAAATTTAACGTTACGTATATACCATTTCCCACTGCTACTTTCCTTGCATAAATCTGCGTTTAGCGTTATCCAAAACATTTAATATAAATATCTATATGACCTTTTGTATTCTTATTTTAATTCTTAACTTTTTTTATCTACTGGTATCAAGGGGTTTCCCTGTTAACTGTAAGTAAATAAATAAATAAAAGAAATAAAGAAGTTCATTTAGGACCATAATTATGTTTTACAACTAAAAATTTATTAAGCGAAAATGGAAAAAATTTTGATGAAAGATTCTAGAGGCCAAAATAAGACGAAAATCAAGAATATCAATTTCTCTTTGGTTGCGAAAAATTATATTTGGTTGCGGGGGTTAATCAGAATCATTTTTGGTGAATACACATACCCTCGAAATCCTACGTACTTTCGAGAAAAAAATTCTTTACCGAAAATATACTGTGTGGCCGAAAATGTTTCTATAACATTTAACGAAGCCTCAATCAACAAATTAGTATCCTTGATTTTCGTCTTATTTTGTCCTCTAGAATCTCCCATTAAAATTTTTTCCAGGGGTGGCCGAACACCCTGTATACGTCGTGTCGGGAATAATCTCAAGATTTTTGTTATTGTTGTTACAATTTTTATGTTTTACCAAGAACATTTGTAGTTTTTATATTCTTTGGAATATTAACGGAACTGGTACAAACTGTTCGAATAAATTAAATTAAACATAAATTTAATTTGAAGATGTGGAGTGTACTTTTTTACGCGAACTATAAATATAAAAATAGATTATTAGCTAAAATTATATATTGTTTTTTACTTACCTACAAATCGTTTGAAATGGGAAAGGATATAACAATTTGTGGCACTGGCTCTGCTGCGAGTAGGAACTCAGGAAATCGTAGGTGGACAGTAAAGGAAAGGAGGGGGCGCGTTTCGTCCGGGCCTGCTAATGGACTCATCAATAAGGCTTCCTAACAGGCCCTGCCTTAAACAACTGGGATATTGGGAGGTTGGTCTGTTTTTTTTTTTTTTTTTTTTTTTTATCTCGTTCTTCTGATCCTTCAGCAGTACCCTTGGCTGGAGCCCCATAACCTGCATTTAGAGTGATTGTTAGTGTTTGTAATGTTTATGTAGATGTGTTATTGTGGTTTTCCTTAGGTTAGAGCTCGAGGGAAAAGTTTCAAAAACCTCGTTTATATGCATCATGCGTTGAGTGTGGTGCTGTGGATGTGTTGAACGTCGTTGGTGATCGTTCGATCAGTGTATCACAGATACACTGTTCGATTACACACTGTAACCGAATCACGTTGAAACTATAAGATACAGCTAGTCGGTAATTTGTGAGGAGCGTTTTTCGAAAGTTTCGGTATTCGATGTTTGGAACGAACTAAACGGGATGACTCTTTTTTCTTAATGTTACAGGTCGAAGAAGTTCTTGTTTGTGTAGGAAATTTTGAGGGATGGTAAGACGTGGGAGGATACAGTTTTGTAATTGGATGTTGGAGAAGTCGTGGGATGGTTATTTTAGACAAGAAAGTGGGAGGAAAGTGGAAGACGATCGGGACGAAGGGGTGGTCTTGGAAAAGGAAAGTCGAGTTCGTTGCAAAGGATGACGGTGCCTAGGTTGTAAACTATTTTCAAAATTTGGAAAGGTTTCTGGCGACCAAATGTCGCTATTGTTCTGTAGTAGCCTTGTATCGGCTACAGGGTTTTCCCTTGCTCTGGATCTAAACTGTTATGGTCTTCAAGCTGTAATACGTTGCGACGCAACAGGATGGTTAGTTGATGATTAATCTGGGAGTTTGTATTAAAGAATTTGTCATAAGTGGGATTCGAACCCACGCCCTCAGAGAGGACCAGAAGCCCCAGAAACACGACAAACGGGCAAGGTAAATGTTCCGATACGAGGTTGGTTTCGTATCTCGCGATCGCGTCGTGATATCCCGCACGGTGGTGGCCGTCTTCGAGATGGTAAGTCTCGAAGATACCTTCGATCTTGGTAAACGGTTAGTCGCGACGCGTTGTTTCAAGGAAGTAACCTGGAAACAATGTTTCTAAGTTGTTACACAGCATGAACGTTAATGCTGACTAGCCGTACGTTAGGCCTTCGGTCCGAATGCTTGACTCGAAGGGGAAAAGTCGAAACGTTAAACGAATGTAAAAGGTACTCGAAGTGAACCGCGTGTCTAGAATAGCAGTGGAGATGTAAGTGCCTCGAATCGCTGATGGAAAGTGATTAGTCGGCGTTGTTCGAACTTCCTCGCGGCGTTGGAAGTATGGGGAAACACTATGATTGGTGATTTTTAGAAATCAAAAAACCCAATCAACGTGCCCCCTTAGGCATTGCCACCACCCTCTATGCGCCCTTGGCGCGCCTTCTTCTAGGAGAGAGTGGGGCGATACCTGGTTGTACGCGAATGTTTCGAAATCCGACAATGTCGCGGCTTTCCTCTGGGTTTTTCCGCTCGAAGGTCGAAGTCCCGTTTTCAAACGTACCCTTCGGAAGACCGAGTTTATGACCGGCTGAGCTATTGAGAACGAAATGAACGTGAAATTCTAAGTTGATTATACGAAAAGTTAAATAATTATTGCCGGCAATGGAATAAAATGTCTTTTCTCAAAAATAGCTTTACGTCGCGGACCTATCATAAACTGACAACGAAATATTCGCGTATTGTGTTCCTTCCGACGGAACAGTAAACCTTGAGTCTGGCGCCTTAGACCCATGGACATAGGAATATAGGGACGGAGCAATAGTTGCGACTGTCGGCGAGGGGAGTGAAGCAGCTTTGCGGGGGGAAATCACGGTCACGTGGTACTCTCTGGTGCCGCATTGGTGATTGGTGCTAGCCTAAATGCGCGAAATTTAAAAATGAAAGCTTTAGTTTCTTTACAATTATAAATGTACGATAGAATATTTTTAGTAAACCAGAGACACAAAATGTTTTATTTATAAATCAACATACTGAAATGTTAATGGTGATTGAGATGTCAGAATTAAATGGTTAAAAGTTTGAATCTATAGATATGAAAAATCTTTATTACTTTCGTTTGATATTTAAATTTGCAACTACGCAATGAATTCAGTACGGTTTGCATTATTATTTGATGAGATCTGTCAATAAATAAAACATGACTATTTAGGAATAGATAGATATAACTACAAGGTTATCTTTCACTTTTTTCGACTTAAGAATATGATTTAACGAATTTTGCAACATATAACTTGCCATCGTAGAGTTAAATATTGGTCATAGTCTTATAATGCAATATTAAAATTTTTATTATAAAATGTTAATCTAATTCCCTAAATATTGGTAATTTATCCTTTAATAAATTATACAACTGTTAATATCTATTTTTCTATTGCATAAAGAGATTAGGGTGTATTATCAATCATTTTCATAACAATTCCTTCTTTCAATTTTATTATATATTATATGTACAATTATTGGCCATTAAACAAGATAAGCTTATTAAACACCTGTCTTTTTTAGAAAAAAAACTGTATAATTCACTGACGCTACTGCTCACAGTAATACCAGTCTACTCTTTCACTGCCTTTTACACTGTTTCTCACTCACTCTTACTCGATGAAAATAAGATTGCGCTTGCGCTATCACAACCAATCGCCAATGCGGCACCAGAGTACCACGTGACCATAGTTTGCAGCTCCCCGGAGCTGCTTCACCCCCCTCGACCATTGCTCCGTCCCTATATTCCTATGTCCATGCTTAGACCGCTCGGCCATCCTGGCATTTATGGGAGGTTGGTCGGGAATTATATACATATAGCAACCGAGAGGTCGGTCGAGCACTTGTGAGTGCGTGACCCCTCTAGTGGCGAACATGGGAGGTGACGCCACAGATTCGAGAGACATTATAGTTTACGTTTAAATAAACGATCCCGTATTGTGACATATTTGATTGTTATACAACGATTTATAAAGGAAACGATCATATCATGCCACGGAATGGTACGGGAGATAACGAAAGATAATCAAATCGAAGGTACAAGCGTAATTCTTATGCAGCGATGAGTGAAAACGCAAACTGGAAGACGCTATTTTCATTTCTCTCGTTTCTCTTAATTTTTACTCGATCGTTTAATTCCTTTACGCTCCTTCGGACGTGTTTCAAGTTTCGTGTTTCCTCTAGTCTTTTCGCGCGCTTTTTACTTTGACATTTCGCGATACGTTGTCTGATCAGATACTGGGTTACTCTACTGGATCTCTATAAATACTCTCCAGCGTAACCCCGCTGTTCGCTTCGATCGTCGTCGGTTATTCTTGGCACGTCGAAGCTGGTCTTCCCCAAGACGTTGAAACGTCGACCGAGATCGAATTTTCCCGGTGATCAATTCTTCTCATATTATACAAAAAACCTTATTTATTATGACAGAAACGAACGTTACAGTTCGAAGTTGTTCGTGGATAGTATTTGTAGTCAACCATTAATTTATTGAAAATGTTTGGTTCAAGGTCGTTCAACGATTAAGTTAAATATAGTAAGCTGTTAACTTGGCGGCTTTAATTTTGTCGATTCTATTGGTTCAATACAAAAAGAGGCTTAGCGTTTAGTGTAACAATATGATTGGGACCGTAAAAAGAAAAGTCAATAAACATTGTTGAAATGATCAAACTTGACGTAGGATGTAACTCATATGTTTGAATAAAAATAGAGTGATTGCAGGTATACTGGCTACGGCCATGACCATTAAAATACTCATATACGATACATGTGCCACATTTTGTGAAGATTGGTTCATCGCTGTCGGAGTTTTTAAGGACGTTAGCGAAGAAGAAGTAGTTACATGAAAAACGACATAAAGTTGGACACCGTGTCACGCGATGGTTTCACCCACGCAAACAATTGTGTATACTTAAACAAGGTTACGTTTTTAAAATCTAGTTAACTTGATCGTACAACGTCCTTTACTAAATACAAATAATATTACTAAAAAATAAATTGCATTACGTTTTGTATTATATTAAATCTTTAACTTTTATGTTACCTTACAATTCTTGTAACTTTGACAATCGTTCTAATTTCAATCTAACAATTTTCAAACACGTTCAACACCGAAAAATTTAAGGAAATGCACGGAAACAAATTAATTTTGAGTAAAAGATCTCTTCGATGCACATACGAAAAGAACAGTGTTGTATGAATTTCATTTTATCCTTGACGAAAAAACTATTTTTTGATTACTTATACGTCTACAAATTAATTAATTCCCAATAATCATATTGGTGCAAATTCTTGTCTTGCATGGACAAATAAAGAATTTAGATCTCTGGTCCATGCAAGCTTAATATATTTGTATACATAGGAAATCTATTAACATTTTGATTTGTGTCTTGAATCCTCTTTGGTATACATACAGTGAGTCACAGCCAAAATGGCACACCACATATGAAAATATGTTTCATTTGAAAAAAGAAGTTTGAGGATGATTTGGAAAAAAAATAAGGCAGACATATATTGTAAAGATATCTGTATTTATTGTGTAATAATGACAAAAGAAATGAATATTGCTTAACATAAAAAAAATACAGTTACTATAATACGGTGCAGAAAACATCTATCTGGTAGTCCCTTCCAGGAATCCCCGAAAAGAAAGAAAGGTTTTAGCTTGCTAATAAACGTGGTATTGCATCGAAGCAAGGAAATAAATCGTAATAATAGTAAAAATGAAGCAGACGACACTAGAAGTGCGAAAAATTGTCGCAAAGAACTTTCAAAACGGGAAAAGCTATCGAGGAATTGCAAAAATTATTGGTAGAAGTATTAGTACAACTCAATACATTATTAAACGCTATAGAGAAGAAAATAGAATTACAAATAAATTAAGAACAGCACTGAACAAAAAATTTAATGCGTACCATAAGCGATGGATAGTTAGAAAAATCAAAAAAAATCCAAAGCTGAGTGCACCTAAATTGTCGAACGAGTTGGAAAAATATTTGCAAATATCCGTTAATACAAAAATTGTAAGAAGAGTACTAAGAAAGAATGATTTTCATGGGCGTACAGCAAGAAATAAACCATTTGTCAGCGATAAAAATAAGAAAAGGAGACTGAAGTTTGCGAGACAGTATCTAACTAAGGCTTTTAATTTTTGGAAAAAAGTTATTTTTGCCGACGAAAGTAAATTTAATCTTTTTCATTCAGATGGCAAAGTTATTGTATGGCGTAAACCTAATGAAGAATTTAAAATAAAAAATATGAATCCTACTATTAAACATAGAGGTGGATCAGTGATGGTTTGGGGGTGTATATCAGCTACTGGAATAGGAAATTTGTAATTTATTGAAGGGAACATGGACAAATTTGATAATTTGAATATTTTAAAAAAGAATTTAAAAAGTAGTGCTAAAAAATTAGGAATTTTGAATTGTTTTAAATTTTATAGTGATAATGACCCAAAACATAAGTCTCATATTGCCAAAATGTGGCAATTATATACAGGGTGTTCGGCTACCTTTAGCAAAAATTTTAATGAGCGATAGTAGAGGCCAAAATAAGACGAAAATCAAGAATACTAATTTGTTGATGGAGGCTTCGTTGCAAAGTTATTACCATTTAAAGTTCCGCCTGTAGAATGACAATCCGGTAAACAGCTGCGTTCGCGCGGACGGTTGCGGCAGGCGAGTGCTAGTGGTTCTCACGCAGCATGAAAAGTTCTGCTTACCGACATTATCGACAGCCTTAGATTTTTGTCCACTTATGGGAATGCGAACACCTTACGTTGAATAAGATTCAACCTGTCTTATGAAAATCCAGAAGGGCATATCAAAACTCGCCCGACGAGATTTTCACAGAGAAAGGGTGAATGCCAGTTCCAATACACAATGTTGTGAACAAAAATCACCCACATGCGATTATACACGCCCCACGATTGTCCACAGTGTCCACAAGTATCCACAAATAATCCTTTCAGGCACTAACCACTATGCAATTAAATAAACACGTACCGCGATTATGTTATTCGTGAATGTCTACGTGTACGTGTATCACGATTCTTCCGAGTTACTTACGAATAAAACTGTTATTAATTTTTCAAATACACTTCAATTTAAAAATGTAAACAGGAATTTAATAAGTATTCGCTGATTGTTTATATCACTGTATTTCTTACTTGCTACTTAATACATAACTGAATCAAATATGTCTAAAATGTGTCGCATGAACTAGCTTGACTGATTCTGTTTTACGACTGACTAGCTGGCCGAACACGTGCCGATGCTGCCCTTTGTCTCCGCTGTGTGTGAGAGAGATAAGCGAGGCGAGAGTGACGTAGAATCGGGGCCTGTTCGGCATATGTTTCTCTGAACCTCGTCGATCGATGGCACAGTCAGCTGCTAGTATTGTTACATTCTTCGCCGTGAACGTAAATCGATGCGAAAATTTCATTTATCCTGCGATTCCTTTTTACATTTTTAAATTGAAGTGTATTTGAAAAATTAATAACAGTTTTATTCGTAAGTAACTCGGAAGAATCGTGATACACGTACACGTAGACATTCACGAATAACATAATCGCGGTACGTGTTTATTTAATTGCATAGTGGTTAGTGCCTGAAAGGATTATTTGTGGATACTTGTGGACACTGTGGACAATCGTGGGGCGTGTATAATCGCATGTGGGTGATTTTTGTTCACAACATTGTGTATTGGAACTGGCATTCACCCTTTCTCTGTGAAAATCTCGTCGGGCGAGTTTTGATATGCCCTTCTGGATTTTCATAAGACAGGTTGAATCTTATTCAACGTAAGGTGTTCGCATTCCCATAAGTGGAGAAAAATCTAAGGCTGTCGATAATGTCGGTAAGCAGAACTTTTCATGCTGCGTGAGAACCACTAGCACTCGCCTGCCGCAACCGTCCGCGCGAACGCAGCTGTTTACCGGATTGTCATTCTACAGGCGGAACTTTAAATGTTAATAACTTTGCAACGAAGCCTCCATCAACAAATTAGTATTCTTGATTTTCGTCTTATTTTGGCCTCTACTATCGCTCATTAAAATTTTTGCTAGAGGTGGCCGAACACCCTGTATATAACTGCTCGAAAGTTATCAATACACCTCCCCAATCACCCGACCTAAACGTAATTGAGAATATTTCGCATAAATTAAAAGTAAGGATTAGAAAACATACGATTTCTAATAAAAATGATTTAAAAAAGGCATTGCAAGAAGAATGGAGAAAAATTGAACCCGACTTTACATAAAACCTAGTAAAATCAATGCTGAAATGTTTTCTGTATCGTATTACAGTAACTTAATTTTTTTATGTTAAGCAGTATTCATTTCTTTTGTCATTATTGCACAATAAATACAGATATATTTTTTCGAATGAAACATATTTTCATATGTGGTGTACGATTTTGGCTGTGACTCACTGTATGCGTGTATCCGGCAACCGCTTTTGTGAAATAATAACAAATTATTTAAACAACATTATTATTTCACGAAAGCTGTTTGGTTATATGTATAAATATATAACCAAACCTAACCTAATACGTCAATAATATTCACTGCTAATTGAGTTTTAATACATAGACATTTCATGAGTCTCGTATAAGCAGTTCTGAACGGAGCCTTTACGTTCCCCGACCATCATTTCGGCGGGGGAGGGGGGGGGGCAGTTATTCTGCAACTTCACCAAAATATAAATATATTCGGAAACTGTGCAGCTGATAAAAAAATGTCATAGGGCATAAACATAGGGTATACACATCTCACTATAAACCATAGTTTACATTTTAAACACCCAGAAACAGGCGCTTATACAAATACAATAGAAACTACGTGGAAGCATAGTAAACACCTTTTGCGTGAATATTGTCGGTTAGTAGTAATACCATAAATATTTTCTATTTTCAGCAAAAATGATAATTTCATTGGGTACTTAAACTATTACATATTTTATAAATTTTCCAAGTAAGGAAAGAATGATTTATTTAATCAGTTATTAAAATATACCAGATTATATATCAAATCAAAATATACCAGACTTAGATGATAATGAAATTTAACAATAAAAAAAAGTTAAACCAACGCACTGCATACAATAGTAATTTATTATATCGTCTACCCATAAATACTGTCAGAGGGGTGTGGAAACATTACTTACTGTTGCTGCATGTACTGTCTACGTATAAGTACTGTCTGAGTAGGTCTGGGTTATATGGGGGGGAGGGTTAATTGTTGCGGCATATACTGTATACCTGACCGACTCATGCAAAGTCTATGCGTAAAAGAATGATTTTTATGCATACACGTTCTACAAATCCCCATTTGACAATGTAGCATTATCAAATTAGATCAATAATTTATAATTTGTAATATAAACATAGCAACGATAGTCACTTGTTTCTACCTGTGCACCTGCCAAAAAATGTACTTAACCTTACTTTTTTACTGTAACTTTACAAGTTTTATAAAAAAGTAATGAATTTCCGCAGATAATGAAATGCATATCAATAATGTACTGAATTAGACGAATCGAATGACGTATAACTCACTCCGATCGTTGAACGGGCCGTTTGCTAGGAATGTTCCACTCTCTTAAATCAAAAATTACATGGCGTGAAACACGTTAATTAGATCGGTGATGGTGATACAAAAACGTTTAAATAATTTTGAATTTAAATCTCTATGTAGATATAATAGTGAGCAAAAAAAAATGCATAGGCCACATCCAAAAATGAATTGGCACTCATCTGCGGACTATAAAAAAATCTCACAAAGTTATCGAAGAAAAATGATCAATTTGACTGATTGAATCACTGTTAAATTAAATAGCTATTGGGAGAAACTTGAATTCAGTAGAGGACATGACGAAAACAGCAGTGGGCAGCTATATGAATGCTTTTTTTCCAATGATTTCTATACTCGCTGAGAATTTTGTTACATAATTTGTATTAAGATGCTTCGATTTTAATGAAATAATATATCATTTAAAAACTGTGTCAATTTCCTACATTATATTATATTCCATTGTTAAATTAATGTTCTGTAAAAAAAGTTATTAGCATTCAAAGTAGAGCACCTACTGCTGTATCTATACTTTCTTGACTAACTGTATTTTTTAACCCTGTATAATCTAGTGTAATTTTAATGTGACATACCACAAATGAATTTAAATTACATATACCACCATTTCCCTTAGATACATTTTAGTTTTGAAAATAATTAAATTAAAAACAATATGTGCAAAGTTCATAAATTTAATCTTATTTCTTAAATTACTAATTACAATTTTTCAGAATACACTTGATCATATCACACAAAATATAGTTTAGAAAATACTGGTATCTGTTAATATAAAAGAATTCTTTTACTATTATCCATCATCGCATAGGAATCGTAAACCTTTTTCTGCAATAAAATGTTTATTAAATGAAATTTACTTATTAATTCATATAATAGTTTTAATACATTCCAATATCCTATAATGCCCAAATGTTTCATTAATCATAGAACAACTATGCAAAAACAAGTCAAAAATATGGAATAAAATTACTTTATTTAACCTTCCATTATCAAGAAAAACAACTTTGAAAATTTATGAAATATGTATGTATACTCTGTACAATAAAACATAACAGCATTTTGAACAATTTCTCTAATAGAATTTACTCTAGAGTTAACTATCTTATTGTGATTTACAGAGACATTCTAATCAAACACAGTTTATATTAGAATCCATTATATCTGGATTAACCAAATAACTCTTTATTGAATATTTAAATATAAAGGGTATTCGGCCACCCCTGGGAAAAATTTTAACGGAAGATTCTAGGAACAAAAATAAGACGAAAATCAAGAATAGCAATTTGTTGATTGAGGCTTCGTTAGAAACGTTATTAACGTTTAAAGTTCCGCCTGTAGAATAGTAATCTGCGAACAGCTGCATACACGCGGAAGTTTGTGGCAGGCCAGTGCTAGTGAAAAAGGAATTAACTAGTTTTAAGTTATTTATTAATATAACAATAGAGTACTCGGTAATTTAGATCACTCATAAATGCTTCACTATTAACGCCAAAGGCCCAAACTTGTCTAGAAACAGTCCTATTCCTGTCAGAAGACCCCGCTAACCTCCCTCTTTGACACTGCAACACGTATTACTAGTTTATACGTTTCTTCGAGCAAATACACGGTTTCACATCGTGTCAATCATAATACACATTAACTTGAGACTATATGTACGTCTACTTAATTAATAAACACTGTCTAAAGCTTATTATTATTATAATAACTACAATAGTGTCCACGTAAATAACCGCATTTTTGCTCACTTAAATGTCCGTGCTATCCTCATCAATGCCCGTTATCCGTTATCCCGATCGCAGACATTTAAATGGGCACTAGCTATATAAATCACTGTATATTTATATATATCAAGACGGCATCTACCATAAATCGCCCAAGTTTGTCGAGATATAATTCACTTTTTACACACTAGATGGTGCTCAAATTATTTACGATCGAAAACTAATCTTAATTTATTTATTAATACAACAATAGAATATTCAGTAATTTAAATCACTTATAAATGCTTCACTATTAACGCCAAAGACTCAAACTTGTCTAGAAACAGTCCTATTCCTGTCCGTTAATTCCGTTAACTTGTGTCCTAGGTTAGCGATGTCTTCTGACAAGAATAGGACGTTTAGTGAAATAATCAGTGTTGTCAGACTGTAGGAAACAAATATCCTTTTCAAGTAAAAAAACCCTGTTTCACATAAAAAAATTACCATTCATTATAAATACCACGGACTGTAATAATATTTCAAATTTTTTATATGAGAATATTATGTTTTAAAGAATTAGTAGGGTAAAAGACTCGATTATTATCACGTGAACGATCAATTTTAGAAATATGACATTGTTTCTTTAATTTAATTATCCAAAATATAGGTTTTTGTTCTTATATATTATTACTCAATATCTTTAGTTTAAGTAAAAAAATACTATGACTCTTAAAATCTTTATTTTTATACAATACAATAAATGAATAAATAAATAATTAGAATATAAGAATATAATTTACTCAGTTTGTTATTCATCTTCATCATTTTCCTCTCCCTTTACAGCTGATAAGTTAGATACTTGTATTATTAAATAATTGTAACGTTGATTTCAATTACCAGTAAAAAAATGTGTTCAACAGAAGCATTGGAATGGGGCAAGGTTAAACAAATCTTTCCCAATCTGCCAATATTTTCAAGATGTAATTCCTCATTAAAATTATGGCATTCTTTAATTTTCTTTAAAAATTCAAAAATATAAAAATTTAAATAAGCTTCTTTTTCTTCTTCATTAAAGTAAGTGAGCAAAATGTTCTACTCATATCTAGTATTTTCTGTATCAATTTTAAAACTAAATTTTTTAAGAATTTGTGTTAAATTTACCCATTAAAAGAAATATTTGTTTCTGAAACACGAGAAGGTTCTAAGAAAGTTAAACTTCAAATAAGACCATTTTACAATGATAGCCTTTTTAATAATTTATCAAATGCTACTTGATAAAACCAAAGGCATCTTACTCTGAATCTTTTCATATTATCTAAAATATTTTTTACACTAGAATTTATTATTGCATATAATGTTCTCTCCGCAGATGTGCCTATTTTAATTTTATCTAAGGGTAGCATATTGGAGTTACAATTAAAAATCATGTCGTCATTTAAATGTCAGGTTTTAACAAATTTAAACCTAATAATTTAAAAACTCTTTCAGATTCTATTGTAAGGGTGGAAATTAAACGATTTTTAACTGAAACAACATATTAGCAGAGTTGAATAACACCAACACAACATTAAGCAATTGTAAATAAGCCTTAGTGAAAGGACTGTTTATGTCATTAAATATTATTTCTGCAATTGGATTTTTATCATAAAGGACAGATCAGACTTTAGATCTGTAATATACAATTTCCTAATGTTATCCACCTATTTCTAAAAGAATTAATCTTCTGCTTATTAACTTTCCTTAATGATTAAATGTCATTAAGTAAAGAAAAAATAAGGAAAAATTAAATGCATCAGTGATTTTAATTTTCTGGGGGAACTTCAGATACATCACCAAACGAAAGAAGTGGCATATACATTCTAAAATTACACCTTCAATTTCTGCAAGAAGACGCGTTATAAAAGAATTATTTTTTCCCATCATGGCATATGCATTATCACTGTAATATCCAATAATATTATTAACAAATAACCCATATTTAGACATCATTTGAAAGGTAATTGATAGACATAAAAATTACCATAACTTAACGTATTATTCAAAATTAAAAATGTTTAATTTCATTCAATTTAAATAAAATAATTCAAAATAATTTGATGTAGATTTATATTAAAAAATGTTCCTTTTATTATACACGATTTTCCAAAGTTTAAACTGTTATTACATTTGTGTATGTTCAATTTAAAATTATTTTTATTTTTGTTCAAAATCGTAATTTATTCAAAAAAATATTTAAATGTTTTTACTTCGTGTGGTATTTATTCGTTATTTATTTTTAATAGAAATTAGATAAAATATTAAAATTTCTTAATTCAAGTAAAAGGATGTTAAACTAATTTTTAACACTTATTTCTATAATGTAAAAATTTATTAGTTTATTAAATCAAGAAGCGAATATTTGCAACTCTTTTCGACGTTACATTTATTTCGTTCCTAGAAATTAAGTGACTAGAAAAGTGTTTGTGTACATGAAAAAATTTGTATCTGATAGTAAATGTACATGTATTTTTAATACGATTGTTTTATTTACAGTAATTCATTATATTATTAATGTATGAGAGTAGAATCAATGTACATTATTTAAACTTATAAATACAGGCTAACTTACCTAATTTACTATAAACGCTTTGTTGATGTAACACTATAAGCCTCTATATGTGTTCAAAAATTTTACCAATTAAATTTCTGCACTTTTATTTTGCAAATATTACATGATCAAACAAAAGTAATTGAGAGAAGTCAGCCTTTGATAATAATTAAACTATGAGTGTACATGACATTTTAAAATTAAACAATATATAATATACCTAAATAGTATATACATTTAACTAAGCATCAAATATGTTTTAAAATAAAAGATATTTCTTTTTTAACAAACATATAAATATTTCCAATGTTTATTGGAAGTACGAATATTATACATATTTCACATTAGAGGAAATAATACAGTAACAATTTTTGTCACAAATCACCAATTTAAAAAAGTACCATTTCTCAATATTTAAGGTGATCAAAGTTTTCGTGGTCGACCTCGTTTTCTCAATGTTGTAATTTTACTTGTCACTGATCTTGTAGTATGTAATTTCTTCTGAATGTTTGCTATACACTTCGTATTCTTGTGTATATTTCCATGCTTTTTTAAGTGTTGTCCAAAGAGTAGTCTAGATTTTATTAATTTCTGACAGACATGACATCTACGTATTTTTTCTGTAAAAACAATATGTAATGTATTGTAATGAAATATATAATTATTATAATAAATTATACAGGTTCGCCGGATAATTATGGAAAAGGACAGTTATTTAAATAATTTACCAGATTTTTTCGTTCCATGCTGCAGACAATGTGCTCTTAATAAGGCAGCACTTGGAAACCATCTACCACAATCAGAACAACTTAGTTTTTTTACATCCCAGGTACAATTTAGTTGTTGATTTCTTTTTCTTTTAATTTTTTTAATCATAGTCAGCTGCTTTTTTAGCTCTAC
Organism: Colletes gigas; assembly: GCF_013123115.1. NCBI lineage: Eukaryota > Metazoa > Arthropoda > Insecta > Hymenoptera > Colletidae > Colletes > Colletes gigas. The sequence continues at coordinate 3,813,242 of NW_025106651.1, read as the reverse complement.
AGACTCCTTCTTCTTTTCAATTTCTATAGATGGTCGTTCAATCGACGAATTACTAAATCTACGCTTCTTCCGTTGAGAATGTTCCGAACGTACATGACGAGCTAACGCGACTACTACATCGAATTTCTTCTGACATATTTTACAAGCATACTGTTTCTTAATTGGATCTTCATTTGTTCTATTTCCATGTTTTACTTTTTGTTCGTTAAACTGAATCGTATTCGACGGTGATTTTGAACAGACTCGTAAATGAGTTTCTAAAGCTCTTTGTTGCCTGAAATTCCTTGAACAGTGTTGACATTGCAGTAACATTGTTTTTGAATTTGTCTGTTGTGATTCATCATCAGAATCTCCTACCATGATAATTTCATTCTCTTTATCACTAGAATATTTATCTTTATTATCATCTATAGTTATCTCGACAACATCTCTTTTCGATTGCAGCATACTTTCTTCCTCGTCTATATCAATTTCAATAATTTCAACTTCTTTGTGTTTGATCCGTTTCAATCTCTTTGATTCGTTGTGTCTCTGGCGGTACCCAGAATGGCCTACAACTCTCCTTTTTCGTTTGCCCCTTTTCCTAACATTATTATCTTCCTCGCTTAAAAGAGATGCTGGTTGTATGATTATTTCCGAATCGTCACGATTAACGAAAATTAACTGCTGCTTCCGAGATCTTTTAGTTTTACATTGTATTTGCGTTGTTTCGGGGGATGCACATTCAACAGAACCATTCGATAGATCTAAGTTTGTAGTATTCGATATTACGTCCATAGTCGAGTCTTCTAGCGTTTCTAATAATTCTTGCTGGCTGTTTATGAAATTTAACTTTCTCTCCATTAAAGTGTTGGAAATATGATTAGACAAATTGCAATTAGAATTTTGATGCAATGAATTTTCATACTCGGTTTCTTTGATATTTGTAAAATTATTGTGGTCTCTGGTAACTTTTTTATTTAGTTGTTTTTTCATCGATTTCGATTCGGCCATTTTTAAATTTTGAAGAGTCGCCTGAATTTCATCAAATGTTAGTTCAGAATCGGATTGATCACCCTCAAATAGAATATACTGTACTGTTGATTGTTCTATAATCTCATTATCGCTTTCATCGTCTTCTTGACAATCTTCGGAATTATCTGTTAAATTAAAAATGTTTTTACTAGTTACTCATGTTATATTACATAAACATAAATTTACTAGTATTAAGGTAAACAAATATCTTTTATTAATTTTTCTGCAATTATATGCAAAATAAAATTTCGTAAAAAAATATATTTACTATAATATAGAATGTATAATGTTACTGTTTTTTTCTAAATACATACCAATGTTTACAGAACAATCGTCCATCATTAAGTATGTTACATCTGTCTGTTTATTATCAGCTGCATATAGAATGTCAGGAACTTGTTTTATATCTAAATTCAAATCCGGATCTTCTATTAAAGTTGCATTTTCATCCCATTCATTTTCTTTTTTTAGTATTCTTTGAGTTTCGGTTGACAAAATTCCACTTTCATTATGCATTTGTATATCGCTCAGTGGTTCGCTTTTAGGAAAAAATATTGGTGGTTGTGTAGTCAGTAGCTGCTTTTTTATTTGTGTTGGTTTCTTCACAGTTCTAACAGCACCTTCGCCTATTAATCTTTCAACATCTGCTCTGTAAATACAACAATTTCATTATTGAGTATCTATTAATTATACGCATAAAGAAAACTTGTGATGTACATACTTCATAAGAAACTGAAAATTTGTTGGGGGTTCACCAAATTCATCGTACATTGCTACAGCAAATATTTCATCTGAATCTTCAACTGCGTACAATGCTAATTGTTGACCAGCGGCAGTTACAAAAGTAGCTATAGTTTCTTCATCTCCATATTGATCGTCACTTACTACTTTATTGAAACCAATCTCAGATTCACTTTCCTCTGGCTCCGATAACTATCAAATTACACAGACATATAAAATTATATTATATGTAATGTCACATAAGATGGTATATTTTCTATATTTGATAACAGCAGTAAAATGTAATATATCAGCTCTGTCTAATATATTATTGTACTGTCTCAGTGCAACAAACAATTTTTATACATTATAAGTTCTTTTATGAAATTTTAAATGATGAAATTAAATTATATTTTTATATTTACCAATAGATTATGTTTATCAGTATGATTTTGAAGCCATTTTTCTTTAGTTACATTATTTCTAGATAGTGATACAGAATCTTCTATATATTCAACAGGCATTGTTGCATCTATGCTTTCTTCAAAATATTCAGAGGTTTCTTTCGGTTCACAAATCGCTTCTTCAGAAATTTGTTGATTTATGTCCATGTTTTCTGCTACAATTATTTCTTCGCCAACAACCTATATAAATTATTTCTTATTAATAATATTTTAAACACATAATTTGTACAAAGAATATTGCTTTCAATTTTTTAAATCTGTATATTAAAATATTCATTATGTTACCAATGTTTCTTCTATGTGTTCATATTTAGGTATATCCATGAATTCTGTTGAACTCTCTTCAATTGTACATGGTGTTTGTATAATTTCTTTGGAAATCATTTTTTTGTAACTATCAATATCATTCATAAATGACATATTTTTGTACTGTATTTTCTATTCACCAATATCACACTTTCTCAAATATATTAATAAAACGAAGGCTCTAAAAGACAGAATTAAAAAAATATATTCGAAAATAAGTTAATGATTAAACATTATCGAGGTCACTTAATATACAAAACTGCAGTGCTAAAATATCGCTAGGGTTAGGTTAATCGTAAGTTATGATTTGCAAGTTAAAAATTTTACTAACATTAAAAGCTAATTAAACGCATACTCTTTATATTTAATGGAAATCAATACGAATTACGAATACTCATACTTATAACTGTATTTGGGAAGAAATATACACAACCTTTTAACAACTTTTAAGTTTCATAACATCATAACCCAAATAAAGTAATTAATAATGGCAATCGTAAAATACATATATATACATATGTATAGACATATGTATATCGAGCTCTATGAGATTTCTTTAACGATCACTGCATTCTGTGTTTTACATATCAAAATATAGAACAGTGCATGAAACTATCGGATTTAACACAAGCTTCAGTCTTCCAATTTACGCCATACATAATTAATATTAGATATACGTAGGACTTATGTTCTATACACATGTAGAAACATAACCCTAGACTTTAAACATTGCACGCAGTGTTACCAAACGGCAGACCGATGCGCAAAAAATCTGCCCCTCCACTTACACATACTAATGCATAGCCACGTGTACGTAAGCTTTTATGTTTCGAATAGCTTCGGGGATTCGAGAAGGAAAACGAATGTAAGTCTTTCCTTCTTGTTCTCGATAGAGCTACAATCCTTCAATAGAGATGGTGTGAACTGCTACTTTTGAATTGATTCAATCACGTTCATTCCCAGAGATGCCAGAAAAGCACCGCCGGGTGCACACGCACACATGCCAGATACGCGTACGTGAGCTCGTGGAGTTTCGGAAAGTCGACAAAGGCAAACTGACGCATGCCCTCTTTCTCGATTCTCCGAAGCCGCCCGAAGTAATTTCGGATCGCCTCGTGGGAGTCGAGAGAGAAAGGCTCACATTTGCCTTCTCGCTCTAAACAACTGAAATCCGACCTCCCGTCAACGGCATACGATTTGGATTCTCGAGCCGAGATTCTCGACTGCCCAGGCATTTTTACTTTCCGACCTATGTAGGCGCACATAAGCAAAGTACCCATAATGAAAAAAAATTTTGTAAAATTTATTTTACGGAAATACACGTTTTAAGACCTCCTGATCATATTTTAATTATTGAAAAAAAAGAAATTTTTTTTTATTCCCATGTATGAGCACACATATGTATATTATTAATACGATTGAATATAAATAGCTGAATGAATTTAAATGAAACTTTACATTTAAGTTTTATGTTCTCATTTCAAAGTCCGGTTAGACTTTGACTATAATTAGTCCATGGATAATAACGATTATACCTCTTGTTTCATAGTTGTTCCGATATATGTATAGGCATAATGTATAAAAAATCTTTTAAATGTTTCATATAAATCTTAGGACGAATTAAATTTTATATATGTTAGACAGACGCGTAGAATGGAATTAGGAATTAAGAAATACGCAGGGTATTCGTATACATGCTTTATTCCCGTTCTTCCAGCGTCGGAAAAACAAATGAGCCCGTCCTGGGCCTAGACCCTCGCCTTTGTCGTCAGCCTTTTCCCCCATCGGTAGGGGTGGGAGGGCCTTGCCTTTTCCCGACGCCTTACATATAAAAAAAATTATATAAACTTTTTCTCTATCTTCTCTAGAAAAGAAAAAATTAAATGAAATCTTATACATTACATGCTTACTTAAATCGCATTGAAAACGAATACCACAAATGTTTTAGAATAATGTGCAAAATGTGATTACGATTTTCGCTAAGACAAATTGAAAACTCGGTTCTAACAAGGAAAAGTTGGAATGGTACCCGATTTTGGGGTAGGTTTTACTTTGAGATATTATTAAAGTTATTACAGATACTTATCTTCAGAAATAGAAATACATTCAACAACCAGCGTAGCGTGAATGACAAGGTATTTGCTTGCAAGTTCCGAGCTTCTTCTGCTCTGCAGGTTCAAACCCTGCCAAAACAAATCCTTTTTTTTTATTTTTTCAATCATATTTTAATCGTACACTAAATGTGACATTATATTTTTGTCTGACCTACGAATATTTTTTTTTTAAAGTTGAATTTAACCAATTACATTTAACATATGTTATTTTCAATGTACGAAGTACATGAATCTGGATGGTACTTTTCGTAAAAACAGTGAAAACATAACAATTTCAAGCACCACCTACATCTAATGAAAGTTCTGTTTTCACAGAAATAACAAAATTTTGTATTTAACTCTGATGGAAAGGCCGCTTCATTAACATTGATAAAATGTGAACGATTTTCGGATAGTCGTATCTTGTAGCTCGTACTTTTTACCTTATACTTCAGGTAAAAAGGGATATACAGTGAAAACTCGATAAATGTCGCTACTCCGGGTCCGGTCAGCAACACTTACGGAATAGGAGAATCGTCTTTCGAATTTGATTGTAGTTTGCCGACGCTTCGAACGTAGAAAGAGTCAGTAGCTAAAGAAGAAAGATTGACTGAAACTCGGATTTATCGCCCCAGTTTAAATATCCGCGTCAGTGTGACCACACTACTGCACAAAAGAAAGTTTTTTATTTTTTACTTTTTGTTAATAAAAATTTCACTATCATGTTGGGGAGATTTCTCTGATTAAAATGAGGCTAAACACGATATAAATCGGTCAATATTTGGTAGCATAATATTGAATTAAATATTGTACTTGCGAGTCTTTCTCTCTTTATTTATCCTTCTTGTGCTGTCCTTTTCTATGTTCGGAAATATCAAAGAACGACGCATCGAGGTGCTGGCTACATTTATCGAACGGGAGGTAGCTATTTTAAAACGGAACGGTTCCACCGTTTCGTAAGTGATCAAAAACTGCAACACTTATGAAATAGGGGGTTTCGTTAGCTACCACTGTTCGATAATGTTAGGAAATCGGAGGAAGCGAGTGGCTAAGACGGGCCACATGCGTTTCGTCAACGCACGACCCCTCTCAAGGAAAAGTTCCTTGAGAGCAGGGGTGTCGTAAAAAAAACAAACGGTCACACTGACGAAGGCACCCGCCTCAGGCTAGAAGAAAGTCATTCATTCTTGTAGCGACCATCGCATTGCACGGAGCAAATAAAGAACCAAGTTTTATTTTGAAAACGCCCACACTCATTTATCCTGATTTCTTACAAATCAGAAGCGGGATTTACCGTGATTCGCCGTGATCTGTAGATTTATCGCGATCTACCGTGATTATCGTAGATTTTCGGTGTTTATTGCATAATTTGCGACACTCGTGTACATTGGGTAGTGCAGTGTACAGACAATACAAGTGGAGCAGACACTAAATTGTGCAATTAGTGAATAAGTTTAACGTATAAGTGTAGTGTAAGTACTTCGATAACAATGGATGGTGCATCACACAGCCGTGAGCGCGACGGAGCCGACGGCACCGTGAAGGATTCGCTGGAGACGTGTCTCGAAAGGCTAAAGAGCCTGATGACGGAGTTTTTGTGCCGGTCAAAATCGCGCGCGCCGTCATACGTGTCCCGACGGCGGGAATCACGTGCACGGTCGCGAAGCACGGGACGGAAAACGTCGCGAGGCAGCCGTCGACGATCGCGAAGTTCGCGAAGGCACGAAACGAGGTCGCGCAGCCCGCGAACAACGGATCCGCGAAGAGTACCCGACGCAACTCGCCAGGACCGATCAGAGGAAAGCCTGGTAACCAGGAGTACTGCGTCGAGCAGGAAGTCGCCGACACACGCGCGTCCCGGTGACGAGAATCTGATACCGATTTACGATCCTTCAAAGGAAGACTTGTCAATCGAAAATTGGGTGAGATACGTCGACGACTTGGCGCATCGTTTCGAATGGGACGACCGGAGCGTGATGCGACTGATCGCAAGCAGGCTGCGAGGACACGCTCGCGTTTGGTACGATACGCGTATGCAAGTGGTTACCACCTGGGCTGCAATTAAAGTGCATTTGGTGGCACAGTTTCGGAGAGTCATGCCCTTCTCCAAACTACTACGTGAAGCCGATCTATATGAGGCAAAACCGGGGCAGTCGCTGGGAGACTACTGCTTCCAGAAGACAAATCTAATTCGACGCCTGGACATTGCGCTAAACGACGAAAAAATCGTTGATATGGTGATTTACGGGATACCGGACGAGACGATAGCCCGCACCATACGATCAGCAAAGCACGCTGATCCCGAAGAGCTGTATGCGGCTATGCGCGCAATGGGCAATATGCCGGGCAACGAAGATAGAAAAGCAAAGCAGGAGCGGACACTTAACAAGCAAACGTTGCAGAAGACATCGGAAAACGTTCCGGTGAAAGTGAAAGCATTTACCTGCTTTAATTGCGGGAAAATGGACTACGTGGCAAAGGACTGCAGGAAGCCAAGGGTGGAGTGCAGCCTTTGCAAACGGTTGGGCCATAAAAAGGAGGAGTGTCCACAGAAAGAGGTAACTATTGTACAAAATATCGAACGTACCCCTAATATTTATCAAATTTATGTTCGTATCAATGGGCATAAAGTAGAAAGTTTGGTGGATACGGGAAGTGCATGTACTGTAGTTCATTCGTCCGTAATCAAGAAGTTCTTGATAAAATCAAAGTCTACGCAAGAGACAGTATTTAGAGGATTTGCCGGACAATCGGTAGTAATTGACCAAATTGCTCCAATTACGGTGAAGGTCCAAAATGTAGTTGCGAATGTAGATTCATTTGTTATTCCCGACGAGTATACCGCGCATGAGGTAATACTTGGAAGAGACTTTCTTCAACAAGATCATGTCATAATGTCGAAACGAGGAAAGCATTTGACATTCAACGATTTAAGAAATTGCAAGAAACCCCACATAATTTCAGCGATGGATGTTTTTGTAATTGAGACGAGTCCTAATTTAAATTTGGGTAACATCGGACGGAAAGGACGAAAATTATGCGTCGCGTTAATCGAAGAATTCCGCGATTGCGTATCGTCGTCAATGAAGGATCTCGGGAAGACGAATACGACGTCGATAGAGATCAAATGTCTCACGGACGAGCCGATTGCGTATCATCCGTACCGTCTCGCAGAACCGGAAAAGAAAATCGTTCGCGAAATAATTACAGAACTGCTAGATAACGGGATAATCAGGGAATCGGAATCACCGTACGCAAGCCCGATTACGTTAGTGAAAAAGAAAACGGAGGAGACGAGAATGTGCGTGGACTACCGTAGATTAAACGCAATAACTATAAAGGACAGGTACCCTTTACCACTTATCGACGACCAGATCGATCGGGCTATTATCAAGTTCCAGTCACTGAAAATTCAATAGCAAAGACAGCGTTTATTACGCCGGAGGGCCACTACGAGTTTTTAAGAATGCCCTTTGGGTTAACGAACGCGCCAGCAGTTTTCCAACGATTGATCAACAAAGTCCTTGGCTCTTTGAAAGGAACGACGGCATTTCCTTACCTGGACGACGTGATAATTCCGTCGAAGACCATTGAAGAGGGTATCGACAAGCTTCGGGAAGTTTTGGCAGCGTTTCGAACACATGGCCTAACGCTCAAGTTAGAGAAATGTTCTTTTTTCAAGGAAACCATTGACTACTTGGGACGGGAAATAAGTAAAGAAGGAGTGAGGCCAGGTCAACGGAAAATAGGCGCCGTAAAAGAAATGCCACAGCCCGGAAATATAAAGCAGGTACGTCAGTTTCTAGGACTGGCCAGCTATTTCCGAAAATTCATCAAGAATTTCGCAACGCTTGTGGAGCCATTGACGCGTTTAACACGGAAAGACGTACCGTGGCAATGGAAAGAGGCTCAAGAAGAAGCTTTCCAACAAGTAAAGGAAAGATTAATTACGCGACTGGTACTACGCATCTTTGATCCGACGAGACCAACTGAACTACACACGGACGCTAGTTCATTAGGTGTTGGAGCGATGATTCTGCAACGCCAGGAAGACGGAAATATGGCAGTAATTGCATATTTCAGTAAACAAACGACAGCGGATCAGCGTTGCTACCATTCGTACGAGTTAGAAACGATGGCAGTTGTTTTCGCGTTACGCCATTTCAGGGTTTATCTTCTTGGGATAGAATTCAAGGTCGTAACGGACTGCAACGCGCTACGGACGACTTTCTCGAAGAGAGATTTATTGCCACGCATAGGTCGATGGTGGCTAGAGGTTCAGGAATTTACTTTCGAAATTCTGTATCGGCCGGGGTCAAGAATGGCACACGTGGACGCACTCAGTCGAAATCCTCAGCCGACCACCCTCGAGATTGCGTACGTCGACATCACGGAGGCCGATTGGATTACGGCTGCACAAATTCAAGATGAACAATTGGCATGCATTAGGACGGTCCTCGCCGACAAGGACAAATCGGCGGAAACGAAACACTATTTCACGGAATACGTGTTGAAAAAGGATAAGCTATACCGTCGCCTGCCAGACGATAAAATAGCTTGGGTTGTCCCGAAGAACGCGAGGCTACAGGTATGCAGACTGTGCCATGATGACGCTGGACACCTGAGTGCGGGAAAGACCCTAGAACGGATTCAACGGAATTACTGGTTCGCAGGTATGCGGCGCTTCGTTGACAAATACGTGAAGGCGTGTTTGAGCTGTGCGTATTATAAGCACACTGCGGGTAAGAAACAATGTAAGTTGAACCCGATAGAAAAAACACCGATTCCGTTTCACACGTTGCATATTGATCATGTGGGACCATTCGAGACGAGCCGAAGGGGCAACAAATACTTACTGGTAATGGTAGATGCCTTTACGAAATTCACCATCGTGGAGCCAGTAAAAGATACGAAGACGCGTCACACCGAAAAGGTTTTACTGAACCTCATGTATTTATTCGGTGTGCCGACGAGAATAATTAGCGATCGCGGAACGAGTTTCACATCGCGCAGATTCGCCACCTTGTGCAAGGCATACGGCATCAAGCACATATTAAATGCAGTGGCAACGCCAAGAGCAAACGGACAATGCGAGCGATATAACAAGACGATTGTTGACGCTCTCGCAACAAGTGCGGCAGGCCAAGACCCCCAGGACTGGGACACACTGGTCAAGAAGGTGCAGAGTGCCATAAACACTATGCACAACAAAAGTATTGATACCACACCGATGAAGGCATTGATCGGTTGTGATACAAGAACGGTAGCGGAAGGCGTAATATTGAGCGCCGTACAAGAAGAGATGGACCGGCTAGATTTGACCGCCTTAAGAAGGGATATTAGTGAACACATATCCGAAGAGCAAAAGGCACAAAAGGAGCGGTATGACCGGACGAGAAAGGAGGCTCGCAGGTATACCGTGGACGAGCTGGTGTTGGTACAGGTTACCAGTGACCCATCAACCGGAAGCAGTAGGAAGCTACTACTGCCGAAGTATAGAGGACCATTCCGAATTCGTACCGTATTACCTAACGATAGTTATGAGGTCGAAGACCTACGAGAAGGGGTGAAGCGACTACGAACAGTCGTTGCAGCCGACAAAATCAAGCCATGGATTACGATCCAGGGGGACGATCACAACGTGTGATGACCCGCAAAAGCTTGTTGTATCCTTTTTGTTGAAGTATCGTTGAGTAGAATGGAATCCCAACTACGAAATTGAACGATATCTCACATTTATTGAATTATGTTACAGAAAGGAAAAGAAAAGACCAAGCCATAAGGCTTGCACGGCCTCGAACGCGAGGGAACGAGGTGGAGAAGGAACAATTACCCGACGACCAGGTAAAGTCCGACCACCACCGGATCGGAGCAACGGCTCTGACGCGGGGACAATGACCATCATTTGTCAGGGACGGGAAACCAGAGGGGTTTCTTCGACTTACGGCAAAGGACGCAACGTGCGTCACGACACGCGGTGTCTTAAGAATCCAAGGTACAACGGTACCTTTCGTAACGTTAACATCGAACCAGACGGGCACGACGTGTGCCTCAGGTAGGGTGGTGTTGGGTAAAGAGTGCAAAGTGCGCTCCGAACCGATAAGGGATACGACGGTGTCCATAGTCGGTCGTAAGCGGTACAACGGTATTGCGTTACGCCGACAATTTAAAGTTTCTTCAACGACGAAAGTTAATGTAAAGTCTGAGGACAGACCTGAGTCAGTCTGGCCGAATGTTAGGAAATCGGAGGAAGCGAGTGGCTAAGACGGGCCACATGCGTTTCGTCAACGCACGACTCTAGGAACTTTTCCTTGAGAGCAGGGGTGTCGTAAAAAAAACAAACGGTCACACTGACGAAGGCACCCGCCTCAGGCTAGAAGAAAGTCATTCATTCTTGTAGCGACCATCGCATTGCACGGAGCAAATAAAGAACCAAGTTTTATTTTGAAAACGCCCACACTCATTTATCCTGATTTCTTACAATAAATGTACCAATCCACTGACCTTGCGAAGATACGAGTACACAATATTTAATTCAATATTATGGTAACAAATATTGGCCGATTTATATCGTGTTTAGTCTCATTTTAATTAGAAAAATCTTCCCCACATGATAGTAAAATTTTTATTAAAAAAAAGTAAAAAATAAAAAACATTCTTCTTGTACAGTAGTGTGGTCACACTGACAGGGACATTTAAACTAAGATGACGAAGGCAATAAAGATTTTTAAAGAAAGCCGCTACGTCTCCGGTTACACTTCGCCTCACTGGTTCAAGGGGGATCCCCCTAGTGGTGGGGATAAAAATGTATCATTTATGGAACAGCTCTTGAGGACATTTATCGAGTTTTCACTGTAGCTGGGAAAAACAGTTTTATGACATTACCTGCTAACTTATGTTACTGTTCTACAATGAAACGCTATGTTTTGTACCTTTAAAAATATTCAACTATGTCCTTTTAAAATTTAAAATACAACCCATACTTTGTATTGAACTGGCAAACGGGATCACTTTTCCTTTGTTTCTAGTTAGTTCTATTTAGTTCGTCATAACAAATTGATACGGTTATCCCAAAACAATCGAGGAAAATCATTATTAATTAATTTCTGCAATTATTAATTCTACTGTTTTGTTTATGTTATAAAAGTAAGAACTCTTCTTATTGAAAAATACCACAGCGTGCACAATACTGGTAAAGAGTGGAATCTCATTTTAATTTATTAATTTTCAATCTTAAAGTATTTTGATTTTCAAAAATCGTATTGTAGCAACGATTTGAATATTCGCGCAATTAGAAAAGAAATGCGTGCGCGCGCGTGAGAGAAGGAAAGAAAGAGAGAGCGTGTGCGCGAGGTGTATAAATAATCCGCGAGCGAGCGGGCTCGTTCTTCTTCTTCCTGTTTTCTCCTCGCTTCGGCAGTCGATTGTATCAATAAAATATTTTAGTATTTTGTTAAAACGTACCCCGACAATTATCAGAAGTGGGATTGGTCCACGTAAATCGAAATTGCGAGTGAGAGTCGTGAACTGATTTAAATCGAATTGACTAAATCACGTAGTTTGAATTATTCGCGAGCACGTGGCGAAATTTTATCGGGCAGTCATTATTGGAACGTTCGGGAATTCGGAGCGCGAAGTGCAGTGGACAAGTTTTCGGTGTCTAAGTTGGAGCACAGACAGGCGTTGGAGCGCGAAATACTGTGTTGTGCGGAATTTTGAAGGAAAAAGGACATATACGGCTGAGTGAGCGTATACGTATACCATTTTCTCGAAATGATGGCCAACGAGGGACGAGACGAAGAGGAGAGGCATTTTCGCGATGTGACGAGTGTACTGCCGACGTTCGATCCGGTGAAAAACGATCTCACCATCGAGGAATGGATGGAAAAGATCGAGGAATACGGCGACCTTTATAAATGGGATGAAATAGCGATTCGACATCATGCCCTTGCCCAATTAACAGGTGTAGCCCGGAAATGGAGAGATAGCCTGCCAAGCATTCAACGCTCGTGGCCACAATGGAAGGAGCTCTTGCGAGGAAACTTCCCGTCGGACCAGAGTATGGTGAGTGTAAGAATGGAAGCTCAAAATTATAAGAAGAGGCCTAACCAAGATATGATCGAATATTTTTATGAGAAGCTTGCTAAATGTACTCGAGCTGGAATGGGCGATCGTGAGGCGATCGAATGGATCGTCGACGGTTTGAACAGCCCGCGAATTAGGGATTTTTTGGGCCCGTTAAGTCGTTATAGCCGACCGAGCGAACTCCTGGCCGATTTACGGCAGTCAAATTTGAGTTTCAAGGAGATACCAACGGTCCTTGAAAGACGACATGTAAACAGATCGCCACATTCCAGCACGCAGTTAACTTGTTTCGCCTGTAAACAAACAGGGCATACAGCGCGTGCCTGTCCGAGGCCGAGACCGTTGCCAACGTGTTTCAAATGTGGCCAGAGCGGGCACATGTCACGGTCATGCCAGGCGAGTATCTCTCGAGATCAACAAAGAATGTCAACACGATCCACAGCAGCGACGACAACCACGGCAGCACGAGGCGAGACTGTCCAAGTTCTGCACGTTACTATCGACACGCATCAAAAATATTTCAAGGACGCTTTGCTGAACGGCCATCTGGTCAAGTGTTATCTCGATTTGGGGAGTAGTGTGGTGACATTGCGGCAAGACGTGGCTAACGAACTTGGTTTAACTTACCATGAGACATTTTTAAACAGTTTTATAGGGTACGGTGAAGGCAGAGTCCAACCGGTGGGCGTATTAACGGCAACCATCAGCATCGAAGGTGTTGCGGTACGAACTGAAATTCACGTGGTGCCAAAAGGAAGTCAAGCCGTGCCACTGTTGGTAGGACATCCTTACACCGAGCATCCCGAGGTTGTCATCGTGAGCCGCAGCGGCGAGTTGAGAGTGATGACCACTTTTGACAAACCAGGGGATGACGTAACACAGTTCAATGAAAAAACCACATTCCGAGCCGACAAACAGTATGTAATTCCAAATAATTATCTGGGTCATATTGTTGTAGCAGGTCATGTACCAAACGAGCAGATGTGTATCGAGGGTGGCCTACGGGAGGTAGGCCCCATAATACCTAGATGCGTCGTCGCCACGGACGAGAAAGGACAGACCGTTCTACCTGTCCTAAATGTGACCGGTCAGCGAGTAACGATCCAGCCAGGCGACATCATCACCCGTGGGGAAGTCTGCGAGGAGCGAGCTCTTGAGCGAGAGATCAACGACGAGCCGATTACCGAGGATCGAGTTGACACAGACTTAGAGGGAGAAGAGAAGGACGATCTACTGCGTGTGCTCAATAAGAACCGTGACCTTGTTGCGAATACGATGAAACAGCTAGGTAGAACAGATAGGGCGACAATGCGAATAGAACTTGCGACGGACAAACCTGTAGTTTATAGACCGCATCGTATGTCCTATCACGAAAGACAACAATTGAAAGACATGATTAATGATTTACAGACGGCGGATGTCATAGAAAATAGTAATTCCCCCTTTGCCAGTCCGGTTTTATTAGTACGAAAAAAGAACGGCGAAATGCGGATGTGCGTTGATTATCGTGCAATTAATAAGGCGACCGTTAAAGATAAGTATCCATTGCCGCGCGTGGATGATCAGTTGGATAGACTACACGGGCAAAAATATTATACGAGTATAGATCTTTTTAGCGGTTATTATCAAGTGCCGGTAGAACCAGGGTCGCGAGAAAAAACAGCTTTTATAACACCAGACGGACATTACCAATTTAAAAGGATGCCCTTCGGCCTATGTAACGCGCCCGCGGTATTTCAGCGGTTGATAAATACTATCCTAGGTTCTCTGCGTTATGATATAGCTATGGCTTACTTAGATGACGTCATTATACCGAGTATGACTGTAGAGGAGGGCTTGAATCGTCTAGTACAAATTTTCGAAGTTTTTAGAGACGCGGGATTAACCATAAACCTAAAAAAATGTCATTTCCTTAAATTAAGAGTAGAATATTTGGGGTTTGAAGTATCAGTTTTAGGTATACGACCAAGCGAACGAAAGGTGCAGAGTGTTAAATCATTCCCAATGCCAAAGACGATCCGCGACGTGAGAAGTTTCGTGGGGTTAGCAAGCTACTTCCGACGATTTGTCAAAAACTTTGCGCTTATAGTAAAACCTTTAACCGACTTATTAAGAAAGGAAACGAAATTTCATTGGGATGCAAAGCAAAATAACGCGTTCGAAACGATTAAAAATTTGTTAATGTCAAAACCCTTGCTTGTCATATATAACCATACCGCAGATACAGAAGTTCATACAGACGCGTGTGCTTTAGGACTAGGTGCAGTACTTTTACAAAGACAAAATGGAAAAATTTGGCAACCCGTGTGCTATTACAGTCGTAAAACAACGCCTGAAGAGGCAAAATACCATTCGTTTGAACTAGAAGCCTTAGCCATCGTTTGTGCGCTGGAAAGATTTCGCGTATATCTGATAGGAATCCACTTTGTAATAAAAACAGATTGCAATAGCCTTAAAATGCTAGGTACCAAAAGGGATTTAAACCCGCGAGTGGGAAGATGGTTTGTAAAATTGTCCGAGTTTGATTATGAGATCGAATATCACACCGCGAAACGGAATGAACTAGCAGACACGCTAAGTAGGAATCCGGTCGAAGAGAGCGAAGATATGGAAGTCACGGGACTTCCCGTTCTAGGAATAAAAATTGGCACAGATTGGGTAGCGGCGATGCAGAGAGCAGATCCGGAAATATTAAGTCTGCGCGATAGATTAGAAGCAGGGGAAGCGCAAGCTCACGAAAAATTCACAATGTACAATGCGCGCGTTTATAAAATTACCAAAGGCCGATGGCGATTATATGTACCGAGCGACCTACGTTATGAAATAATATCCGAAGCGCACCATTCAGTGGCACATTTAGGCATCGATAAGACTTTAGAAAAGGCCAAGGAAGAATATTATTTCCCGAAGATGCGTGATTTTGTTACCAAATACGTGAATCGATGCGTAACATGTTTATATTCTAAGGTCCCCACAGGGAAAAAGCCCGGATTTTTGCACCCGTTAGACAAAGGTAGTGCTCCGTTTCAAACTATCCATATCGACCATTTAGGGCCGTTACCGACGACGGAATGTGACAATAAATATGTAGCTGTGATTATATGCGGATACAGCAAGTATGTAGTGTTAAGGGCAACAAAAGATGTAGGGACGAGATCTACCTTGGCGTTCATCCGAGATTTTATGTCACACTACGGTAGGCCCAAACGTATCGTCAGTGATCGAGGGACAGCGTTTACCGCGAGGGAGTTTGAAAAATTTTGCCAGGATCACGGGATCCAACACATAAAGGTAGCTACAGGCACACCGCGTGCGAACGGGCAAGTCGAGCGGACGAACAGCGTTATACTAAATAGCCTAACTGCGATGACGCACGAAATCAATGGCGAAGACTGGGATAAAAAATTGTACGATGTGCAATGGGGCATCAATAGCAGTAGGCATAAAGTTACGCGAAAAACACCGTATGAAATTGTTTTTACCAATAAAGCCCCGGGATGGCACGAAAGCGAGCTCACCCAAGAGATTCGGGAGATTAACGCGCAATTTGGAGTAACAGAGACGAGCGAAGATGTTAGCGAATTATTAAAGAAAAACGAAAACGCGCTTAGCAGACAATTTAACAAAAAACGGGCCAAAGCGAGGGAATACCAAGTAAACGATCTAGTCCTTATAAGAAGCGAAACGCCAGCATCAGGTGAAAGTCGCAAATTGTCACCCAAATATCGAGGACCGTACGAAATCGAAAGGGTACTCGGAAACGACCGCTATGTTGTGCGAGACATTGAGGGCGAAAAACAGAGCGCCAGAAATTATCAGGGAGTGGTGGCGGTAGACCGACTAAAATTCATAGCGCGAGCGGGAGAATACGCGAATCGCGCGCAGACACGTTCGAGAAGAGCACCCGAAAAACAGATAGTCGTAGAACATGTAGATGAAATGTAATACCTTACTCGAAAAAAGTGTTGATCATGTATGCGTCTGATGTAACGAAGCGAGAGGAGAAGACTGTCGACGAGGACGTCGAACGAGCAGGATGGCCGAATTGTAGCAACGATTTGAATATTCGCGCAATTAGAAAAGAAATGCGTGCGCGCGCGTGAGAGAAGGAAAGAAAGAGAGAGCGTGTGCGCGAGGTGTATAAATAATCCGCGAGCGAGCGGGCTCGTTCTTCTTCTTCCTGTTTTCTCCTCGCTTCGGCAGTCGATTGTATCAATAAAATATTTTAGTATTTTGTTAAAACGTACCCCGACAGTATTAATAATATACATATGTGTGCTCATACATGGGAATAAAAAAAAATTTCTTTTTTTTCAATAATTAAAATATGATCAGGAGGTCTTAAAACGTGTATTTCCGTAAAATAAATTTTACAAAATTTTTTTTTCATTATGGGTACTTTGCTTATGTGCGCCTACATAGGTCGGAAAGTAAAAATGCCTGGTCAGTCGAGAATCTCGGCTCGAGAATCCAAATCGTATGCCGTTGACGGGAGGTCGGATTTCAGTTGTTTAGAGCGAGAAGGCAAATGTGAGCCTTTCTCTCTCGACTCCCACGAGGCGATCCGAAATTACTTCGGGCAGCTTCGGAGAATCGAGAAAGAGGGCATGCGTCAGTTTGCCTTTATCGTCTTTCCGAAACTCCACGAGCTCACGTACGCGTATCTGGCATGTGTGCGTGTGCACCCGGCGGTGCTTTTCTGGCATCTCTGGGTAGCACTATTCTTAGTGCACCTTTTTATTATGAATTTTGACTCGATAATATAAATTTTTTATTACTGTATAACTAGTTGACAAAGTAGCTAAAAATAACCATTTACGTAGAAATGTAGCTCAATAAATAAAAGGTTTTTTTAATATATGTAATAAGGATTGTAATATAGATTGCATGTTTTAAAATTGACTATGACTATCTACTATTTATGTAAAATATTTTTTCGTAACATCGGTTCTCAATGAATATTATTAAACGACGTATTTAGCAGTACATAGGCGATTCAAGATGTAAGCCATTTCAGGATTTGTTGATTCTAAACTTGATCATCATCCGTTCCCCTACTTTTCTCATTTGGACAAGTTTGGCACGTGATGTGAAGTAACTTAGTAGCTATATGTGTAGGTGTGACTTGTCAGCTGATGTACCGTGAAGTATCGTCGTTGCATTCAATAAAAGTGTTTTGCTAAATCTTTTCAATTATCCTTATTCTTTTCATTGTAATGGCTCTTCATTCTGCAGGAAAAGGTAAACTCCTTGCTGTGATCGGAGATGAGGTAAATAAACTATATAGCAAATTTAATCTTACATTTAACAGTTATTTATGAGTTTCATTTTAGGATACTTGTGTTGGATTCCTCTTGGGCGGAGTTGGCGAGATTAATAAGCATCGTCAACCCAATTTCTTGGTCGTAGATAAAAGTACGAAATGTCACGTATTTTGTTTTATATAAAAATTTATTTAATCCCAATGTCTTTGTGTGCCATCCCTTAATGTAAAACTGACGTGTGCTACAATCTTCAATGAATTTAAATGAGTTTCTAATGATTAATGGGATGAATTCATATTATGTATTATTTCTAGATATAGCAGTAAGTGACATAGAAGATACATTTAAACGATTCATTAAACGAGATGATATCGATATTATCCTTATCAACCAAAATGTAAGTATTATCTCTATGTTACAAGCAGTTAAGTTTAAGAAATGTACAATTGAGGATTCTTTTTCATCTGTTCCATAAAAATTGGAATATACAGGGTGTTCTGTCACCCCTGAGAAAAATTTTAATAGGAGATTCTAGAGGCCAAAATAAAATGAAAATTAAGATTACTAATTAGTTGATGAAGGCTTCGTTAAAAAGTTATTAACATTAAAAGTTCCACCCGTACTGAATTTTTTTCTAGAAAGTGGGTAGGAATTCGGGGGTAGGTCTAATCATCAAAAATTATTATAATTCATCCCCGCAATCGAAAATGATTTTTCCAGAACGATTTGAAATTTTGTTTTCTGCCAAAAAATTTAGGCACCTACCCATCCCTTGTCGATTTTTCTTAAAAAATTTGTTTTTTATTCTTAATAAATTTGTTTGACACTCTACAGAAAAGTTGTCTAATACTATTTTGTAGGCACCCATGGGCTCTGCTTCAGAAAAAAATTTCAATGAGATACCTTTACTATTGTAGGAGTTATGGTCGTTTGAAAATTGGACCAGTTTTAGGGGGTTTTTCTCACTTTACGGTGTCAAGGAACAACTTTTTCAATATTGTTAGAATTTCTACATATTCTCTACTAAAATACGCGTTGTTTGTTAGATTTTCATTAAAGAACTCACATTAGATTTTCGGTAAAGAATTTTTTTCTCGAAAGTGCGTAGGATTTTGGGGTATGTGTATTCACCAGAAATGCTTGTAATTTACCCCTGTAACTAAATATAATTTTTTTAGTATGATTTAAAATTTTTTAATTTCGTCTAAAAATTTCAGTACTTACTCGAATTTTTTTCTCGAAAGTAGGTAGAATTTCAGAGGTATGTGTATTCATCAGAAATGATTGTAATTGAGCCCAGCAACTAAAAATAATTTTTTCAGAATGATTTGAAATTTTTTAGTAACTTTTTAATGAAGCCTCAGCCAAGAAATTGATATTCTTGATTTTTGTTTTATTTTGGCCTCTAGAATCTCCCATTAAAATTTTTCCCAGTGGTAGCCAAACACTCTGTATAATTATGATATTTTTCCTTAGTCTGTTTTGTTATTTATGATCACATAGTTCAATTAAAAATTAATACCTATCTAAGATCACAATCTGTGTTCTTGTTTAAGGTGGCGGAAATGATTCGTCATGTAATTGATAGTCATACACAACCTATACCATCAGTCTTAGAAATTCCCAGTAAAGATCACCCGTACGATGCCACTAAAGATTCCATTTTAAGACGCGCCAAGGTAATGTTACATTATCTATTCATAAGTAATTAATATTTCTATATCACATTAAAAGCCCATTGGAAATATTACTTTTATACGAAGCAGTTGGTAGTTAATAGTAACAAAAGTATTTTGGAATGTTAAATTGTTTGCAATCAAAACTTTTTCAATAGTTCAATTAAATAGTCTTTCTAATTTTACTTTACAGGGAATGTTTAATCCAGAAGATATGCACTAATCCATGTACATAAAATGTTGAGCCATATGAAAATTATAAATATATATGATTTGTATGGCACCTATTAATCTTTGTATTTGATGTTACTATGTTGATATAGTACACTTGTAAAGAATAGAAATATGTACAACATTCCATTATTTATTTTACTTTTCAATAGCTTACTTCTTTCTTGTAAAATGTGTGTATAAATCTTGCCCTATATAAACAGGTGGTATCGCTTAAAATAATTTTAAATAAACATACTGTATGGTACTGTTACATATACAAAATTTAATAGCGTGAATAAATATAAATATATTATAAATATTATAAGAGGAAGTAACTTCTTGTTACAGAACAATACAAACAATTGCATTTAAAAATATAGCTGAAAATATAAAGTATGTGGGAAATTAATAAATGACATAAATGAAGTAAAAGTATTTAACCTATGTTAAAAATTATTATTTTATCAGAATTTTAAACAAAAATTAGGATTAAAAATGATATTAACAGTCACGTGTATATTTGTTTATACTTGCGTATTCAGAAGTCGAAACATTTTATTTACAATAATTAGAAATTTATTTTTTACTAATATGTATGTAACATTACGCAAATGTAATATATATTATTCGCATCACAGAAATTATGATTAATATTATTATATATTATTCTTTTAAATATATAACATTAACAATATAGTACAAATAACGAAGAACTAATTCTTCATTATATAATTTTGTTATCAGTAGCCTTGTTTAATTCTCAAAGTTTTGAATCTCCACTAAGACCAAAGACAAGTCAAAATAACTCAGAATATACATACAGTGGATCAAACAAGTATTGGCACATCCAAATTTTTGTAAATATCTTTATTTGTGACAGTATTTTATTAACATCATGTATATCATTTTATGTCTTTTAACATACACTACTTCCATACTAAAGCATATTACTCAATATTAATAACAACGGAAATTATAAAGAAATAACGAAAATTGCATAGTCCAAAAAGTATTGGCACGCGTAGAAAACAAAAAGTAAATGCTTAGTCTTTAACATTAATACAAACTAAATAGATTTTTAATATTTTGTATGCATTCCTTTCGCTTTAATAATACCTTCCAATCGAGTTGGCATCGATTCCACAAGTTTTCGGGTAGTTGTAGGTGGAATATTTGCCCATTCTTCTAATACGCCTTTTTTAAATCATTCTTATTTGAAATTTTTCTTTTACGAATTTTTAAATCTAAAATGTGCCATAAATTTTCAATAGGATTTACATCTGGCGATTGAGGAAGTGTTTGAAATTGTTTTGGCACATTGTACAGGAGTTTTTGTACACCTCGTTTTTCTTGCCGTATGCTTCGGATCATTATCCTGTTGGAATACAAATGTTCTTTCGATGCCGAATTTTGCAGCACTTGGTAATAAATTATCTCGCAATATGTCGGTATACTTTAAAGCATTCATATTTCCTTCGATAAAAGCCAAATTTCCCACCCCATTGTATGACATGCAACCCCAAACCATTACATGTCCGCCACCGTGTTTAACCATTGGTTGAATATTTCGCGACTCCAGTTCACTGTTGGGTCTCCTCCACACATATTTCTTCCCATCAGATCCGAATATGTTGAACTTACTTTCATCAGAAAATATTATATTTTTCCAAAATTCAGTATCCTTGTTTATATGCACTTCTGCAAATCCAAGCCGTCTGTTTATTGACATCGTTTATGAACGGCTTCTTTCTCGCGGTTCTACCGTAAATGTGAGCCGAATGGAAAACCTTTCGGATTGTTTGTGAACTAACTGTCTTTCCCCACTGTGTTGCGACATAAACAGATAAACTGAGAGCACTCACAAATGGGTTTCTTCTGACTTCTTTAACAATGTCGCGTCGCTCCCTCACTGTTAAAACTTTCGGTCGGCCTAATCGCGGTCTGTTTTCTGTTGTGGCAAACTCCTCATACATTTTAACAACATTTCTAACCGTAGAGAAACTAATTTTTAAGAAATCTCCGATTTTGCGATAACTTTTGCCCCGTTTACGGAGAAAGATAATTTCGCTTCGTACTGCAATCGACAGCTCTTTTGTTTTTTCAACCATTCTTCCTGTATGAGACGAATACTGAAACTAAATACCTCTATCGAACAGAGAGTCCAATGTTATATACATATTTGTTTACATTTGCGTCCTTGAAATCGTGTAAGAAGTGTCCTAAAGGAAGAAACTATAGAGCTACAATTGCAGACATGTCTGTGCCAGTACTTTCTTGACGATAAATTTTTCGCTATTTCTTTATAATTTCCGTTGTTATTGATATTGAGTAATGTGCTTCGGTATACAAGTAGTGTACGTTAAAAGATATAAAATGATATACATGGTGTTAATAAAATATTTCAACAAACAAAGATATTTATAAAAATTTGAGTGTGCCAATACTTGTTTGATCCACTGTATGTAGTTTGTAATATTTTAGTAATTAATTTTCCAAAATACGTTTTTGAAGAGTGTATATTAATCGGTAAGATGAAAATATACATATTTATTATCTATGACCAGAGTTTGATGCCTGAGGATTAATACTGTCTAAGAAATTTTGAAAACGTATCTTCCTTTTTTTCGTAATTTATATTTATGTATATTTTGTAATGTTTTCTTGGTAAAGTAAAATATATAGAATAGAAAATATATTAATTCTTATAAGAATAAATTTTCACTCATAAATACTCACATAAAGAGGAACACAATTATTAGAAGTAATACCAAATCACACTACATACAACCGAATAAAACACGGTTATAGTTTTTCAAAATAAATTATAATAGATGATGATAACTAATTTATGTAACACAGAGAGCAACCTTACTTACTTGTTTTACATGTACAACCTTTGTTTATAAAGAATGCAGTCTGTGGTACTTATCAGTAACACATGGGTCACATACATGATTAGCATTAAAGCAATAAAACATCACAAATTTTTTTTCAATTCGAATTGTTTTTAGCTTCATTATAATACTTGGATTTAAAAATCACGTTCTTCAGTGACAGACATAAATAATTTTTGTACGGCGTAAGTGATCTCAACTAAAAACAGAAAAGTCATAAAATTATTAAAGTACAAAAAAAAAAAATAATAATTAAAATTAATCATTAAATTACAATGGGCATGGAAGACTACAAAACAAAAGCGAATCATTACATACAATTAATTTGTTGAAACCACATGGGTTTATTTTTCCATTTGATGCCAACAAAATAAGCTGGAATACCAGATAAAGTTATCAGGGCTCCTATACCAACTTCATATGGTCTTTCATAGCAAGGAACAAACACTAAAAATGCACATATAGCGACAAATGTGATGGGAATCCATAAGGGCATCTGCAAAATATGTTAATTAAAATATAAAATTTTCAGCTTATAGTGAAATTTATTAAATTACCTTGATTGGTCGATTCATGTTTGGTCGTTTATAACGAAGCCATAGAACGCCAGCTACTGATAGCATAATGAAAAATGACTCAACTATGCTGCAATACGTGATCAATACAAGAATATCACTTGTACACAGCATAATTAGAGATAAAATACACTATAAACAATAGGAAAAACGTCTATATTAACGTTGTTTTAGAAATTTATACCGTACAATAAAATTTGTTCTCTTTGTATACATACAAGAAAAACTAAGGCAGGTGTAGGCGTAAATCTTGTAATATTAATATGACTTAACATTGAAGGAAAATGACCATTTCTAGCACCAACAAAACACATTCGAGATGATGTCATGATATGAACGCTCAATCCCCCAAATGCGGATATAGCTACCATTACAGGTATTATCCATGCCATGATACCAAGAACTTCGGCACCAAAATTCTAACAAAAATTTGTAACGTTACTTTTTTAAATATAATTATATGTACATGTTTCTTCTAACGACTTTTAATATAACAGATAAAGGAAATAGTACTAACCACAGCTATGGCACGAGAAGCAATCATAGCAGTTGGAGTTAAAACCGATAAGTAAGCTACATTTGCTAATACATAGATGAAAGTAACTAATGGCAGAGATATGTAGATAGCTCGCGGCAAATTTCTATAACATTAAAACATTTTTTTAGTATTCAAAAATATAAAGATAATAATTTTACATTAATTTGGCCACATACATATAAGGGTCTTTTAATTCTTCTGTCATAAAATTTAAATAATTCCATCCAGAATATGAAAATATTCCAGAATAGAAGGCAACTGCAATTTTACCGGGCTCCGTAATAGTGTTTTCAAAGGAATTCTCAAAATTTTCTGTATGACCTATATCAAATGATTAATGCATACGGAATTAATTAATCAAACAAGATTTTAAAATTTCATACAAAGATACATCAACTTGTATTTTTATGATAATTTCTGTTTATAATAATTTAGCTACCAGTAATACAAATTATAAAAAGAAAGAGTGCAATCTTAAAGAAGCCTTTATTTACATTCTGATTTTCTAGTTTAAGTTCATTTTGTAGAATATAAATATAAATATTATTAAAATCTGAAGATGATCTTAATCTAGGAAATCGAAATATGAAGCCTGTTTAAAACTGCAAAACTATCTTCCTCTTTATTATACATACAGGGTATTTGGCCAGCCCTGGAAAAAATTTCAAATCGTTCTGAAAAAATTATTTTCGTTTGCGGGGTCAATTGCAAGCATTTTTGGTTAACAGACGTACCCTCGAAATTCTATACAGTTTCGATAAAAAAATTCAGGAAGGTGGACAAATTTTTGGACGAAATTACAAAATTTCAAACCCTTCTGGAAAAATTATTTTTAATTGCAGGGGTCAATTACAATCATTTTTTGGTCAATAAACGTATCCTCGAAATCCTATGTACTTTCGAGAAAAAAATTCTTTACCAAAAATATACTGTGTGGCCGGAAATGTTTCTATAACTTTTTAACGAAGCCTCAATCAACAAATTAATATCCTTGATTTTCGTCTTATTTCAGGCTCTAGAATCTCCCATTAAAATTTTTCCCAGGGGTGGCCGAACACCTTGTATAAGTATCTCTATTAATATAAAAATTATACTTACCCAGTAATAACCAAACCATTCCAGCAACAATTATAATTACTAATGCACCAACTTTAGCAAACATAAATACATTTTGCATTTTCGATGTTTCTTTGACATCGTAACAGTTTGCAAATGTAAGTAAACCTATTAAAAAATTAAGACTATGTATTGTAGAAAACTAATCAGACCAGGTCTAAACCATGTGAGCAACTATTGATAAACAGTATTAAGACTAAGGTGTGTTTCTAACAGAAGAATATTAAATGTGGGCAGAGTTTATAAAGTTTACATCTAAAAAAAATATCTTACAAATAGTGACTGCTGCTATTAATCGTATACCATTGTCTGGGATAGTACAATTTGGAAAGAATGGTTGTAAAACATATTCAGCAAATGTTAATCCCATAATAGCATTTGTAGTTGGTCTGTAAATAAAAAGCATAGTAAAATTATGATTATTTCCCGGTCTAAACAGCATTTACTGTTTTAATCCCTTCACTTAAAAAAAGTAACTTACACAAAGATTAAATTAGCAGCCCATAAGTACAAAAAAGCAGGTAATGCTCCAAAAGCTTCATAAATATAAGCATAATCTCCACCACTACGAGGTATACAAGTTCCCAATTCCGCATAGCATAATGCCCCAATCATAGAAAGTAGACCACATAAAACCCAAACAATTAAAGATACCCCAACACTGCCTACTTCCTGAATTACACCTTTTGGAGAAATGAAAATACCTAAACAAGCATAATAATTGGTTTTAGTAATATATGTATATTCTTTTGGTGAAGTATAATATTAACTGTAATATGTTTATTATAAAAATCAATTACATATGAAAAACTATTTCGTTAATATTTACTTAGGGGGGAAATTACTGTGACGGATTGAAAAATCAAAAATTTTTTTTTATCTCTTTTCAATACTTGGAGTTTTAAGAATGCCTACCTAAAATATTAATGTAAAATTCGCAAAAATGACAAAATTATAGAAGATTTGGTAGATGTAGAAAATGTAATATGCGTAACACTTGAATTCATTTATTAATTTATTCATTTGAAACTCTTTTATTATTTCTGCTCTGATAAAGGTTTCATATTTAGTCTAGAGCGATAAGTGGTGTGAATGAAATGTACCGGTACACGACTAAAGAGGTCCAATTGGCAACTTATTTAGCCGTAATTCAATTTAACGATGGCTATTCAAGATTATTACAAATAATAAAGGTCCTTGATATTAAAATTGGACTTTGCCTTTTCGCTGCTCAGCAAAAACACAAAAAAGCGACACAGAACGTTCGCTTGAAGGAAAAAGGAGATGACAATGATCTTTCTACAGAGGATACATTTTAGAGTTCTGCAGTCGATGCCCTTTAGAAAGTTTAAAAACTCCAACGTTATTTCATAGATAATTTGGTTCAAAACTTTGGACGTGTTTTCCTCAAAACTAAATTATTCAAACTGGGCGGCCCAATAACTCAATCAATTTTCATTCGATTTACTTAAAATTTTGTATGGTGGTTCCTAATACTATTCTCTTCAGTTGCACGTACGGAGTTTTCGATTGAATACGTTTCGACGTGATGTTAAAAGAAATATTGATTTTGTCACAGTTTTTTGAGATTTTTCCTTTAAAGTTTCACCATTTTATAATAAATAATTATTTTTAAAAATCCGCATGTGCAACTAAAGCTACAGTCTTATAGTTTAAGAAAATTGCATGATTTCTTGTTTCACAACTTGCAATGAAAAATTACACGTCCACCTGTTTCCACTAAATTTTTGGAGGTTTCTCACACCTGCTGCTATTATATCTATAATAATTAATATTTTTGTACGA
Organism: Colletes gigas; assembly: GCF_013123115.1. NCBI lineage: Eukaryota > Metazoa > Arthropoda > Insecta > Hymenoptera > Colletidae > Colletes > Colletes gigas. The sequence goes on along the minus strand of NW_025106651.1, from coordinate 3,786,478 downwards.
AATTTTTACATAAAGTAGTTCAAGAAATGTATTTTCGAAAACATTAAATATTTATTAGAAAAAGTTTGAGTTATCTCCAAAAAAATCTTGAAAATTGTTTTTATTTTCAGCCGGCATGGTGATTTCCCCCCTTAAATGTAAAAATAATTCTAGGTATAATAAATACCTTATGTAGAATATGTAAATTGTACGTGTTTTTAATAAGTACTAAAATTGTAAAATGGTGTTTACCTGAACCACATATGATTCCTAAAATAATTGCAACACCTTCCAAAAGACCAAGTTGTTTTTTCATTTGTACTTTTCCATCATTACCAATTTGTTTTTGGTTCTGTGACTCGTTATCCGAATTTATTAACTGCATTTCTTTAGGAGATTCATCAAATAATTGAGATATCATTTTGTCTAAATGAAATGAACACAAATATCATATTAATTATAATAAACAATATAAGAATGACATAGATAATTAATATATTAATTTTCTAATAATCTACAAGAAATAATTTGAATTCTTCAATTATATTTAACATATGGATAGTAAAAGTTTTTAATATTTTGAATAGTCCCTTTAATCTTTAGACAAAATATTTAAAAGTATAATTTTTAAATTGTTGTTTGAACTAGTAATTTTGGAATTAATAACATAAAATAAATATGAAGTAAGAGAACCATTATTTGTATTATTAATTAATTGTTGTTATAAAACATTATTCTCTCATTCATACTTGTTATTTTGAGTTTTATAAAGAAAATTTACATACCTTTATAACAGACAAATTTTTCGTAGATAAACTGTAATACTGAGTGTTTTTGGTACAAGAAATTAATAAAAGTACAAATCTACCTGTTGTACAAAATTCAAACGTGCAAGTATTATCTATGTACGTTGATTCTTTGCATTCTTTCTCGAATGTAGATCATCTAAAAATGAAAGTGCCTTAGTATTATTTTCGAAAACGCGAAATAAACTTAATTATAATTTACTGTAATACCTGAATTATAAAAATAATGAAATAAATGATTGATATCTTTCTTATACCGCAAAATCCTAGTTTAAATACTTCTACTAAAATATAAAACAGATCTAGGTTATACATATGAAAAACACGTGCTTTAAGTTTAAGACCGATTTAAGGGTTGGTTTGCATTGTCGTGTAACAAGAGGTTTAAAGTTTTTAATTTACGAGGGGTAATCATATAAAAAAATCAGTTTTTATTTAATATTATTAGTCACGTATTAATATCAACGACATATTTTTCAATAAATGTTATATATTTCAATGAAAATCAAATGTCTGACGTAATTTAAATTTAAAGTACATCATACCATAGACTGTGACAGCATATTCATTATTTATAGTGACACATTCTTCTATTGGATAGTAAGTCTATTGTATTATTGTATATTTGGTTTCCACCAAAAATAAGACATAAATAGATATATGCGATTACTTTAGAAATAAGTGATGTTTTGATCATCCTCTTTTATAGCATTGTTCTTTGTAAAATAATTTTAATCGTTTGAATTTAGTTTGTAAAACTATAATTTTTATGTAACAATTGACGATAAATTGTTGACGTAAAGAGTATTCTGCGAACAAGGAAGATGGCGCGTGTGTAAAGTTCTGTCAGTGGATCTGTTAGGCGTAAAAGGTTATGTCAGTTACGATCGCAAACCGTATAAAAAGATTGGTATTTTCACGTTTAAAGTAAGAACACTGCAAATAATTAAAAGTGGTGTAGATTGATATTGTTTGAGAAAAGAATGGTAATTGGTGGTTTATAAAACAAAGCATAATGTTTAAAAATCGATAAAAATATTATCTTGACACCTTATCGTTGCTTTGAAGAGGACGTTTGTTTCGTAAATAGAAAAATAATGGAAAAGTATACAGCGCATTCATTCTCCAGGCTCGCCACTTTCGCTTTTCTTCTTTATTTCGCGAAAGTGTCCAGAGGGTCAAGTGAATCAGTGCGGCAAAGTATTATAGATGTTATGAGAACTGATTCAGAACTACCCAAAATGCCACTATTTTTTAATGAGAGCAGTATTTTAAAAAGCTGCTTCGATGTAAAATATCCTGAAGAAAATGTGGCACCAAATATTATATCTACAAATACTTTGTTGTGTCTTACATTTTATGACACATGGTACAAAGTTTGTCATTTTAATCAGATAGAAATATTATCGTATAATTCGAGTACGTTTGATTCCGTTCTTCAGAAATTTATTCCTGGACCAGACGATACTGATAAAACTAAATTTTGTAATAATCTTGGCGGCTTAACTATTTCATATGAGAAATTAAAGCCATTGTTATCTAAACTTTTAGAATTCAATAAACCTTATGTATGTTTCCCTATTTGCTTTGATACAGAAGGACATTTTAATCCACTCTGTGCAATCGTAGCTTGGAGTAAAAGCATTAATGATAATGCAAAAAAATTAAACACTGTTAAAAAAATGCCTCCGCACGATGATGTATTAAAAGATGCACACAGCGAAGCAAAAAAACAGAAATCAATCAAGGTTTCGACATTTAACTCAGATATAGCAAAAACAACCAGGATTAACAATAATAGCGAAATGGTTAAAACTGTTCCTTCAAATAATGATAATCATAATGATAATCATAATGATAACTTACAAAATGTGTTAAATTCGCCAGATACGGTAAACTCACAAAATAAATCTGGAAATTTAACATCTAAACCACAAGAGGTGGCAGCATCATTGCCATTATTGAAATTAAAGTCAACATCAACATTAAATGTTAAAAATACTTCTTTGATATCAAAGATTGACAGTATGGATATCAAGGATCAGAAGACCAAAGGTAAATCCATTCCCCCTGAATTGAATCACAAGGAAAAGGTGTCAGACATGCAAACAGTTAATACTCCTGAGGATTTTGAAGCACCAAAGAATCTTGGTACAAGTAATAATGAACATGAAGAAAGCACAAAAGATGTTAACGATGATGACAAACCACCAGGAAAGATACAGGAAGAATACGAGTGGAATCCTGTGAATAATGGTAAATTGCCTTTTGGTAATGGTTCATAAATGTTTTGGTTTCTTTAGTTTTACGTATAGTGTACAATGCATTTAAGTTAAAATACTTTGTTAACAGAAGGAACCGATAGCCTTGATCAGTCTAATGAACCAGGTAAGTGATTGTGTACTATTTTGGATTAAAACATTTACTTTTACAATTGATCATTTTGTATCTTTTGGTGTAACATATTTCATTGCAATAGGTGATCAAAATCAACATGTAGCTGAACCTTTTGAACAAAGAGATACAATATCGCATCGTATTATAAGGCCTGACGAAGAATCCCACATTTTTACTTACTTTACCGTGATTACTCTGATTTCCATAGCTGCATATATTGGCTATCATAATAAACAAAAGGTGAGCAAATATTTTATACATTGTCTTATCTGTATGGTTTGGTAGAGGTAAGATTATTTAGAAGTATTGATAATAACCTCATATTTCAGATATTAGCTATTGTATTAGAAGGACGAAGATCACGAAATAGCCGTGATAGACGGCGTCCAAGCACAGTTAATTATCGTAAACTAGATTATACACTAGAAGAAGCGGTTACATCACAGTGTAATACAAATTTTACCCCTGTCATATATTAATGCATGTAATGTATCAGATACTTTAAAACAACGGTATAATAGCACTCCACGTGTAACATTTTGTATTCAAGTATATTTCCAGTATAATATGATTTTATTTTTAACAAGCTGATCGTTTGTTAGTGTTCCATTAATCGTTACCGTATTAGAATTGATCATCAGCAAATAATATAATACTTGATATTAGTTTAAAATAGTAAAATGTTTCACTATTTCTTAATTTGTGTTTAGTGGAGGAGGTGTGCGGATAGCTTGAAACTCGTGTTCGAACTGTCAAAAGTGTGATGGATCTAGACAGAGTTCGATAAATCTCGAGCAGCCAAACTATTTTGGGGCGATTTGGTCCAATTCGGCCTGAGATGTATCGGGTTCTGCCCCGATTCACTGATTTCGTAAAAGCACGAACCAGAATTTTGAGCAACCCGGACACCCTAGTGATCTTATCATTTCAAAACGAATTTTTGATATTAACAATAGCAATTTTTCATTTTAGTTCATTATTCGTCAATATACAATACAGCATGTTCTTATTAAGGATGGTATAAAATAATTTATATTCTTTTGTTTGTGCTGAAGACAGGTTTGTTTGCTACAGTATTAATACGTTCGTTGCGGTACGGAACATGTTTGTATGCCCCGTATTGCAGACTGTTCCATGCGTATCATACTTTATTGAATCTTCGTTGCATGATAATAGGATCTCTCATACCGGTAGTTATGAAAATTTAGAACGAGCTGTACCTGATCTATGTCGAGAAATGTGAAAGTTAAGAAAAAAGGTACCGTAATGAACGTGTTAAAATTTAATTGTAGTCGAGAAACAGACTAATATACGTTTTATTTATCATTTTATTATATGGGCAAAATTAATGTGTACTTAATCAATCGCTATTTTTCATAAACAGTTGTACATATATAAGTTTGTACTTGTTCATATTTCTGAATTAAAAAGTCAGAAATATTTTTTTATAATTATTTAATTTTTGTTGGTTTAAAATTAGGATCTATTTTATTAACACTTTTATATTTTATATGTATGTATTGCATTCTAAAATTTTCCTCACATTTTGGAATTCTTATTTGTGTTCAGTGACATTTATTACTTCAAATCTGAATTAAATTATTATAGGAAGATCCATGATAAATAAATATTGATAAATAAAGCGTTATTCATGCCGTATGTAGTTTTTCACAGAATAAATATAGAACACACTTTCGTGTTATTTCCATTTTCTAATTTTTCTATAAAAGAATATAGCAGTATAAAATGAGCAATGCAACAATTACATCATTCATTGTCACAGGCAGTTCCTTAAGTCAAGTTACAGTATTAGCATATATGTAGTAGTTAGAATTTTTATTTTTGACATAGTGTACACAGAAATGTTGCATTTGATAGTAAAATTCTAATTTTACATAACATTTGTTATTTATTACTTCGCTTGAATACATCGATGTTAATGTTGAAAATAATTAAACAATATACCTTTTTACGTATACTAGATTTAAGTAATTTCAGTGCACAAAGAATATTGGTACTTGTACATATTAATTACTTAATATCAAAAATTTTGGTTTAAATTACTTATTGTACGTACGTGAGAAACTACCAAATAAAATTTAACAGATGAAATGTCGTTCACTTCTACGCGGTTATGCCATAAAAATATTGTACCTTCTGGTAATAAATATTTAATAAATTTCATACAATAAAACGATCACGCGTCATTTTTATTCGTAATATAATTTTCATGTACGACAAGTGAATTCATTAAATTGTCCAAAACTTGTTCATTCATTCTTCTTTTACTGAATTACATTTAATGGAATATAATTAACGATTTAAGAATTCAAAATGTTCGGTACTAATAATATATAAATATCAGCTTTTACCAGGCATTTAAAAGTGATTGATAATAAACTTAACTGATTAGGCCAGTTTATGCAAAAGAACAATGAATAAGTGTTTCATAGATGTAAATGATTATTTTTATACGAAAAAAAACATTTTATGAGATCATTTTTTATTTGCAAATGATGTTCAAATTGTTGATTGTTTGTTTCGAAATAAATTCAAGTATTATATTATTTAAACTGATATTAATGATGTACTCATGTATGAACTCATGTATTCCAATTGGATAAATTACACATTCGTGTATTCGATTAAAAGAAAACGTTTACACTATTTAGTACAGTAGCACGCATCTTTGGTTTGTTGTAACAGCCAGTTCAAATGAGGACCCACTCTCGTGAAAATCGAAACTGCAGGGACGGTGCCGCATTCGTTTATATCCGAAATTATTCCTATTATAAAATGCAAATTGCTTTGTGAATAACAGCCTCGTCTGCCTCGAATATTATTTATGAGAATAATTGATGTTATCAGTATATCATACAGATCGATTGAATACGATTATTTGATTCAATCATAGATTCGAGAGAATAATTTTATTGTGTAGATTAAAAATAAATTAATATAATTGAAAAATGTATTACTTAACGATTAACTTTATTCTTTAATGAATTATAGAGTCGGGAAACACGTAATGTGATCACTCGTTTATGATTATGATTTCAAAAGGGTCACACAACAATTACATGGTACGTATCGTAAATAAGAGCATAAAAATGAATTAAATTACAATACACTGTGAGAGATCTTTTAGAAATATGCTCAGGCTGCATATTCATACGAAACCGAGCTATCGAATAATACATTTTTGCAACTATTTAATTTTTTTATAATTATTTTGTAGATATACGTACCAACGAGATCATAAACTCCTGCATACGAACGATATTGCACCGAAGAACCTACGTCGTTCTGAAAAACACGAAGCATTATCAACGTAAATTTGGAAATATACAGGATAATTCACGCTAAACAATTACCTGGAGGAATTCCTAATCTGTTGGGTTAAACAAAAAACTATAATTTAAACGTAGTACTAAAATCTTTGAAAGGGTTTATAGAATTTCGAAGCTTTGTGTTTGTAAAATCTTACTCTAAGGGAAATAGAAAAATAATTATATTTCTAATGAGTTGTCTATAATTCATATTATAGAAATAATGAAATAATATACCTCGCATACGATGGAACTCCCGCCCAAAACACCAGCGCAGCCGGAGTCATTGTGAAAATTCGTGGGATTTAATCCGGACCTTATACATTCATTGTAACCCAAAATTGGAAGGCCTAATTTTCGCGGTCGACAGGTTTGATTGTTGTTGCTGTCCTCTGTTTTACTTATTGTCCATCCAGCCAAGGTTCCTACTTGTCCAAGGTAAGTCGAACCTCGAAATTTAAGTTTTGATAATAAATTTTCAGTAGAAGATCTTCTAGACAAGCTATTCTTTATATTACAGGGTGTTCGGCCACCCGTGGGAAAAATTTTAATGGGAGATTCTAGGAGCTAAAATAAGACGAAAATCAAGAATACCAATTTGTTGATTGAGGCTTTGTTAAAACGTTATTAACGTTTAAAGTTCCGCCTGTAGAACGCCTGTGCGCGTGATAGTGGTTCTCATTCAGTATGAGAAACTCTACTTACTGACGTATCGACAGTCTTACAGTTTTGTGAATGAGAATCACTATCACGCGTACGCAGCTGTTCGCAGACTGCCGTTTTGCAGGCGGAACTTTAAACGTTAATAACTTTTTAACGAAGCCTCGATCAACCAATTGGTATTCTTGATTTTCGTCTTATTTTGGTCTCCAGAATCTGCAATTAAAATTTTTCTCAGGGGTGGCCGAACACTCTGTATAATGTACACCGTAAATGGTGGAATGTGGTAATTTGATGAACGTACTTTATTTGTCATCATGTGGGGAAAGTGTAGAATATTAGTAACAACAGTAATTCTCGCTGTCAAGTAATTAATTGTAAATCGGGACCGCCAGTTTAAAGCGCGTTTGGTAGTGATTTTTATCTCTAGCTAAGGTTGATACCAGATAACGGAGATAAGTATAAATTAAATTTTGCCAGAGTAGTATAACTATTATTCACTTTTTTACATATGATACACTTTTATGATACATAGATTATTTAACGTATAACTGAAATTAATATTTACACTTGTGTTGAAATAAGGTATATTTAACGAAAATGTTGGTGAATTGCCGAAGGACAAAAATTAGTAGACGGGTAATAAAATATACAAAAGTATAAAATCAATATGTAGTATGACCACCTGTTGCTGCAATAATTGCTTTTAAACATCGTGGGATATTATTTAGCAGATTTTCAATGTAATTTTTATCAATATTTTCAAATGCCAATCGTAAATATTTAAAGCAATTGTTCCTGTTCTGCCGTTTTTCGAATCACATATTTGAATTCAGTATGCTCCATAGGTTTTCGATTAGATTCAAACCTGGACTTTGTGCCGGCTATTCCAATAATTTAATATTGGGATTCTCAAAAATTATTTTGTTTTTCTTTTAGCAGTGTGTCTCGGGTCGTTGTCTTATTGCAAAATAAATTTTTCTTCGAGTCTGTAGCGACCGGTCGTGCGCACATGGGAAAGTTTTTCTCTCGTGCAAACGGCCCACGTAATTTACGACTCTCGTTCGTCGAAGCTGTTTTTGAGGAAGATATTTTCCAGACTCGCGTATCGAATGCGTTTAGTAAATTCTTTTCCTAAGCCCCTCAACAGCAAATAGAGACCGTTGTAAATTAGGGATTTCCAGAGGACACTCGACGCGTAGCCATCGGAGTTTCGCCAAGTGGGCCCAGCGCGGGTGGTCCGAAGGAAATCTTGCAGTGAGGGCGCAACGTCGTCCCCCTCAATCACCACGCCGTTTCGAAAACAAGCACGCCGTGGGCGTAAGAAATAGGCGGTGATTTGGGAAAAATAAACGGCCCTGATTGGAAAGGCCCAACGCGTGGGGTTAACCAATCAGGGTTGTTTAACAATTTTGCCAGTGCGACCGAGGGGTCGACATGGAGACGAGCGAAGAATAACGACACTTGGTTTTGCGCGCTCTAACCGAAAACAACGGAAAAATAAAGAAAGTCTTGTCACCCCACAAAAAGTGTTTTCCTACAACAACCTATCCCAACAAGTCCCATTTTCGTAACTGCCTCTTCTAAATTTTCGTTTATTATTTCAATACATATACTTGTTTGCATTCATTATTTCGCCAATCTCTACCAAATTGCCAACTCAAATCTACGAAAATATCCCCACAACATTAATGACCTTCCACCAAATTTAACAGTAATGATACAAAACAGCTTTTTGTATGCTTTGTTTCTTATTGCAAAATAAATTTTTCTTCGAGTCCCATTTTCGTAACTGCCTCTTCTAAATTTTCGTTTATTATTTCAATATACTTGTTTGCATTCATTATTCCGCCAATCTCTACCAAATTGCCAACTCCAATCCACGAAAATACCCCCAAAACATTAATGACCTTCCACCAAATTTAATAATACAAAACAGTTTTTTGTATGCTTTGTTTCTTTCCCTCCATGCATGATGCTTCTTTTTTAATTGTTGCAGTTTAAATTTGTTTTCATTGCGCCAATATTATTTTTCTCTAGAATGATGTTGGTATATTTATATATTTTTTAACAAAAGCTAGGCGTTTCCTCGTGTTGATGTTGCTAACACTAAATGTAGGCTCCCACTATGTTCGTGGAGCCGTTTTATTTAGTAAATAGAGGGTTCAATACTATTTACAACACTTGAATTTATTTACAAATATGTACATGTGTTAACAGTTTAATTTTCAATGTTCTTACAGGTGTTCTTATGGAGTTCTTGTGTTATTCTAACTTGTAAAGTCCTATGCCCCGCGATTTTATACATATTCCAAAATAGGTGGAAACCTTGTGTATCCAATCAAACCGCTGCCCATCCCTCGTGGGCCAGTCCTCAGATATTCAAAATCCCACCCACCGAGGGTGGTACAGGGGTGGGTGTCCGCGGTTTCAAGGGGCAGGTATGGTCCCAAAGTACGGTGCTTAACGGCTCAATAGTACGACAATTTGTTTTGTACCCTAAGGTACTTGCCAAATTGCTAATCAAGTAATTTAAAACTAATATTAACTAAATAAGGGGTCCGCTAATAAGTGTTGGGATTTCCAACACTAAACCTACCGGCACTTCATGCATACCTATTCCTACCATGACCGGTCAAATGACCAGTCTTTCTTTTTCTCTTTTACGAGGCAACGTACTTCTAATTTTTTTCATTATATGTATAGAAAGTAGCATTTTGATGTTTATTCGTAAGATATCCTTCTCTTTTATGTTAAAAAATTTTTTAATTTTCATCGGATAGAAGATAAAACGCTTTTGAAAACGAATTTTGTTCCAAGTCGATACCGTAGTTAATTGTAGAGAAAACAACTATTTAAGACAAAGTGCTGGCTAGTAATTATGCAAACATCCTGTATTTAAATTCATTTTCAATTAAATAAACAATTTATGGTGCAGTTTTATCGTACACTAGTCGTACGATCAGTAGGAATTGCTGAAACTTCTTTGGGTATGTAGCGTCAAAGTAAATATGAAAATAAACATAAAAGACAGCAAAAAATATAGTAGCTGGTATAGTCATTGGATAGAGGATGAAATGCCCTCTAAAATGAGCGTTCGAACAAGTCAATAGCTTTATTAGTACCGGAGATATAGCGATTTTAATTTCAAGTTGATGCGATGACTAGTTTCGGAGATAGGGTTTGTTTACGTTTCGTTGTTGCGCTCGCGAGGTCATTGACCTCGCGCGCGTGACAATAGTAAACAGTGCGCAGTAAATTCTTGGAAATACTACGCCGAAACTGGGTCACGCACGTGCGACAAAGAGGTCCGACGCCTAAGACGAAAACAGAGATAAAAAAATTACCATTTACATAAATTACGATATCCCCGAAACGGAAAGTCAGATCGACAAAAACCAATAGCTGTTTCAAAGAGGTGGGTTTACCACTGCTAATGATGCCTCATTTATAAATAAAACACTAGTAGTTTCACAACTGCACGCATCTAAATTTTTAGTATTTTTAATACGCGTTAATAGCCTTTTCTAAGACGGGAAGCGAGAGACAGCGGAATTTTAAAAATGACCTTTTACATAAATTACGATATCTCGGAAACGGAAAGTCGGATCGACAAAAACCGGAAACCATTTTAAAGGGGAAGGTTTACTGCTTCCAACGATGCCTCAGTTATGCAGAAAACATGAGTAGTTTCGAAACTGCACGCGTTTAAAGTTTAATTATTTTTAATACGCGTTGTTAGACTGTTCTAAGATAGTGGAAACTGTAGATTTTCTCCTTTCGTCTTTGCTATACATATATTTTCTATTTATAATAAAGCTAACCAGAATTTGGTACCAAATTTTGTCCAGTTTTTTACAAAAAAATATAAATCATTCAACCGGTCAGATGACCGGTCGTGGTAGGCAAGACAGACTACATATTTTTATCAGAAAACAAACAATAAGAATAGAAGTGAATATTGTAAAATTCATTGTACGTATACTATAAGAAAAGTCGTGAAGTTAAATGGCGCTAAAATAATAGTGCATGTTAGAAATTCTAAATGAAATGTTTAAAACGGTCATTTGATCGGTGGCGGAAGGTTTAGTATTAATGTGCGGCTTACGTTTGGATTTATAGAACCTTAACCCCGTTTCATGCAACCTTCGTTGTACTATTTTCAATGACGCACTTAATTTTAACATTTCAACAATATTTCGCGCTGAAATTCTTGGATTTTGTCGACATTTACGAGTAATTTGACGATCATCTTTCGCAGTGCCACAACGTTTACGTCCGCGGCCTCTTAAATATTTTGTATAAACTTTTTCGACCGCACTTTTAGAAAAACTGTACTTTTTTGCTACTAAACAGTAACTTAATTTATTTCGACAGTTCGCTATAATCAAATTACGAATTCCATTTGAAAATTCTTTTCTTACTGACATTTTGCTGTTTCCTTACAAATAATCTGCTTTATGCAAAGTTTACACATCAACCAAATAGTTCATTTGAGACTACTGCGTGAGAGTGAAAAGGATACTTCACGCTTGTTTACTTTTTTCGTGTTGTAATAACATTTTGAACGAGTGTCCACTTATTTCTGTCCCTCGACAATCAACCAATGTTTTCGTTAAGTATACTTTAAAGATATATTGCTTTATTATTCGCTAAATAATCTACGTATCACAAAGATATATTATACAGGATGTTTGGTTACCCATGGGAAAAATTTTAATGGGAGATTCTAGAGGTCAAAATAAGACGAAAATCAAGAATACCAATTTGTTGATTGTGGCTTTGTTAAAAAGTTATTAACGTTTAAAGTTCCGTCTGTAGAACGGCAATCCGTGCACAGCTGCTAGTGGTTCTCACTCACAAAACTGTGAGGCTGTCGATACGTCACTAAGTAGAGTTTCTCATGCTGAGTGAGAACCACAATCGCATGCACGCTGATTGCCCTTCTACAGGCGGAACTTTAAACGTTAATAACTTTTTAACAAAGCCTCAACCAACAAATTGATATTCTTGATTTTCGTCTTATTTTTGTCCCTAGAATCTCCCATTAAAATTTTTCTCAGGGGTGGCCGAATACCCTGTATATACAACTTGTGCATATTAGTTATAGTACTTTTATTTTTAATTCATACCTATTTTCTCTACCTGTCCACTTAATTTTGTTCACAACTTTACGTAAGGTATTCTTATGATTATTCATAATTTCCTCGTGTGTAGTTTTGTACCGGAAGTGAACAGTTAAAGAATCTCGTATTACTTGCGTTTTGTCACTAACCTGGATTGGGTAAGCAGATAGGCGACATCCTCCTTTCGAATTTAATCGATTGGCTCAATTTTATCAGTGCCAAGTCGTGAGCGTGTGAGTCTGGATTGTATTCTGGATACAGACTTAGAGATTCTACGCTAACTCTTGCCGATGATACATCTAAATTGCATCGATCGTGTTCTCCAAGGGTCACTTTTATCTCCGGTGCTGTTACGCTGTAAAAAAAAAAATGCATTTAAATTATTAGGATATTTCGACTCTTATTTTCCCTATGACGTAAGTCCTATAGAAACCACCAACCTTTGAATAACTACTTTCGTACATCGTATTACGCTTGAGATTGAAAGTTGCGTCGCATAGTGCGTTGAGTATATTTTTATACAAAATTCATAACTTCTAAGTTACTTGATTTTCGATTTAAGATCACTAATAGTTTTTTAAAGAGAATAAAAAGATGCATTAATTGATGAAAAAAATACAACTTCATTAGTTGAGCTGACTTTTTATTGAATAAACTGTATTTTTCTAAATTTTACTATTGCAATTTATCATCACATAATTTCTGATGAAATTTTTTTAGAAATGTACTTCTACAACTTTAATGAAAATTCCTGGAAAATCATAGCGAACGCATAGTGACGTCAATTATAGCACATTTTTTGGCAGGTCGTGACAGCTAATTTTTGTAGGATCTTTCGCATAACTTAATAACGTAAAAATTAGTGAGGAGGTTTGAGGAGTATTTTAGTAAAATTTAATCAAAGTTAATCAAATTCTTCTTATTATATTTGGCGTATCAAAAATGAAAAGAGAAACAGGAAAAAACAATCAAAAGAATGACTAATCGAATAAAACATAATCGAAATACGTACTTCTTGCAGCAGATTCCATTACAAACAATAAATTATCACTTGTATAATAAAAAAGCAATTATCTTTCATCAATGACCAATGACAAATAACCTGTTGGTTATCATGGGTTCTAAAACACATTTACAAATTCTATTTCTATTGATTTTTCAATTTTTCAATTTTGTTAATAGGTCAATGCATTGTGCGTGGCACAGTGTTCGAAAACGGCAATTTATTTGCGAAAAATTATATTCCACCTTAAAAGTGCATAAATCCTTGAAAACAAGTTTATGGACGATTATTAATACTGCTAACATTAATTTTGCTTAATAATTTTTATATTATTTTATGTTAAATGAAAATGAAATTATTTAATTAAAGAAAAAATAAAGAAATGTATTTTATTATAAAAGTTTCACTGCCGCATAACATTTTTAATTATATATTGTTTTTAAATAATGAAGAAAATAATAGAAGATAGGAACAACAAGAATGAGATTCGCTAACTTTAAAGTTATGTTATTAAAAAAATAGCAAACAGTAGCAGCTGATTTTCAGAGAAACCAAAGAAATGAACATAAACTACAAGTCTGTAGTGGAATTTTGACCAATACCTACCAATCTGATAACCTCTATTCCAAAAACTTACGATAACTTCATACTAAAATTGGTTCTTTTTGATTACCTATATTTAAAATTATAATAAATTTGTGATCAATTGATTTTATTCTAAAATAAAGCGTGTACTTCTTGTGCAACATTTGTGCAGAACAAAATGAAATTATTGTAATATCATTATTTCGTAGAAGGAGAAATATGAACTGCAAAAACAAGAAGAAATCATATTTAAGCAATTTCTAAGGATAAGTAATGTTTCAAGCGAAGATCCTCAAGGATTTAGAAACTTAATGACATCTAAAGCAAAATGATTGGAGATGGTTAAAAATTGGACTTTTTCGCGTCTAAATCGCCATTTTCGAATACTGTGTGTCGTGTCGAAAGGGTTGAAAGTCAACTTTTTTTTTATACCAAAGAGGAACGTTTATTTGTTTCTTTTGACAACGATATTGTACCAACCTAACCAGTTGGCTAGCTGCGGTTAAGACGTAGCGATCGTTTATCAGAACTCCACTGAGGAGTAACTGTGATTTTACATGGATGTTCGCCAGCCATGGGAATTCGTGTGCTTGCGTATATTCTCCACCTAGGAGTCGTCCTTCACCAGACCGATTAGGCCGCCCGCACACTATGAAACGATTTAGGAACAAAACGAAATAAAGAAAGTATCGTAGTGTTTTTCAATATTTTTGGGATCATGTTCCATCTCAACATTTTAAAGATTTTGATCGCTTATCATGAGACTGCGAATGTTTATGCATTTATGAACTTATTAAAATTCCACTGTGATAATGGTTAACTCTTTTTCTTTGTCCATTTAGGTTAAGTAGAGATTTAATATTGTACTTGGTACGAATAAATGAATATTTTTTTTATAAACAACGCCTCCCACAATCTAATGTACGAGTCATGTTACCTCGTTACGAGCAACGTTGCAAGTAATTAACTTTTTATATTCTAAATTACAATAATTACTTAGCTTATAATTTAAATATATCAACTCTTAATGTAGAGACTTTTAATATATATGTAGAGTGCTCCAAGTATTCCTGACGATATTGAAAGACAAATTTTTTTGTGTGATGGTATTATAAAGTGCAATTATAAAGGTCAAATGTAATCGAGGATACAATTTTATAAGGTTAAATGAATTTTTAAAAATTTAAGATAAGTTACTAAGAAATTTTTGTCTCGAAATTTACTTCGATGGTTTGCAAGCTAGTGTCCAGCGTGAATTCACAGGATGTGAATAACAGAGTTATTGACCCTTATCAATAGATTGCGGATTCATGTCATTATGGGAAATTTTAATTCTCAAAAAATTACAGAATGCACTTAATATGCAAAAATATAAGAACTACTTAAAGTAAGATACGAATTTTTATATTTAGAGATTGAGACAACCCTTTACAAAGTTCCTATTGCATTAATTCTATTAATAAAAATATGAATTTGTATAAAAATTCACAGTCTACTTATCACTATAGAAAATTAATCGAATCGTGCATAGCTATGTGTTTATTGAATTCTTAGAGTATTTACGTTTCGGTTACTTTCGGTAGACAACATTCTGTTATCCTATACAATTAAATAAAAGCAAGCAAAATTGTTACTAATTTTTACTTACTGCAATTTCCGCAACTTTTGAACCTGCCGAATAAGCTGTCTAAAATGCCACGCGTCCTTCTTACTACATCCTCCCCAGTGTTCTAGATAAACCAATACAAAAAGTCCTAAGAAATTGTAGTTTGAAAAAAATCTAAGCACTATCGGTGTTGGAGTATTAATTATTTTTCCTGATCTCGAATATCGAATATAGAGACTAGATGGACCAATACAAAAAGACCTAAGAAAATGTAGTTTGAAAAAAATCCAAGCAGTATCTGTGTTGGTGTATTTATATTTTTCCTGATCTTGAATATCAAATACAGAGAATAAGGTTGGTATTATTCTAATACAAATAGCACGATTCTAATTTCGGTTTCAGTCACCAACTGAATTTTGTAGGCAGTGATGAAATTTAGTAAAATTTGAAAATAGGAACGCTTACAGGGGAGTTGAGATCCTCGCAGCGAATCTGTTTCGCGGACAGCACGAAAACGCAAACGAGGAACTTGACGAAATCCTGCAGCTTCATGGCTTTTCTGTCGACTGTCGAAACGGTACTGGTCTCGGTAAAACAACTGGTTCGTATAGCGGGACTATCGTTGCCCGCATCCCGGAGGCTTCAAGGCTTTTTCTTGGGCTGTTAATACCATAAGGCAGAAGGAATTTCCAAACGACTAAAATTCTCTATAATTTACGTACTTTCGATAGTAAAACATATTGAATAGATTCCTGTATTGAGCCATGAACAGGTATTTTCGAGGTTCAACAGCCAAAGGTCTTTAATAGCGTTTCGTTTCCTCTTCATAGAACTTAATTTTCGAATTAAAGCCAACATAACAGAAAATTAATTTTTTTTTTAAATTCCTTTCCAAATGTTTAACGTATAATAATATTCATTGTTAGGCATCTTTATTAAGATAAAATGAGAGTTAGAAGTACTCATGACATGATTTAAAGCCAACATAATATGAAATTTGTTTTTTTTTTAGTTAAGTACCTTTCGAAATGTTTAACGTATAGTAATATTCATTGTTAGGCACCTTTATTAAGATAAAATGAGAGTTAGAAGTACTCGTGACATGATTTATATTACAAAAGATTTTATTGAATATATCTGTAGGTATTCCGGGGATGTATTACAAAATCATATTTATGTATTGAGCAAATTACATAGTTTGGCACGTAACATAAGTTTTATTTTTGTTGCATGAATGTTATTGTTTAAAAAAAAAGAAACTTGAGTATTTTAAACGTATACACAATTTGTAATAGCTTGCAATGAGCATTCAATTTTTAATAACACAAGGGTTTAAATCACTTCGAATTAAATATAAACGTCAACAAGATTTTGAAAGACTGATCAGGCTGAAGAATATAGAGGGCTTGGAAATTTCGAATTTCCTCGAAACAATAGAATCCATCAATGGCCTCACAAATAATATAAATATTTCAATCACGACTTCTATTACATTTTCAAGATTTTTCAAATTTCCAGGACCTCCAAATCCAAATTATTCGAGTGTTTTTAAAGTTTGCAGGAACTTTTAATGCCGATTTGTGCTCGAAGCGAATCGAAACCGTCCATCGTTAGTAATAGCGCTATAAAATATCAAACTATATTCGTCTTTGAAAAAAAATATCGTTCGGTATTAACGAGTAGTATTGTACAGACATTTCAGTGTTTTCAACCCTCGTCACGCGTAGCAACCGGTTTCAGTCCTCTTCGCAGAAACATCCCTCGCGCGAATGGTAGACGATCCAATCTATATACCGTGTGACTCTCGTATAAACACCAGGATATCCTGGTCGAGCACATCCGTTACCCCAGGACACTACGCCTATAAGCTCGTATTTCTTGTCTTCGCGTTCAGCTATCAGTGGTCCTCCGCTGTCCCCCTGAAAGAGAAATATGGAGACTGTTTCTATCAGCTATATCCTCATTTCTATCTCAAAACTATGAAATATTCGAAAACGATTCAATTGTACGTAGAATACAAGCATGTTAAGGGGGCAGGACAGTTTAACAAGTCTAATAATTAGCAATACTTTGGAGGAACAATAAAAGAAAAGTACATATCTGATTGACATAAGTTTTTGTGGTTTATTTTAGATGTTTAGTTTAGATGATTTTGTGATTAAATATAGCACTATAGAGGTAACATTATTAGATTTTAAGTGAAACTAATTGTTTTAATTACTTATTATATTAGGTGTACAAATGAATAATCCAATTTTTTCAGCCACATTCAATGTTTATTTAAAAAAAAAGTAAATTGAGTTGTTCAATCAAAGTATTCGCCGTTACTTTCTATAACTTTAAGCCATCTTTCAGACACCTGATGAATTCCATCTCGGAAAAATTTTACGTTTTTGAATCCGATAAAGTCGTCAAACCATTTCGGATCTCATCCACCGATTGGAAGTGCATATCGGATAAGGCGTGTTACATCGACCGGAACAGGTGATAATCAGTTGGAGCAATGTCTGGTGAATACGCTGGGTGCTGCAAGACGTCCCAGCCAAGACTCATTATGGTGTCTTTTGTATGGGAAGCAATATGTGGCCTGGCGTTGTCATGCAACAATTTCACTGGATGTTCTCCTTTGCCAGTATATGGACGTTTTCGTTTCAATGCTTGACTCAAGCAGATTAATTGACGTTGGCAGTAGTTCGCAGTTACTGTTTCACTCGGTTCCAACAACTCATAACAAACCACGCCCTTGATATCCCACTAAATGGAGAGAAGAACCTTTTTTCCGAAGCGATTGGGTTTTGCAACCGATGTTGATGCTTCGCCGGAATTTACCCATGACTTTCTGCGTTTCGGATTGTCATAGAGTATCCATTTCTCATCGCCCGTAACGATTTTCCACAGGAAAGACTTTCGACGCTGCTTAGTGGGAAGAGACAGACACGCTGCCACTCGTTGATTTTTGTTGGTTGCAGTGAGTTCATGCGGAACCCATTTTCCTTCTTTCTGAATCTTTCCCATCTCACATAGGCGTTTGGAAATCGTTTGCTGGGTTACTCCTAACTGTTCTGCAAGTTCTTTTTGTGTTTGTGCCGCATTCTCAGCGAGCAGTTGTTCCAAATCATTGTTGTCGCACTTCCGAGGGCCTCCAGGGCGTTGTTTGTCGATTGGACTCAAATCACCGCTTTTAAACCGCTTAAACCAAAATGCGCACGCATCATATGATACAATACCTTCCCCGAGAAAGGAACAAATCTATTTGCATGCTCTTGCAGCATTTTTCCCTTGTTGGAATTCGTAAAGAATGCAGTGTCGGATATGCACCTCATCTGTTGCCATTTTCGACTCTACTGAATTGAATACTTTTGAAGGTTATGTTGGGCTTTTCGTTAAACTATCTTTCGCTAAAATCTATTGACTTTAAACTTGGTTTTATAACTGTTTAAAATAATTTGGATTATTCATTTGTACACCTAATAGAATATCAAAATATGTATAGAATTTGTATTATATTTCTGTACAGGTAAGTAAGCATATTTCAATTATTTATATGTGTCATAAGCATGTTTTAAACCATAAACAAAGAATACAAAGTTTTTAACAATTTAAATTTTGGAGAAGCTTATAAAAAAATGTTGAAAAGTGTTAGACGTTCGACTTCATTTATATGAAAGCTTAGACCATTGTTAACAAGAGTATCTAAATTTCAAGTGCAGTTTGCTGCAGTTTTGAAATCTGTGAGGTTTTTAATAAATACATGTCCTACGTATTTTCACGTCGCGTCGCGTCTTGTATTGCTTGCGTGTTGCAGTCTGTTTCCCATCGATTTGAAAACATTTGAAAAGTTGTCTTTCGAAACAACATATTTATTTAAATAAAAATATCCATGGTATCTCATACCTCCCACTATTCATAAAATTTTGATACATGGGAAACAAATTCTCGAAGAGTGTGTTTTGCCGCTTGGATACTTGAGAGAAGACGCAGCAGAATCAAGGCATACATTTTATAGACAAGATAGAGAATTTTATACACGTAAAAATAATAGAGAGAACTATTTGCAAAATGTATTTCATAGGATCTTGGATACTTCAGATCTATTTATCTCAAATACATCTCTTAAAAACAGAATGGAACAACAGAAACGAAAAAAGCCAAACTTCCACTGGAAGTGTTATCTTTGTTACGTTCCCTATCATTCTATCAATCGCAATCGCAACCATCATCATCCAGTTCATCAACAGTTAACAGTGCTAGAATGAAAATGATGAAGAAAATGGAAACAATTTACCGATATTTGAGTATTTGAACAACGTGGAATTAGATTCAGATGAATTATAGGTAACAATTTATAATTTGCAGCTACATTTTTTCGTATTTTGTATCTTAGCTACTGATAAACACGTTATTACAGATACACTTAATCGAAATCTGTTGTAGAGACTTAGTTTATTAGTATAATAAATAATAATTTATAACTAGTAAATTAATATAATTAATAACCTAGTTTATTAATATAAACTAAGTCTATAATAATTTTACATTAATTTGGCCACATACATATAAGGGTCTTTTAATTCTTCTATCATAAAATTTAAATAATTCCATCCAGAATACGAAAATATTCCAGAATAGAAGGCAACTGCAATTTTACCGGGCTCCGTAATAGTGTTTTCAAAGGAATTTTCAAAATTTACTGTATGACCTATATCAAATGATTAATGCATACGGAATTAATTAATCAAACAAGATTTTAAAATTTCATACAAAAATACATCAACTTGTATTTTTATGATAATTTCTGTTTATAATAATTTAGCTACCAGTAATACAAATTATAAAAAGAAAGAGTGCAGTCTTAAAGAAGCCTTTATTCACGTTCTGATTTTCTAGTTTAAGTTCATTTCTAGAATATAAATACAAATATTATTAAAATTTGAAGATGATCTTAAACTAGGAGATCGAAATATGAATCCTGTTCAAAACTGCAAAATTATCTTCCTTTTTATTATACATACAGGATATTTGGCCAGCCCTGGGAAAAATTTTAATGAGAGATTCTACAGATAAAAATAAGATGAAAATCAAGAATATCAATTTGTTGATTGAGACTTTGTCAAAAAGTTATTAAAAAATTAAACTAACAAATTTCAAATCATTCACGGTAAAATTATTTTCGGTTGCAGGGGTCAATTACAATTATTTTTGGTGAATAAACATACCCTTGAAATTCTACGCATTTTCGAGAAAAAACTTCATTACTGAAAATATAATTTCTGACCAGAAATGCTTCCTCGAAATTTCATGCAAATGTTTAAAATATCATAACTTCTGAACGGATTCAAGGATTTTAAAGTTTCAAAATGCAAACAACGCGTATTTAGGTGTAAAATATGTAGAAATTCTAAGAAATTCTGAAAAGTTATTCCTTAACCCCGTAAAATGAGAAAAACCATATAAAAATGGTAAAATTTTCAAACAGCCATAACTGCTACAATAGTGAATGGATTGCATTGAAATATAGTATGGAAGTAGAGCTCATGGATACCTACAAAAAAGTACTAAACTAAATTTTGATAGGACGTCAAACAAATTGATTAAAGATGAAAAACGAATTTTTAAGAACATTCGACAAAGGGGTAGTTTAAATTTTTCAGCGAAAAGAAAAATTTCAAATCGTTCTAAAAAAATTATGTTTGGTTGTGGGGGTCAATTACAATCATTTTTAGTAAATACACATACCTCCGAAATCCTTCGCACCTTTGTGAAAAAAATTCGGGTAGGTGGACAATTTCGATAAAATTAAAAAATGTCAAATCGTTCTGGGAAAATTATTTTCGTTTGAGGGAGTTAATTGCAATCAGTTTTGGTGAATAGACACATCCCCGAAATCCTACGCATTTTCGAGAAAAAAATTCTTTACCGAAAATATACTGTGCGGCCTGAAATGTTTCTATAACTTTTTAACGAAGCCTCAATCAATAAATTAGTATCCTTGATTTTCGCCTTATTTTGGCCTCTAGAATCTCCCATTGAAATTTTTCCCAAGGGTGACCGAACACCCTGTATACCGCGTACTGATATCATCATTTTGAATTTGAAATTTTTGATTTCAGATTCGTTATCAGCAACCTCAAGAACCCTGAATTACCAAGTTTTAGAAAGATTCGATGGAATCTTGAATTTTTGCCACGTTTCCGACTCTTTCAGACCATCGGGTGTCCCGAAGAAATCATGAAAAAAATTTTTGATCGAGTATAATTAAGGTCCACCCTACGGTAGAACGTTGATACGTTACCTGACAAGAGTCCTTCTTGCCATCGGCGTATCCAGCGCACATCATGTTATCGGAGATCATGCGAGGGCTGTAGTTGGTATTGCGGCAATCCTGAAGGCTCATAACTGGTACCTCGACTTCCTGCAGGAGGCACGAAGGCTTTCCATCCTCGTGCAAGGTGCCCCAGCCGGATGCTATCGCCTTCGTCCCGACGTACTGGTTATCTGAATCATTAACGTGGCCCGTATGCAACCCAGAGAATACTCGAGAAACAGACAAAAGGAATACAAAAGAGCGGAATATCGCGTTGGAACGCGAACGAGCATCGCGAGCCGATAAAGCCCGAGCAACGCTTCGCGTCTGATCCACTTACGGTTTTCATAGAGAAGATATCGGTAACAGGTGACACGGATTATGCAATTTGATAACAATTGCTGGTGCAGTCGTCGTGTGCACGTGGAAGTCCTCGATTTTGCGAAAAAAATCTGTCATTATCGCGCGGTTGCAGTCGAGAAAGGTACCCGTATGTTGACTAATTTATGCAAGCGCGCGGTCGTGCAATCAATCGGGCAATGAATAATGCGACGATCGACTGAGTTGTGCAATGATGCATGATGAATCGCTGCAGCAATTGTTGATACGATCGCTCCATTGGGTATTGTTATTACGAACAATTCTTGCTTCGAATCAGAATAGCCGCGATATCGCCTGGATGTCGGAGCATCCAGTATGCAAATACGTATAGTTTCGTGACATAGAAATTGTAATTGTTTAAACAAGTATCCAGAATTTGTAATGAAATTCTAAACGCTTGCAATTTATCATGACATCGGATAGGGGAATACAACGAGTTACGATTGGAGAACATTTTATCCGCGATCGTTCATTTTTTAAAGCCATAATTTCAAGGTCACGCGAGATCATAACTGCAAGACAATAAAAGGATTCGAGGAATATTAAAAACGGGATTCCAGTGGAATTTTAGCGCTTGGGTCACGATTCCACTTACAACACGTAAAACATTCTCGTTCTATTTTTCATTTCTGGATCGTAAAATAAATGTTTGATTGGTATACGAAATATACTGTTCAAGTAACTCTGTGCCTCCATTGTAAGTATCTGGCATAATGCAATGTAACGATGGTGGACGAACTGTGGTTCTTTTAGACTCTTACTGCAGTACAAATTTAGTAAAAAAATTAATTTACATTTCAACGTGTTAACTTTTACGCGTTTCATTAGAAATAGAACGATTTTTCTATATTTGGCAAGCTTTTAACATCGCGAATAGTACGTTACGAGGGGCTATCCTGCCCTTCCAATAAAGAACGAAGTTTACGAGTGTCTCTGATAAGCGATATATGGCCGCTATCAAAGTTTGGTCACCGCGGCGATATAATATTCGTAAAAAGGATGAATATTTCTTCACGACGTTACGCAGTATTATTGTTCGCATGAGTTATTTATTGCTGAAGGGAGAAAAAGATATTTCACCTCGTACGGACGGCAGGCATATGGGTCTAATCGTGTCGCTTAGGGGCACCCTTTCGTTGAGTCGCAGCAGGGCAATGTCGTTGTCGAAATTGAGGAAGCTGAAGTCGCCCATCAGTACTCTGACCACGTATCTAGTTTCAAATCCCCTTTCGAGGCACCTGTCATGTTCGCCGAAGGTGACCTTGATCATGAACCACATGAACCTGAAAACGGGACTAGAAAAGCTGACCATGCTCGCCTCGAGAACAGGATCATGATTAGCAATTTAAATGGAGGTTTGGAAGGTGATGGTTTACTAGTTGTGTTGTTCTCTTTCGTGGCTTCTTTGTGGTGCATAACATTTCAGAATGTTTCTTATTGCAGTTGCAAAATCTATATACAGTGGGTGTAAAAAGTATTCGTACAGTGATTAATTACGACTAAAATGCTGAATAATAACTTTTATTAAATAATATTTTTTAAACAAACATGTTACATGTATTCTTCAAAGTCTGTAGAATAACAATATCAAATAAACAAAAGAAATATTTATATTGTTTATATAAATATCAAGAAAAATGAACAAATTGACAGAAATGAACGCGTAATAAGTATTCGTACAGTTCTGTTGCCATTATCAAGTGTACAAGTGATTTAAACATTTGTAATAAAAACAACAAATAATTGAAAAATTAATATTTATAATATTTAGTAGGGTTTCCCTTTGATTTTATTATTACGACTAGCCTTCTAGGTATTGAATTAACTAAATTAGATGTAATTTTATTAGTAGTAGTAGTAGTAGTATGTATTTAATGTTCCCCTCAGGTGTAATTTTATTAGTAATATTATTCCATACGTTGATTAAACCATTTTTTAAGTCTGTTTTAAATGAAATTGTATGTTTTCGAATTGCTCGTTCCAGATAATACCACAAATGCTCAATTGGATTAATATCTGGTGATTGTGGGAGTTTTTTAAATGTGCTGGCGTATTATATGCAATCTACATTCTTGTATTGTAAACAGTATACTTAGGATTATTATCTTGCACGAACACAAAATTATTTTTTATACCCATTTTTCCAGTACTTGAATGAACATGATTTTTAAAAATATTAATATAGATTTTGTGATCCATTATTCAGTCAATAAAATGCAATTCACCTACACCTGCGGCACTCATGCAGCCCCAAACACATATGGAACCACCACCATGTTTTATTGTCGACTTTAAATTCTGGGGTTTATACTCTTCATTTTTTTTCCACAAAAATGAAAAATATTAAATTTACTCTCATCTATGAACATGACCCTCTTCTAAAAGTTATCAGTGTTTTTACATAACTTTATGCTGACTGCAATCTCTACTTCCTATTCCTTTCATTCACTCTTCTTCTTCACTTTTCTTTCACTTCTTCTTCATTTCTTCAAGCTGTTCTTGACTTTGCAAGAAATGGCATACAGTACTGTTTAAAGAAGATACAGTGATTGTGATTTATGATTTGCTGCATTCATTTTCGAATTGTTTTTAATGAATCGAATAATACTACGACCACTATGTTCAATAATTTTTCGCGACCGTCCACTTCTCACACGATTTTGCAATGTTTTTCGTAATCTGTATCTGTCAATTCCTTCTATGGTAGATCTTGGCCTTTTTACAATACGCGATATTTCGGATAAATTTTTGCTTTAGTTATGCAAATTAATAATTATCTTTCGTTCTTCTACGGTAGTTTCCTTACTTTTTCGACCCATGTTACTACAGTAATGTTAATACTGTTCTGTATGTCTGTGCTACAATTACAGATAGCGTTTCTAAATCGACTAGCATAATTAAGCGATATTTGAAACTAGTTACCTTGTGTTTACACAACAAATTTGAATCATATTTATATAAATAATATAAATATTTCTTTTGTTTATTTAATATTCTTGTTCTATAGATTTGGAAATATACATATAACATGTTTGTTTAAAAAATATTGTTTATTAAACATTATTATTCAGCATTTTAGTCGTAATTAGTCACTGTACGAATACTTTTTACACCTACTGTAAATAAAATTGTAACTTAATTGTGTCCCATTTAAGTTGAGATTAAAAAAAATCTTGAAGACATGTGATTTAAAAAAAACAAACTTATACATATCCTTTAGTGTTTCGAGTGAGGAATCAAATGGCACTTTTATTTTATTAATGCGTGGACGTTTTAAAGGTTATTTCAAGATCATTTTGTCTTTTTTTTCATTTTGGAATCACATTATACGTAAAAAAATGCACAATTTTTTGTTGGTTCAATATTTTCTAAGATACGTAGTAAAACATTTTTTTAAATTTATTCTGATACCATATTTGGTACGCTTACATCTTCAAGTATTAAGATTCAAAGTGTTTTGATATTTCTTTCTGTCATGTGTAATAGAGATAAATATAGCTAATATGATTGTGTTTACAAACGTATCTGACAATGTGCTATCAAAACAGGACAACTTTGTGACTGAATTTTTAGTCAAAGTCTAGAGATACTGTATCGTCAGTTCAGTTTACGTAGCGAGTGCAATGGAATATTTAACAATTGCAGAAAATATTGAAATGATTCTTCTTTATGGCGAATCAGGACAAAACATTGAAGAAGCTATTAATTCGTATCCTTCGCTGTACGAGAAGAACTTTATTATCTGTTCATGAGACTTTTATTAAACGAATTAATAAGTGTCTAGAAGTTGAGGATAAAAATTTCGAGCTTTTATTATGGTGTTTTTCAATGAAATACAAAACCTTCCAGAAGAAAGTAACGTTGTCATTTTAATAGAAAAACCAAATGATCCTTAACATGGACATTAAAAATCAGCTAAATATCTTAAGAAATATTGAACTTACAAAAAAGTATTTCAAACAATAATTGTGCATTTTTTTACATAGAATATGGAAAAATATGGATTTATGATAAAAAAAGACAAGATCACTAGAAATACTAAAGGACATGTGTCTGTTTTTTTGAAATCACATGTCTTCCAGTCTTTTTACAATCTCAACTTAAATGGGACACCCTGTATAATTTCGTTCTTTCTGGACTAATCTACTGCACTGATTCTAATTAAACTATTTGTTTCGAATATATCTGGGAACAGAATAGGCTATTTATCTTTGTACGTTCATTCGCAATGAAATTTAGAACTTCAGCGAAGGGGAGAAAGGGTTGTCAAAATATTCTAAAAATGAATAGTTAGGTTTTGCGAGATGATGCTTACCCTTTGACGCAATGAGCCGCGGTGAGGACATATCGATCGTTTATCAAGGTACCACCGCAGTAAAATTTATTCAGGTACGAAAGCCTCGCCATCCATGGGAACTCGTTTACGTAAGTCGTTTGGCCGCCAACTATCCGACTCTCCTCGTTTCGCAGACCGCAGCCTAATTATTTGAACGACCGATTGTATTAACAGCTAAGCTTTTCTGATGGGAATACTATTAAGTACTATTAACAATCGTTAAATAAAATTATTTCATTGAGAAGCTAGTGATTCTGATATTGTTAAAGTAGGCGTGTTGAATATTTTAAAAGCATTTTTTAATTATTTCTCAGCCATATCAACACTAGTTTTACCGAAGAAAATATGTGTAAAATTGAAAACACAATAGTAATTTCCATAAAAATAAGCAAAAGGCCAATGGCATTGCCCTGATTGAAGACCTCTAATAGTACGTTACTTTGAAACTGTTGTTGACAAAACTATAATTGTACTTACTGCAATAACATGGTCCAGGCGCTTCTACAGTGGACGGTGGTTTGTTACCAAAGATCCCAAAAAAGTTTTTCACCTTTTCACCGAACTTTCCTGCCTGGGAGTTTGCAATATGATAACTCAAGTTCAAACATTTCGCGTAATACACAGTTCATTCCGTTTAAACTAATTTAAATAGCGTTTCACTGTGCTTGTTTAAAATCACCTCAATCTAATTTATTATTTATATTATTTTCTACTACAAATCATTAAAAAAAAATTCACATCGATCAACAGATGATATCCATTTTTACTTTGGGCTTGCACACCGTACAAAACAATTGCTGCGCACACTATGCACCGAAACTATCATTTTCAAAGATAACAAAAATCCAAATTGCAGTAAATTATTGTGTATAGGTAAATTACAAACTATAAGTATGTACAGACCATATCGGTAGTTAGATGATTAAGAAAAGAAGACAACGGTGAATTCTATTCTATCGATTAATTAGCGACCTACGGTGTGTATCGTTATTAGAATAATCTATAATCTTACTTGACAAGGGTCTGATGCCAGCAATATAGCAACTGATAATCCAAGGCACCACGAGAACCTCATTTTCCGCAATTGAACTAGATTCCCGCTTAATCGGTGTGAAGTTTGGCGCGTCGCGTCCCAAAGGAAGGATTATATCGATGAAGGATTTGCCGCGCGGGCACTGTCAGGAACGAGTTACAGACATGTCCCTGGCCGGGACTTACTATCGCCAGTGTCCCACGGCGACTGAGGGCGACTCAGGTCGAAGAGGTAATTGCTATTCCAGAAGAGAAAGACGGCAGAGCCGACTGGTCGGCGACTGGACAGTACCTGACCAGTTCACGTTCACGTTCAGGGTCGAATTACGGGTGACTGTTATTGACCGTCATCAGGGTCATGGTAGCGGTTGTACGATTTGCATCCATCGCGGCGGTTTCGTTTTTATTGCTCCTTGGTAGGGGTTTAAGTGTTTTTGTATGGATAAACGGTCCCAATAAATAAGTGGCCAAGTCACTATCTTACATTGGAGAGACGAGGAGGAACAGCATTTTCAAATGTTCGTTACACTCACGTTCAGAATTACGTTTTCGTTCTCTTTTAAGTTTGATAATCACGCGCAAAATGGTGTTAAAATTTAATATCGAACCAGTTTTGTTCTATCAGCGACCCATATTACTTATCAGTTTTTATATTAGATTTTCAAATGGTTTATGCTTTAGTTTGTCGGAAAATGGGGCAAAGAATGACGTGGTTATTTGGAGATAATTATATTTCGGATTTCAGTCAGTAATTTATTTAAAAGTATTCGAGAAGTTAAATATTTTGGATGCATTCGTGTCGGCCAACCTACTTCGACGCGCCCAAAAATCAGTCTTCGGTATGCATTATGCAGATTTCATGGGAGAGGACGTTTATGGCCACCCATCTGTATCTTGTTATGTACAAGACTGGTGCGTCATCAGGTACCGTTGAACCGCGAGCGTTTCACGCTAATGATCCTCCATCAGTGTGAGGTAGAAAGAGACGATTCGACCGATATACCCATTAAAGTCTGGTTTTTCCACTTTCGGCTAAATTACAAAGTATTTACGATAGCTGGAAAAAAGCTGACATTTTGTCTTAATTCTGCGATACAGGAAAATTCCTCGTCGAACAAGACGTATTAATATTGGATGGTGTTACGAAAATATTTTGTTAATAATTTTGCGCGCATATTACGTTTATTAGCGAGTATGTTAAACTCTGTAGTGTTTTATAGATATATCTTTGAAAAATAATCTGTTTCCAGTTCACTGAAAGGTGATTTCAACGCGTGGCGAACACGAGACTGTAAAGTGAGCATTTTATTAAGCGTTTTGAATATTTTTACAGGGACTATGTGTATTTAAAACCAATACGATTGATGTTATAAGTAGTATTTACCAACGAAGTTTGTAAATAATTTTAGCATTAACTTTATATAGTCAGTGAAATGTATTTCGTGGAACAGACAGTCATTATTGAGCATTAATTTCAAACGTACGCGATGCATCGATGCGTATTCTATCGTCCCGCTTTCAGCAGAATATTCGCTTCATTAACTTAATCTCGGTTTGACAGGAAACCGTTACCGCTAATTATTCCGGTAACGTTTGGCCGCCATTCACGCAACAAAGGCGTGTCGCGTGTACGCGGAACTGTACAATGTGTTCTATATATTCTAATTTTTTTTTTACGAAACATATAAAACAAAAAGTTCTTAGTAATTTGCGTTCGTCGAAGAATCAGAACGCGAAAAAATTCACGTTTACGCGAACTTTTTGATTTATTTATATGTATGCAGTGGCTTTGTAAGAGCATCAATGACTTTTCTACTACAAGGAACTTAAGTTCTTAATAGTTCTTATAAGCTAACAGACTATAAAACTATATACAGTATGTATAATCCTATAAAATTAATCACTTGGCAAAATGTACAACAATCTATTAATTATAGTAATATAATAAACAATTACAAATAAGTTTTAATGAATTTTGTGATTCATTAGCTCTATCAGTTCTGGTTAATTTACAGACTTTTTACACGGTCGTATTTAAGCAATATTAAATTATTTAACGCTTCTAGTTACTTAGGCTTCTTAAGTACCTATTTCTTGTTTATCTCTATATACAAATATAAAAACAAGTAAATCTTCCGACTCTGGATTATTAATTAATTTTTAGTTTCCACATAAGCATCCATCCTTCATATTTGTATTGATCCATTTCAGATACTTCGTTACCCTGGTATACACTCCAGGATATCCTGGTCTCCCGCATCCAACGCCCCAGGAAACAATTCCTGCATCGAAGGAACGAATAAAAATTAGAAGAAAGTCATTATAGGTCATGTTGTATCATGAAAGTACTGTAAAAATTAATGAAATTACTGATAAATAATTACCAACGATTTCTAGTCTGTCGCCTTCGTGTACGAGCAACGGACCACCGCTGTCGCCTTGACAAGAATCTTCGTTACCGCGACCAGCGCAAAGCATGTTATCCGTAATTCGATTGGCCCGATATTTCATCTTACGACATTGCATTAAACTTAATATCGGTACTTGTACTTCATGAACTATCCCCGCTAGCATTCCTCCCTCTGTCGTCCGACCCCAACCTACCACGGTTCCTTCTTTCCCAGCTGGATCCGTGCCTGTAAATATTATTGCAAATCTGTTAAGGAATTTGGTGAGTGCTTACTAGAAACGAAAAACTATTTCTTGCGATTCTTCCTATTTGTTGGCATATTCCATTGGCACTTCAATATTTTAAGAAGAGAAATAAATGAGATCTATTCTAACCGACTACAATCTTCTCCACAGAGTCCTGGTATGTATGTACATTAGGGTGGACCTTATTTTTCGACCATCGAATGTTTTTTAGGACGTCCCCTAGAATTGTGCCACTGTATGAATAAATGGTGTGTGCAAAATTTGGTACAAATTGAACAACGGAAAGTGGTACCACATCGAATTTTAAAATTTGTTATCCTTCTAATTTGTTTTTTTCCTTTACAATTCACAGTCTCTATACTGTTTTATATATCGTTGGATTCGTCTTTTTACGTTCTATTAAAATATCGAAAAAACATCATTGCATTAAAAAAAAAATGATGACTTTGAAATTTCAAAAATTGATCTTGAAAAAGAAATTTTATCTTCGAGATTACATTTGTTTCATCAAATAGTACAACTTCTGTTCGAAGAATTTTGTTATATATTCACAAATAGGGGTGATATATATAGAATTTAGATATTTGTATTTAAACTGTTTATATACAGGGTGTTTGGCTATCTCTGAGAAAAATTTTAGTGGGAGATTCTTGGGGCCAAAATAACATGAAATTTAAGGTAATTTGTTGATTGAGGCTTCGTTAAAAAGTTATAGAAACAGTTCCGGCCACACAGTATATTTTCGGTAAAGAATTTTTTCCTCGAAAGTGGATAGGATTTCGGGGGTATGCCCATTCACCAAAAATGATTATTATTGACACCTGCAACTAAAAATAATTTTTTTAGAACGATTTGAAATTTTTTACTTTAATTTTTTAATAATTTTTTAACAAAGTCTCAATCAATAAATTGATATTCTTGATTTTCGTCTTATTTTAGCTTCTAGAATGTCCCATTAAAATTTTTCCCAATGGTGGCCGAACACCCTCTATAGTAGAATGTATAATATAAAAAAGCAATTCTAAAGCAATAAAGCAATATCTAGGTGAGTTAAAAATGATATTATTCTTATTGTGTTAAAATATCTTTTTAATAAATTCTACTGAGTATGAGTTACATATCTTTCATTAAAGTATGTTTTGTCACATTAGGAAATTGTTTTCTGTGTTCTGAAATTATTTGTAATATATATTGTTTTTCTTTCTTATTGTTTTATAATAATTGATGGTATTCTTCCATAAGTTTAATTTCACGTTCAGCACATTGACAACTTTTAGTTGCCGAACTATGTTTGAATCATATTCACAGGATCTTTTCTTAAAAAAAGTTTTTACAGGGTCATTTTTTGAAATTTCAAAGTCATAATTTTTTTTCGATATTTTAATAGAACGTAAAAAGACGAATTCAACGATATGCAAAATAGTATAGAGACTGTAAATTGAAAAAGAAAAAACAAATTAGAAGACTTACAAATTTTAAAATTTCATGAGGTACCACTTCCCGTTGTTCATTTTGCACCAAATTTTGTACACACCATTTGTTCATACAGTGACACAATTCTAGAGGGCGTCAGAAAAAAATAATTGCGTAAAAAATTTTTACCAAGTATAACTAAGGTGCACCCTAATGAGCATGCGAGGAAAAGGGTGAGGAGACAGGGAAAAGCAGATGACATATAAAGCAGAATGAAAGCGTCACATTGTGTGAGGCTGAGATTTGGGGATGGAAGTGGAGATAAAGGCGTAGGGGAATTACAAGACATTTGAAAGCAAAGCTGTAGCAGAAGAATAGAAATAATATGGAGAGATATAGTCTGAAGTGTTCAGGTTGGGTAATGAGATTAGATGGGAGGGGTAGAAGAGGACAAAATTAAGTACAGAATATATGGAAGGTACGTGAGGAATGAAAGGTGTAAAAGAAAGATAGGGGTTAGGGTAGATGAAGGAGCCTGAGGTGTTGACTGGAGTGGCAGAGAGTGATTGGAGAGACGAGAAAGAAGGAGATGATAGAAAAAGTGGGAAGAACGAATGGGCAGATTAGGGCCATTGAGGGATAAACCTCTGTTTCTGCTTTTGTTTTTAGTCATCTATGGGCTTTTTGAGTTGTTGTATGGTCTTATTTGTTGCTTTAAAGAGCGAGGTTCCAAATTCTTCAACAAAGATAGAGGATATGAGACAGAGTAACAGAGACTGAACTTTGGTTTACCTGCTTTTAGTAGCCGGCAGTAAAAGCGTACACCCGAGAAGACGAATTCCCAAATGGGGAAGTGTATAAAGGGGACTTTTTCTTAGTGTTGCCTGCAGGCTGCGACCCTCGAGCGTTCGAACAGGGGTGCAGTGAAAGTACAATAGAACTCCATTTGTCGGAACTAATGTCGTCACGATACCTGATTTACCGATCACGTGCCTGGGCTCCTATTTGGTATAGGAATCAATAAACAATAGCAGAAGGAATAATCCTGTAGATCTGTTCAAACAAATGGAATTCTACGGTATCTGGCACCGGGGGAGGTTAAGCTGCTAAGCCAATTAGGGTATCAACACGTTGATTGCCACGTCAGTCGTATACATAGGTCAGTGGACTTTTCGTTAAGAAGGTAAACAAATTAATTCCCAATTTGTGATGGTAAAGGAGAACAAAATGCTCGGTCACGACATTCCTTCTATCCGAAGATTGACAATAAATACATAGTAATATATCTATAAAGAGTGAAGAGAGCAAAACTGTTTAAAAATTTTGTGTATTTATATATAACTAGCCTAGCATTTCAGGAATCATTAGAAGACCCCAATTCAAGTTTTATGTTCCAAATATAGTCTCTTGGTGCTAGAGGGTCGAGGATAGTGAGTGGGTTTATGTGGTAAATAAGATTAGATAAAGTGTGCTAACCCGAACATAGACACATAAATATTTAATAACTATTTCTTACCTGTTCGTGGCAAACACACAGGTCTAACATTTTTAGAAAATTTCACCGACTTCCGGAGCTTCAGCAGAGCGACGTCGTGATTGTAGGAGTTCATGTCGAAGTTCCTGTGACGAATTATTGCACTAACTGCTCTCATTATTGCTTGTCCGTCGGTAGTTACTTGCTGATCGTAGTCTCCGAGTACTACGCGGATCTTCGAACGTTTCAATCTGCAAAATGACGTTTAACTTCACCACCAGTCATTTTTCAAAAGTACTTTGTCTTAAAGAAAGTTTACCGTTTCATAAATGTAATTGGACAAAAAAAATTATGTCACGAGAGATTCAACTGTTTTCTCTATGAATTTGTTGTACCTTCGCTTAGAAAAGAGCTACGCGGCTCGAGGTCGTCTCAGTTTCTAGAATCGCTTCGTGTAATGGAAATTGTTATAACGAAAAGGGTCATTGTCAACGAAGAGCAACGACGCGAGACGTTTCCGGAGTCCCAACAGCGACGTCTTCGTGCACGTGAATGTAGAAAATCAGAAACTTACCTACGTACACAGTGAGCCGCAGTAAGAACGTAATCATTGTTAACAAGACTGGCTCCGCAATGAAAGCGGCCATCGTACACGAGTCGCGCTACCCAGGGATATTTGTAGGGGGTTGTGGGTCTTCCACCGACGATTCGATCCTCTTGATTGGACACGCCGCACTCTGGAAGGCAATTCCTCACTCGTTACTGCCTATTACAGTCTCATTATTGGTCGCTAGATGAGTCATAAGCATTCAGAAGCGCTTTCTACGAGGGACTGCTACATCCGCAGCTATGTAGCACGTAATCACACGCGTGGACTGGTGTTATTACACTGTCAAATGCGAATTGTATTGCGTGATGTAACAAGTTAGCTAAGTTACACGGAAGAAAGTTATTTTTCAATTACACTTTCGCTCCATTGTGAGTCGAACGCACTGGCAACCTGTATCAACAATCTTTTTAAACGAAACCCTCGAGGGAATTTCTTTAGACGATATTCTTGTTCTTCAGGCGTTTAAATGAAATTTGTTACGAAGATCGAAAGAAAAGTACTGTGATTTGCATACCCTGCGTGTCATAATTATAAAACCACCCTAAAAATTAGTTTCCACGATTTTTCAGCCCCTTTCGATGGTTTGATAAAAATATGTTTCCTATAAGAAATTGCAGTTGCTTAAATTTAAAAATAAATCGATTTTTGATACAAAATTAAGTTCACTGTTATATTTTTAAATGGAATTAGGTACTTGTAACTTCATAGTATTGTAGGTGATGTCGAGACGAATTTAACAACCTGCTATACTATGACCTTCAAATAACATTGAAAGAAAAATTGTCATGAATCGATTGCTACAATATTTGAAATTATTCTGCGATACATAACACCAGGGGTTCGTATTTAGACGTAAACAAATGAACGTAAACATTACGAATGCTCATTTATTCAACTTCAGAACTTAACACACAAAATAAAAGGAAAATTTATAAAAAAAAGTATAGAAATGTACAAAGAAAGTCTCTAATTGAAGCTACACGTAAGATTTGATTACAAAGAGTAGAACTTTGCGTTGCAGAAGGTGGAATGCAGTTCGAATATTTAATTTAATTACTAATTACATGCACCTCTTTAACATGCATGTTTTCAGTTTGGTTATGTATAAATTTTTATTTTATTTTTCATTATATTTTAATTCCATTTAAAAATATAACAATGACCTTAATTTTTTATCGAAAACATGACAAAATCTAATAAGTATGAAGAATTGACTAATTGAAATTTTTGAAAATAAAGGAGGTCCTACGCGTTACTAAATTATTGTTATAACTTAATTCAATTGTATTCTCAACGCAATATTTCTATAATTTGTTTAATAGGAATACACCGTTATTCCGGTTTTATAGGTATAAAATAAGAATAAACCAGCTTTCTGTAATTCTTCCTTTTTCTAGTGGATACAATTTATCCTTCTTTGACAGAATATCGTTTTTTAACACAATTTCAAATATGGTACACTTTGATTTTTATTATATTAATAGCAACATATATAAATACGAGTGATTTTATAGTTATGACGCGTATTCACGCGATCCATGTAGGGGAGACCGGGGCTAGAAGTTCCGGGGGTAAGTTTTTCCGACGGTTATATTTTTAAGATGAAAAAGATAGTGTTGTGTTTTCAATTATTTTGAAAACATAAGCTGATCCCGCCACGCCGTCAAACATTTTACAAGTGTCAGTGACAGCGAATTGTGTTATTTTAAACAAGAGGCAGTCACGTATTAAGTAAGTAAATATTTCGTAGTCATTATTTTTTTGTCGCATTCAATTATTTAATGGCAATATCGTTTATTGTTTAGTCGTTATAAATCAAATAACATTTAAAAACATGTTGTAATAACATTTAGTAGAATACATATATCTCCATCGAAATCATGTGTAAGGCAGCTAAATCCGTGCTGCAGGAAGGACAAAATGTAAAACCATCGTTAGAGATTTTAGCATTTATCATATGACTCTCTCCGGATTTATTAAAAAGTTACAAGTCAAAGAAGAAGCCATAGTAGGTTATAAGAAATAGGTTTGTTTAACAAGTTATGTTTTAGATAATAATTTTAGAAAATTGTTTTTATTTTATTACATTAATGGTTATATCAAAGATAACATATGTTTTTCTTTAAAAAATATATGTCGTAAACCACTAGAAAATTTAATTCATGTCACTTCATGCTATATAAATAAATAAAATTATGATGAAGAATGTCATCGAAAACTCAAACGTGCGACTGATTGGCGTTGACGTTTGGATGTGGCCTTTGAAAGTAATCGAGTTGGTTGTCTGAATATCAGAACGTTTGAAAAAAGAAATATACGAAAAGAAAAGAACAGAATAAAAAGGGTTTCCGGGTGATAAAGACGTGTGGTATAAAAGTGAAATAATTCCTACAAAGGACTCATTAGTTTTCGTTGACTATTCTTTCTTTTTAATAAAGTTTCTTTGAGTTAATAGTTAATCGTGAATTAGTTGAAAATTTTAAATAATATGAAACGAATTACGAGACAAGGGATTGGTGGCCCGAGAGGACCCGAAAGAAATAGCATACAAATAATTTCCAATGATGATGTTTCTCCGACATATATATTTGTGTTAACCCGCAGTTAATAAACAAACCTTACTAATAAAATTGTGTTTTACTTCATCAGAGAATGAAATGTTTCATTAGAAAGTAACACTTACTTCTTAGTAACAACTTACCCCAGAGCGATAACAACTTGCTCCACGATGGGGTAAGAAGTTCCGCTTCGACTAATCACGAAACAACGAATTTCTATGAAAAACTTATTGGAATATATTAAATTTGAGCTGAAAATCTTAAAATAAATTAGTCAGGAGTGAAAAAAGTAATTGCATTATTTCCTAGTCATTTTTTAAATTTTTTCAAAATCGGAACTTCTAGCTTCGGTCTCCCCTACTTTGAAAATGTCACAAATCCTATTTGAAATAATGAAAAGCCATTTGTTTTAGCCTTACCGCACGTGCAATTCCGCAACGCTTCATCGTCGTCTCCGCTGACAGTTATGTCAAGACCGAACAATTCGTCGAATAAAAACTTCCCTCTTCGATTCTGTGTCGAATTCGTTCTCTGGAAGAAACACATCGCAGCATGTCACACTTATACGGTACGTTCACTTTCCATTCCAAATAAGCCAGCAGAACGTCCGGAGACAGTTACCACGATCCGAATTATAGGTCAAGGCCTTGCTCGTTAAATTCGCATTTGCATCGACGAACTAGGAATCTTGTGTATTACGCGTATAAAATTGATTCGCTGAACTACACTTCCTAACGCTGTAAACAGTGGCGTAATAAAGAAAACGCAATGGAAAGCACTTCTAATTTCATTTACGTTTCGCGCGACCGATCTCTTCGTTGTTTCGTTAAATGGTTCAAAACGTTACTAGTATTTATCTTTTTATTACTTTCGATTGACTGATATTGATATTGCGATTCACCGTCGCTCTAAATTTTGAAAGTAAGATTACCAAGTTGCGTCAGTAAGTAATATAGAAAGCTTCCGATCTGCTTCCACGGTACACAGGGAAAGTTATGCTACTGGTAACGAAAGTGATCTAAGTCGATACCTTTAAATATTTTTTTGCAATGTCATTATGATAAATTAAATTTTTTAGAATTCTTTCTTAGATCACTCAATCCCTACCATATTTAAAGCTTCACTATTTGTGATTGCAATCAAATCATTCTGAAAATTTTTCAGCAAGATTTTGCAGTTAGTCAGCAGGAAATATAGAAAGCTTCCGATCTACTTCGAAAATACACAGAGAAAGTATATCAGTGATAATGAAAGTGGTTTAAGTGGATGCTTTCATATATTATTTAGACCACTGTTCTAAGTACGAATAAAAGCAATCGAAATGTAGAAATCACTACTCACGGTGTAATTCGTCGATCCCACCGAATCGTCCCTGAGGAATCTGATATCCAAACTGTTAACGTCGGTGAAGAGTAACAGGATCGTGGTCGAGATCCAAATTTTTCGAAGTATCCTTCGCGCTGTCATGTTCTGGTCGGTCGTTGACGTTCACGACGAAGTTTCCCGTCTTTCATCGATAAAACTTCCTAAGCACTCGATGGTTTCGCGCGGTTCTTCATGATCGCGCATTCTATCGCGTGTTCGCGCACCGTTCCACCGTTCCTCGTGGATCTTCTTCACTTTTCTGCTCCTGTACTTCGCGTCCAGAAGCTGCAGGAGATCGGCCAGGTGATGCAGACGCTTTCACCGTGCTTCTACGAAGACTCAGGACTGACCGACCAAGACCGAGCAAGGCGTTCTACGCTCGCGAAGAAAGTTCTTTCTCTATGTCCTGTTGCTCTTCCCATTCAGTACGCGCCTCTGATCGCACGTGATCCTCTCGATTCGAAATTGGCAAGATGGACGTGGTGGTGGATTCGTGCCACACCGCTATCACTGGTCATCTCGGGAATATCTTTTTTGGAATCGATCAGCCGTATCATCGTGCCCCTATAATCGTCGATCACAATTGAACAAAATTATAAAAACTTCGAGTCGTATCTTTGAAATAAACACTTTTACAGGACCCTTTCGAAGCGTCCAAGAGCCAACTAGTCCTCCCACGACGAGGTATCTCGTATCTTTTCGACTTTATTTGCCACAGTTTGTGAAATAAAAAAGTTTCCGGGCCGTTTCGAAAAATTTCTCTTTTACTGGCTGGCCAGATGGACGACAATCTGGACGTATTCGTCTTGAACGAATGAAATTGCGCGGTTCACGGAGCGGCAAGCAGCAAAAATATGTTCCATCGTGAAAAAATGTTATTAAAAAAGTTCTTCGTCGTACGAAACAGCGTCAGAGTTACGCGGTTATTTCGTGCGTGGCCTGACCGTCATGTGTTCTCCATGACACGCGACAGGAGGTCTTCTCACAAATTATTATTAGCTTTTCTTTTGCCTGACAGTTTGTGAGAATTTCGTCAGGATCGATTGTTCGTAACTTCTTAAAGTTTGCGTTCTAAACAATATCGACTACAATTGGTAATTAAAATATATTCCTGTAGAATCGACAAAAAAATTAATTTATAACGATAGAACTACAAATGAAATCTAGGCGAATCGGTAAACAAAAATTTGTTCGTCAGTGTTTCGTGACATAATGGAACGTTTAACGAAAGAAATAGAATCATAAAAGACATAACGTAACGTCTCCACTGTAAACTTCTCGGCTCTGAGCCCAATTCCATTGCTCCTACTCATTGATCGAAGAAACGGGTCAAAGAAATCGAAAAGCCGCTTTAACTTTCACGCGTAAGAAAGATCTTTCTCTGACAAATTACTATTACGATATTCTTAGGCTGGATAATTATTATGTTATGACATCTATGTTTAACGTTTCAACTCGCGTTTTGTAAATTTAATTTCCTTCGGCGTTGCACGAAGCAGAACCGTCGACGTGTTTTCCATGAAGAACGATAAGAATATACTTGTGATAAACTATTGTTAAGATCACGATTAATCGATGAGATTAATTTTTACGAAATTTAACGACAGTAATTAGTTTTAGACAGTTTTCCAAGCAGTATTTCCTTTTTGTTGGAGTAGTCATTAATATTTTACAGAGAATACGCTATAACAGTTCTGTTTATTTGATACAAATTATAAGTACTGCTATCGCTACTTTAATTCGGGAAGAATTAGGAGTCGTTGGTAACAGTCCAGAGGTTTCACTAACCCACATTCACCATTGAAAGCAAAACGTTTCTGACTACTGACCCGGTTTCCGTTATTGCCCGTTCATCTCGATCGAGGACTGTCGTTTATCTAGCATCTTTTCGTGATGTCCACTTTTTGTCCAACTCGTCTTTTCAGTGACCGTTACTTTTTATCGGCTTACTGGCGACCGGCTTTTTTTCGAAATTTTCCGAGCAAAAATAAGGTCGACGTGCCTTAAAGTGCTTGATCTTATTCTATGTCTGGGTTCTAAGATTAATTTTGGAGCAAACTCAACTGTTTCAACCTCTTTGATCGAGTTTTTACCAAGGTGTAAAAAATATATTTGCCAAAAATATAGCACATCACTTTCACCGTTAAATAATTCTTCAAACTTATTCTGTTTAGATAGAAATTTTCATCTTTGGTAACACCCAAGTACTACAGTTATGTATATTTCGGACGCCCTCGATTGTTCTTCTACTTTCTGAATTGTTGCGTTAGCACATGGTTCTAATAAATTTCAGATCCCAGTATTATTTTTAACATAAGTAATACTTTATTAAATTCAATAAACGTGGTTAACAAATGAACAATTTCAAGTAATATTCTCCTTGGTTGGGTCCTTTTAATACTCTTTTACCACTTTCACTTCTACGTTACTTCTACGTTTTACGCCTCTTTCAGCTCCTCTACCACATCTACTCTTTTACCATACGTGCCTCCATACATACATACACATCGTTGCCAACTTATAGGAAGATTATTCCCTATCATGAATAATAAAAATAATAATATAAATTCCATTAAAAATGCTAGAATACAATATTATTGGTAAACGTATTCTTTATTCAACAATTGCTTTATACAAGAAGTGCGGTCTCGGAGGAAATTGGAATTCTCCGTGTGTACACAAGACTAGATTACCTTAACTATGTGCAATGAATTAATAATTAAAATAAATTAATGATTCGTAACGATAACTCAACAATAAACGACCTGTAGTTATTTACAAGTATAATATATCCTTAATGCTATTATCGATTAACGAACGTGAAAATGTTGGTGAACTTGCGATGGAGGAAACTGTCGCGTGTACTTTATCTTTAATACTGATCGTACTGGTTCGTAAAAATATCTTATACGATTAAAGGTACTTGATTCGGTGTTCGAGAGGTGCGTGGTAATTTTCATAAACGACGAATTTGTGTCAGGCTGACCGAAGCATTTAGTTTCTAACAAGTAGAGATCAGTGTTTGGGCGTCGGACACACGCATTCGTCATCGAGATGATCTTTTAGCCATCCTAGATAATTAGTCAGTTTTGTATAAATTCCTGGATAGTTGGGTTCAGCGCAACCACGTCCCCACGAAATGATCCCTGCACGAATAAATAAGGTATGTACTCGTTTTTATAAATTGTTTCATTCTCAATAATAAATGTTTGTTTCAGCTTTACCTACTACCTCGAGGTGGCCAAACGTTCCTTTCACATGAAGAGGCCCGCCGCTGTCTCCCTGAAGAAAAGAATAAAATAAATGTCCTGTTCAGGATGACGAAGGTTTGATCCTGATATATTTTTCGTGGCTCGACTAAAAATTTACTTTCCATATTTGTACACCTTTCACCTATGGCCCTTAGAGAATTCTTGTTTCATAGAATCAAGAAGTTCTATCGACTACTCACGAAACAAGCGTCGAGTTTGCCGTCCAGAAAACCAGCGCAGAACATGTTCTCTGTGATACGGTTCTTATGATATCCTGCTTCGTCACACTCCTCCTGGGACAAAATTGGAAGGTTGACTTTTCGTAATTCGTTGCTTACTGGCTCCGTCT
Organism: Colletes gigas; assembly: GCF_013123115.1. Classification (NCBI taxonomy): domain Eukaryota; kingdom Metazoa; phylum Arthropoda; class Insecta; order Hymenoptera; family Colletidae; genus Colletes; species Colletes gigas. The sequence continues at coordinate 3,745,259 of NW_025106651.1, read as the reverse complement.
CGCCAGTTTGACCCCAACCAACCACCGTGGCCGTAGCTCCCGTATAGTCGATAGCTTCTACAAACAATATATCTGTCAAGTAACCAATTTCCAGCTTCGAAAGATTTGGCAAAGAACAATAGTTCCACCTTTAAGCAATTTAATGTACAACGAATTTCGATCGATACGCTCGAGAAACAGTAAAACAGATAAAAATGTAAAAATTTTTACACTGTGAACTTGTTCACTTTTGGATATTATTTATCGTTTTATGACGGAAGTGTACTCGATGCAAACAAAGGGCCATCGGAAGTATTGATTTTCGAATTAAAATTACGAGAGCACTTCTGTCAATTTTTATTCTTCGAAATTGTGATCTATTGATTAGAATCGAGTGGACTGTTATTTAAATTGTTTTATCATTTATCGTTTGATAGATTCCATAATTTAGAACAGAGTGCTTACTGTCTTCTGGCAAACACGCGGTTCTCACGATACCGTTCACATCCACGGGTCGATCCATTTCGATGATAGCGATGTCATTGTTGTAGGTGTACGAGTGAAAGTTCTCGTGAATAATGACTGATTTAATACGACGAACTATAGCTTGCTTGCCCAGTTTCGGACGGTTGTTATCGGCCAAGACAAGCTTGATGTTTCTCTTGTCAAACCTGAAACACGTCAACCTTGCAGTATCGAACGTTTCTTAAACTCTGATTTTTGTCGACTTCCTGTATAAAGTTCATAAATTCGCTTTCGTTGGCTCGGAATATTTCTCGTGTGGGTGTTAATACTCACTTTTCCACGCAGTGAGCCGCCGTGAGTACGTGCCTCCGTGTGATTAAGCTTCCGGCACAATAAAATCTACCTTGTTTACTCATGCTAACCATCCAGGGGTATTCATAAACGCTGGTCACGTTCCCACCAACGATTCTTATTTTCCTGCCCACCCCGCAAACTGTAACAAACGCGAACAAATTGGACTCGTGTTTTTGTCAAATTTAATTACGCACCTTTCACGTTTCGCAGGAAATATATAATTTTACAGAACCTGGAGAAACAAACAATTTATGGTGGAAATGGAAGTGAAACTGTGGCGTTGAATGAAAGGAACGAGAAATATACGAGCGAGTTTGAAGTTGGTATAATTAAAACTGTTAGCTACGATAGAATTAGAGTACATCTGTTAGGCTACGTTCGCGCGGCTGATTGCTTTTATTACGGTCGTCTTACCACAGTCGTCGCAGACGTTCGGCCTCTTTGAGGGAATCGAAGTAGCTGAATTGAAATCAATATAAGACATTTCTTCTATCGGCCTCAGGTCGTCGGTCTCGCCATTTGTAATGTTGTAGTGCACCTGAGCGTTTGACGTAGGCAGATACTTTAGGTCGTTTCGTGTTATCTGAAAGAAGAATGAAAATACTTGTAATGTGGCAAAACTTTTCCAAATTAGATATACAGGGTATTCCGCATTTTTCCGTACACACTTCAGCAGTGTGTTCTACAAGCAAAAATAAGACTAAAATATTATATGACAAAAAATCCATAAATGCTTTGTTATAAAATTATAACAAAAATATGAACTGTGAAACTTAGTTGAGGTTCATGATATTAAAATAAGCATTCGATATCGTGAGTTTTTTTGCAACTTATTAAATATAAACTTAAACAATAGTTCAAAATTTTATGACAACAAAAAGTTATCATTGAAGAAAGAATACTTCAGCACCAACGATAAATGATAGAAACTAAACTCTGATAAAAAAATGTTTAAAAATGTTTATGATTCACATAATTCTACGTTAAAAATATTTTTTCGTGCCTCAACTAGCAGTTGCTCTCCTTAAACAAAATTTTAGTAAGTTTGTTTGTTTAGTAAATAAAAAAAACATTAAATTTCATATTTTTGTTATAACTTCTTAACAAAGCATTTATGAATTTTTTGTTATATAACACTTTAGTTTTATTTTTACTTGTAGAACACGGTACTGAAGTGTGTACGGAAAAATGCGGACACCCTGTATGATAGTAATAATAACTTTCAGAAAATAACTCTAATTTAAAGCTATATCAGTGGTACCTGATTATTTAAAATAATAAAAAAAATGAAGGAATTAACCCTCTTCTATGTTGAAAGTCTTACAGTACAGATCAACTATATTTATACTCATCGCTATAGCTATACAGGGTGTTCGGCCACCTCTAGCAAAAATTTTAATGAGCGATAGTAGAGGCCAAAATAAGACAAAAATCAAGAATACCAATTTGTTGATGGAAGCTTCGTTAAAAAGTTATTAACGTTTAAAGTGCCGCCCTTACTGAATTTTTTTCTCGAAAATGCGCAAGATTTCGGGGGTATGTCTATTCACCAAAAATGACTGTAATTGAACCCTACAACCGAAAATAATTTTTCCACAACGATTTGCAATTTTTTAATTTTCTCGAATAATTTCACACCTTCTCTATTTTTTTTCTCGAAAGTGGGCAGAATTTCGTGGGTATGTCTAATGACAAAAACTGATTGTAATTGACCCTCGCAACCGAAAATAATTTTTCCACAACGATTTGCAATTTTTTTTCTCCGTTGAAAAATTTAGGCACCTAATTGGATTTTCAGTAAGGAATTTTTTTCTCGAAAGTGCGTACGATTTTGGAGGTATGTGTAATGATAAAAAATGATTGTAATTGATCCCCGCAACCGAAAATAATTTTTTTAGAACGATTTGAAAAATTTTTTTTCGCCGAAAAATTTCAGCACCTACTCGATTTTTTTTCTCGAATGTAGATAGGATTTCGGAGGTATGTGTACTCACCAAAAATGATTGTAGTTGACCCCCGCAACCGAAAATAATTTTTCCAGAACGATTTGAAATTTTTGAATTTAATTGTTAATAACTTTTTAACGAAGCTTCCATCAACAAATTAGTATTCTTGATTTTCGTCTTATTTTGGCCTCTACTATCGCTCATTAAAATTTTTGCTAGAGGTGGCCGAACACCCTGTATACATAGTTACTTTGGTGTTCCTAGACTGATATCCAAAAAATCTAATATCGGATGAATTTGTCCCCCAATTAATTTGTATAAAAGACATTAACTCACCACTCTTGGTAACGCGTAGGCGCAGCAGCACGTCCACAGGAAGAGGGCGAGTATGCATTGCATTGTCGCTCAGTTGAACGTATCGGTCCGTGTTGCAGCGGTATCTTGGTTGGCTGATGGCCGACAGGCGAGCAGTCAGGATTTCGGTGCCAGTGCACGTGGCTGTGCCGGGCGTGAAAAGTCTAAAAGTATCGCGATCGTTTTGCCGTTTTATAGTAAATTATAACTATCGAGGGAGGCATGCCCGCTGACGGTGGGGAACGTCAACCTTGAGTGGTGCGTTTGCATTGGCAGATGCTGCATGTGACAGCCTTTAAATCAACCTGCGTGTCCGTGCACGAGGCATTGTCTCACCTGTACAGACGCCCGCCGCGGACACAATTGCAAAATGCCGATCGTAAACGTGTACGAACACCGGGACACGTTTGTGCGCGAGCATCAACCACCAAGAAACGTCCAATGTCAACCCAGGCCACCTCCATCTTCTCCCTTCCCCACGTCGAATCCTTCCGTTCGCGTCCTTCCTTCCTTTCAGAGATCCAGCAGATTGGATCAATGTCACTTTCGTCAGCCCAAACGCTTCTCGCGATCGTCTTCTGCCCATTGTCTACCGGGGGACGATAGAAATGTTCGCGGAGATAGCAAGCGCGCCTGAATCATGCTAGTTGGGGCTTTTGCTCGCTGACAGTCGACCACTCTTCTAGCTTCATCCGTCACGCAGAACGATGTTAGAAACAGGCGATTTTTTTGAAGTTATTGGGAGCCAGAGTTTCCACAAAATTCTATTCGAATAACTGTACTGCCAGATGATTAACATTAGAACTACCGACAATTATAGTGTATTTATTTGTACCAAAGAATTTATTCATTCTCTTATAGAAAATTGTTTTTCATGGATTCAGTCAGGTAAATCTTATTAGAAATTATGAATGGGTCGTTTTGACTGCTTTGGTAGTTGTCAATACGAAATATTTAGAAAATGATCTGCTTTTCAACGTCAAAAACTATAGCAGCCTGGTTGGAACGTTTTACCACAACCATTGTATTCATCAGACCTTATTTCTTCTGATTTTTACTCGTTCCAGTACATGCTGAAAGATATGACATTGAAGACAGATACGAGATTTCCTGTTCACGCTCCTTTAATTTTTATGCGCGACAAATTGTAAAACGCGGGGAAATGTACAGAAAAAGAACAGTGGCTTGCTTCCCCTTGAGAACCGAAGAATCTGTTAAATAAATTTTTTAACCGGTCGAATGTATATCAAAATTGATATAAATCGTCCTTTTACTTTTCACCAAATCGAGGTAAATCGAATTGCTTTAAATTTAATTTCAGAAACTCGAGGAACCCTTCGATTCTGAAATATTCCCTTCCTTTATTAAATGAATTATGCATGCTCGGGATCATTCGTTTGACGGAGTACTGTAAACTCCAACGAAGGTCCTCTTGGATCCATGAAACAGTTCAGTCAGTAGCTTAGGCAGTAAATGTTTTACTAGAGCCGATTCCGAGAAGTTCGTGGCACTATGACAATATTACGTGGATTACTATTGCGATTGGAATCGGGTCAATGTAATAATGGCGTGTCTTCGGATTCGTAAGTCTCGGGCAAACATTTGACGTGAAACGATCTTTCTATTGCCTTTTACACGCCCTACCGCGGGGTTTTGTAATCGAGACTTCGCGTTCAGCTAATTATACATCGTGTTTTATTCAGAGTTACGCGCGAACGAGATGTAATAAGCCGATCGGATGGTTCTCGTTATCTTATGTAAATTTAGGCTACTGTGTCGGATAAATTTGCAGTTGATCAAGTTGATAGCCTGGCGAAGGTGATTGGCTCCTATTTGGTAACTTTGTTTGGAGTGATAGTCATACATCATTTAGTAGCTTATTATAACAATATATGCGTGTACAAAAATAATTCTTCTAAAAACTATATGTATCTTCATTAAAATAGAGAAAATTCAATTTATAGTTCCTTTTAAATTTCGCTGCGATTTGTTCACGGGTTATTGTCGTATCGTTGGTGCTTAATGTTTTGAATCGCAAAAGAAAATGGTATTTTAGGTCACGTTTCGCTTATACGTAATGAGGTTCTGTCATCTCGGCGATGGAATTCATTGCTTTGATAAGAAGCTGCGTCCCTCCTGCAATGCGTTGATGTAACGAAATGCATGTGTTACGGTGCTTTGTTCAGCGAAAATGCGACGTGTATGATTTAGAGAACAAATATTTGCATAGCTAAACACCGACGAAGGTGATGGTTCGTTCGATAGTGCAGTAAAATGCGAGGAAGAGAAAGAGGTCTGCTGATGCGCGCGAAAGTATTGGTTAATTTATGCGCGTCTTTGTTCCTTTTATTGGCTGCCTCGTTTTTCAATGTTTTATGTTAATTGGCGATACCGTTTATCCACGAATAAAATCAAATTCTGTTAACAAATTCTGCTTATAACTAAAACGCTTGTATTATCATTATAAAAAATTGTGGAAATTTACTGAAGATTATAAGAGATACATGCGTAGATATAAATTGTTCATTTTAATTAGTTTTTGATCGAAGGCTCGTATTAAATGGTATTAAATCTTATTAAACATTAGTTTCGTTAATTATGTAAGAGTGCTAAAAGAAAAGAGTGTGAATTTCTGTTTAAAGAAAGAAGTAAATTAGGTTGATTTGATAATTTCATCATACAGCTTACGAATAAAAATATTAGATGTTCTGGCATTGCGTCGAACTGCTTCGAACGTGTCTTGTCCGTGAAAAAAAGGCCTAAACTTACGATGACAATCTGACCCTGGCGATAAGTGTAAATAAGGCAAGGCTCCTGATAACGTTAGTCATACATCGAGACAATAAAGCAATGTCCCACCCGCATGAGGGTGCTATGACCCATATACCTTGACCCACTGTCATGGGCTACAGGTGAGATCCACTCGTCTGTCCTACATCATCTTATCTCAGTCTCTCAGTATTAACTGGAACTTTGATAAGTCGACTTACATGAAAACTCTGCCAACGAGTCGACGGGAATCTCTGTCATCCTCTTACCTCCAAGCTACCTTAAGAGGAATTCTTTTTTCAAATTATCAACGACACCAAAATAAATACTTTCAGAACGAATTTAATAATGATTTAAATACGTACAGTGGCTCTTTTTTATTTAAATGTATTTCAACATTTGCAGCTATTTCTGGGGCACTTTTCCTGGGATTTTTCTTAATATGTCGCAACACATATCGCTTATCATGATCGTTTAAGATCTTCTTATTTTTTTTTAATTTGTTTGATATGCAGTTTTCACTTTTGTATCTTTTAGGAATCTATTTTACTGTAGTATGACTTCTATTTATAACTTCACGTTGAGATTTACCTTCATTATAATGGAAAATTACTAATTTTCGTATCTCCATTGTTGTTTGTTTTCTTTGAGATTCCATTTTTCCAAATCGATAAATTAATGAAATAGTGTGATAAAACTATGTTCACCTAATGCTAACTAAGCAAAAAAATGTGAAAAACAGTTAAACACACACATGTTAGCAGAATCCCTGAATATTATAGATGGACGATATTTAGTATCAGTTAAATTTCATAGATGTCATTACATATATTCATTTTGCTTTATGTATATTTGGGTTACTTTTTATATGGAAACAAGTAACACTAAAGATGAAACATTATTACGTTAATTACAGAAATCTCATGTTCATGTAATTCATATTTTGGCCAAAATTAAGAAAGCGAATGTGGTGGACGATTTTCACTGTGAGCCACTGTAAAGAGAATTCGTATATAATTTTCACGTGTCCCTCAGACGATAGTAAAGGATTACAAGTTTGCTAGAATATTATTAACAAATTCCGCTCCAGTATTTGTTGTTTCTCAGCCGCGATGCAGAATTTCGCTGACCAAAAAGGAACACGATACGATCGCAAGGGGAATTACCTCGGGAAGAACGTTTACATCCTCAGTGAACCGGTATCGCGGGTACATGTACAAGATGTTGTGTCCACCGGTGATGTTTGGCTGTCGGAAATTTACATACGGTTAGCCTAAATTTTCACCTGGACTACTCGCCTGTCCACTATTTCGTATAAATATAGATGTGACGGCGAATCGAAGTCTTATGTGAAAGTGTACGCCGTCTTGGTAGGAAGTTGTATTGTCTCCGATTGGAACCGCTGCTCCTTTATTCCGTGCTCGGGTGTTCGATTAGCAGTATTCCTTTCGCGTGTCGAGGGAAAAAAATAGTGTCCAGTGATAATGTGCGTACGCTCCGTACTTTGCGTGGTCATCGTGATCACGATGTGTGCCGTTAATTGCGAGGAAGTAAGTAACTGTTTCGGGCAACAAAACGACGTTCCTCCGAGTAACACGCTTCTTCGATGTTTTTGTTTTTCGAGCTTGTCGATTTTATTCGAATAATAGATAACGAATAAATGTTTATTGTAGCCGGAATCTCTCGGTGTCGACGAACGAGGCATCTTGAATAGTACACAAACTAATTCGACGATTTCGAACGACAAAAATTTTTGGGAATGGCTGTATGGTTTTGTAACTGTCGGTGCGCCCATAACCGTAACGACATCCACGACTGAAATACCCAAACCAGAGAAGGAAGAATGTTTACCTTGTAGTAAGTTAGAATATCATATAATTAAATTGAAAGGTGTAAAAATGAATATTTGGAATAGTAAACAGTGTCTTTGAAAAGTATATTCTTAATATGTGCAATTAATCTCACAAACTAAATTACATATCATGGTATGATACAGAATGTGGTTTAACGAACACCGAGAAGCGTATAGTGGGTGGGACTGAGACACAAGTTAATCAATATCCATGGATGGCATTAATGATGTTTAGAGGACGATTTTACTGTGGTGGAACTGTTATAAACTCTCGTTACGTATTAACTGCAGCCCACTGCGTCGACAGGTGATCTATTCTTCTGTTTTAATATATTCTAAGAGACCATGTTCATTTTTTATTTTTCTTTTGGCTCCAATTTTGCGTAATGACATAATATTTTAAATCCACTGTACCGAATATAACGGTTAATATTATTGTTATTGGGGATTTGGAGTAAATTCTAGATAATAGTGAAATAACTTTTTCTAAATTGCGATCGCTAAATCCTAATTCTATTTCTAGTAATTTAAATAGTAGCAATAATATTATTATTTACAATATCGATATATTATTACATAAATAACTATAAACCTTTGGAGCAGATTTGATACGAATTTCATGTCGATTCGAATATTGGAGCACGATCGCAACTCCACATCGGAAACCGAGACGCAAACGTTTAAAGTTGAGAAAGTGATGAAACACAGTGGTTACTCGACGTACAACTATAATAACGACATAGCGCTGGTCAGACTGAATCAGCCCATACGATTTCAGGGAAAAATGAGGCCTGTTTGCCTTCCAGAACGAGGTAACGACGCACTAAATAAATTGCAGACATACAATTTTAATGGGAGATTCTAGAGGCTAGAATAAGATGAAAATCAAGAATACCAATTTGTTGATTGAGGCTTCGATAAAAAGTTATTAACATTTAAAGTTCCGCCTGTAGAACGGCAATTTGCGAATAGCTGAACATTGTTTGCATTTTGAATCATTAAAATCCATTAATCAGACCAGAAGTTTTGATTTTTCAAACATACGCATGAAATTTCGGGGAAACATTCTGGCCACACAATATATTTTCGATAAAGAATTGTTTTCTCGAAAGTACATAGGAATTCGGAGTTATGTGTATTTACCAAAAATGATTGTAATTGACCCCATTAACCAAAAATAATTTTTTTGGAACGATTTGAAACTTTTTAATTTAATTTTTTAATAAGGAATTCTGAAGCAAGAAATTGATATTCTTGATTTTCGTCTTATTTTGGCCTCTAGAATCTTTCATTAAAATTTTTCCTAGGGTTGGCTGAAGACCCTGTATACCAAATTTTCTAAATAAAATTGCTTCCTCCAGCAAAGACATTCGCTGGCCTGCAGGGTACGGTGACCGGATGGGGGGCACTCGAGGAGTCTGGACCCATATCCGAAACTCTGCAGGAAGTAATGGTGCCGATATTAACGAATACCGAGTGTCGAGCCAGTAAGTATCCATCGCGAAGGATCACGGACAACATGCTTTGTGCTGGTTACAAAGAGGGAAGCAAGGATTCGTGTCAGGTAATCAACGACTAATCTTCTTATCGCCGTTATCGATATATTTTTCCATCCGAATCTATTACAACATTGTATAGTTCATATACCACATACATACGTACACTATTTTGTACATTAACTCGTTTCTAATAAAAGTACAATTATTTCTTCTCGATTAGGGAGACAGTGGTGGTCCTCTGCACGTGGCCAACGAGGACACGTACAACATAGTCGGTATGTCATGTACTCTAACGCTTTGTCTTCGACGATCCTACTACGTTACGCAGCCATAATGTCACGTTTCCGTTTGCAGGTGTCGTGTCCTGGGGCGAAGGATGCGCGAAACCTGGTTACCCTGGTGTTTACACCAGGGTGAATCGTTATCTGTCGTGGATAACGCGCAACGCCGAGGGCGCCTGTTACTGTTGATTCAATTCAAATTCGAACGACGAATACACTTTCGCGGAACACAATACTCGTCGACCATTACAGATTACCTCGTACGAACAAATACAATTTTTAGAAGATGATGGGCCAAACATAGCCACGAATATTTCTAACGCTAGCTGGTAATATTTATGCTTTTCTAACGAACGCAGCGAAGCACGACGCGAGTTGCATATTTAATTTAACAACTTATCGTTATTTATTTATTTGCTACGTCTGAAGTATGAATTTTACGGCAGCTCTGGTGGCGTTCCAGAATTTCAAAGTGGCTCTTTTCCACTCGACTTTTAGGGTTTTCTAACACACGCCGACACGAACGTTACACTCGCGACGACACAATTGAAAGTTAAGGCACGTACCTAGCCTCGTTCGACTCGTAACACCGAACGTACAAGAAAGAAAGTCACGAGACTTTCTCTGTTCATTTCGACATGGAATTTCGGTGAAAACTCACGTACCTACTATGTCACACGCGGAGAGGCTCTGATTCGTCGAGTGAAATGTTCGTGTTCCTTTCGGCGTTTTTTTTTTTTTTCTTACGAATACTTTACGACGAGTACGATTCGACGTTTCGTTTCGACCTAGACGAGATATTCGCGATATCTTACGTGGTCACAAGCTTCCAATGATACTCAATTTTAATACTCCGAATGAAATTACTTTAATACGATAAACGACGCTGTTCGCGTGGTTGTAAACTCGTGGCACGATAATAATAATGACAACAATGACAATATTTTACTTATTACGAAAGGAGAAACATACACGAGATCGATACATCGATGGAAGGAGGAGGGAATATAAAAATAGAAAGGAAGCATTATCGGAGACAAGCTACAGGGTGTTATTTGCAATACTCAGTGTCGGTATTTTTGAGTTTACAAATAGGAATAAGGGGAAAACAGGGGTTTTGATGGATAAGTAGGTGGTCCTCTGTTGCGATCTATCTTAAACTGAAACATTTTTATGCTCTTGATATTAACAGAAAATTTTTAGTAGCCCATAACAAACGTGTCTGCTTTATCTGTTCACAAAAACGTGTCTTATTACTGATGTTTTAAACATTCGATGTGTGATCCTCTTCAGAGTAAAATTACTCGGGCGATTATATTTTCTTCTAATTTGTAGTTGTATGATAGTACTTCAGTTTCGTGTAATATGTCTTTCATTGGGCTCGATCTCATTGTCCCAGTTATTATTGTTTTTATTTTGAAGAGGACCACACATCAAGTGGTCGAGACATCAGTGTATTTATCAGCAAAAAAAAACACTATTTTCGGTTACGTTATCAATAAACGAAGACTTAAGGTATGATTCCACTGAGGCAACACTATGCGACTTGTAACATGCCACATGTCGTTCGGTAACATTATGCGACCTGTAGCATGCTACTTGTCATTAACTGACGACATTGCTCGACATGTTCAATCTTGTCGATTCGACAAAACAATATCAAATAATCCCGCATTTCTTTATTTCGAAAAGGAAACAAATGAATGTGTAGCAAATACACATGTCAAGTGTTTACGTAACGTCGATTTCATGTTGCATAAATGTTGCCTTAATAAAATTGTGTTTCGTCGCATGCGTCATTGCCGCATGTTACATGTTGCCTCAGTGGAATCACGCCTTTACATACGTTTGTCGTGTATCAACATTCAGATAAACACACACAGTCGTTTTTCAAATGTGATATGTCTACAATATCGTCTCGCCATAAAACATGTGACATCGTGAAACTTATCTATAAATGTAACTAATATGCGCGTCTGAGAACGCTTGTCAAAGAGAACGATCTTGTACCTAATCTCGAAAGCCTATGAACATACTCGATCGTTGAAACATAGAGTTATTTAATGGTTACTTAAATCTAAATCCTCGCAACGTTCTGTTACGCGTTAAACGTCAGTGATTAGAAGTTCTTCGGGCGGAGTGGCTTCTTCCACCGTAATCTCAATGTTCGTTTCCGCTTTGTCGAACAGCCAATACGTCTCCATATTGCCCTTTCCCTGCGTGGAACGAAAAATAAAGAATCACGCGCCTCCATACCAAGGATCTCTAAGCTGAACTTTTTGTGATACGAACCTTGACCCAAACTAGTCCGCGTGACTCAATGCGACAGTGGTCTTCGACCAACAGTGCTTTAGTGTCAGACGAGATGTGTACCTTTCCTGGCTGTCATAAAATCGATAGAGCACAGATTTTACGAAATTTACTTACACTTGTGGACACGATAGATAAAGCAATGATCGGGAGTTTTTTTCAATCGTTAAATGAAAATATTGTTGAACTCGGACGGTCGCATAGATTTTCTCAGTTCTTTGTTAACTATTATTTCTAACCAATATATGTATATTATATTTAATAATTTGGATTGTTACTTCGTGAAATTTTAGCGCTGAAAAATGTCGTTTCATTTTCGACCACTAAGTTTTATGGTCAACTTCGGTAGCAAAAATATGTAATAATGTCCTTGTATTTGTCTAATGTTTTCTCTTTAATTATGTGGCGTCGCCTCTCATGCTCGCCACCAGAGGGGTCGCGTTCTCACAAGCGTTCGACCGACCCCTCGGTTGCTATACAGGGTGTTCGGCCACCTCTAGCAAAAATTTTAATGAGCGATAGTAGAGGCCAAAATAAGACGAAAATCAAGAATACCAATTTGTTGATGGAAGCTTCGTTAAAAAGTTATTAACGTTTAAAGTGCTGCCCTTACTGAATTTTTTTCTCGAAAATGCGCAACATTTCGGGGGTATGTCTATTCACCAAAACTGACTGTAATTGAACCCTACAATCGAAAATAATTTTTCCACAACGATTTGCAATTTTTTAATTTTCTCGAATAATTTCACACCTTCTCTATTTTTTTTCTCGAAAGTGGGCAGGATTTCGTGGGTATGTTTAATGACAAAAACTGATTGTAATTGACCCCCGCAACCGAAAATAATTTTTCCACAACGATTTGCAATTTTTTTTCTCCGTTGAAAAATTTAGGCACCTAATTTGATTTTCAGTAAGGAATTTTTTTCTCGAAAGTGCGTACAATTTTGGAGGTATGTGTAATGATAAAAAATGATTGTAATTGATCCCCGCAACCGAAAATAATTTTTTTAGAACGATTTGAAAAATTTTTTTCGCCGAAAAATTTCAGCACCTACTCGATTTTTTTTCTCGAAAGTAGATAGGATTTCGGAGGTATGTGTACTCACCAAAAATGATTGTAGTTGACCCCCGCAACCGAAAATAATTTTTCCAGAACGATTTGAAATTTTTGAATTTAATTGTTAATAACTTTTTAACGAAGCTTCCATCAACAAATTAGTATTCTTGATTTTCGTCTTATTTTGGCCTCTACTATCGCTCATTAAAATTTTTGCTAGAGGTGGCCGAACACCCTATATAGTATACATTTCTCGAACGACTTCCCAATATCCCAGTCGTCTAAGGCAGGGCCTGCTAGAAAGCTTTACTGGCAAGTCCACTAGCAGGTCCGGTCGAAACGCGCCCCCTCCTTTCCTTTTTTCTGTCCTACGATTCTCACTAGTTCCTAACTACAGCAGAACCAGCGCCACAATTATGAAATAAATTTGAAGATAACCCGTGAAATGACATTTTTGGACGCTAATACACGACGTTTGTTGTTTTATATTTATTCGAAGATAATTGGTAATAAAGAAGCGAATAACTTTTAAACTGACTCTGTAAAGAAACTGAAACTGATTCTGTAAAGACGAATTTTGATGAAAGAATAGGATCACTGACACATATGATTTTCCAATAAAAGTGTCAATTCTAATTTAGTTTCGCCAGAACTATCGTACTTTTATATCGTTATGTTCCATTTGTTATTTTCTCACACTCGAGTTCCTTTTGATATTTGCTGTTAGATTTATGTCGTACAAGCGAACTTACCAGACTGGTCGTCTGCATTCTGGAAGCAGTATTCACCGTGTCGCCGAAGAAGCAATATCTAGGTACTTTGATGCCAACAACACCTGCCACAGCTGGTCCAGAATGAATTCCTAAGAAAGTAGAACACGCTTGCATGCAATTGAGTTCTCGTCGAATTCCCCGGGAAATGTTAGGAACAGTTACGAATCTAAGCAAACTAGTCCGAAGAAAATGACCGCGGACGTGATCGGGAACATAGAGATACTCGAGAAAAGGATGATGTTTCGAATAAATAACGCGCGAAGATTACCTATACGAATCTGTATATCAAGACCAGACGGCAATTTGAGAGATTGAACGTGCTTTATTAGCTGCAAAGAAACGTCTGCGACGTTTTGCGCATGATTTTCAGTCCTATCGGGTGCTCCGCTGGCTGCCATATAAACTCGACCAACTGTTTCTACCTGTTGAAAGACGCAAAGGTAGAACATTGTGACGTTTTCCTTCCATTCGGCGAGTGATTTTATCTCCGTGGCGTCGTTAAATTGTTCTTCCTATTTGTCATAATGGACTCACTTTGTACACGTTGAACTCGTCCATCAGGGAATCGAAACACGAGAAAACGGCGTTCATCGACGAGACGATGTCCATTGCTCCCTCGATAGTCGAGTAATCGAAGTCGCAAAGCTCGCAGAACAAGACGGTGATGGACTCGAACGACTATGAAAAAGAAAAAGCGTTATTCTGTAGTGCCTTTCAGAGCATTACTTTACATTAAAAATAAAAATATTAACTCTCGACCGTTATCACGAGGTATTTTAACACTCCAGCGATTATTCTCGTAACTTCGAGCCATCTTTATAACCGTATCAAAGGTAGTTGTGGGTCACTGAGCATTCAATACGCTTGGAGCTTCTCGAATTTAGTTACTCGAAGTTCTTAGAATATTAATGCTTGATATTAGGCTACAGTTATATTACCATTGACTATGTTTATCGTGTATTGGGAATAGTTGTCGGACAAATGAGCAGAAACGATTAAAAATAAAACTGTAACCTTGTCCCGAATTCTGGCGTCAGAACTTGATTAAAAAATTCTTTCTGTTACGGAGAGTGAAGGATTGGCTAATACTTCATCGTTTGATACCTCGCAAGTACTCAAAGGGCTCGCACCGGCTCGTAATCGATCAGCAACTGTCTGGGGAATCATAGAATACAGAAGTTCGTCGCTCTTATTTTTCCAACGGTCCAAAAGCGCGTAGCTATTTTCCAGTTCGGTCGATCTCTGCTCCGCCCTCTCGAACATCATCTCCAATCTGAGCGCAAGAATACCAGGGGAAAATATCGAGGAAAGTTTAATTATGCTGGGAAAACTAAAAAATAATGTACCTTCCGCAATGCTGCCATCCCGCGAGGACCAACTCTCGACTCAAACCGTGAGGATTTAGATCGTTCAGATACAGGCCCATGTTAAGAAGTTCGTCTAAACTGTTGATTCTGTCGAATTTCCGTTATTTTCATCTTTTTACATCGTTCGACAGAGTGCAATATTATCGTTGTTTCGTATACTCACAAGGGACTACATAGGAATATTATTGCTTTGATGTCGTCGATGTACCTCATTTGACCTTTTAACAAGATACATCTGGCTCCTTGGCTTCCTCGTCTATCTAATCCTGTGCTTGTACCAGCGCTATTATCCGAATTCGACGTTGTATTGTTATCGTTTACCCTGATTAGTTCCAGCTCAAACATCACCGAATGCAAATACATCACCTGTGCACGCGTGTGGAAATCGTTACTTTGCTCGAGACGTCGATCGAGTGATTTATTAGAAAAATTTATTAGAGAAAATTGATGAAAAGCTAAATTACTATTCTTGAGAATGTCTCAACAAGCAATTTTATTCTACGTTTCGACTCTTCGAATCTGAATATAAAAATTAGTTTAAACTAACGTGAAATATTTACGTGTACAAATTGTTAATACGAATGAATGTTATTTGACTGTTGCTTAAAAGCTAGACTGCTGTTCTTGGGAATATTAAGTCTCAACAAGCAATTTTATTCTACGTTTCGACTCTTCGAATCTGAACATAAAAATTACTTTAAACTAACGAGAAATAGTTACGTGTACAAATTGTTAATACGAATGAACGTTACTGAACTGTTGCTTTGTAAACTCGGTGTCAAGATAAGGTGACAAATGGAGCAATTTTTTCTAGTATCTGATATTAAATGTGCTCTTACGTTTCCCCAGCTGAAGGAAATCCCTTTAGGCCTACGTAGTTTAAAGACTTCCGTGACGTGTTTGTTCAGGATGGACGAGCTGCCACCCCACGCTTGCAATAGTTTATCACCAACTCCCAGTAAGCGCATATCTTTATTTATCACGACCCCAAATGGAAATAGCCGTAAGAGAAACGTGCAGGACACTGGTGCTAATTCTCGACCCAGCGGAGTTTTCATTCTGTTGTTCTTCGCGATCTAGCAATTTCGATCATTACAATGTGAATTATTAAATTCACGTAAAATCATTATAGCGTTTCGTAAATACAGAAAATGTTTAATAGCGTCGTACGATTTCTTACATATTCACGATTGTCAAAATCGATCCTAAATTTAACCATCACGCTCCTGGTCCCTGGGATATTAGTCGAAGATTCTAATACGCTAATATTCAAATCCGTTTCATAAAGCTCTTTAGCTATATGGAATAACTGACCTGTTGAAAATGTGGTAATCTATGTTATATTATTAATTATTTTCAGGTATGTTTAGAAATTTATACTTTATTTATTATTTATATGAAATGACAGAAAATGTATAATTTGACGAAGACATAACAGGAAATCTTTTATTCATTTCGAAAATATAAATGGAAAGATGAATTAGTTCTCGATCGATCCGATATCAAATACCATCTCGAGATCAAACCAAAAGATTCATTTTATGTGTAACAGCTTGCAGCCGACTATAAGACAAAATTTTATCGAATTTATTTTATCGAAATATTTTCATTTTTTTCTGGAGGAAAAAGATATCTTACCCATAAGATAATGCGTAAAACCTTGCCTAGTGCTTCGATACACTAACACTACACCCTGCGCGTCGATGTGGGTAGTATACATGGAAGGGCTTTTCATTTTTGGATACGTGAATCTCATTTGCATGTGAATATTGTCGACACTTTGCAAAAAGTCGCAGAAGTAACGACCGGTAGCTTTCACTGTGCAGGCGTACCTATTAGAAAAATTGTAATTATCGCTGGATTTCGTTTCCAAGGAATTTTAATTTCCATTTTAAAATATTAAAATTAATTCGTCTATTTAATTTATAACAGATTTAAAAATGTCTGACACACGTTTATTTCGAATGTTGATTTAAAAACTGTGTGTTTTGCGTTCGTTTCTATTATTATGGAAAAGATTTATCTGGTTTTTCAGCTCGAGTGTCTCAAATCGACTCGCGTAGGTCATGTTCCGCACTTTACGCTGAGATAATCACCTCTCTCGAGACACGGAAAACTGATAAGATCTGGCATCGCCCCGTCCTTATCGCACTAACTATACTAAGTAATTGAGGTGTGGCGGCCAAGGCGCCACATACGCCTTAGCCGTTCGAAGCCGCTACAATGTATGGTTGCACACGAGACGATGGTTGCACACGAGACGATGGTTGCACACGAGACGATGGTTGCACACGAGACGACCAGAGCCGCGTGAGCCGAAAAGCCGTTGTCGTCGTCTCTGACCGTCTTTTGTTTTTGAAGGCCTCTTGGTACGGTGGCGATGATCGTACCAGAGAGTCGAGCGTAACCCGCACCACGAGTCACGTCGTTGTACGACAGCAACAATAAAATTGTGCGGAACGGAACAGGGCGGAGTCATTACCTTCCCGATCCCACATTGGTGACCCCGACGTGATCTCGCCGCGCAAGTAAAGTTTTTTTAAGAAAATTTGGACATTTTTTGTATACGGACAATATTAGTTAGTGTAGAGAAATAAGTGTATAGTGTTAAGGATATAAGAAAAGGACACGGTCTGACAAATAGTAAGCGCGGTGTGTGTGTGCGGTGAAACTATTTTTTTTTTGTGACCAAGACTGGTAAAATGACTGACCCTAACGTTAACGCAGGGACATCCGCGGGTGTGCCGTTGGCAGTTGATCGCGTCGCTGTACGGATACCCGAGTTTTGTAGTAGAGAGAAGTTTTGAGGTATCCAATGTAACGTCGGAGACCACGAAATTCGGGTACATTCTCGGCGCGTTAAGTGCGCGACACGCCGCGGAAGTAAGAGACATTATCATGAATCCTCCGGCCACGGATCCGTACACGACGCTCAAAAATGAGTTTATTCGCCGGCTTAGTGCTTCGCAGGAACAGAAAACGCGACGGTTATTGGAACACGAGGAAATCGGGGACAGAAAACCGTCCCAATTTCTTCGTCACCTGCGCGGATTGGCCGGTACGGCTTTTTCGGACGGTGTATTGCGGACGCTTTGGATGGGCCGGCTACCTGCTAATATGCAGGTGATTTTATCCACGCAGCGGGACACCCCGCTGGATAAGGTAGCAGAGTTGGCAGACGCTGTTGCGGATACGATGACACCGCGGGTACACGTCACGGAGGCCGCGATTACGGGCGTATCTGCATCCTGCCAAATACCCCCGCCGGGCCCGAGCATCGAGGCCATGTTAAACATTAAGATGTCACAATTGGCTCTTTCCTTGAGGCAGGAAATTTCTGCCATCCGTGAATCCTTGGTGGACCAGGGGCAATCTTCCCGTCGCAGGTGGACCCACCGAAATCATCCAAACTCGCGCTACCGCAGACGATCTCTATCGCGATCGCGAGAGCGGCCCGCGGGAGGACAAATGGACCATCAAGGGAAATGCTGGTACCATTGGCGGTTCGGTCCGGCCGCGCAGAGGTGCGTTGCACCGTGCAATTGGAACGCCACGGATCAGGGAAACGACCTGGGGAGTCGTTGATGGCGGCCAGCGACACAAATCCAGCATCACGCCGCCTCTTCATCTTAGACAACAGCTCGAAGACGGAATTTTTAGTGGATACCGGGGCCGATTTGTGCGTTTTTCCGCGCCGCCTGCTAGGCGGATTGCGAGAAAGATCGGAGTACCAGCTGGCGGCGGCGAATGGGAGTGTAATTAACACCTACGGGACAGTGTCGTTAAACCTGCACCTCGGCCTACGACGGGATTTCGTGTGGCGATTCGTGGTTGCGGATGTTACAAAACCCATAATCGGGGTAGACTTTCTCGATCACTTCGATCTTATGGTGGACATCCGCAATCGTCGCCTCGTCGATCGGACCACGTCGTTAACGGTCCGCGGAACACGAGCCGAGGATGAAACGCCGTCGGTGAAGACAGTAGCAGGGACTACCGTTTACCACCAGCTCCTGATGCAGATGCCGGAACTTACACGGCCTAGCGGCACCCCGATGAGGACTACGCACCAAACGGTGCATTACATCGAGACAACCCCTGGAGCACCCGTTTCCAGCAAGCCGCGGCGGCTTGCACCGGACCGGCTCAGGGCTGCCCAGAAGGAGTTCGACGCGATGGTGAAGATGGGCATCGCTTGTCCTTCGAAGAGCGCGTGGTCAGCACCCCTTCATATGGTTCCGAAGAAGGGCGAAGAAGCTTGGAGGCCTTGCGGTGACTATAGAGCGTTAAACGCACGGACAATTCCCGACCGATACCCCGTGCGTCACATTGAGGATTTTGCGCAACAACTGAGTGGCAAAAAGGTATTTTCCACAATAGATCTCGTCCGAGCTTATAATCAGATTCCGGTTGCGTCGGAAGACGTCGGAAAAACGGCCATTACAACGCCGTTCGGGCTTTTTGAATTCCCGTACATGTCGTTCGGGTTACGAAATGCCGCGCAAACATTTCAGCGCTTTATCGACGAAATTTTACGCGGTTTCGATTTTTGTTACGCGTATATAGACGACATTTTGGTCGCCTCAGAATCCCAAGCCGATCACCTGCGCCATTTAGAATTATTATTTAAACGATTAAAAGATTATGGCATTGTTGTTAATCCGAATAAATGCACGTTCGGACAGGAAGAAGTTAAATTTCTAGGCTATCGGGTAAATGAAAGCGGCACTCAACCTTTGCCCGGCAAGGTACAAGCCATAAAGTCATTTCCCCTTCCGAAAAACGCGAAGGATTTGAGGCAGTACTTGGGAATGCTTAATTTTTACCGCCGTTTTATCCCAGATGCCGCTCGCTTTCAAGCACCCTTGAACGACCTTCTAGCCGGCAATTTAAAGGGCAAGACCTCGATAGCCTGGACTTCGGAAGCGCGTCAGGCTTTTGAAAATACCAAAAATAGTTTAGCAAACGCAACCCTGCTTTCTCATCCTGCGGTCAACGCTCCATTGTCGGTTACCTGCGATGCTTCTGATTACACCGTAGGAGCTGTTTTACATCAGTGCGTCGGCAACGAACGACAACCATTAGCATTCTTTTCTAAGAAATTAGGATCTGCCGAAAAGAAGTATTCAGCTTACGACCGGGAACTACTTTCTATCTATTTAGCAATAAAACATTTCAAACATATGCTCGAAGGCAGACATTTCACGATTTTTACAGACCATAAACCCATAACTTTCGCTTTCAAACAGAAATTAGATAAATGCTCTCCTCGACAATTCCGATACCTAGATTACATTGCGCAATTCTCTACAGATATTCAACATATTTCCGGTAAAGACAACGTCGTTGCCGATGCACTGTCCAGAGTGGAAACGGTTAACCACTCGATTAATTTCGAAGAATTGGCAAAATCGCAAGCCCAGGATGAGGAGTTGCAGCGGTTGTTGAATAGCGAATCTAGCCTGCAATTACGCAAAGTCTCGTTGCCTGGCACGTCTTCCGAAATTTTTTGCGATATTTCGACTAAGAATGTAAGACCTTATGTCACCCCTCCTTTCCGACGTGCAGTTTTTAATATGTTACATGTATTATCACATCCAGGTATTAACGCGACGATCAAGCTCATAACGCAACGTTATGTTTGGCCGTCGATTAAAAGAGATGTTCGCACGTGGACACGTTGCTGTATACCGTGCCAAAGATCAAAAATTTCCCGTCATGTGACTGCACCATTGGCTACATTTGTTAAACCTTCTGCGCGATTCGAACACATTCATTTAGACATAGTAATTTTACCGGTGTCCGAAGGTTTCAGGTATTGTCTGACCTGTGTAGACAGATATACGCGGTGGCCGGAAGCCTTCCCCATGGTCGATCAGGAGGCCCAAACCGTAGCTCGAACCTTTTATGACGGTTGGGTAGCGCGGTTTGGTGCTCCCGTACGGATTACCACCGATCAGGGTAGGCAGTTCGAATCCAAATTATTTTTTGCGCTGAACAATTTAATTGGATCCACACGTCTTCGCACAACGGCGTATCACCCAGCGGCCAATGGGATGGTAGAGCGTTTTCACCGACAGCTCAAGTCGGCTATAAGGTGCCACGGATCCGACAAGTGGACAGAAATACTTCCGACGGTTCTACTCGGTATTCGTTCCGCCTGGAAAGAAGACCTCGGCGCTACCTCAGCGGAATTAGTTTATGGCGAGCCATTAAGATTACCGGGAGAGTTCTTGTCTTCGCATTCAGCGGAAGGCACAGAAAATGCTTCCGATTTTACTAATAGACTACGCAACCATTTTTCTAAATTGAGTCCCTCTAATGCATCACGCCATTCCGTTAATCGTACATTCGTTTTCAAAGATCTTAGCAGTTCAACACATGTTTTCATCCGAACAGATTCAGCCAAAACTATTTTACAACCCGCTTATGAAGGTCCATACGCCGTAGTGCGCCGAGGCGAAAAAACATTTACAATAAACATTAGAGGTAAGGAAATAAATATATCAATTGAAAGGCTAAAGCCTGCTTATATGCTAGCAGAAAACAGACCGGATCCCGTGAGCATAGAAAATCAGCCGGTCACACAAACAAACGTACCTGACAATGCGCCGGTTATACAGCAACGTGTTACGCGTTCAGGTAGACGCGTACGTTTTCCCGATCGATTTCAAATTACGCGGTAGTACTTAAGGCTTGCGCATTATTATAATAAGTATCATATACCATTTATTTTTATCCATCACTTTTATGTACTTTCATGTATTTTTAGGTATTACGTATTATATATTAAACTCCATGTAAATTCCTTTTTTTTTCAACTCTGTTCAAATACTGTAATGTAAATCTTAGTTAGGATAACGTATTTTATATAATAGAGTAAATGGTAGTGGTAATGTAGTCGGTCAATTTTTCGTAATTGTGCCAATTACTGGCAGGGGGGTAGTGTGGCGGCCAAGGCGCCACATACGCCTTAGCCGTTCGAAGCCGCTACAATGTATGGTTGCACACGAGACGATGGTTGCACACGAGACGATGGTTGCACACGAGACGATGGTTGCACACGAGACGACCAGAGCCGCGTGAGCCGAAAAGCCGTTGTCGTCGTCTCTGACCGTCTTTTGTTTTTGAAGGCCTCTTGGTACGGTGGCGATGATCGTACCAGAGAGTCGAGCGTAACCCGCACCACGAGTCACGTCGTTGTACGACAGCAACAATAAAATTGTGCGGAACGGAACAGGGCGGAGTCATTACCTTCCCGATCCCACAGAGGCAATCGAACAAACCGTCTGTAATAACCCGTTGCGTGCATTGCAAATTAGAAAGAAAAGTGACATGGGTCGTTAAGCTTAATTAAAGCAATATTCTCATCGATTGTTCGAAAATTGCTAAGAGTCCCAACAGAGCATTAAATTGTACGCATTGAAATATTAATTAATGGAATCGGTTAATGGAACCGCAGTAATCGTTGCTGGAAATAATTTGTCGTGCATCGCATAGTTCTCTGGTGTGTAACGGTAATTAAATGGTTTAATTAATGCGATCCTAAATGCAATCTCGTGGCATGGATTAAGTCCAGTCACATGTTCTGACGCATGCGATCATGCAACGAACGATTTGCTTTGCGAGAGGATTTCGATATCTATCACTTACCCTAAGTTGCTGAAAAATCTAACGAAACATTTGCCAAAGAATTGCATCACATCGTCCACGGAGTTTCCACTGAGCGTGGCCAAAGCAGCAGCCAAATTGGTCATAAGTTCGTCAGGGTATATTTGTCGCGTGTTGAAAACCATGTGCTTGCAATCGGCCTTTTCCAAAACCTGACGCCACATGTCTTCGCCATACTCTACCTGCAACAAGACAATTATTTTAAAATTATTAATTCAAAATAAATACGTCAGACTTTTTGAGTCAACTGTGGTTTTAATGAAAATTATAGAAAGTTCCACTTTCATTGTGCTGTGCTCCACGAAGATCTCGCCATTGAACGAGTAATCGATTTTCGATGGAATAGCTTAGAAACAGAGAGCGAAGAGGATATAAAAGCATAGAACGCGTAACCATTTCTATTATGCTCGAGGGAATATTTTTTTTCCGACCCCTATTGTTTCTTTTTCACGAAAACGAAGAGACAGGGTGTTGTACACCAGACATTTAACATTATTCGCACGTAATGTTTGCGGACTTTGATGCTAATAGAGAAATCTGACACGCAATTAATAGCAAAATTATTTCGTTTGAAATTCTCGGTTTGCTTATTCGACTGAAAATAAATTACGTAACTCTGGTCGATGTTAATTAATGTATCTTTATGTGTGCCGACCTCAGATATATGTAGTACAACTTAATTATTCATGCAATTTCAATTATTGATGTTTTGATAAAATACGCTCCTGCTAGCATCATGAATATGTTAATGCTCATTATTATTTAAACATTTCTTCATAATACACGAATAATATATAACGTAATAATACAAATACTTTTTTAAAAGGGGTGTAGAATAAAGAGAGGGAAAAGGTATACATTTTTATACCATTACTTGCTTTTTTATAGAGGAGAGTTCCCACCAGGAGAGTAAAAGGTTACAAAAAAACTTTGGGTCTTATACTACCATTGGGAACATTTCTCTTTCTTCCCCCTTTTTCTTTCACAGTTCTTCTTAAAAAAGTTGTAGAGGAAATAACTTTTGTATTTTTATTATGTACCACATTTCAGAGTACATATCTTACATACATATACATATACGTCTTATGTACTAAGGTAACGATAAGACAATCTTGAAAACTCTATTATTTCTTTTCTGTAGTTTCACGACGTGATTACTTACTTTACAACGTAGTAAGTGTACGATAAGCTATTTGTTCCCCTAGATTCATGATAAGTTGATTCCCACGATCAATCCAATTTCTGCCCCTCCGTAGGATAATCAATGTTTCTTCTGCCATAATGACTACGATCACGAAAATGAATACGGTTTCCACCCTAATGGAACCTCACGAGATTCAATATACCAAATGGACACGCAAATTTCTCGAAGCAAAACCAACAAATTTAATAATCGAATTTCAGCTGGCTTTCGACAACGTGTCTGAAACAATACTTGACTGTGTAAGCGCTATAAAATAGTGTATCCACTATTAATATAAGTAATAGGAACGAAATTAAATTATTCAGTCCAGATTGTACCGAAGCTTACGTTTTTAACGATAATTACCCTTTCATTAGAGTCCACTTAAAAGAAACGTTGAACGTTGTATACTACAAAATACACTTCTTTTCGTAGCTACCCGTGAAAATGTCTTTTTATTGTGGAGGAAAACATGATATTTTTCATGACAACGAAGGACACATGTTTCTCGTAAGATAAATGAAATAAGGACGACAGTTTGGCAGTTTAAAGAAGCATGCGTTGCGACAGATATGCTGCGAGGGTTGTTCAATAAGTCCTTAGAAAAAGATAGAAAAACAAATTATTTTAGGTAGATTTTTTTTATTTTTCAACATAATCTCCTTTTAGCTCTATACACTTTTCCAAACGTTTCTCCAACTTTTTTAAGCCATCTAAAAAGTAAGATTTCGAAAGGTCCTCAAAATAAGCATCTGTTTGGGCGGTGACCTCCTCGTTCGACATGAACCGTTGTCCACCGAGCCATTTTTTAAAATTTAGAAATAAAAAGAAGCCACTGGGGGCCAAATTCGGTGAATACGGTGGATGTTGTAATAATTCGAACTTTAATTCCATGATTTTGATCATCGAAACTGCACAGGTGTGCACCTGTGCATTGTCTTAATGGAAGAGGATCTTTTTCTTTTTCAAATGAGGACGTTTTTTCTTGATTTCTTCGCTCAACCGGTGCAACAACGACGCATAATATTCTCCAGTTATTGTTTCTCCTTTTTCCAAGTAATCGGTGTCGATGATTCCGCGTGTATCCCAAAAAACTGTGGCCATCACCTTGCCGGATGATTTCACCGTCTTCGCCTTCTTCAGAGCACGTTCGCTTTCAAAAACCCACTGTTTTGTCTGTTCCTTTGTCTCTGGAGTGTAGTGGCGTATCGACGTTTCATCCACAGTTATTTATCGACACAGAAACTCGTCAGGATAGTGACGAAAAAGCGTCAAAACAGCCTTAGAGTCGATCACACGATTGGGTTTATTCTCCACTGAAACCAAACGCGGCACTCATCTCGCCAAGATTTTTTTCATACCTAATTTTTCGTGCAAAATTGAAAATACTGTACCTTGCAATATGCTTGTGGCCTCAACTATTTCGCGCACTTTGATTCATCGATCACTCAAAACCATATCATGGATTTTGTCAATCATTTCGGGAGTAGTCACTTCCACTGAACGTCCCGAAATGGGGATACATTTGTGGATGTACGGCCACGTTTAAACTCATTTATCCAATTGTAAATTGTTGCAAACACAGGAGCAGATGTACCATGAACTTCATCCAACTCAGCTTTGATCTCTTTCGGTGTTAAGTCTTTTAAACACAAGTGTTTAATCACCGCTCGAAACTCACTTTTTTCCATTTTTCGAAATATGCAAAAGTTTCTTGCTTCAATGGACAATAAAAAGGAAATCGTGTAGTGGATATAGCTGAGAACTTGACAGCTGTCTAGTGAGTCATGATGGTTACTAAAAACAAAAGTTTTCAATGCTACGAGCACCAGCTCTTGGATTTTCTAAGGACTTATTGAACGACCTTCGTATTTCTAATCGAACGTTTTATCCCTTGTGAAGAGTTCAATTATTCCAGAATTGATCAAGAATGCCAATTCTGATTATGCATATGCTAATAGTGTGTATATGTTCAACATTTGAATTTATGTAAATTCCGTTCGCTAGGATCGCCTGACTACGAGAAATTTGAAAATCTGTTGCTAGAAACGTTGATCGAAGAGCATCGTAGCAGCGATTAATAGAATTATTGACAACTACACATAAACAGAGTATTAGGAAACGAATCAACAGGTGTCCTTAAACGCCGGAAGAACAATGCTATTTTTAAAACTTTTGCAATTAAGGTGCTGTACCGAAAGGAAGTCTGAAGTCCATACATATTCAGGTACCTCGTTTATTACGTACCTTCAAACCATTTCCTCCGACGAGTACGTGACACTTTTTTTTAACGATTGATTATTTGGAGCCGATACGATAAATCAATACATCGCACAGTTCACATACTCGTCGATACATTCTGCATAGATTCGCCTCGTTTCGACTACGAATTCAACGGTAACCGTGAATTTCTTCTGCGCTGCATCAATCGAGAAGCAACGATATTTCTGTGAATTTTATGGTGGCTCGAAGAGAATTCACCGACTCGCGAAGAATTCAGGACATTTATTTCCAACATCGATATTTAAATAAGCTGAATTTATCAAGACGATCAAGAACAGACAAGAATCTTCGATGCGAAACTGAGACAGAATATTGGGGGAATCATCGCGTTGTGGATCAATTTCTGGCTTCGGAAAAATTCGTTTCAATTTATTTAATTCTTCCATTTAGATTCTACTTTAGATAGACATTCCAATTAGATCGATTTTATATTTAACACGAAACCAGCATGGATTTTACAATTTTCAATTTTAATAGCATTAGTGATCCAGGTAAACAATTTCGGTAGAAATGATATACTGTTAATTGAGGAGAAAACGCTCCGAGAAATTTAATAATATACAGCGTTATTTTATTGGTAACGAATATTACTTCTATATTTCAACTTTTCAATCTTTCGTTCGTTATTTCGAATACGAACAAATCACCGATCAGCGTACTTTTTCATGCCAAAAGGCGATACATTTTCTCTCTGTTAGAGTTATATATTATTCAAATTAACACACGTTATTATTAACGATATGCATTGTTATTAACGGCAAGGTTGTTAAACCTCTAAGAATATAAAACCGAGAGTCAATAATTAATTAATTTTAACATATTCGGTATTCACGTGCATAAAACTCAGCAAGTGAAAGTACAGCTCTCGTTTAAAGAAACTTTTCTCATCAGCTCAATTGACGTGAATTGGACTGATCAAAATCGAGACACTGCACGTGCTTAACATTTCGTTCGTTTCTGTTCTTTTCCCACTGTCTTTCAGCAACGAAAAATTGTGTTTCATCGTGTACAATGGCTCGTGAAGAAATACGTGCGCACACACATGAAAATGAAATCATGGCACAAAACAGAGGGGTCAGAACAATATACGAGAAACGAGAAGAAATGAATGTAAACGAAATTTAGGTGGTTTTATTTTCTTCATAATATTTTTTTTCTCTATCTTCCGACATGATCCAATAATATTTTAATTGTTTTTCCGCTCTAATTAGTTTCCATTATTGCATTAAATCGATCACTGAACTACCCGTATTGTCATCGTAAATAAATTTCGCGCTTTTATGCCGAAGTATTGCTATTTTAGAAATGTATTTTCTATAATTTTATACTCTTCTACGTTTATTCTTGCAGAATTCTATCCGAAAGAAAAAAAGCATCGTCGGATGGGGTAAAGATCGTCGACGAAGCAAATAAAGTCACTAAATTTCGTTCGTATTAGTTCGACGACGGCTGGAAAATTCACATCACAACAACGAAGAAGTTGACAAGGGCTGGTTGAAAATTCGCACTGTGCATTTACCAACCTGCACGAAGTGCTGCACACTTTCCAACAGCATGCCGTACATCGTTCCTGGTGTTTTTTCGCGGCGTTCCTTCACCGATAGATGCGACGGCAATAATCGGTTGTCGGGAAAATCGGTTTCACCGCGATCTCGCTGTCGTCTGGTCGCGGAACGTGTCGCATCGTCGCGGAGGACGCGCTGTTTCGACTTTGAAGTCAGGCGTTTCGCGCCATTAAGGCGACAGCGTTGCGCGTCATTTCGGCGGTTCCTTGTCCCTTTGACGTGAAGAGAGAGAGACTGATCTCGGTTTGACCGCGCGCCGAAGTTTGAGTTTCAGCTTTGACGCGGGGGTGGTCTCGACCTAGGAAGAAGGGTGGTTGCAATATACGCGCCGGACTGCGCGCGCAGCCCTCCGCGCACTTCACCACACTTTTGACACACGACTAGCGATGTGGAGATCGCACGATCTCTTACAAAAACCTTCCATCTCACATTGGGTTGTTCGGAAAGTAATTTCGTTTTTCTCCTTCGTGCAGAGGAACAGATTTTGTTGGCTCCCACAAGATTCGTGGAGCCGAGTTATTTAGTAAATAGATAAGTCCAATAACTGTTTACAAATACTTTAGGTTTATTAACAAATATAATTATATACACGTGTTAACAATTATACATATACAGGATGTTTGGGCACTCCTGGGAAAAATTTTAATGCGAGATTCTAGAGGCCAAAATAACACGAAAATCAAGAATACTAATTTGTTGATGGAGGCTTCGTTAAAAAGTTATTATTATTGAAATATATTGTCAAGGTCACTGTTATGAAGATTTTTTCTCTATACATGTTATCGCCGCTCGCCCTTCGTTTTCGAGGTATTCGCAAAAATAGTATTATGTTTGAATTAGCCTCGGGTTGAGTTTGAGATAAAATATTAAACTTTTTTCTTAATTATTATTATTATAATTATTATTGTTATTATCGTCATTATTAACAGAAATTGGAAACATGTCTGCCATTATATAAAAAAATGCAAATATTCTTGTATTAAAATCATGACGACCAACGACAAATAATGTACAATGTGTCAAACTAATATCGGATAATATCAATAAAGAAAATTGAAATAGAAGATGAATGCGTGACGGTATAAGAAAATCTAACCTGAACCTTATTGATTATATTAATTACTAGGTAGAATAGTTTGGGTCAGATTCTTTTATGCCAGCCGCCGCTAGGTGGCTAGCTACTGAAATCGAGTTTTTAAGTACATTCGTTATACGCAACCACTGCCGGTCGCCTCGATGTATCTATAGAAACAATAAACAATCAGCGATTCAACGCTTACACACGCGCTGCCACAGTCACGTACGTATAGACAGAATTCATTGTAATAGCAGCGATCTATTTTGAAGGAAAATCTCGGAAACTAAGGCCAAGCGGCGATTATATGTATAAAGAAAAAATCTTCATAACAGTAACCTTGACAACATATTTCAAGGTCATCGAAATTAGAGAGGAATCGCTAAAGTAAATAATTACCATAATTTTTCCAGAACGATTTGAAATTTGTTAATTTTGACGAAAAATTTCACACCTCGAAATTTTTTCTCGAAAGTGGGTAGGATTTCGAGGGTATGCCTAATGACCAAAAATGATTGTAATTGACCCTTGCAACCGAAAATAATTTTTCCAAAATGATTTAAAATTTTTTTCCCCGAAATACTTAGGCAACTACCCCCTGTCGATTTTTCTTAAAAATTCGTTTTTCATTTTTAATAAATTTGTTTGACGTCCTACGGAAATTTTGTTTAGTACTTTTTTGTAGGTATCCATGAACTCTACTTCCATACTAAATTTGATTGAAATATATTCACTATTGTAGGAGTTATGGCTGTTTGAAAATTGAACCATTCTTGTGAGGTTTTTCTCACTTTACGAAGTGAAGCAGCAACTTTTCGAATATTTTTGGAATTTCTACATATTTTGCATCAAAATACGCGTCGTTTGCATTTTCATAAATTAAAATCGTCCAATCCGTTCAGGAGTTATGATGTTCTAAAGATTTACATTATCGCGCAAACATTTCTGGCTAGAAAGTATATTTTCGGAAAGGAATTTTTTTCTCGAAAATAGTTACAAATCCAGAGGTATGTCTATTCACCAAAAATGATTATGTAATTGATCCTAGTAGCCAAAAATAACTTTTTATAATGATTTGAAATTTTTTCATTTCGTCAAAAAATTTGTCCACTTAGTTAATTTTTTTCTCGAAAATGGTTAGGATTTCGGGGGTATGTCTATTCACTAAAAATGATTGTACTTGACCCTTGCAACCGAAAATAATTTTTTCAGAATGATTGGAAATTTTTTAATTCAATTTTGTAATAACTTTTTAATAAAGCCTCAGTCAAGAAATTGATATTCTTGATTTTCATCTTATTTTGGCCTCTAGAATGTTCCATTAAAATTTTTTATATCAAAATATGAAAGAATATCGAATTCCAAGTAAAAAAATATTTTACTTTATTAGCCCTAAACCTAATAGCTAACGAGTAATTTCATTTCATTTCATTTCTTGCTAATTTTCTTCGCGTAATATCAAACAATGAGTAATAATAATAATGAGTAATAACAACTAATGAGTAATTTCACTGTATTTCTTGATAAGTTTCACTGTTCTACAGAAATCTCCGATAAGATTGAGTCTCCAATTTGATATTATGTGAAGGAAATTGTCAAGAAATAAAATGAAATCACTCGTTAGCTATTAGGTTTAGGGCTAATAAAGATCTATTCTTTTGTTACTCAGAATTCAATATTCTTTCATATTTTGATATAACAAATATAATATTCTATTTAAAAAATCAAAGTTGACCTTCAAATCTCCGAAATGCCTCCACCTATAAAAAAAAAATATACTACATAATGTATCCCTTTAAAGCATGCAACTTTTGTTATAAAATGTTTTTGTGCAACGCATATTGTGGATATTATAGAACTGCACAAGTTGCGTGGACCACCCTGTATATAAAATTGAAAATTTTAGAATGGTTTTACAGTTATGACGCTCAGTGTACATTTTAACCTTCTTCGCAAGAGAATTAAAATAATAAAGCTTTTGATTTGTTTGCATTTGTTGCATTTGTAAAGCAAAATGTCGAAAGTAGATCAATTGTAAAGTAGTTGTACATCCTTGTTTTTTAAACGCGTTTTACTTGCTTCAACAAAATTGCAAAATCAAATATCTTGTACCAATATTTCAGATTCACCCTTTTTTCAATACACTGACCAACGCAATAGCGGTTCAGTTTTTGAATTTTTCTATTTTTGAACGTTTTTTATACTCGGTCTTTTTGCATGGTACGAATCCACTGCGTAAAAAAGAGATGCAAGTGTATTTGTGATCGTTTTTATGAACACATCGTCTCCATCAATGTCAGAAAAATCAATGGTGTTTTCACCTCTCATTGTTTCGCGATTTTGGAATTGAATTATATGCTAAATTTGATCTCTTCATTTAACGAATACATTCGCGGAAGCAATGTAGAGGAAGTCGATATTGACATCATCGACCAAATGAACTATTCCACAATCTAAATAAATTTAATCCTGACTTCTAATCTAACATAATACGAATGAAAGGATTCATACGAGGAAAAAGGAAAGAATCAAACAACGAGCTGCATGTTTGAAGGAGGTGTAGGTATCTATAGAACGCATATTGACTGGGAGAGAGTTATAATAGTAGACAGACACATAGGGAAAGGAGGCTTGAATAGCAGTACATCGGGTATACCATGTACAGATTTAGACAGAACCTAGTGATTGAAACATTATCTTGCGAGGAGAGATTGGAGAATAGTAAATTAAACAGGTAAAACGAATCGTACGATGAAATCATTTATCTTGTTGGATATTTGAATTGCTTCCTTATAGAATAATAAAAATAAACGCACATTTGCTTGAGGTTTTGGAGTCCCTAACAATTTGCAGTTGAGAGCATACATTATCGTTTGTTTCGATAAAAACCGAACGTCCAATCATTATGCGTTACGTTTACCTTTGTAGTAGTTACTCTTGGACGTGAGGTATCGGCTTTATGGCTTACATTAGAAGAGATTAAGATTAGATTACCAAGCATTTAATACACATGGGGTAGTGTGACCGAATGCAGTAAATCGTTTCATTAAATTATACGTGCGTGGGGTATGGAAAACCTTGGGGTGACTTGATAGGACTCACGAATTAAGTGTAGAAGTTAATAAAACAGGATCTTAGATTAATTAAAATCATTTGTATGTATCTAAGCTGTTATTTCACTTCGTTTCTTTATGTGTGCTACGAAGAAGTTCTAATATTCTACACTAATCGTCTCTTTAATTTATCAAAAATACGATGAAAAAGTATTTTAAACTTATCAAAGCTAATAAATGAGTTGTTTCTTACGATAGAAGCAAATTGCTTGGCTTACTCTATATTGAAAAGTTGAAACATGAAACCAACCACCGAGTGCAGGATTACTGGACGTGTTGGAGTCGCGAACAGTTAGATTATAGACCGTACTATATTTCAATAATGATTTTTCTTTCGTCAGTGAAAGCAGAGTACATATACTCGAGTGGTATGAAGACCAAAGAAAGACATTTTAATAATCTTGAAAGAATCTTATTTTTTCCTCTTAATTAACGACTATCTTTCATCCACTATAAGTGGCTTACTTCAATAATTAAATCTAGTCAAAATTCAAATGAAAGCCATTCACCTAATACGTAACCGGGATGCAATTTAAACTTAACATATTCATCATAGTCCACTGTGCATCTAGTATAGCTAACACACTTGACTCTAACGTGTCTAACCTACTTACCCTTCTTTATCCAGTATACCCAACCGAAACCTAACATCTGATCTAATTGAACTAATCTAGGATTGGAAAGCTTTTCTCAGAATTGCTTTTCCTGTTATGTACTTCGTTTGCGAATCGAGTGTTACACTGTTTCTTTCGTAGAAACGAGAGCTGTTTTTCAGAAATTTAGTAGTAGAGTCGCGTGTGTAAATTAATTTTTTTTTGATTCAGAGCACTTCCGAACAGGAATGTTCGTAATAAAATAACGTATAGGATTTGTACGAAAGTTAATACGAAATATTCGAAACAGTTCAAAAGTACATCTGATAATATGTGTCACAAATAAGATGGATACCTCGTCGTAGAAGATATACTGTTATCTCCGTTGTATACGTGCAAATGTTGTTAATGTATCCTATTAGTCGAAACACGCATGGAATTGCAATGCGATTTCGAGGGATGGAATTTAACCTACGAAGAATGTCTGTCACATATTTAGCGTAGTGTTTCAGTAGGATGAAGTATATAATGTATATATAGGTCGAATTTCGATTCTGTATTCTGTGCGTAAACAATCATCAAAACTTATGAAGATGTTTAATGGGATTGTGGTCCGGCGACTGGAGTTTTCAAGACACGTGGTGCTTTACGCAATAACCATTTTCTAAGTAAACGTGATTTATGATTGGGATTATTATCCTGTTGAAAATGCTAACGAGCCAATTAGCTATATAGACTCACTTCATAATACTGCTATTACCATAACTATGACCATGCTTTACCGTAGGTTCAATATTTCGAAGCTATTTTTAATATTTATGTTTTCTTTGGTGCTCGCTGCGATTGATCAGAATTAACAAATGAATACGCAGCCGGGATTCACTTCACTCTATTGTTTCGGTTATGTTTTCCGGATAGGTGGCATCCTTATGAAATTCGTACTACGCATATTTTTCTTTTCAATTTTGAACTATGTGACAAATTAGACAAAAAAAAATCACATAATGTTATAAATAAGGAATAGTAAAAATACGAGAATCTTATGAAAATTTATTACAATCAATACCTCGACTCCAATGAAAATACATTTTATATGCTTGCAAAATATTAATATAAACGATGTACATTCTTCTGTATTGATTTTTACTACCAAATTATGTAGCAAAATTTATTAGTAAATTTGATTAAATTTACTAAAACGAAGAAACACTAAATTCCATGCCGGTACACGAGTTTCAATTGTCTAGTAACATTTTCGTATTTCATAGAGAAAAACCGTTGGAGCCGCTAGGTGCAGAATATTAAGCGACAGTCATCGCATATAAACGCGGACAGTCATCCGCAGTAACCTCCGAGCTGTTAGCGACAGATATTTCTCGTATACCTACAGATTGTGCTCGGAAGAGCGTATTTCTCTCGTTGCTATACGTATATAACGCGGGGTGCGTGCGATCACGCGAGAACTTAATACCAGTCCAGTGTCGGCAAGTGCGCGCGCGAGCGTATAGTGAAAACGTAAACATGGCCGCGGAGAGCAGCGAAGGTTTGCCAATATCTCCGTCCGAGAAATCGTTCACAGGCAGCTTGGTGTCCGAGGAAAATGAGAAAACGGTATCGCGATCGCCGTCGACGTACTCCATACGGGAAGACAAGTGGCCGGATCTGGTTGTTTCGAGGCCTAGAAAACTGGACGCCTGGTGGTCGCCGAGACGTGAGTACATACATAGCGCGATAGGTGCATGCTTTCGATCTGTTTTCAGCGGGCTTTTCAAACGCTCCAAGCGTCAATTCACTATCCGCGCGTGATTCTTTCATCGTGCTCGACACGTAACTGCGCGCACACGTCGACTGTCGTTCCTTGTATCGAGAAACGCCTACTTACAAGTTACTATGACGCCACGTCATCAATGGCAATATTACGCGAGTTCAGCAACGCGTCGTAGACGGTTTGTTTACCTTTGTCGCGCTGAATTGCTATGCGATTCGATTCACTGCGTAACTGTGATAAACGATTCGCGATTACGGTCTATCAACTGCGTATGTAATATTTAAAGGCTTCCTGCGAGGTTATTTTTAGGGCAATTAATAATACGTTATCTTGAATTCGAATGTTATGGAGTTAAACGAATTTAAATACATTTCTTTTAGTTTATATTCTCGCGGTGAGAATAAAATCTGTTTTCGATCGTACAAATCGAAACAGAACTGCACGTGACCTGTCTCATTCAAAATTCGCAGCAGATTGAAATTATGTAAATGTAAACACAGGATAAAGCCCTGGTAAATGTTGTTTACATACCGGGTGCTTAATTGTTTTTATCACCTTATCCGTTACTTTCAATGGTGCGGAAATATATTAAGGGAAATTTGTTCGTTTCGAAACTATAATTGACCTCTTCTTTTTTTAATTTCGAGGTTATGTAAATTTTATGAATTCATTGAATTCGTCTTTCTGTAAACTGTAAAAATAAAAGTTGCAAAGTACTGTTATAAAGTTGACGACTTAGTAACGGAAATAAAAGCGGTCAAAATAAACGAGACACACTGTATATCCACGTGTCTTGCGACCGAGCTCTATGTTACCGACATTGCCAGGTCACCGTCGAGTGGCAGCACTTGCCAGTCGCTACCCGGGTCATGTATATTGATTATCGTAGGTGGAGGTAAGGTCGGCGGGAGAATCAATATTACTTTTCACCGGCGAGCTCGCCATTTTCGTCGTGATATTTTTCGTGTACGAACGGCGCACGAATTACGTGGGTTCGCCCGACAGTGGATAAAGTTTTACGATGCTTCGTTAATAAAAAACATCGGCCCAGTGCAACTACAGGCTACGATGTAGCTAAAATCGAGTGCAAACGATCATTTTTTTCGCTTACGCCAACGTTTCTTTTCGTCGCTTCTACCGCAGTGTCTATATTTCAATTTCTACGTGCTCGAATGTATCAGCGATTCGCCAACATCCGCAACGAACTAGCCTCGACGTAAGCAACCTCTTGAAGATAAATTCAGGACTTGGATCGTTGATAAGAAATAAGGGCGGACCAACAATTCGCTATATGCTAACCAAATTATCGGATGTATCATCAGTTGATCGGAGTCATTAAGAACAGAACGGATGTAGCGTTCGCTGATGTGATTTGCCCGAGGAAGAAGATTCAAGAGGAAAAACCAATAGTTAAGGGATATTTTTCCAAGGAAATTCAACGTCCTTTATTTCTACGTTGAGCGGTACCAAAGGTTTTGGTGACCCCAGATAAGGAGATCGTCAGTTTTGGTTGTCATCCGGAAGGATCCATTACTACGTACGGTCTTCTATGCGGCAAGAATCCCAAAACGGTCTGAAGTTCAGGCCACCGGGTGACCACGGTGGTGTGCATCACGGTGGGGTCATGCTCGAGGACGACATGGCTGGCGCTCAGGATACGATATATCTGTGCAATTTCCGGGTATCGGTAGACGGCGAGTGGCTGTGCCTGAAAGAGCTTCAGGATGTCGAGTTCTCGTTGCAAGACTCGATGCAGCGGTCGCCGTCGCCGCCGCTAGCTCTCAATGGTATAAATCATCCTCATCATCACCATCATCACCACCGTCAGCAACAAC
Source organism: Colletes gigas (assembly GCF_013123115.1). Taxonomy (NCBI): domain Eukaryota; kingdom Metazoa; phylum Arthropoda; class Insecta; order Hymenoptera; family Colletidae; genus Colletes; species Colletes gigas. The sequence continues at coordinate 3,709,167 of NW_025106651.1, read as the reverse complement.
TTCCCGATCAACGAGAGCTTCGCGATATAACTCTGCCAACTCCACCGCCATTGCAGCACGTCTCCAGCTTGTGTCTGTACTCGACGTTCTCGCACTAATCGCTTCACTTTACTTTCATCGACTCGTATCAATCGGGACTATGGCTGGAAGCTTTTTGCGCTGTCCTGTCTTGATCTATCCGCGGCCTGTTTGGCCTAACTTTGCTCCCGATTTTAACGCAGCGGCCAAGCTGATCGAGTTTCCGTTTCGTTGGCTTTTACCGTTTCTAATCTTGTTAGGCGAGACTGTCGTGAGTCGAGTCTACGAGAGGACGTTGAATTTTAAAGGTTCTAAGGTCGGAGACATCGTTAACGATGCACTTCATGCTCGTAATTTCAATATCTGCAAACACGGGGGACGATGCATTATATTGACGATTCGTATACTGTGTGGGAGTAATATAGTGAGGTATTTGAGGCACGTAAAGCAATCGAGACTGCCACTGGAACGTGTTTCTCATTGCAGCGTCACGTAGACGCATATTTCCCTTGATATTAAAAAATAGGGGCAAATTATGTGGTAGAAATAATTTTTTTATAGGTGGATTGGTGGGAGAAATTTCAAGGTCAAGCTAATTTTTTTTAAATAGAATATTTTTTTGCTAATAATATGATAGCATTTGTTGAGACAAATTCAACGACCTACTACATGATATCATTCCATGCTATAGAGCTATAAATTATTGAGACACAAGGCAGTCAAATCAACGCGAATTGTGAGTTGTTGGTTAAAATACAATTAATATGAGAAATTATCAATTATTCCAAATGTCATAAATGATAGTTTTTAATTTTTACTTATCACTAGTTTGTAGTAATAAGAAATAATTAATGACGTTGTATGTACCTTATCCTTCAATCCACCATCGTTGAGTATGCTAAGTGTAATTAAAAACACTAAAAAACTAATATAAAAATGCTAATATTATAAATTGAAACGTTCTTTCTTTCGACTTCTTAACTTTTCAAATATAGTTCTTAAAGTGACTATTCGAAACCGAAAGTATATACTTGAAGGTCTAAATGGAGATAAAGAGCTCGCTTTTTGTATACTATAGTAATTTCTGTTGATCTGATTCGTAATGATATCATGTAGTAAATCGTTGAATTTGTCTCAATAAATGCTATCATATTACGAACAAAAAAAATATATGGTTCCATTTTAAAAAATTAGCTTGATCTTGAAATCTCCCCCACCACTCTACCTATACAAAAATTTGCCCTTTTAAATAAAACAACTTTTGTAAGAACACTTTTTTGATACTTTCAATACCTCATGAGATATTCCACTATTCGCACTTAAACGTAACACTCTGTATAAATAATAGTCTACTTTAGAGTTAGCTTTTTCATCAGCTGTTCATTGCCTGTATTGCAGGTATCAAAATTACAAAATTTAACGTTGTTCTCTATTTCAGTTTTATCAAGGCTGTGAAAGTTAATTGATATCAGGGCATCCCATAAGTAATCTAGTTTCTTTTATTCTCTTTTCGTACAATTAACAAATGTCTCGATCATACTTTCGATATACGTTATCCTTGTCTCTTTCCTGGGCAGTTTTTGAAACATTTCCTGGTACGTTTAGTCTCTCATTGTTCTGATGAAAAGAAGTTGCTTCGAGCGGTTTTCCTCGCAGTACGATTTCTTATTTATCGTTCCCTAACAATAGTACATCGTACATTAAACGTCTCATGTTTGATTAAACAAACAAGGAATCTTTTCATCGGTGTAGTTTTTCCCATTGTGAGACTGGCCATTGTCGTCGGTGTTTAACAATGGATTTAGGAAGGCCGGGTTTCAGTTTCCATATTTAAAGTTACAGGACTCGTAAATATTATTTGTCAACAATTTATGTTGAATTTCATTAACTCTTAAGTGGACTCCCAATTTCAACTGAATTAATTTACTTAATGTTAATGTTTACCAAATGTGGTAAGTGGAAATTAACTTTTCTTTAAAGCATTTAAAAAATAATGGATTAATGGAGGATTACATAAATTTTCAAATGATTACATTGACATATATTAAATAATTGTGAATTATTTTACTTAACGTTGATTTTTACCAAACTGGGAAATGGAAATCAACTTTCCTTTAAAGCATTTAAAGAAATAATGAACTAATGGAGGATTAGATAAATTTTCAAATAATTACATTGACATATTTTAAATGATTGTTAGTTTAAACTTGCAGATGACCTAATAATCCACTTAAGGGTTAATGTAATGGTACGAATCTATATTCTGATTAAAAGAAAAATCGTATTTTAATGAAATCGTCATAACAGGTTTCGATAAAAATTTGATTAATCAATGCCCCGTAAATCTAGTGTTAATTATACTACGTGACGTCTCACTCGTTGATGATTAATAACTGATAGTTCGTGCAGAACTCATGTTTACACGTTCTTCCATCATTTTTAAAGGGATGTTGGATCGTAGAATGAGGTAAGCTCAGCTTTCGGGCAAGTTCTACGGCCCTTAAGATTGGATTTTACTCAACAGCAGCTCGTGAAATGTCTTCAGCCATTTCTGCGAATTTCCTGGCACGAGTCTCCTCTTCAATACTCCAATTCCTTGTAATTAAGCCATCTGTGAACTGGCTTACGCTAACGATATCGCCTGCCGTATGTTTTCCTCCGCTACAAGTTGCATGATCACTTTTATTTAAACTCGTATTGCGCTGCTCCGTTTTAAATTCGTAAAGTAAATAAAGTTTTTGACTTGTGCTCGTCAGAGTCTGGTGTCGCATTGATCGAAAGCGCCTATTTGCGCTAGTATATCAAATATCAAGGTGTATATTGCGTTCAGTTTTATTGCTTCAGCGTACTCGAAAAAAGTAGCATTATTTATGGGATGACCTCGTATTAATGAAAGTGATCTAATTTAATAGGACTCTATTGCAGCCTAGAGTTATTTTCTTTTATTGAACGTTTGTAACACCAAGAAACGCTAAAACTAATTTCCACGTAAACACCTCGACTATCTGATGTTCTGAACTATTATGTCTTATTATGGACTTCGAATCAATGTATTTTTCTGAAACTTGGGATTTACTTTATTTTTTCGTTTACCTATCGGGTTGTCTCTGCACTCTATCAGCACAGTTTTTCTTTTTTAACGATTTTATGTTGCGCTTCATTCGCATTTCTAAATTCATCCCCATACTGCCGGGAAGACTGTTCTCGATATTACAGTAAGATGAACTCGAATCATGACTGTCATAACACGTCGCAGGGAGATCAATTGTATTATTTTGGTCATCCAACTGGAACAAGAACCTGTTGTTTTTGCAGCACGGGACCCAGTCATCATCGAAAGGAGTAATCTCGTTAATATTTCAAAGCTGATCGTGAAGGAGTTGATCGAAACGTCTTTGAAATATGGTCGAATGCTGGATTCCGATCACATGCCGTTGCAACATTTTTTTATCGTCCTCGAACACGTGCTTAGGCACGGTCTGCGACCAAAGAAGGTAAATGGTACCTTCGAAGCGTCGGAGCGTCGATTTAAGTACGAGAAAATGGCACTAACTGCCTTCAATTTCAGGGTCTCCTTGGACCCAAGAAGGAGCTCTGGGATATTCTTCAGCTCGTTGAAAAATATTGTTCCGAAGCGCAGGACATTACGTCCAGCATTCGTGACCTACCTACCGTTAGGTATAATATTCTATTTTTGCCTTTAACCATTGTCAAATAATTATAGTAGCTTTAAACATGCAGGGTGTTCGGTCAATTCTGGGAAAAATTCTAATGGTAGACTCTCGAGGTCAAAATAAGACGAAAATCAAGAATATCAATTTCTTGATTGAGGCTTCGTTAAAAAGTTATTAAAAAATTAAATTAAAAAATTGCAAATCATTCTGGAAAAATTATTTTCGGTTATGGAGATCAATTACAATCATTTTTGGTGAATAGATACATCCCAAAAATCCTACGCATTTTCGAGAAAAAAATTTGAGTAGATGGACAAAGTCGACAAAATTAAAAAATTTAAAATCGTTCTAAAAAAATTATTTTTAGTAGAAGGGATCAATTACAATCATTTTTGGTGAATAGTCACATCCCCGAAATTCTACGCACTTTCGAGAAAAAAATTTGAGTAGATGGACAAAGTCGACAAAATTAAAAAATTTAAAATCGTTCTAAAAAAATTATTTTTAGTAGAAGGGATTAATTACAATCATTTTTGGTGAATAGGCATACTCGCGAGTTCCTATGCACTTTCGAGAAAAAAATTCTTTTCCGAAAATATAATGTGAGGTTAGAAATGTTGCCCTCAAAATGCGTATATTTAAAACACAATAACTTCTGAACGAATTGGAGGATTTTAAAGTTTCAAAATACAAATGACACGTATTTTAATCAAGAATATGTAGAAATTCGAAAAATATTCGAAAAGTTGATCCTTGGCCGCGTAAAGAGAGAAAAACCTCATAAAAATAGTCCAATCTTCGAACAGCCATAATTTCTACAATAATGAATATATTTCAATGAAACTTTGGGAGGAAGTAGAGTTTATGGATACGTACAAACAAGTATTAGATAACGTTTCTGTAGAGCGTCAAACAAAATTACTGAAAATCAAAATCGAATTTTCAAGAAAAATTGACAGGTGGTAGGTGCCTAACTTTTTCGGCGAAATTGAAAAGTTTCAAATCATTTTGGAAAAATTATTTTCGGTTGTGGGAGTCAATTACAATTATTTTTGGTGAATAGACACACCCCCGAAATCCTACGCATTTTCGAGACAAAATTTCGAGTAGTTGGACAAACTTGTCGACAAAATTAAAAAATTTCATATCGCTCTGGAAAAATTATTTTTGGTTGCGGGGGTCAATTACAATCGCTTTTGGTAAATGAAAATAATACACATACCATCGAATTTTTACTTACTTTCAACTATTCAATCAAAAAATTAGTATTCTTGATTTGTGTGTTATTTTGGACTTTAGAATCTTCCATTAAAATTTTTCCGAGGGGTAGCCGAACACCCTGTATAGTCTAATGCATAAGTGTACTTCTTTAAAATTAAGAGTATCACCTATTAGCACCAAGTATTATAGAGTGAGTCCCAAAACGAGTAAGAAGGGATTATTGAAATTTGGTTCTTAAATTGTTCATTGGCCGATTCTACTTCAGATTCGATCAGGAGAACACACGATTGACCGCGTTGGCATTTTCCAGGACCGCCATGGGTAGAGCACGAGCATGGTTGCGTATGGCACTGATGCAAAAAAAGCTTGCGGATTACTTGAAAGTTCTGATCGATCACAAGGAAGACATACTGTCCGAGTATTTCGAGCCCGACGCTCTAATGATGAGCGAGGAAGCAATTGTTATAATGGGTTTGTTGGTGGGTCTGAACGTGATCGACTGCAACTTTTGCGTGAAGGTCAGTACCTCGATCACGTGACGATCATCGATAAGGAGAAACTGATTGCGACTATTGTGATAGGAAGAAGACCTCGATTGCCAACAGGGCGTAATCGACTTTTCGCTGTACTTGCGTAACAGCAATCATATACCTGGTGAATCCCCGGACGACGAGGTGGAGAACGACAACATGACCACTGTTCTCGATCAGAAGAACTACATCGAGGAATTGAATCGACATCTAAAGTAATAATACTCTGTTTATTCGGAACGTCGACGATCCGACGATCCAGCCTCTCTATTTACCATCGATTTCAGCGCGACCGTGACAAATCTTCAAGCCAAAGTGGAATCCTTGACAACGACGAACGCGCTCATGAAGGAGGATCTATCGATCGCTAAGAATAACATACTGTCGCTGCACGAGGAGAACAGACAGTTAAAGAAAGAACTGGGAATCGAGATCAAAGACACGAACGAGGTACGAATTTCGTTTCAGATTTTCGTTGCCTCTTGCAATGGCCGCGGAGGCTCGTTGAACGGGGATTGTTTTTTGGTTTCAGAACGGGAAACCGCCTATTAAAATCACTGAAACAACAGCGGAGATCGAGGAGTTGAGGAGTAGAGTGGAGAGCGAAAAGAAAATGCGTCAGGACGTAGAGAAGGAGTTAGAGCTACAGGTGGAGGATCGTTTACAATAGAATGGTTAATATCGAAGTCGACGGTTTGAACAAATTGGTTTTCTTCGAACAGATCAGTATGAAATCCGAGATGGAAGTGGCTATGAAACTGCTGGAGAAAGATATCCACGAGAAACAAGACACGATCATATCGTTGCGGCGGCAGCTCGATGAGATCAAATTAATTAATTTGGAAATGTACAAAAAACTACAGGTGACGACCAAGCACTCCTTTTTCTTGCGTCAATCGTACCGCGGTGTGCTTCGTAATACCAGAACGACCAAAAAATTATCGAAATGCAGTTTTCTTCGAAAACGATTAACGAAAATTCGGAATCATGCTCGACGATTACGAGGCATATCCTCGTTGCGATTACGATACCTTATTGCACAATGTTAATTCGTATCTTGTTATCGCTGCATGCCAAAGAAATGATTTCACGGTAATTCTTTTCTTCTTTGTTTTAATTTGATCGACCTTTACAGATTTTTTTAGCGAACCTTTATTCCGCTTAGAATGTTCTGTACCTTAGAGATATCATCTGCCACTAGGGGTTCCGTTAGGTTTAGAAAATTCTTTGTTTCTGGACGTGTTTCCATTATAGGAGTGTGAGCACGAATTAACGCAGAAAGGCGAAATGGTGAGCCGGCTTCACGCGAAGACAAATCAAATCGGCAAGATACTGCATAACCTGGAGAAGTACAACCATTTGATGAAGGACGGGGACAATATGCGTAGCCCAACTACGCCGAGTAGTGTCTCTAAATCAATTCTTAATAAAACTAGCCCGACTTCGCCGCGTGGTTGCCCGTCAGCAGACAATGTTCACAACACTGACCATCAGCAGCTTTTTTCTAATAATAAACAGCAGCCTATCAGTAATCAACAAAAATTTGCTAATAAACAGCCACCCACTAATAGTTTCCAACGACCGAGTAACGGTCAACGACAACCTAATAATCAACCTAACAATCAATCCAGTAATCAACAAGATCCTCCCAATGATAACGGACGAAAGAAGGCTGACAGTCAGCAACAACAAGGCCCTAACGACAAGAAACTAACAGACTCTGATCCTGCTTCTGATCAAAGTAAATGCAACGGCGAGATTCCTGTGGAAGCTTCAGCAACGCAGGAACAGTCGGATTTATAAAATGGTTTCTCCTTTCGAGAATGTGTTTTATATTATACACCCTGGAACTTCGTTCAATGTCTTGACTAATTGAAAGCGTGCGAAATGCTACAGTTTCTTTTATACCCAATGAGCTTCTGAAACGTCCAATCACGTTTCGAAGCATATCTATGCAAATACCGGTAATCGTGTACTTGCACTTAGCGTGACAATTACGTTACTTTATTCTTATTACTAATATTTCGTTATGGTTTCGTAGAACCGATAGAGTCGACAGATAGATTACAGAATAAATCTTGAAGCGTCGTTGGACTTTTCAGAAATATTTTCACCTGACACTAAACAATTATATCAAATTATTACTTAGAACTCGCACGAAACAGAATTTCATATATTTGAAATGCATAGAAAATTACTGAAAATTAATTGAACTATCGGGCAGTTAATTATCTAATAATTCATGCATCGGTAAGCTTTGAATAAAGTGTCTATCAAGGTGTGATTTGATCGAGACACTCTATATAATTAGCTGTGCTCTGTTACTGCATAATTGCGCTGTTAATGAAATTGCTATTATATACACAGAACTATTGATGACAATAATGTCGGTAGAGGTTTTTATTGTACTATGCTGTTCGTAAACTTAAATTGCTATGTGTTTTATTCTTCCATTAAGTTTCGATTACGTTCGTAATTCTGTATAGAGTGTCTTTGGTACTTGATTCGAGTACGTGGGATTAATGCTGTACTTAAAAGGAAATATTAGTTGTCCTGTCATACTTGCAACGATCATTCTCTACCGCAGGATTTATTGTTGAATATCGCCATGTTACGAGAGTGAATAGATTCGTTTATACGTATTGCAGTTTCCCTTTACACATCCACGAGACAAAGGCAAGAGTAGAATGATGCAGGTAGACGGGTGATCAATATTTTTTCGGAAACTTTATCAACTGAGTTTCGATGAAAATCAGGACCCAAGCGATCGGGAACTCACGTTGCATGCCTTTTCGATTAATTTTATTATGATACAATTTATCGTGTCGTTCTAATCTTTTTGGAAGGCTATTTTACACTTAACACTATTATACTATCGCAGGCTGATGTGCAATTGTAAACTGTATATGTAAATCATATTTATAAACATTGTGCGATTTCAGGGCTATTCTTAGTCGGGAAAACACAACAATCTTTTCTGCTTTTTACTGAAAAAAGATTTATTTCAGGAGTGTGAAGGCTCACTTAAGCATAAGACAGAACTGATCACTAAATTGGAGGCTAAGACGCTATCGATGACTGAGGCCATCCAAAAATTGGATGAAAAGTATGTTTATTTGTCTTTCATTAGTGTTAGTTACTTCATAAGCACGACTGATCCATCAGTCTTAGGTTACATTCAAAGCGTTCGCTAACCTTATTATGCATCACATCTTTCGCTTATCTACATTTCATCTCGCTCTTCGAACATACCTATGGGTTTCATGACTTCGTTCCACGATTGTAACATTTCGTTATCGCATAAAAACCTTCATGTCCTACCTTTAGAATCATCGTGTGGGCGACGAAGAATTTTCGTTGCCCAAAGAGCTTTCATTTCATTAAAATTGTCGCAGAGGAAAAGGGGCATTCCTTCTTGCTTCCATAAATAATTAAAAATTTAAAAATTTCGTTATGTGATACTAATATTTAAATTTTATATTTTACATCAAACGAAATTACACTGTTTGAAGGATGGTTTCTCCAACGATTGCATCACGTTTCTTTACAATCTAGCAGCAGAGTAGCTTTTGGATCATCGAAGGTCTTGCAAAATCGTTGCTTCGCCAATGCTCTTAAGCTCACAAAGTCTTCTACTTTGCATTTTATCGTTTCTTTTTTTCTCGTGCCTCGAGGAAACAGCGTAGCTACACAAACGGACGAAACCTGTTGGCACCAAAAATATTTCGCGTTAAACGTTTACGTACAAATATAATCGTTACGATAAGGAATTTTCTATAGCCGTCTATCGAGCATTTTTCCGCAGTGGTATCGAGGGAAACGATGCACGCCTGACGGTTGTAGCTAAAGGTTATTTATTTTTTACTTAGGCATCGCGAAACGCGATCGGATTTAGCGTAGATTTAGCCCGAGACACGCAATAGAGAGAAAAAAAAAATAACAGATTGACTTGTCGTTAACGGGGATGTTGGCAAACCTTCACTCAAAGGCTATTCGAATAATATATTACGTCTATGTATAAAATATTAATGTTATAGAGATATTCACGTTTCGCGCAATAATTGGTAGATTTATACCTCGTCAAATAATGAACCGCTAGGATCAAATATATAACGATGCTAGCGGACCTAAGACACAAAGATGTCAAGGCTGTCGAATTGATTGGGCTCTTGAGTGAAATGTAAATTTTTTTCTTTTACTTGTTTTTCTATTTTTTTTTTTCATCGATTGTACGTCAATTACATGTGATTCGTGATTTCCTGTCGATCAGTATTTCAGAAACTGACTTGCGATCATTTCTATCATTCACGTCGTTCTTCAGATTTTGTGTCAGTCGGTTCAACCGTATTTCGTTTTTTCCCCCTGTTTGATTTTGTAGCCAGATAATTGTTTTGTGATCATTCTTCATCGTTACGTGTACCGCTTGTGCGTTTCGAAACGGTACGGTCGTTCATGTTCACCAAGAGACTTAACAGAGCAAACGTGCCATACTGTCTTTACGAATATAATTATGTGTAAGCATCGAGCAATGGTCGTTATAATGCACCGATACACTACATGTGCTTGTATCAACACAGCGAAAATAAATTTATGACAGAAAATAGTTTGCATTTGATTACCCTCAGATCATCATCGTTTGGGCCAAGGGTGGAGAAACTTTTAGCATTAGACGTATCTGTATTGTGTATTGTGTATTGTGTGGCGAATGAAAAATCAGCCTCAATTATTTTACACCTGCCCACATTCCCTTTTGTTACGTTTTTGAGATATTGGGGTAATACGTATATTAAACCAGTGTTTCTCAAACTTTTTAAAATTAAACTCAATTTATATTTTTTAAATAGTAAATCGAAATTAAGATATTTAAATCTACTGGCTAGTTTTAAAAAGTCTGACCCTACATTAAAGTAGTATTCGATTAGAGAACTTCTATTTCATATTTTTTAAATAGTAGAATGAACTTAAAATATTTAAATCTACTGGTTAGTTTTACAAAGTCTGCCTCTACGTTAAAATAGTATTCCATTACAGAACTTTTATTGAATTTCATTTCATTTCATATTTTTTAAATAGTAGAACGAATTTAAAATATTTAAATCTACTGGTTAGTTTTACAAAGTCTGCTTCTACGTTAAAATAGTATTCGATTAAAGAACTTTTATTGAATTTCATTTCATTTCATATTTTTTAAATAGTAGAATGAACTTAAAATATTTAAAATCTACTGGCTAGTTTTACGAATTCTGCCCCTACGTTAAAATAGTATTCGATTAGAGAACTTTTATTAAATTTCAGTTTCAATGCGGTATCGCAAGATAACTCGGCGAGACTTGTTGGTTGGAAGATAACGTGCGCTTTGCAGCACGAGAGAAATTTAATCCAGTTATTATTATTCTTTCAAATAGAACAGTACTTTCTGAACCTAATTTTTCATTAATGAAATTGGTTTATATCTGAGTGCAAAATGAAATTATCCATGTTGCAATTAAAGGAAGTTAGTCAAATTATTATTAGTTCCGTTCTGAATACGACTATAAATCAAACTTAAGCGAAAACATCGATTTTCTTGTGCTCTAGTTTGGCTGATTTTGCTTTCTCCATATGATACAAAATATTTATTTAAATTCGTGTTTTGTTTAAAAATATGCTTAAATGTTTCATCATCACATTTTTGTAATCACTTGATGACCATCATGTTAATTGATCATTTTTTTATGTTTCATTTTGAAACCTGTGACAAATTAATCATCTTTCAAGTATCTTATTCTATATTTTTTATACGCGAAATAAAGTGAACAATTAAAATAGAAAAACACATATGATTCCATTTGAAAAAATATATATATATAGAAGGGTAATAATATAAAATTTATAAACAATGAACATATTAAATTAATAAAATGCCGTAGGTTCTCCATTCTTGGTATAGACGTAAGACGAATGTATGTTCTTCATTTGTTAAACCCATTTTCGAATTAAGAAAAATGTATGATCTAAATCTTTTCGTTTGTTTATGACTCACACTTCTAAATTTAATCGTACGATTACTAAAATTTAATTTCTACGGAATGTTTAATATACATAACTTTAAATATAAGTGGATATTCAAGTCCTTATATCTATTTTCGTTTTGCTTTTACTTCTGACGAAATATCGAGTCTCTGATAACGAACAAGGTAAGTTAAGTTTTCGCAGTAATAACGATCGGATGATGAATTCAAAGAAAAATAAACGAGCGAAGGGATCTAAGATCTTGCCGAATTTGCTCAAGGATTAGAGCATAGAGCCATTAAAAAAACATTCCGGTCGTTTCTTCGGCCGGATAATGATATTCAGCCATGAATAATCATGGACAGACTTTCGACGGGATTTCGAACTAAGTTGCAGATCTTTGCTTTCGTAACTTCCTTCGACTATAAAGCTTAATATTTCTGCAAGCTCGAGCAGAAAAACTGCAGTGAAACGAATTTTGCTTAAACGAGTGATCGTGTCGGTTATTATAATAATTTACCGACCGTTTGAATATAATCTGGACAGGACAGTGTCGCAAAATTGTACGAAAGTTTCATTGTAGTTGCATTCGAATGCTGTAAGAAATTGGGTCATTAAAATTAAATCGTCAAATGATCGCAAGACAGTGCCTGAAATACATTATTTTCACATGGAATTGGAATAGACTGGAGTCTTATGATTACATTTATAACCATGAATATATCTAGAAACGCTACTAAAAATAAATGTAACCAAAACTTGGTGTCCCAATATGTTATATGAATACAGTATACTACAATATCTTAATAAAAACTGAAATACATCAATGGTGGATTATTTCTCAATAACAAATTTAAAATAATAATAGCAGTTTTACATTCGTGTATAAAAGAGTATCCATTACCTTCCAATCGATAGGTACTTTTTCCATTCATCTTCATTTTCGACATTCATTAATTGTAATTCAATCGCTTCATCGCTTAATTATTCTCGCAAATCAGCATCGATTCAGTAAATCTAATTCAGTCTCATCTGTCAATCGAAGATCATACGTGAGGTAAAGGTGTCGATAGTTGATCATGTACCAGTAGTTGACACATTGTTTTCAGTTATATCTTGCGTTTTTATTTGGAAAGTACTGGTGTTTATAATTTTATTCGCTTCCCCGTTCTTCCTCTAACAGCGTATGGGTTTAAATACTGAGTCAGAAAAGGGTTAAGCGCAGCTCGACAAGTTAAATAAGGGCCCTAGACACTGTTCGATCCTTTTCAACCTTCCATGGTCTTGCTTCTTCTAAATAATATTAAGCGTCACATGCTATCTTATTAAACTTGTTGAGCTGCGCTAGAATTTTCGATGTTGGCTGGTGTCAGCTACTGAAACTATCCTAAGACTAATCCTAAGAATTGAAAAAGATATACAGTGAATCCTCAGAAAGAAGTATTATATTGCAGGGACCAAAGAAGATGAGCTCTGGCAGGAATCTGCTAGTAGTATTAGGACAATTTAATCAGCCTTCGAAAACTTATTCGATATGGTACACATTATTCTTAACTCTGATCTTTCTTTCTCCCTGCAATAATTTATAACCGTTCTTAAATAGAAAGCACTCTGAACGAATTAACCGAACAAGTCGAGGATTTGCTGTATATATAGGTTCCCACGGCAATGTTCTCTTAAATGGTCAACTATCGGCGCACTTACCCGGAACCATTTTCGTTCTTTCGCCATTTATCGAGCACGTGACAGTGTTGTAACATCATCCACTAAAAAAGAGACACGTTCACGAAACGCTCGGGTTCCTCCAACTGTTTTTCACGAAACGTGAGAGAACGACCTTTGTTTGATGGTTAAGTGCCAGCGGTTTGACTTAATCAGGTGCAAGGAAATGGACGGCGTGAAATCCGGGGCGGAAGAGAGGGTGAGGATTTTGGGGGCTGAAGCAGCAGCGAGGGAGGCGAGGACGATCGGGGTTGAGAGAGAATTGCGAGTCGAACGTGAATGGAGGACCTCCTTGCAGGAAGCATCGATTTCCAACGTAGAGAAGATCTCTCAATTACACCAGGAGATTGATCAGTTGCGGCGGGTGTCCGAGGTACGTTAATCCGTTAAATGTACGTACAAGGTGTTTCCATAGCACACGGGAATCTCGATACTTGTGTGGGAAAACCGTTTCTTGCGTCGTGTTGTTAAGAGTACTTCCCCGGTGATTTTCATCAATTTTTCAAAAGAAAATTCTTGCAAAATGTGGTAACAAAAAGTTATTGGGTTTTATTACAGTTTTGACTTTTCAAAGATAAATTTTTCAATTAGTTTTATGGAAAAGTATTCTTAAGTGGTCGTTTAGCAACAAGTGCTTTTTTTAAGATGGAAGACTTGTAGTAAGAGAGAAAGGATCGTGAGAAAAGTAAAGCACGTGTTTTAGACAAAGATTATTAGTAGTATTATTAGTATAAATTTTTGCACATTTTTCAATGATGTATTTCTTCCTAGTACAGTGCAACTCCATTTATTGGAACGAAATTTTACTCAATGCTCTATTAACTGAACTGTTCCACGATTGAATCCACTTATCTGTATGTGAACTCCGGTTATTTGAACGAAAAATCAATAGGTAGCGATGAGAATTAGTGAACTATTATATGGACTATTCAGTTATATGAATTGTTTGTCTATCGATGATTTCAGTTGAATGGAGTTCTATATTCATTGTACTATTCATCGTTGTAAATTCATTGTACTAAGGAAAAATACATAATCGAGACTTCAGAAGACTTTTCTAGAATTTTTTATTCTATCAAATGCACGATCGAGTAGTTTCGAGCTGTAGTTAGGCAAAAGTATCATTCTCCCTTTAAATACAGGACACTTCTAAAATACTATTCATACCATTTTATTCGACTAATGGCTACCGTTCCTCAGAATGATAGATATTCATATTTTAGTCACGTAAAGTAAAAGTTTGTTCGTAATAACTGAGCCGATCAGTGAAATAGCAGGAGTGAATCAATTACAGGGGCTTCCTATTGAATTCAATTTTGTACACTTTCCTGTAAAAAGACTCAACTCTCTATTGCATGAATTTTATTTTCTCGTTCAAACAGGAAACCGTACCATGGTAATTTGTACGTTCAGAAATTAACACGGAAATTAAATAATAAGAGGTTGGATCTACGAAGCTGTTAGACATCTCCATTGTACTAAATTGGTGTATTTAAAATTTCAAATATTTTCAATAAGAAAGACGAAACAATTCACTCTTGCGTCTTTCCATCTTGAAAATGATCAAGCTTTGGCTAGTTATTTTCGAATTACTTAACCTCTTCAAGGATACTGACACACATGTATACGTTTGGTATTTAAATTATTTTAAACAATATATCATAATAGTTACTACTACACGAAATTTCTATAAGAACACTATGATTTTCTACAAAATATTCCTTCATTTTATAAATGTCTGGTACTGGTAAGAGAAAATCTTTCATCAACCACCGCATCGTTGCTACAATAAATGTAAATAAACTCGTGTGATCGCGTATTATATAAAAATGGGAAACAATATTAAAGAGCTAGACAGTGGAATAAAATACGAATGCAATAAAAGTTAAAAAACAACATTACAGAAACTAATTACTAGTATGAAAAACAGAATATTTGATATAATTAAGAAGAAGGGCGGTAGTACCAGTTACTAATTTTTCAATTTAATTCTCTGAGACAAATTTAAAAGACTATTCTTATACATATTTCCCCATATTTCCGTGTCTTAAACTGTAATATCTTGTTTACGATAAAAATAAACTATTTCCTCCAGATGTATACAGGGTGTTCAGTCACCCCTGGGACAAATTTTAATGGGAGATTCTACATGCCACAATAAGACGAAAATCAAGAATACTAATTTGTTGATGGAGGTTTCGTTAAAAAGTTATTGACGTTTAAAGTTCCGCCCGTACTGAATTTTTTTCTAAAAAGTGGATAGAACCTGTCGATATTTCTTAAAAATTCGTTTTTGATTTGTAATAAATTTGTTTGGCGTTGCACAGAAAAGTTGTTTAATACTTTTTTGTAGGTACCCAAGGGCTCTACTGCAGAAAAAAGTTTCATTGAAATATGTTCACTATTGTAGGAGTTATGGCCGTTTGAATATTGGGCCATTTTTATAGGGTTTTTTTCACTTTACGGGGTTAAGGAACAACTTTTCGGGTATTTTTTGAATTTCTACATATTCTGCATCAGGATGTACGTTGTTTGCCGTTTAAAACATTAAAATCGTTCAGTCTGTTCAGGAGTTATGACATTTTAATGATTCGCATGAAATTTCAAGGAAGCATTTCTGGCCTCACATTAGATTTTCGGTAAAGAATTTTTTTTCTCGAAAATGCGTAGGATTTCGGGATATGTCTATTCACAAAAAATGCTTGTAATTGACCCCCTTAACTAAATATAATTTTTTTAGAATGAATTGAAATTTTTTAATTTCGTCTAAAAATTTCAGCACCTACATGAATTTTTTTTATCGAAAGTGGGTAGGATTTCGGGGGTATGTGTATTCACCAAAAATGATTGTAATTGAGTCCCGCAACCAAAAATAATTTTTTCAGAATGATTTAAAATTTTTTAATTTAATTTTTTAATAACTTTTTAAGGACGTCTCAATCAAGAAATTAATATGCTTGATTTTCGTCTTATTTTGGCCTCTAGAATCTCCCATTAAAATTTTTCCCAGGAATGGCCGAGCAGCCTGTATATTGCTTTTCTAGTTTCTATTACACCTTATTTATTTCCTAGCATTCCTTAAATTCTTACTAAAAATCATAGTGTTCTTATAGAAATTTTGTTATTGCCTTTATCAGTATATTATTATTTTTGTTTGCCAAGCGTTGAACACGAGAGTTTATTTATATTTATTGTACCCCAGTAACGATGCGGTGGATGGCGAAAATTTTTCTCATACCAGATATTTATAAAATAAAGGAATATTTTGTAGAAAATCGTAGTGTTCTTATAGAAATTTCATGTAGTAGTAACTATTATGATGTATTGTTTAAAATAATTAAAATTCCAAATGTATACATGTGTGTCAGTATCCTTGAAGAGATTAAGTAATTCAAAAATAACTAACCAAAGCTTGATTATTTTCAAGATGCAAAGACGCAAGAAAAATTTGTAATTTTAAATACACCAATTTAGTACAGTAGAGATGTGTAACAGCTTCGTAGCTCGAACCACTTATTACTCAATTCCCTTGCTAATCTCTAAACGTACAAATTACCATGGTACGGTTTCCTGTTTGAACGTGAAAATAAAATTCATGAGATAGAGAGTTGAGTCTTGAGTTACGAATGAATGTTTTTAGTTATATTTTCCAATGACATGAGAAAATTGATGAATGCCGTGGGTGAGTATAAATTTGCATGTTTGTTTATTAGGAGCAAAATAATTTGGTCTTGAAAAGGGTAAAGGTATTAATGATAAACGAAGAATTAGCGAGTCGAGTTCCAAGTTCTCGCTAACTAGGATTCAGTGTGATGCGCGAGCGATTACGTATCTTCATCAGTGTCGCGACGAATCGATTTTCCGGCACGGATAATTAGGAGACAGCCTTTTCAGACACTCTCTTTCGCTCAAAACTCCGTCAATCTTCCAAAAGCCCCGCCGCTTGGAAAATCGAATCCTCGTCACTAATTGCCGGTGCATCTCGATTCGCAATCGCATTGTCTCCGCCTTAAGAGTCCCCGATAACAACTAGTATCGAAGTACAAACGGAAGAACGTACTTCCAGGCAAGTTTCCAGACGTTGTACATGTAATTCCCAGCCTGGCCCCGGTGTTCCAGAAATACATGGCGCTGCAGGAGGAGCACTACGCGCTGAAGGATATCTGTACAGAGCAGGAACGAACTCTGGAGGAACTTGGGGGACAATTGAGCACGGCCAAATTGGCGGCCGTCGAATTACGGGAGGCCGCTGACAACGCTCAACAGCAGCACCAGAAGCAAGAGGGTGCGACGACCTGGGCGAACGATCGCCTGGTCACCCATTGCAAGGGCTGCAACCGTGAGTTCAACATCACTCGTCGTAAGGTAATCAAACTTTTTAATTGCCCCCACGCCTTCCATCTCGGCTCTGGTCGCCTCTTTCGACCCAACCTTGTCCAGAGACTCTCGGATGAAAGTCCGCCGCGGCCCGCTTAATCGTTCAATTATCCTTGCCACCCTGGAAATTACTGGTTCTACGGTCCAGATTTTCCCTGTCCGGGCGTCCGGGTCGGCCAGAGGGTAACCTCGTACGCGTTCAACGATGCTGACGGCGGCGTCGAGAGGTTTTATCGCGGCGTTGGTACACGCCTCCTTCGACCTCGTCTACCTAACCCCGGCAGATCGAAATCGCGTGCGCCGGTGAGAACTTTGATGCACGACAGTTCTGTTATTACAGATAACGGGGTGTATCGTTGTTAGGGCTGGCCAATTACAACAGGGTTTGCTTCTCGTTTGTACGCGTTTCCTCCTTCGCGTATCTCCAGGAATAATTGAAAAGATCCCCGGTTCGATTACACGTTACCACGCAAACCCCAAGTACCAACGGTTGACAACTTTCGTAAAGGAACGACGATAATAACAGCAACCTTACGCAAAACCCTCAACTCAAAACCATGAACGGTTCGAGCAGCTACTGTGCGTACGCGAGAAGTTGGCTAGTGGATTGGCCCATCCCCACTTTCGTCATTTCGACCAATAGCGACGATACTAAACTGGAGCGGGGAACCGATTAGACCCGCGTTCCTTTCGCTAGCCAACTTCTCGCGAACGCACAGTATTACTATGTCGAGTTTTCTTTCGGAAAACGTGCAATACCAAAACCCATTTTCCTGGTGCAACGTATCGACCATTTCGTGCACCAAACGCATATAAAATTTTAAATAGAACCTGTTCCAGTTGCGTGACGCGTCATAATATGTACGTTAAAAATGTACGGAAGCGCGTAGGCGAAGCAATCGACGAGCAATTAGCGTTTTTCGACTTTTCACGTCGAAGTGGTCACGCAACGAAAGCGTCGGGAATCAAAATGATGTCTTTATAACAACGAGCTATCGAGAGGAGCGTGCGTCGGTTCGATCGCGAGCAGGAAAAAGTTGCGAAAGTTTCCGGCTTTTTTTCTCCCGTGGCTGAATCACGCGGAGGCACGATATAAGCACTTAAAGTATTCAGCCAGATCAGATCGTTTCGAGGCGCAGTTGCGTGCATCGATAAGGAAGGTCTGCGGAGAGTGTATTCGTGCATTCGTCATACGGATATATTCCGCGGGAAAATTTATGTGCCCATGGATCTTATCAAAATTTCGTGGACGTGCACGATAGACACGATTTACTGGAGCTTCTTGACGCCCGGCTCGCTAATGGCACCGCCGAGCCTTTACCTTCATAAACGTGAAAAAACGACGGGAGTTGATTCGTTTCGAGCAATTTGTTGCCACTGTTCAACCCCGGTGCAAGGAAAGTTGTTTCAAGCAGGGATGGGATCGATTCGATTACCATTTGAAAACGTTCAATCAGGGACCATGGTAATCGTTTGAAGGCTTTCGGAGGCCAATGGAGCGGAAGAAAAATGTTGGTTTGCGACAGGATAACGAGTATGTTGCGTTCGATGGCTTATCTGGAACTCGTTATGGGATACACGTATTTATTTATTATTCAAAATTATCGGGAAGTCTTCGGGGAAAAGTGGAATGACAATTCTAACAGATTCTGAGTTAAGGGGGTCTTAGACTATAAAACGCGTTTTTTCATGTTCTTTTTGGTATTTTTTTATAAAAAAACTATGCAAGATCTTGCATCGGCGTTTCACATATACAGGGTGATTGTAATTTAATTACATTATTCCTTAAATGAAGATTAACGTCGTAATCATGTAATAATACATCGTCGGAGAAACGTCTAACATAATTTTTCAGTGGTACCCTTTGGTATCGTCTTAATTATAATTTCTTTACCCGTTGGTTTCGCATTACGTACATCTTGCTCACAACGTCCACTCCAGGAGTCTAATAGCAATACAGACGTTGTTTTAGTATTGGGGAAAAAGACCTCTTCCAACCAGATTTTAAAATGTGTGCTGTAATATTTTTCTATAGTCGGTACTAAAAGGGTAGAACAAAATTGATAATTATAAAAGTGGCACTATTTTCAAATTGAAATATGGTTTTTTTTCTTGTTTTTAACTTTAGCAGGCTAAAAAAAAAAAATAGAAAGAATAATGATTTTGACTTCATTCTAGTATGGGCTTCAGCGACACATGTATTAAAGGTACACGTCAAATTTGTATGAAATCGATTGAGTAGATTTTGAGATATCATGGTAGCCAATTTAGAAAAGATAGTTTTGAAAAAAACGCATCTAAACACAAGGATCAGACCGCCCAAACAGGCATAGCTCGACCAAACAATACGTATACCTTCATTAATTTTAGGAGTTTAGTGATATGCTTTCGCACATGTATTTCTAAAACTATATTCTTTAAGAAAATGCACAAAAAAAGAATTGAATTTTTTGGCAGTTTACAGGAGAAGACCCCCTTAATGAAGTTTCTTTTAATTGGATTAATGTAATTGCTGTAATTTTAAAATATAATAAAAAATGTGAGCGAGTAATAAAATGGAACGTCCATGGTGAAACGTTTGAACACCTGCTGGGATGGAGTAATATCCTATCATAAAATACGAAATATCTCGTAAAGTATTGCGATTGGAATGGTCGTACCTCAACACTTCTGTATGCAGAGTGATGAGAAGAATTGATTTATGTAACAAAAATGCATGGTTCAGTTTAAAAAGCAAGTGCAAGTGGATATCGCACCTGCACCGTTTCATGAAGTATGGAAATTATGTCCTCGAAAGATGGCCCTGCCTGGAGGATTTAACATTCTCTTGTATGAATTTTTTCTATGCTTGCTTGTTCCAGTCTCTAGAATCATATTGTAGACTAATTTATATTAACATTAATCCTACCGACACTTCATGTATACCTATTCCTAATAAGACTGATCAAATGAATAATCATTTTCAATTAAATAAATAATTAATAATCCAGTTTTATAGCACACCATTAATAGGAATTGTTGAAACTTCTTTGGGTAGATATCGTAAAAGTAAATTGCAAAATAAACATAAAAGACAGCTTAAATAATAATAATTGATATATTTTTCGGATAGAGGATGAAATGCTCTTTAAAACGAGTGCTCATTCAAGTCAATAGTGTAATTAGTTCCGGAGATATAATGATTTTTGTTTCAAGTCGATCGCGTGGTTAATTCACGAGATACAAGTGTTCGAAGCGTTAGTTTACTTTTCATTGTTTCCGTCGCGAAATCAATGAACTTTCACTACGGCCTTGGCAAGGTTGTTGACCGCACGTGCTCGTAGTAAATAGTAAACATTACGTCACTCGGTCACGATTGTCACGACTCACATGCGCGAGAGAGAGGTGCGACGCGTAAGACGGAGAAAGAGATAGTGAAATTTAAAAAATGATTCTTTCATATAAATTACAATATCTCCAAAACGGAAAGTTGGATCGCCATAAAACACAAATTATTTTAAAGGGGAGGCTTTGCCACTTTTAATAGTGGATCAGTCATGGAGAAAACACTAGTAGTTTTGGAACTGCACGCGTTTTAAGTTTTAGTACTTTTAAGGGGGAAAACTACTGTGGCGGTTGAAAATAAAGGCAATTTTCAAGAATTTTTTGGGCGTATCTATGAAACTTTGTCAGATCAATTTTTAATGTTTTCGAAAGTACATTTCTTGAACTATTTCTTGTAAAAGTTTCGTATAAAAATATTAATTATTATAGCCATAATAGGAACCAGCATGAGAGGCCTCCAAAAATTTCTTAGAAACGGGCGGACTTGTAATTTTTCACTGCAAGTTGTGAAATAAAGAATCATGCAATTTTCTTAAACTATAAGACAATAGCTTCAGTTGCACGTACGGATTTTTAAAAATAATTATTTATTATAAAATGGTTGAGTTTTGACGGAAAAATTAGAAAAAACTGTGACAAAATCAATACTTTTTTTAACACCACGTCGAAACTAAATATTCGATCGAAAATTCCTTAATATTCGTTGTTAGACTGTTCTAAGATAATGAAAACTGAAGATTCTGTCTTTTCATCTTTGCTATGTATTTCCTATTTATTAAATGAAATTTTAAAAACTGTCATTTTACTGGTCGTGGTATGTTTAGTGTCAATTAAATGACAAAATTTAACAGTTAAATTCATTTAATGTTAGGAGGATTCAGTATAGTGAAATCTGTTACTGGATAGTTCTACAAATCAGTATTTTACGACTTCATCGTTCCCATCATTTTCCTAGTGTCTTATAGACGACATTAATAATTTTAAGTGGTACTACTGTTTGATGGGTAAGATCTACAGAGAATTGTAGGTAAAAATACGATATTTTCTACAGTTTCTATTCTCATCTGACGTTTTAATTAAAATTGCAAGATCTTAATTCCTTTCTGAAGTTTATTTCTATAAAGTGACCCAAACTTAAGTGTAAGTATTACCAACGGTTCGAAGGCTTCATGCCACTTGTCTCATAAAGGATATCAAAACGGTTAGAAGTTATATTCTTTTTATAGCGGGCACGTCAGTGGAGGTTCCTGGCAAATCCGCGCTTTAAAAGTCGATTTACTCGAACTGGATCGATGGTTACACTAGAACTTATGGGAAATGGGGATTTCGATGGCAGTCGTCTAACATCTGAGAGGATACACTACAACAGCCAGGATGATTAACGATTCTACTTGGATTACATTATGAAAGATTGAAAGATGATCCAATGTTTTATCTTGATTACTGCATACGTTCATCTGACCCACAGACACACAAACATTACCGATCTGTTATACCAATTACCAAGCAAATCTGAAAACATTCTCTAGTTTCGTCGAATCTCGATGATTCTGAACCACTCTGCAGCGCTAAATGTTTTCGAAAGACAATCAGAGTTGTCTCATCAGAGACGAATTGCACGTAGATTACATTATGAAAGATTGAAAGATGTTCCAACGTTTCATCTTGATTACTCCATGCGTTCATCTGACCCAGGCAAACACAAATCCAATCTGTTATATCAATTACCAAACAAAGTCTCGATGATTCTAAATCGCTGAGCAGCTCCAAATGTTTTCGAAAGATGTTCGTTAGAGCCAAATTGCACGTAGGTTACATTATGAAAGATTGAAAGATGGTTTTATCTTGATTACTCACACACACAAATTCAATCTGTTGTACCAATTACCAAGCAAAGTCTCGATGATTCTGAACCGCTGAGCAGCTCGAAATGTTTTCGAAAGACGTTCGTCAAAGTTAAATTGCACGTCAGCGAGATTGGTCGACGACGCGCGCGTATATTTCTACCAGATGTTCGCCAAAAATAGTCCGTCGTCGTAAATCCAGCCTTTGAAATGTCCCTGGGGCGCATTCCAATCACATTATTGCGCCCTCGTCCGGCCGAATGCAACGATTATGTGCGATGCATGCACGTCGGGCATGCATATTCAGCGGTTGTCGTGATAGAGACGTTGGTTGGCCCATAAAACACATTTAGACCGCATTCCCTTCTTTTTTTCTACCAACGTTGCACGACGGTGTGAGGAAGAGACGATGCATTGCGAGGGGGGATGGCTCGGGGGACGGTGGCGTTGGAACGGGGTGGTAAGTTATTGCATAATAACAAGCCAGTCTAGGGGTTATTCTTGTTACTCATTTTTCGCGGCGCACGAGTATTACCATACTGTTTAATATAGAATAGGCCACCCATGGGTGAACGTGTGGCTAAAATCGTTGCCGGCGGTTAAGCCCTGTCGGTCGGCCCAGCCGATGTGTTCGCGAGTGCTGGAAAGACGCGGCTCGGAAGCAGGTTCCTGGAAAAACCGAGGCGAATGCAAGCTTGCGTACTTGCACATGCAAAGGCATGCAAAACAATAACCCACCCCCTCCCGCTCTAGTAGCTGCCACCTGCCGTGGCTGGCAGCGTTAAGATGGTGAATTTGTTCCTGTGTGTAGGGGCGCTGTTACCGTGAATTGCGGCCGGGTTCGTTGTGCACCAGGTTGTGTTCGGTTGTCGAGCTCCTAGAGGATGACGGAACAACGTATCAAGAATAATAGCAGTCTCGAGACGAGGGGAACGATTTCTTGAAGGCCTCTTGATCAACGTCGTTTTTTTAGAGTCTATTTTGTTCGATGGTTTAGTTTCCTCCAAGGCCTTGATGAGATTGTCTATCTTGTTTTCGTCAAAGTTGTAGTAACGATCGTGATACGTTCTGAGTTTGAACAGTAGGGTGGTCCTTATTTTTCGACTTTTGATTACTTTTTTACGCAACGTAACGTCAATAATGCTTTCCACCTGGATGTAAACAGTAAACACACACATCTTTAATTCGATCTTTTATTTGCAGTACATATTTATTTATTTTAATAATGGTAGTGTTGTAGGATGTATCCGGAATAGTTTGATTACCGGAACAAGTCTACCAGTATTGATACTTTAAAACCAAAACAAGGGCTTTGTGTGATGTAAACGAAACAAATACATATTCAACTTGTTAGTGGTTCCACAGTGATGATTGCTATAAAGAGAAAAAGAAAATAAAAATTGTATATAACATAACAATGCCACAATTTTTCTATTTCTGAAGTACGTAGAATGTTATAAATTGTTTTTCTACAGGGATGACATCGCTGTCTGCATAAATTCACTGCCTGACGAGTATTCCTTTTGCACTCATACGTCGACAATGTTTTAATTTTTTCGGAATTCGAAATACGATTCATTATTAGATAGATACTCTTACATAACTTGGACTGTACTACTGACTTTACAGAGATTTTAGTAATACTACGTCCGTAAAAGATTAAATCAAAGTTAAAAGTGTTTACATTCAGTTGGAAAGTATCATTGACTATGAGTTACGTTTACGTTTTATTAACGCGTAGGAAACTTATTTCGTTAATTACTGTGAATTTCTGAGCTAAAAGTCATCCAAAGGCCATTGTATGGCACGTCGCTAAATTCATTTTTTGAGTTTTTGTAAGGTAATTTTTGACCTAATATTATACATAATGAGGTAAGTGTATCAGCTTTGTTTTAGCTCGATTATTTCTTCAAATATAAATATACAGGGTGTCCGGCCACTCCTGGGAAAAATTTTAATGAGGGATTCTAGAAGTCAAAATAAGACGAAAATCAAGAATGCCAATTTGTTGATGGAGACTTTGTTAAAAAGTTATTAACGTTTAAAGTTCCGCCAGTTTTAAGTTTTTATAAGAATTTTGCATGCAAGTGAAACATGTGTATATAAAAAGTATTCCATATTAGGGCAACTGACCCTACTTCTTGGTATTCGATCCTGGTTGTCATTTAATATAATAAAGAAAAAGTATTGCTATAGATCGAAATCGATAAGCAGCTTACAGATGTTTAAACAAAAAGAGAACCAAAGAGATAGATTAATTTCGCCTGTGGTTGCGTCGTAAAGCCGCTTAAGTATTTTTATTTCCATACGCAAAGGAAAATATTGTCTCGTTCGTGTTTGAGTAAATCAGAGTAAATGAAATTCTTCTTGATCAATGGTGGATCAAATTCCGTGCGGAGGTGGATGAATCAAATACGCGACAGATACGCGAATTGGATTTAAAGTATGAATTACGTCGCTGTTTTTTGGGATTTTTAGTTTCAACGCTGTTAAACGAACGACGTTATAGTCGTAAACACTCGTGAAAATGGATTTAAAAAAATCGTGTGTTTGAGATTATTTCCATTTTAAAGAGACGTAATTTTGTAAGCGAATTTATCGATAATTTTTATCAACAATAATACGTAATTTCTTAATTTAATCTCCTCGCGATCCTCTCTATTTTATTCCAATTCATATCTGGCCGATTTATACGCGAAAATACGTATCGTGTTTGTAATTAATTTTCTGGTAATTGCGTCCTTGCGATTTCGAAAGCCCGCGCGAAAATAGCTGCGCTTTTTAATATCCGCTCTATACTGAAAAATATTAATTAAATGGAAAATAACAAATCGATAATTGGTATTTTACTGTTTCTTTTTAAACCTTCGTCAATGCCGAAACCGTCAAATTATCTCCGATTTGTCCGCGTAATTCGTGACATGCTAGATAGAAATTTTCACGAACATTTCTGACGTTTATGGAAAACATTTCGATACGTAGTTGTTCCGTTTAATAATCGGTTTCAAAAATATCGCAGCCACCAGATGCTAGAACGCATAAATTGTAAATTGGAATAAGGAGGTACCATCGTTTGCGATGCCGAAATGGCTTCATAACGTTACATTATGGTCAATATCGATTTGCGCACAGATGTTAATAAGTGAAACATGTCGACCGTCTTACATATCCACTGTAACAGGAAACGATATTACGAGAAATGCTTTTAAACGCATATTCGATAATTATGTACCACTGTGTTTGTACTCAGCTCATGCATACAATCGTTATTACGTTTGGAAAATAACAAATTCCTTGACAATCGATTTACATCGTTTTAAGTTAGCACGAAAATTTTCTTGAAAATTACTAACACAATTAACAACAACAATTCGTTTTGTTACTTTTATAGAATAAAAAATCCTAATAGATCTTACATCGTTGAGATTCGTATCAGAATGTTGATTCTTTATTCCGCGATTTACGAGTCTCCGTCTCGACAGCGAAATAGCTTACAGGTAATATGACACGTCTAATTAGGTTAACGATTTTCTAAAAAAGAAAATCGTTCACGCAATCGTGCGGAAAATGACTGAGATAACTTTCGTTGCACGAAGGCGAAACAACCCATAGCCCCATCAAATTTAAATAGCTGTTGAAGGCCACTTATGTTACTGTGAATCACGTCAGACACGACTCCCTTTTTCACGCCAGCTTGCCTTTCTGTCTGGAAGATAGAGGGCGGTGGGGATAGTTTAACCAGGTGGTGGGGATAGCTTCTCGGTGACCTCGAACGACCAATTGCTCCTGTTCGAGCTATAGAGAAAGTTGTCTTCTAATTTATCATGCTTTAGTAACGATTCCACTCTTGGTGAAGTTGAAATTTGAGCGAATCTCTAACAAAACCTTTACAAAAACTGTTAAGGACAACTTTAGAAGCCATTCTAGACTAAAAGACTCGGTTTGCTGTGATTTTAAATAACTTTAGGACGTTAAGCTCTAGAATCTTTCACGGCTACACTTAATGACTCGTCGAATAAAGTATCCGATAGAATACACAAGTTGTCAGACTTGATAAATCTTCGAGAGCGTCCATAGTCGATCATTCGGAGGACAGTATCTCCCGAATCCGATCGTTAGCTTGATTTATTCGCGCTGGAAAGTATCTATAAGTAGGTATCTATTTCCGCGAAGATAGTACGGGCTCAAGGCAGCCGCCCCGGGTACGAAGTTGCAGTCGCCAATCTACTAGGACTCGGTCGTAAGTCATGTTGATGGGACGGTTCAATAATTAACTTCGCGAGGAAATCGGTTATCTGGATGATATTATTCGGGCTCTTACTTTTCGGTAATAACCGGCAACCACCCTCCAATGACCGAAGGTACGCCATCTTACTTAGGGGGATTCAATTTAGATGTAAAATTTAGAGTGGTGGTCGCGCCAGATCCCGCCGCCGCCTCCGCGTCTCTCTTTTCCCTTTTAGACGACGAATTCCGCATTATTATAATAGACCGTCGGTAATGGCTTGAAAATAAAGACCACCGGGTAATGGAGAAATCGTGGGTGGCAAGAGGAGAGGCTCGCTGAAGGGTAGAGAACGGAACGGAACGTATAGGCGCCGTAAAGTTCTTATTCTTCTTCCCTTTACACCCTTTTATCCTCACGGTTTGCAAATCCTTAAGTGTTTCTTATTGTTTGAATTGTCCAGCGCGTTCTCAATCATGTTCGTTTCTCTTCCACGGTGTTTGTTCCGTCCCCAGGTGAGACGAAGTTACTTGACAACCACTTACGAGTAAGTAACGTCTTTTATTCCGTCTTTCTTCTTCGTTCGTCGTTCCCGTAATACCGAAAAATTCCTCGTCAGACAGTAAGAAGGGACAGATCCGCCGGAAAAGAACTTTAAACGTTGTAAATTATCGAAGTATCTATTTAACCTGGAGTTGATGCATCCTTTTACCCCGAGGGACTTCGTTTCGCGATGGCCTATTCAGTAAAGAAATATATTTAATTAAAATATTCAAAGGGTTGCCGCTTTAAAATGCACGTCCCACGTCACTGCGTTTAATTAGCGTTTCAACGTTGAATTAATCGAAGCTTCGAGTCGCTCCATAAGTTCATTTATTTCACTTTGGGCGTGCCTTTGAAAGAAATAAGCATCCAAACCGTTCGCGTTTAATCATACTAATTTCGCTTAATTTATATTATAATTTTCAAGGAAGGGGTTCCCCGAACATCCGAGTTTCCTAGATTTCTGCAAATTTCAATTTCCATTCGGTTATGGTCCGGAATGGTTTCGCCCGTGGGAACCGTCTATGACAGGACGCGATCTTAATCGATCCTTTTAACAAATTCTTACGACTTTCTGGTACAAAAATATCGAGCGTGCTTTTAGAACGAAATTTCAGACGGCGAAGGAAAAGTTTCCGTGGACTGTTGTCCGCGTGCCAGCTTCAGGTGCAAGCTGGTGAACTTTTTTTTCATTCGTACGCCCGTAATCCGTAACTGACAACTACGCAGCAGAGCTTTTTCCGCTTTTGTCGCGGCCACCCTGGCGGAATCTACGTCTCGTTGTTCAGCTTTTTTCTTCTCTCCGCGTACTTCATTGCTGTTGGTGTCGCCAACAAAATATTGCGATCGCCCAATGTAAATGAGAATGAGATCGACGATGACGCGATACATCATTTTGATTGAAAGCTTTATGGCGTAAGCTGGCAAACTATGAAACGATCGTTTTTGATTTCCTGATAAAACTGAGGACGCTGCTCGGTGGTAATAATTTCTCTCCTTACGTGTATTCCAAGTTTATAATTTATAAATTACGATTTACTTTTTCTTACTATAAATAAAAGAGGTAAGTGGAATCGAAACAGACCAGCTTAAATTTTGATTAATTTCATAAGTAATATATTTGAATGTTTATACACGCATTATTTAGTATTTATTTTTTATTAAAATCAAGGGAGGCTGTAATGAGAGACTATCCATCTATGTTTATTTTCTTTGGGAAACAATAGAGCACAGTGTGTTGACTGGAACGTACCTAATTAAAATAATTTGCCTAGATTTGATTCCAAACTACCTTCGCGTGCTTGATGTTCAACTTTAGTAATTACACGCAATTAGAAAATAACTGTTACTTCTGGAAACTTTCTGAACATAAAACTTTTCCACGTTCAATTTTATACCACCCCCCAAAACCTGTATTTCCAACGTGTAATTTTACCCCGCTCATCAAGCTTATGCATTCTAATTAATTAGTTTTATTGTAAGGTTTAGCGTTAAACGTACGTTCACATTAATTTTTGAAACGTTCCTTCTTTAGAATAAAATACGTTTCATCTATTTAACGACACAATTTGAAAGATTTGAACGTATAAATGGATCGAAACACTTTTGCTAAAGCATTGTAAATCATCGAACCCCATTTCTATAGAAGTTGTTCCAGATTTGCAATCCTAAAAATGTGTTTTCTATAACTCTTTGTTCGAAGATCGTTTCCTATCACAGAGAATTGCTCAAGAAGCGAAAAATATAGGAATCAGTGAGCTATAAATCTGAGGAGTACGGTGGATGTGACAGAATTTCATATGTGAGCTCGTTTAACTTATCCGCTTTTAAATTTGAAGAAGGACTCAGACTTTCTACCGTTCGTCGATTCTTGTTGTTTCTAAGTCGATTTAAAACAATTATGATAGGCAGTATGGATTCACCGGTAAATTTATCTCGTTAGAAAATGTAATAAAATAACTGCGTTCACGGACAACTAAAGAGTATTATCTTCTGCGAGCACAAACTTAGTTTCCCCATGGACTTTGATAGTTCCTGAACATTCGGGCATTATGCAGATCGGCGTAGATTATCATACATTATCTATTTCTTGTTATAAGTCACTATACAATCTAGGAATTGTTAAATAGAATGGCGTAGAAAGCACGTGAGGACAATTTCGAAGCTGTTTAACTTTACCAATTTTAAGTCTCCCAAAAGTGGGATGGCATTAATGGGTTGTTTTAAAAACATTTTTAGATTGTTCTCGAGTTCTTTCGCGTATAGTTTCACTTCAAGTAAATTTTGTTTCGAATTTGTTTAGAATTTCAGAAACACGATTGAATTAACTTCGTTTTTTAGATGTCCCCTAGGGTAGACTTTAGTTTTTCTGAATTTTGATCGTGTAATCCCTTCAATTTGTTCCATTTTGGGGAAAAATAATTTCTACAAAAAATCAAGTCAATTGGATAACAAAAGGGCGTGCCACAACGACTTTGTTTATGTAACAAAATTAAATTTCATTAAAGATGGGAAAATACCGATTTTTCCACGTTATTTGATTAATACCGAGCAATTTAGACTAAAATCTGTATAATTATAATTTATTGCAGCAGAAAAGAGTTATTTATCAAAACTTAAAAGAATTTGTTTAAATAATAAGTGGAATGTTTAATGTCGTATGATTTCGTATGAAAATAATATAATCTCAGAGAAAACATAAAAATAAAATTTGTCAATAATTTTGTTTATGTTTAATTTAGTTGTTGCCATGACTGATCCTCACTGACAATCGCTTATGTTATCTTAAATTTTGATTACCGAGTATAAAGTCAAAATTCGCTTGCATGTGGAGGAAAGAGGTACAAGACACTAGAAATGACTTTGAAAATATTCATATTCAATACAAATTTTGACTTAATGTTTTTTTGTTTATACATATAATAGTAAAACTGTTTATATTCTGTTACAATTTGTAAGATATCCTGTTTTCCTTGTTCGTCTTTCATAATACAGTCTGTATACTCTTTCATTAGTTTTTAAATAATGCGAATCGGTTAGTTATTGAAACAATCATCAAAGACCATTTACAATTTCTCGCCCACACGGGATATAAATTCGATGAAACACTTTACGCAACGTTTAAATAAACAGCTCGTTCCGGTACATTTGATTACATGTAAACCGTGAACAAATTGTGAACATTATAATTATCCTCTGTTTCCCATAACGCTGTGTTTTTACGTAAAAACTCTGTATTTATTTGAAACCGAGAAAAAAATTTAAACTTTTGGGTAGAAATAAAATTATCAATAGTAACATTTGTATAATGTTCTGCGTCTTTTGTATGGATAATTAATTTCTTTAAATTTTGCTGATATTCGTTTTCAAGAGCTTGAAACATTTTTTTCTTTAGTTTTGCAGAAATATTCGGGTCAAAGAAAGATAATGCTATATTCTCTGGTGACAAATACCATAATTGATTGCAGAATTTTTGAAGTATTGCATTATTTATTACTTCATCTATGTGTTTGTATCGATGTAAATTATTTAAAAATTCTAAATCTAATCATGGTGCTATTGTTGGTACGGTGGTACGAATTCAAGTTCAAATGTATAAATTTACCAAAAAAATACAAATATTTTGAATTCCTAGTTTTTCCTTATTACTCAAGAGAAATTCATTTCGAGAAATATATATTTTTAAGCAATATAGAGGCAACATATTAGTTCTATGAGCTCTTTATAGTCGTCTCTATAGATAAATGTTATAATTAAATAACACTTTTATTAAATATAACAATTTCTTCAACCGAAATATTAAAATAGAGCTACATTGGATTTGGAGTAAAATTACTGAAATTCCCAAACTTTAAATCAATCGTGGCACTCTTTCCCATTATCCTATTGACTTTCACTTTCCCAGGAATTATTTTTTCATCAAGTTGAACAAATCCAGAGGGTCTTACATAAAAATTTCGATAATCAAAAATAAGATCCACCCTAATGTCTCCATTCATTGTCCCGAAGAACAATGAACCGAACAAGCGCTGAATTCCGCAAGCTTTATTTGTTAATTAAAATAAATGTTGGTCGGAAATGTCGCGTAGGTTTCCCAATCCCGACGTAGGCCAAAGTTCATCGAATAGAGGTATCTGGATTTCAATATAATTCGGGTAGTCCGTGAAAAAGCAGTTTACTGCACCTGTCTCCTGACACGCTGCCTGTTTATTTTGCCGTTCGCTCTCTGACTTCTCTGCACCCTGGCTCTCTCTGCTCTCTCGACTCTCCGCCATCTAACTTTCTGCCCGCTGAGTTTCTGGCTCCCTCTGACTCTGCGTCCGAATTCGCACCCTCTTATAACTTCGCTCCGCTTTGATGTTGCCCGTTTGGTAGCGTACGCGGGACGGTCAGCCTCTCCTTGTTGAACCGTGGTTTGCCCCAAAGACTTCCGTGGTGCCGACTGAAAGAGGCCTCTACGCTGTCCAGTGGTCTCGCTTGGATCGTTCATGCAACCGAAAAATTAAAACTTCCTCGCGCCCGCGCCGCGTACATTCTTCCGGAAGTCTCCGTTTCCACCCTTTGGTCGCTGCACGGCTCGCGTTAAAACCAACGTTACCTACAAAATAATCAATTATTGAGTTGAATCATAAGTAATTGCCATTTTTTCGCACTAATTTTATTTTTTTATTAACTCTTTGAGGCACGCTGGAATTAAAAGTGTCCCATCATTTTGATGCACCGTAATGCATGCTGGGACATTTTTAGTCCCATCTCGAAATATTGCAATAGCTGCATGTGCATAGGTTTATATTTCGTCTTATTTACGTAAAGCAGTTGGTAATATCTTTAACAAATGTTACAAATGTATTCACTTGTGTTGGCAACATTCAACATACCAATACAGGTTCATCAATTGTTGCAAGCGGAAGGTTTATTGCGACAATCTTTTTTTGTTTTCTATATTGTTACATTATGTGATACCATTATTAATAAAAATATACCAATTTGGTTTAATTTAAAACGCAATAAAATTTCTATGCAACATGGGTCTATTTTATTATTTGAAATCCTGTGCCACAAAGAGTTAAAAGAATTACAGAACACCTTAGTCTAAAACGTATTCTCCATTATTAAATACAACCTTTTCCCATTTATTTGGTAGCTCATCAATTTCTACTACAAAAAAATCAACTTGTTTTGATGAGAAAAACGTTTGAATGAATTCCTGTACACGGTTGTTGCTATTGAATTTTTAAAGAATTTTGTACGGATCGAAATAAATGGTAGTGTGTGAGGACTAGGTCCGGTGAGTAAGGAGGACGAGGTAACACGGTCTATTCTAGTTTCAAAATTGTTTCCTGGGTGACTTTTGTCCTATTTGGTCTAGCGTTGTCATGCAAAAGTGTGACGCCTGTGGCGTCGTCTCCCACGTTTGCCACCAGAGGGGTTGCGCTCTCACAAGCGCTCGACCGACCCCACGGTTGCTATACAGGGTGTTCGGCCACCCCTAAGGAAAATTTTAATGGGAGATTTTAGAGGCCAAAATAAGACGAAAATCAAGAATATCAATTTAAATTAAAAAATTTTAAATCATTCTGAAAAAATTATTTTTGGTTGCAGAGGTCAATTACAATCATTTTTATGTGAATAGACATACCTGCGGATTCCTACGCACTTTCGAGAAAAAAATTCTTTTCCGAAAATATAATGTTGTAACACGAGATATTAATTTAATATAGAAATAAGAACAACGACGCGGCTTTCGCCGAAAAGCCGCTATACCGCGCCCTTAGTTTAGTTACGTTAAAAACGTCGGCGAAGCGTTCGTCAAGAAGCCAGGTCAACGCTAAAAATAGATGGGTCCTGGCCAATCAACAACGGCCAGGCCCGCGCTAGCGCAGGTCGCCCGGGTATAAAAGCGGGCCCTTCGGCCCATGTTAGTCAGTTGCCACAGAGGTTTTTGAAACTTTTCCCTCTAACTTTATTCATGAAATCTAAGTAGATAAAACTCTACACAACAAATTCCACAACTACACTAATCTAACATGCTAAATGCAGGTTATAGGGTGTAAAGCCCACGGTACTGCAAGCATACAGTGAGAAACTCCAAAACATGTTAGTCAGTCACTTCCCGACTACGCCAGAGATACCTCCACAGTGCCGGCTCCTACGCGGGTGTGCCAAGCTGTAGGAACCCTCTAAAGTAATCGTCGGGTAAACTCGCCAGGGGCCTTGACTCCCCACACCGTCGAAGCGGTCCTAAGAGGTACGGTAATGCGGCACCTACGCGGAGCGTCGCCACCTACCCTTAGCATCTCGCTCACGGTCAGTCTACCTTAGGAGCTCTCCGACTCCGGACATCGACGACTCCTTGTACGCCTGGGCATTGAACAATAAACAATCCGTCCTTCTCAGGACTCGACTCCAAAAAAAGCCGCTGCAGTCACTACAAACCCTCACCCTCGCACCCATCCTACCTTGGTACCACGAGACCCCGTCTCCTTCGGTACCACACTCCTTCATTCCCCGAACTACGGTCCGCCCCCCCCCTCCCCCCTTACAATGTGAGGTTAGAAATGTTGCCCTGAAATTTCATCCGTATGTTTAAAACACCATAACTTCCGAATGGATTGGAGGATTTTAAGGTTTCAAAAGGCAAATAACGCGTATTTTAGTGAAGAATATGTGAAGATTCTAAAAATATTGAAAAAGTTGTTCCTTAACACCGTAAAGTTACAAAAGCCCCCTAAAACTGCTCCAATTTTAAAACGGCCATAACTCCTGCAATAGTAAAGGTATCTTATTGAAATTTTGTTCTAAAGCAGAGCCCATGGGTACCTACAAAAAAGTATTAGACAACTTTTCTGTAGAATGTCAAACAAATTTATTAAAAATCAAAAACAAATTTTTAAGAAAAATCGATAGGTGCCTAAATTTTTCAGGGGGAAAAAAAATTTCAAATCATTTTGGAAAAATTATTTTCGATTGCAGGGGTCAATTACAATCATTTTTGGTCATGAGACATACCCTCGAAATCCTACCCACTTTCGAGAAAAAAATTCGAGGATGTGTGAAATTTTTCGAAAAAATTAAACAAGTTAAATTTGTGCTGGAAAAATTATTTTCGGTTGCGAGGGTCAATTACAATAATTTTTGGTGAATAAAACTACCTCCGAAATTCTACACACTTTCTAGAAAAAAATTCAGTACGGGCGGAACTTCAATCATTAATAACTTTTTAACGAAGCCTCCATCAACAAATTAGTATTCTTGATTTTTGTCTTATTTTGGCCTCTAGAATCTCCCATTAAAATTTTTCCCAGAGGTGGCCGAACACCCTGTACAGGGTGTCCACGCTAAAGTGTGACCCATCTTGGCTTGAGTGACAAGTCATTAAAGCGGTCCTATTGTTGTGCTGTTTGACTCCGCCTGTTGAATCCGATAGCACGGGTCTAGCTCGGAACGGCAGGCCCGAAAAGTAAGAAACATGGAAAGTATTGTTCATCACGGTCCAAGTTTTCCGCATCGAGGATGGAGTCGTTAATAATTTAGATGGTTAATACTTTCCATGTTTCTTACTTTTCGGGCCTGCCGTTCTGAGCTAGACCCTTGCTATCGGTTTCAACAGGCGGAGTCAAACAACGCAACAATAGGACTGCTTTTATGTCTTGTCATTCAAGCCGAGACGTCTCCGCTGAAAATCAGTAAACTTCTAAGCGTTATATCTTGAAAACTAATAAAAATCGGGTGAATAAATTGCAGCATAATGAATTCGTTTTGAAAAGCACTATTGCATGATCAAAAAAAAATATATAGTTCCATTTAAAAAACGAAACTTCACCATCATATCTTTTATATTAATAACATAAACAAAATTTTCGTTTACGCCAAAATAGAGATGCTATTTTATCCTGCAATTTACATGTAAACAATTTTTTCATATCATCAATAGTTATTGAAGTATCACGACTGTCACACTTTAGCGTGGACACCCTGTACTATACAGCGATTACTTGATGGCTAGGCACGCCGATTGGCCGTAGCTTAATAGCGACGCCTGCTCTCACACGCATTATCATTATTGGCCGAGTCGCTCACAACTACAATTCCATCGCGTGACAAAGGACGCGAACGAAACGTATAGGAACAGAGTAGGATAGGTCAAGACTGAGAGGTATTGGCGCAACCGTACGCTCAAAATACTAGCCATGAATAGAACAAAAGTGTATCTCTTGTGGTTATGGAGACCCTACTACTATGTAGCGTGGCGTCAGAGCGGGCCACTATGGTGGAAATAAGGCGGCGCGTAGACCTTCTCTCCTTGCCCGTGCCCCGTTTAGTTTGTTGGTGCCTAGCCAACAAGTCATCTCTGGATAGTCCATATGTATACACTCCTCGACCGACTTCCCAATATCCCAGTCTAAGGCAGGATCTGCTAGAAAGCCTTACTGATGAGTCCACTAGCAGGCCCGGACGAAACGCGCCCCCTCCTTTCCTTTTCTATCCTCCTACGAATCTTCTCAGAGTTCCTACCCGCAGAAGAGCAGCGCCACACGCCCTTACAGTTGATAAGTGCTGGTCGTTCCTTTTGCAATTTTTCTTGGACTCTGTTTAATTGTTCGTTGTACAAGGCTGCTGTAACTGTCTCATTACGGTTTAGTAACTTATAATAGATTATTCCTCTGAGTTACTGACTGCTATTTCTGAACTGATCAACCTTCTAAAATAAGGCAAGCACGACGGCGAAAACGGAACTATAGGTCATTTGGAATTCCCAAAACAGTTTATGATCCACTACCTGAACCAGCAATTACTTATGACTCAACCAATAATTTAGTAAATATCTGAAAATTGAATAAGAACGAAATATCTAACATGTTCGAAAGCTTCGGAAGGTCATCGATCGAACCTAACGGTCACCGCACCTTGCATTATTCCGTTATTGATAATCGTTAATCACTGATTACGATATGCGATAATAATGATTAATTTACAATTCACCCGACTTCGTTGTTTACCAAAATGGTCAGCGTTTCATTCGTACGCTGAACAGGGATCGTTTCTGTTTCAGCACCATTGTCGTAATTGCGGTAAAATCTTCTGCAGCAATTGCAGCGGCAACGTCATACTCCTGCCGAACGCGTCGAGGCCCGTACGCGCTTGCGACGAGTGTTACGTGCTCGAATTCGGCCGAATCTAACGCCTGGTCGCGCCTCGATCAGCCAGATAGCGTGAAACGTGTTCGTCCTGGATGGAAAGTTCGCCGAAATGACGAGAAGAAAAGCAGAAGAAAAGATCTGACTGTCCCTCGTTTTCTTTCTTACAACTAGACGCCCGCGACGTATTCTCGAACGATCGTTCCCTCGGACGGACTTTATTCGACGCCGTTCATTTTCAATTCGACTCACGGCGGTCGTCTGCAAAAAGGGATCGACGCGGACGTTGCATCGTTTCGCGTCGAATTCCTTTCATCGCAATATCATCGCGACGTTTTGTACGATTTACTTGACGTTCCGCGTAAAACACGGTTTGCCCGATTTCTATCCGTGAAAGGCGTCCTTTGCGAAGAAGGAATCTTCGCGATTCGATGGATCGATCCAATGTTGAAAGCAATCCACTTTGTCCGTTCCCGAGCACAATCTTTATGATTTGTTTTTTCCTCCATCGCGAATTTCGCGAGCATGATCTGAACCGATCGAGGGACACGACGTTGTTAAGTTTCGTAGATTTAGATTATTTTCGCCGTTTGTTTACTTCGGCAATTTTTAACGAGAAATTTTTACCGAGTCGCGTACGCACGGATCGGACGTGTATTTATTATTGATGTGGATCGGAGTCGCGAAACCTCGAAACTGCGGTTACGCTTATGCGCTGTAGCTCTTTGAAACGCGTGCCTGTACAATGGTATTTTTAAGAGATTCTGTAGCGTTGAAAAGATTTTATGCGAATAAAAGGCTGGTCTTATATATCTTAGTTTTCTCTAATTATTTATCCTCTCTTTTAATTCCGTATTCTGTAAATTCGAGGGATAAGAACGAAGAGATTTTAGAGGGGTTTATATTATAAAAGATTATCATAAGTCGGCGAAAGTTACATTTAATCCTATATGATTTTTCTCTATCTGGGGGAATATCACTGATAAGAATCGTCAACCTTGTAGAAATTTTCCAAAACGAGTATCTTGTAAATTATATTTTTCTTAAAACTGTGGATATTCTGTTTATTGTATTTTTCGTTATGTTTGTCGGTCTAATTTTGTTAAACATATTTTGGATGTTATTCTGTTCGAAGGAGGACGAGTTAAACGACCTACATGCGTTAGGTTAGTTTAAGATAGGACGTGCACCCGACATATCTCGGAAACTATGAGATTTAGGGTATATTATATCGCCTGGAATATTAAGAAACAGTAAACAGTGCTCCAGTTTTGCTGCAGAAGAATATCTTAATACATACATATCGTGTGCACGTTTTATCGTCTTGAATATTACGAAATAGTAAACGGTGCCCTAACTCTGCTGTAAAAGTCGAACATCCAAATACATCTTCGTATTTTTTATTCTCAGAATTCATTACTTGATGGAATTCTGCTGTAAACGTTCACCGATTCCATTTACAGAAATGCATTCGATCGTGAAAACTTCGAGGAAATGTATAATAACAAAACATATACTATAACAAGCTTGTAGATTTTTGTTTCAGATTCTGGTAAAATTTTTACCTTGTAGAACATCCGGTATGTACCGTTGCAATTATTTCTATATGGAATATAGTTGTGTGAAACGAATGATCCCTGACCAGTTTTCACGCAACGTCTGCAGAAGGGGCAACAAGATGACGGTCAGTAATTAATACTGTATTTTTAGATTAAGTTTATTTTTATTCAAAATATACGTATACCTATATACGAAATATATGTACACAATAAAGATGTATAATAACAACACTAAATCTATCAGGTAATTAGAATCGAACGGGGAAAAGAAATAACAAATATAGGTATAATACTGTTAGGTACAAAGACGAAGTATAATTATACAGCGTGTTCGGTCACCCCTGGGCAAAATTTTAATGGGAACTTCTAGAGGCCAAAATAACACGAAAATCAAAAATATCAAATTTCTTGATTGAGGCTTCGTTAAAAAGTTATTACAAAATTAAATTAAAAAATTTCAAATCATTCTGAAAAAATTATTTTTGTTTGTGGGGGTGAATTACAATCATTTTTGATGAATGGATATACCCCTGAATTCCTACGCGTGAGAAAAAAATTCCTTACCGAAAATATAATGTCTGAACAAATATGAAATATTCTACTGAAATTTCATGTGTATGTTTAAAACATCATAACTCTTGGACGGATTGAAGTATATTAATGTTTCAAAATGGAAACAACGCGTATGTTGGTGAAGAGTATGTAGAAATTCAAAGAATGTTCGAAAAGTTGTTGCTTAACCCCGTAAAGTGAGAACAACCTCATAAAAAATGGTCCCATTTTGTAACGACCATAACTCCTACAATAGTAAAGGTATCTCATTGAAATTTAGTCTAGAAGTAGAGCTCATGGATACTTACAAAAAAGTATTAGACAACTTTTCTGTACAGCGTCAAACAAAATCACTGAAAATCGACAGGGGGTAGGTGCCTAAATTTTTCGGCGAAAATGAAAAGTTTCTAATCATGCTGGAAAAATTATTTTTGGTTGCAGGGATCAATTACAATCATTTTTGGTCAATAGACATACCCTCGAAGTCCTACTCACTTTCGAGATCAAAATTTGAGTAGGTGCCTAAATTTTTCGGCTAAAATAAAAAATTTTAAATCGTCCTAAAAAAATTATTTTTGGTTGCAGGGGTCAATTGCAATAATTTTTGGTGGGTACACGTATCCTCAAAATCCTACGCGCTTTCGAGAAAAAAATTCATTACCGAAAATATAATGTGTGGTCAGAAATGTTGCCCTGAAATTTCATGCGTATGTTTAAAATGTCATAACTCCTGAACGGATTGAAGGATTATAGTGTTTCAAAATGCAATCGACGCGTATTTTGACGAGGTATATGTAGAAATTCCAAAACTATTTGAAAAGTTGTTCCTTAAACCCGTAAAGTTCGAAAAACCCCATCAAAATGGTCCAATTTTGAAATGACCATAACTCCTACAATAGTCAATGGATTTCATTGAAATTTAGTCTGGAAGTAGAACTCATGGACACCTACAAAAAGTATTAGATAACATTTCCGTACAGCATCAAACAGATTTATTAAAACTCAAAAACGAATTTTTAAGAATAATTGACGGGGGTGCAGAAATTGTTTAGCAAAACTTAAATGGTTCAAATCATTCTGAAAAAATTATGTTTGGTTGTGAGGGTCAATTACAATCATTTTTTGTGAATAGACATATCCCTGAAAGTTAGAAATGTTGCTCTGAGATTTCATGCGTATATTTAAAAAATCATAACCTCTGATTTAACCATTGAAGGATTTTAATTATCCAAATTTCGAACAATGAAAAAATACGTTGGATATAATGTCTACTCATATTCATCGTCTGTGATGAGAACTATCGCGCGTACGCAGTTGTTCACAGATTGGCGTTCTATAGGCGGAACTTTAAAGGTTAATAACTGTTTAACGAAGCCTCTATCAATAAATTGGTATTCTTGATTTTTGTCTTATTTTGGTCTCTAGAATCTCCCATTGAAATTTTTCCAGGCATGGCTGAATATCCTGTATATGGAACAGAATAGTTTAATCGAAATCGGTTTGACAGAGTTTGAGCTGACCCACATGAATACACAGTTAGTTATTTGGTTTAAGTCGTCTAAATCGAAATCACAATTACACAGTACAAATTTTATTTACATGGACGAACGCTATGAAACGAAAAAAAGTTAGAAATCTTGTTTCGCGGCGTGGAGCCCGAAAACCCAAAGGATCATCTTCGAATAGTGTAACGAAGCAGTGGAACTAAATTCGTGGATTATCGGATGCATTCGCGAATCGTGATGTGTAACGACACACCTGTTAAGAACATCCTGGTATAGTGTTATTGACTTAATTCTGGGGTTAATGGTAATAATAATAATTGAGTTAGTGTGGGATAGAGACTAATGTACGTGTTTGAGAGTCGAAGCGAATGCAGAGCTGTTTAATCATTATTATCTCATACGGTAGCGCGAAAGAACGAATTATTTGAGAAAAGTAATGGAAGAACGGGGGTTCCAAGCACACGGAAACCTTGCCCGCAGAGAACGGCGACCATAATGTGCAATCTACCTGCCGAACGTAAATTCGTTTCTCACAGCCGCATACATGCTCCCTCTAATCTGTGAAAGGAGAACCGCACGCCATTCCATCGACTCGCCGACGGTGGTGGAAAAGCAGTAAAACAGTCCCTGACCACCTTCCACGATGCTCTTATCCTTTCTAGACGTTAACAATGCCTGCCACCGCGAGATCTTACGATGTATCTACGAACAAGGGCGTATATATGTATACATATATATACAGGGTGTCCTATTTTCGTCAGTCAAGTCGAAAGTCTTTCGAACTAGGTAAATAGTAAAATTCCACCCTTAAAAAGTTGTTTGATTTTGAGGGGAATCTGGATCTATCGAAGCTTAGGACGACTTATTCTTATGAGATTAGTCGAACTTGGGTACATCCACTGTAAAATATTTTGTTAATAGGAAAAGTGCTTCGAAGATGGTCACTGCACGATCGATTAATAAATAAATTTTAATGGCAGTCAAATATATGAAAAATGTTATATTTTTGTGAATATGGTCTTTTTTAACTTTAAAATATATTAAATTGCAGGTCGTTGGTCTGATCCTGAAAAGGCTTAGAGAGCGTTTAAGAATCTGCGACACCACTTCAGAAAGTGAAACCGACCTTAAAAATTGCTTCCAACCCCTTAGTAGCAACCTCTGCACTACAAGGAGTCATAAAGAATGCCTTCGAGTGAAGTTCACGATGTAAGAGGAATCCATCTTTTCGCTTATAAAATGCATTTCCACGATCATAATTTAAATAATCATTAGTTTACAAAATCTTCGACAATAGCGAAATAATTAAAAAATTTCTACATTTTTTAGTCATTGGGAGATTATTTGACACGGTCGTTAGTCGATTATTCGTATGAAATTAAATTTCTATAAGTATGTTTTGATGGTTGAAATTTCAGTCTACGTATATAAAATTCAAAAGAGCGAATTCGAAGTGGCAGATTTAGAAGCAGTAGATCTAGAAACATTACACTTTTTTACAATCTAATCTTCTTCATTTAATTTGAAATGTAACTTTCTCGTCACCACAAATGACATATTTGATTAAGGTGCAAAGACCTTCGAGGATTCTCTTAGAATCAATGTTCCGTTTTAGCTCGCTCTAGCTCATGATTTCGTACTAGATAAGCCAATGACCAGTCGTACAAACACATTCTTTGGCTGAACAGTCGAAATTCTCTTCCATAGTTCGATGCAACGATCGAAGGGTTGAAGCTATCCCGGAGACGTTTCGTCGAAGAGGCTCTGAAAATGTTGCTTTTTTCCGGAGATTCTCGGCTGGATCGACCGTAATGGACCACCCTGTATAGCTGTGCATGTAGTTATATTCTATAGGTATGTAAGGGAGTTATCGGTGTCGTGTTACACGTGTGCTCGCGGTGCTTGCCGGCTGACTGTGGTAAGTTCCGAAGGGTGGTTTCGAGCCGCGGCCGTCCGTGTAGGCCAACTTGTCGGCTATCTACGACTTTCGAAAGCTCGTTAGCCACGAGCGTGCACGCTTAAACGGCCGCTAAATTGAAATCGATCCTTGCAGCTTTTGGCTTCGATCCCCGACGCGTCTCGAGAATTCAACCGCGAGAACACACTCGTACCGAACCACGTGCCTTGCACCAATGTGCACGCGACAATCTTGTTAAACTCCAACCAGAACGGAGGCTCGTTGTTTTCGTGCGAGGATCGTTCGAAACTTCCCAGAACATTTTTCACAGTCTCCCCCTTCAACGGTTTTGCCTAATTTCCAAATAAAATTCAGTTTTCTTTTCACTTTAAAAAAATGCATTCGATATTTGGTCAAATCTTAATCTTAAAAACAAAAATATTTAGTACTTGTACTTGCAATTTTATTCTTAAGATACTAATATTATTGAAAAATTTATGAGTATTAGGGATCATTTGGTACATGTGTGTGAAAGAAATCATTATCGACAAATTTTATCGATAAAATTAGTCGACAATCTGTGACATAACAACGCTTTCAAAACATCATCATGGTTTATAAAGCTATAAAATTCGTCAGGTTGATAGTACAGCATATAGTTGTACCACTATTGCATTTATTTCTAGTCTATATGTATAGGTTCTAGCCAAAATTCATGATATAACCCAGACGGGGAAGATTCTCCATATAAAAACAAATCAAAAGTTTGAAATAAAATTTTTTTACGCGAGACTTCGTTTCCGAGGAAATTGATTTTATATATTCATGGAGTATGCGTGCGGCGGTTCATTACTCATTATTTCTACTTGTTTCTGAATGCATTTAATGGTGATACGCTATCATCTGTCCTTCGTCTATTGTACTATTTTCTAACTGGTTGAACCAGTTGAAACAGATAACACCAGACCGTCGTCAATGTTTGTAAACTCTGACTGAAGTAGAAATAGCAAGTAATGGCCAGACACGTCATTTGCGCGCTACGTCTGCGCCACAAATATTCAAGCTTGATTTTTTCGAAAACGAAGCTTCGCTAGAAAAATTTCTATTCTACATTTTGGATTCAGTTTTAGACAAAGAATCGCTTCTTCGTCGGTTGCACCACGAATTTTAGCCCCATAAAGAAACATATAATTAATATAAATTCTATGATCAAATCTTTCTATTTAAAATTATATTTGCGATTTCGAATTTTATTATTAAAATCCATTCTACGGCGAGAGGATTGATTGTAGGATCCATGTTGATTATAACAAGTCCAGTAATTCTT
This sequence comes from Colletes gigas, assembly GCF_013123115.1. Classification (NCBI taxonomy): domain Eukaryota; kingdom Metazoa; phylum Arthropoda; class Insecta; order Hymenoptera; family Colletidae; genus Colletes; species Colletes gigas. Next base: position 3,665,721 of record NW_025106651.1, on the reverse strand, counting down.
CGATTCGTATTTTGTTCGAGTTTAATAAAGACGTATGTTTATTACTAGGATGCTCAGAAAAATTGCACCGACAGAAAAATGTCGAAACGACTGGTTATACAGTATGATCATGCGAATGAAACAATGCTCCACGCACAGCTGCATTAACGACAGCATGGCGTGTTTTGGTACCCGTGGAACACTGTGCCTAGATCACGAATCTAATGTCCTCCTATTGACATGACCGACACGCGATATGTTTAAAGTTCCCGTTCTTGTATTACAATATAACAGCGATTCCTTCCAGAACGAGCATAAATCTACCATCAAATTCGAACGCAACAAGCAAACATAAAATTTGCAAATGGAACGATTCTATATACAGGGTGTTCGGCTACGTCTGAGAACAGTTTGAATGGGAAATTTTAGAGGCCAAAATAAAACAAAAATCAAGGATACCAATTTGTTAATTGAGGATTCATTAAAAAGTTATTAACGTTTAAAGTTCCATACTGACCGCACAATTTTTCGGGAAAATTAAAAAATTTCAAATTGTTCTAAAAAAATTATTTTTAATTGCGGGGGTTAATTACAATAATTTTTGGTCAACAGATATACACTCGAAATCTTACGGACTTTCGAGAAAAAATTTCTTTACCGAAAATCATACATACATCAACATGTTTCACTGAAATTTCATGCGTATCTTTAAAACATCATAACTTCTGAATTGGATTGAAGTATTTTAATGTTTCAAAAGGCAAACAACGCGTATTTTGGTGAAGAATATGTAGAAATTACAAGATTATTAAAAAAATTGGTATTTCTTAACACCGAAAAGTGAGAAAAACTACATAAAAAAGTGTCCACTTTTCAAACGTCCATAACTCCTACAATAGTGAATGGATTTAATTGAAATTTAATGGTGAAGTAGAGCTCACGGATACCTATAAAAAAATTCGAAACAACTTTTCCGTACAACGTCAAACAAATTTATTAGAGATTAAAAACGAATTGTTAAAAGAAATCGACAAGGAGGTAGCTGTCTAAATTTTTCGACGAAATTGAAAAGTTTCAAATCATTCTGGAAAAATTATTTTTAGTTGCGGGGGTCAATTACAATCTTTTTTGGTGAATAGGCATACCCCCGAAATCCTACGCATTTTGGAGGAGAAAATTCGTGTAGATGGACAAATTTTATTAATAATTTTGTTAATAACTTTTCAACGAAGTCTCAATCAACAAATTGGTATTCTTAATTTTCGTCTCATTTTGGCCTCTAGAATCTCTCATTAAAATCTTTTCCAAGGGTTGCCGAATACCCTGTATATGTATACAGGGTGCCCCGTAAATAGTGTAAGAACCGGAAATGGGGGGTAGCTGAAAAACACTGACCAATCAAATCGTTCCATTTGCAAATTTTATTTATTTATTTTGCTTTTTGCGTTCGAATTTGATGAGTCGATTGTTAAAATTGTATTATATTTATTATTGTCCTTTACTCACGAATTTAGGAAACGGATTGTATTAGTCATCGATGTGTCCAGGTTAAGAATAGAAAATGCGTACGTAAAAATGTGGAACATTCTGTATTAAAAATTTTGTATCTCATATTTTAAATGTAATAAATTCTATCTAATATGCCAAGATTTGAGGCTCTCGCGGCCAAAGTTAATGTTAGTATTCATGGCTTCCGGGTGAATGTCTAAGTTCGAGCAAGTTGCCGACGTTTCGCAAACGTTACAGTTTGCGTCTTCAGGGCTACGAGGTCTCGATGTTGAAGCTGTATGGCTTCAGGAAATCCCTTCAATTTTTAATAGAACCGGCTGACCTATTTCGAGAGTAGATTATTCCCTAATTGTGCGAACTCTAGACACGAAGTAGCTACGAATGTTCAAAATAAATGTTGGGACCCATCGCAGGTAGCTGCAAAAAAGTCGCAGCGACCGAGCATTTTTAGGCTCGGAAATTACAAAATTTGAAGGCCAGAACCGTCCCCATATACTTCGACATCTGCACATCACGTGCAAAGCACCGCAATAAACCATTACCTGCCAATTTAACTAACCAACATTTCCCAAAATGTTTAAATAACTAAGCCCCGCCTCAAGATCATCTCAGATCCACCCTCGTAACACAACCGACCAATCAAAATTCATACAGATTAGCTTTCCCCAAAAGTCACAGCTACCAATCACATCCTTAACTCTAGAACTTAGTCAGTAAGCAAACAGACAACATTTAAAAAAAGTACTCAGAACTCAACCACATCATCTGTACAGTCAATATTTTAATTAAAGTGTAAATAAGTGTTAAAGAACTGTGTCAAACATCCTTAAAAATTACATTCTATATCACAATCCTTCGTACATTAGTTAGTATGAAGAGTAGCGACCGCAAACAATCCGTCGCGCCTGACCGATCGTCATTCTGCATCCCTACAATAAAGGACGACTATAATTATAGACGAAGTACTTCAGAAACGATGGATTCCTGGGGACCAATCGATTAGGAAGAATAATACGTCGGGTGTAGCGAGTCGTTAATTCGACAGAAACGTTCGGGCATGAACAAGTTGGACGACTGCTCGAGGGCCATCGTTGATTGGGGGTCTTAAACGATTCTTTCTAAAATTACACTCGAAGCGGAAAAAAGGGTGCGGTCGCGGTTCAGATACACAGACGCCGGTTGCAATTCGAGGAAACTTGTATTTGGAGTGTTTCTCCATTGCGCGAGAAAAGAACGCCATCAGAATCGTACACCTGTAAGTGAAAGCAATTGTACGTAACAACATCCCGCTGGAGGTACGATTCCATCTAGCAACACGCGGACCTTGCATAGTAACTGCAGCGAGCTCAAATTGTGCTACGAACGACACTTCCGCGGGAAACGTTTAAAGATTAACGTTAACTGGAATAACTAGAAATTGAACGAACTCGTTCGCGTTGTTCCCTCAATTTTTGATCACCCTTTATTGCCTGAGTAAATTTTTCTTTCATTGAATAGCGAACCTGTTACGAACAAGAAGTCTGATCAAAATTACTGTTACTACTTTTTTGTAAAATTATAAAAACATTAGTAAAAATTATAAAATTGTAAAAAGTATTTGTACAGTAATCAATTTAAACAAAAACTTTGTAGAACTTCGTTTATTACAAAAAAAAGTTTACGTATTATTAGAAATCTCAAGAACAAAGTTTATTCAAAATGAATTGTTTATTTATATTTTCTATGAAAATATTAACAAAAGTCTAGAATGTGGTCGAAAATATATGCGTAAGAAGTATTCGTACAATTCCTGTTTCAAAACAGTGTATGTGTAATAATTTCAAAGTAATCCATGAAATGTAAAATATCATCAGTATATTTGAAGACTGTAATAGTACAGTTTAAAAAATGCACTATTAAATGAATGGAATACTATTCCCAACACTATCATCAAAAAGTTAGTAAATTCAATGCTACGAAGGTTTAAGCGATTATACAATCAAAAGGCAATCTCACTAAATACTAATAATACATTTTTTATCTATAAAATATTCTTTATGTATACAAAGTAACAGTCTTTGTAATAAAATTAGAACTGTACGAATAGTTTTTACTGTATTTTCGACCATATTCAAGACTTTGGCTAATATTTGCATAGAAAATATAAATAAACAATTTATTTTTAATGAAATTTATTGTTGACATTTTTTTGTTGACATTTATTTTATAAATAAAGTTTTTGTTGAAAGTGACTACTGTACCAATACTTCTTACACCCACTGCACATATATTAGAGATCACTGTTTGGCGAGATTAGAGGTACAATTCCTCTCTTTATAGCAACGAAAATGCACGCACGAAGTTTTAGTCAAGCGGTGGTACCGAAACACGCTCGAGAACGTTTCCTCGACAAATAAAAGGATTTTTAGCAACCGTGCAAAGCAAGGTAGTGGCACTGTTTTTGTTCAAAGACATTCATGTTTTTAACAAAACAGAATTCGTGGGAAATTTAGCAGACAGATTTCCATTTCGCATGTACATCCTTCGGAAAACTGCGATCGATCAGTTCATGCGGAACGAAACAAAACGGAGTGGCGGTGCGCGTAGCGTGGAGTAGTTAACAAAAAAAAAAAAAAGAAAAAGGAGAAAAAATGGAAAATTCGGCGATGTATCGGACCGTAGAAAGCTATATGGAGTAATGAAAACAAATAATTGTTTTCCGTAACAATGGACCTTGCAAGCTGCTTCGTGTTTCACTGTTCCGTATTTACTCTGGCAATTCGGATTTATCGAATCAAGGGAATTTATGACAGCGGCGATATTTTCAAAGACTGATAAAAAATTCATTCGCGTCCTTTTCCTTCGTCCTGCACGTCCGCGAAACAGGAGTTAAGCGTATTTACGATCGAGAGCGATTCGAATATTTTCTAATTTCGCGCCAAGTTTCGTTATACTGTTCTATATTCGTGTACAACAGAATATCGATCTATTTAGATTATTTAAAAAGGTTTCAAACCGAATCGTGTATTGATTATGCCGAGTTACAGTGCATTCAAAAATATAAATTCAAGATTTATAGCCGTATTGATCGTTTAACACGTTGACTGCCAGTCTAAAATCCTAAAATTGTTTACGAGATCAAAACTTTGATTTTAGGCAATTGTAAACTACACAACTTAAAAGTTGTCTATTAAAATTTATTTTCTTTAACATTTCAATTTGAGAATTAATTGTTTTAGTTTGACTGTTAAAAGTTCTGTCACCCATATATGGGTGACTTGGCAGACAAAGTGTTAATCTTGAGATATTTCCGTGTCTGAAAATTCATACGTGTATTATTAGTCTTTTGAAAACCCACGATTGTTAGGAGACGTCGATAAACAGAGACAAGAAGGTACACTTATGGGACAAAAATACTCGACACATCCCCGTGACATTCTACCGTAACTTTTATCAGATACTCTATTGAATTTTATACAATGTGTGTGGTACCAACATGACAGCTGCACATTATTCGAGACGCGCAAGAATAGTATTAGACAGAAAGTTTACAGGACGTTGGATCGGACGACGAGGAATTGTGAAGCTCGTTCTTTCGATCTCATAATTGAATTTTATAATTATAAATTAATTAATTCGTACGTGTAACGTATAACGTGCATTGCCTGGACCAATCGCTCGATTTTTAATCATTTCAAACTCTTTCGTTATTTTTCGTTTCGGTAATCGTGGACTTTGCTGCTTTATACATATTTCATAGCTGAATTAGAGACCTTTTCCTCTTTTTTAAAACGTTAAATGATATTTACCTTATCTTCCAATTTCAGCATTACTCTTTTTCTTTCGTTACCCATAGGGTAAATGAAACGTGTATTTTTAATTATGTGCTTCCGTTTAATGCTTGCGAAAAACTAAACTAGGACAGTTGAATCGTATGCATATTCTATCGTAGCAGACCTCAACATTGACATTCGGATAATTGCTGTTCTGATTCATTAAGTAATTCGTTGCAAGCCGAGTGAATAAAATAAGATATGTAAAATCTATTTTTATATGTGGAGAATAAGAAAAAAAAGAAAATTTTTTTCTTTCCTGGATCGTGCATTTATGTTTTTGATGGAATATATAACATTTGATTATTCTATAAAACGTAACTAAGTTAAGGAAAAAACGTAGTAAAACATTTTACCCACTGATTTTTGTAGCTTCACCTTTCAGAAAAATGTATCGAAACGAGATTTTTAAGAAAATACAATATATTTCAATGAAAGATTTTCTAACTGATTTGTTGATTGAAAACTGAAATTAAAAATCAGAAAAGAATTATTAAACGATTTAATAGTGCGAGTTCATGCATATGAACTTCTGTTTCGAATAAGAAAGACAAATGTTGACAGTTGAATCGTATGCATATTCTATCATAACAGACACTTCAATATTGACATTCGGATAATTGCTGTTCTGATTCATTAAGTAATTCGTTGCAAGCCGAGTGAATAAAATAAGATATGTAAAATCTATTTTTATATGTGGAGAATAAGAAAAAAAAGAAAATTTTTTTCTTTCCTGGATCGTGCATTTATGTTTTTGATGGAATATATAACATTTGATTATTCTATAAAACGTAACTAAGTTAAGGAAAAAACGTAGTAAAACATTTTACCCACTGATTTTTGTAGCTTCACCTTTCAGAAAAATGTATCGAAACGAGATTTTTAAGAAAATACAATATATTTCAATGAAAGATTTTCTAACTGATTTGTTGATTGAAAACTGAAATTAAAAATCAGAAAAGAATTATTAAACGATTTAATAGTGCGAGTTCATGCATATGAACTTCTGTTTCGAATAAGAAAGACAAATGTTGACAGTTGAATCGTATGCATATTCTATCATAACAGACACTTGAATATTGACATTCGGATAATTGCTGTTCTGATTCATTAAGTAATTCGTTGCAAGCCGAGTGAATAAAATAAGATATGTAAAATCTATTTTTATATGCGGAGAATAAGAAAAAAAAGAAAATTCATTTCTTTCCTGGATCAAGTATTTTTTCGATGGAATATACAGGGTATCCTAGAGGCCAAAATAAGACTAAAATCAAGAATATCAATTTGTTGATTGAGGCTTCGTTAAAAAATTATTAAAAAATTAAATTAAAAAATTTCAAATCATTCACGGAAAAATTATTTTCGTTTGCGGGGGTCAATTACAACCATTTTTGGTGAATAAACGTACCCCCGAAATCCTACCCACATTCGAGAAAAAAATTCGAGTAGGTGTGAAACTTTACAGCGAAAAAACATCTTCAAATCGATGTTAAAAAATTATTTTAATTTGCAGGGGTCAATTATAATCTCTTTTGGTTATTAGACATACTCCCGAATTTCTACGCACTTTCGAGAAAAAAATTCCTCAGCGAAAATATAATTTCTGGCGAAAAATGTTTGCCCGCATGCAAATCTTTAAAACATCATAACTCCTGAACGGATTGGACGATCTTAATGTTTCAAAATGCAAATGACGCGTATTTTAGTGAAGAATATGTAAAAATTCCAAAAATATACGAAAAGTTGATCCTTGACCCCGAAAAATGAGAAAAACCCCATAAAAATGGTCCAATTTTTAAACAATCATAACTCCTACAATAGTGAATATATTTCAATGAAACTTTTTTCTGAAGTAGAGCTTATGGGTACCTACAAAAAAGTATTAGATAACTTTTCTATAGGGCATCATGCAAAATTAATAAGAATCATAAACGAATTTGTAATAAAAATCGATTGGGTAGCGCCTTTCAGCGAAAAAAACAAATTTCAAAACGTTCTGGAAAAATTATTTTCGGTTGCGGGGGGCAATAACAATCATTTTTGGTGAATGCACACAAAAAAATTCTTTACCGAAAATATACTGTATGGCCGGAAATATTTCTATAACTTTCTAACGATGTCTCAATCAACAAATTAGTATCCTTGATTATCGTCTTATTTTAGCCTCCAGAATCTCCCATTAAAATTTTTCCCAGGGGTGGCTGAACACCCTGTATAAAATTCTATAAAACGTAACTAAATTAAGAAAAAACGTAGCAAAACATTTTATCCACTCATTTTTGTACCTCCACCTGTCAGAGAAATGTATCGAAACGAGATTTTCGAGAAAATTCAATATGTTTCAATGAATGATTTTCAATCTGATTTGTTGATTGAAAACTGAAATTCAAAATCAGAAAAGAATTATTAAACAATTTAATAGTGCGAGTTCATGCATATGAACTTCTGTTTCGAATGAGACAGAAAAATGTATGTGCTTCCGTTTAATGCTTAGGAAAAACTAAACTAGGACAGTTGAATCGTATATTCTATCGTAACAGACCTCAACATTGACATTCGGATAATTGCTGTTCTGATTCATTAAGTAATTCGTTGCACGACGAGTGAATAAAATAAGATATGGACACGTTGGTCCAAATATGACAGAATTCTCAGACAGTATTACTGCAGTTCCCTCGGCGTTATTAATATCAGAAATAAATTCAGAGAGAAAATTTCGATCGGATAATCAAGTGCAGCCACGGGTCAGGTTCTACTGTAATTTCACGTGCTCAAAATGCCATATGTCTTGCGTCCTTCGTTTCGATGCATAATTTAACATCGCCCACTCTCGAACAGAGAGAAAGAATTCAGAAACAGATAAAAATATACAATCTATATAAGACTGTAAATCAATTTTATCGGTGACGAAAGAGAGCAGTTATTTTAATCGAGATTCGAAGCTCTGCCATGACACGAGTCAATAAGAAATACTTAAAAATCCTTCTTAGAAATCTGTTCAATCCGCACGAATATAAACCACTTACGTCTCAGTTATTCGCGCCACTTCGACGACCTTATTCTTTTCTGTACTATAAGTTTTAAAAATAAATTCACCAAGGAAACCTCGGTCGGATAATCAACTCGGCCGAGTCGTATCCGGATAAACGAGGCTCCACCGTAATTCCACGCGTCCCAAACGGCATACGTCTTGCCTCCATTTCGATGCATAATTTAACGAGTCTTCTCTCTTGGAACTGCATTAAGCCCTCGATTTTTCTTTCAAATTATCCTAGATACGGAATGATTTACCGTCCTTTTATCTGTCCTCGCGGCAACGAGGAAAAAAAAAAGAAACTTTTTTACAATTCAGAAACGGTTAGCCTGTTGGACCCACTTTTAAAGCTTCCATCAACAATTTAAGCACGCCATGTACGCGTACGCGTTGTCAGAAAAGGTTACAAACGACCAGTTTCGCGGATTTTCCCCGATCCTCTATCTTCTTTCCGCGTCGAGCGGGAGTACTGGATATTTCGCATGTTTTTCTAGCGTCGCAGCAATTTCTAACACAATACACGTATAAACGTAATCAAACACAGCCCGGGCTAATACCGGGGCCCCTTTATACGACGCTGTAGAGCCTCGTGCTGCTAATGTCGCGATTCCAGCGAGGCGAAACAACAAAACGACACGGCACGTTTGGTATAAACAACGCCGTAAAAGCTTCGCGGACGCGTTGAAATTTTTCGAAGCTCGAGACGATACGTAGAACGGGTCCGCCAGTATACTTCCGACCACTCGCGAATACCATTCTCGTAAACGAAACAGTTTCTTACGCTCGGCGCTGTTCGATGACTTGAAGTCTTTACGACCGATTAAGCTCGGGGCGAATGGCCCCGCCAGAAGTATTTCGCAAGTCGGGTTTAAACTTTTACATGTACGGGGGCAATTTGCATTCGTTAATGCGTAAAGAATACTAAAGTTTCCCGGGGAATAAAAATTGCTCGACGCGGAACTTCTCGTTGTTGCAAAATTGATAACTAACGACCGTCGTAGGAAACAATGCGCGGGCTCCGCGAGAAATTAAGGTAAAAAAACTCGTTACGTATTCGTATTCGTATTCGGTGGACGTAAAATCGTGGAACTTCGGTATTTTATACCTTCCAATATTTGGAAAACTGAAAAATGGCGACTGGACGAAATCCAAGTGGAAAGTTGGCCAAAGAGGGATATCTAGGACTCGATTGTTCTGGGCTAGATTCGTTAGAGTTTGTTCAATTTCGATTTTTCAAACGTAACGCGTGAACAGTTTACGTGGTTTGAATTTTGAAGGTATGCTAAAAGAAAAGGTAAAAATAGGTAAAATGTTATTTGCAATGTTTCTTAGTAATCGTAAAAACGTAAAAATAAAATTACCGTTGCATTGCTTGTTTTTAGTGGACGTGCTTTGTTGGTAATTTGCCATTGCCCTCACGTTTCGTGCATTTTTACAGCGACGACAATCTCTGAAACGTAGGAGACTTTTAGGATTTTCGGGGCATATTATGTCGTCGAGTCATCCAAGACTGAACACTTGCGAAACTGTTGAAATAAGGTAAAAAACTCTAGTTATACGTGTAAGGAATAGAAGACTTTTCCAAGTTATGTTAAATGATAAACAGTGTTCGATTTATCAACGAAAAAAAAAACAATGTCTTATACAAATAAAAATTTTTAATAACGAATAAGAGATAAATTGTCAATACGTCAGTTCTGCAATACAAATAAAAATTCCAATCGTAAAGTAAAATATTTCATAACGCAGATTAAAATTTAACTGTTTGATCGAACGAACGTCATGAATACATTGCTGTACGTCCGTTTTATTAGTTATCTATTATTCGATTAAAGTGTTGTCTAACTCCGTATGCCCCAGAAATTCTTTATCCACATTTTCATATCGCCTGCCAACAATTGTTATCTAGAACTGTTCGTTATATCATAACTTGAAAATATAGGGTGTCCTACGCAGCTGGAACAGGCTATACCTCCTAAACGGTTGGGAATAGAAAAATATGTTATAAGTCAAAGTTAAATGATATCAGACGATGCGTAATATGCAACTAATTTTATGCACTTTCGTGCATTGGTTCATCAAAAAAATGCAACTGCACCTTTGTTTTAAGTGGAAACCTACATTTTTTACTGCACCAGTCGATGTAGTTTCTTATGCTCTACATAAAAGTACTATACTTATGCCCTAAACTTATTCATTAGGAAGTTATCGAAAATAAGAGTTCTCTGAATTATTTCGATCTCTCAGCAAGCGTTCTCCATTGCAGTTCAAGCATCTTTCCATCCGTTTCTTAACGGTCCCTGATGCCCCTTTTCGTAATTTTGGATATTTCTCGTTGAAAGTACCTCATGTTTTGCCGTACACTTAGAGGAATCTGTGTATCGTGGAAGAGAATTGGTAGGTCGGATTCCAGAAATTTTAAGTACCTTTGACCAGTCAATGTTTCGTTAAAGAAATGTGGACCGATAATCCATTTGTCAAAAATTCCACACCAAACATTTACACTGTACCGTATTTGATTTTTAGTGTTCCACCTGGGGCGTGGATTTTCAACGGACCATGTATGTTCATTATGTCGATTGAACATCCCACTGTTTGTAAATGTCGCCTCGTCTGTCCACAGAATTTGAAATACAAAATTTTTATTTTCCTGAATACGCCGTGTAGGCTCCCATTATGTTCGTGGAGCTGATTTATTTAGTAAATAGAAGGTTCAATACTATTTACAACACTTAAATTTATTTACAAATATGTAAATGTGTTAACAGTTTAATTTTTAATGTTCTTATGGAGTTCTTGTGTTATTCTAACTTGTAAAGTCCTATGCCCCGTGATTTTATACATATTCCAAAATAGGTGGAGACCTTGTATCTTCAATCAAACCCTTGCCCATCCCTCGTGGGCCAGTCCTTAGATATTCGAAATCCCACTCACTGAGGGTGGTACAGGGATGGGTGTCCGCGGTCCCAAGGGGTAGGTATGGTCCCAAAGTACGGTGCTTAACGGCTTAATAGTACGGCAATTTCCTTTGTACCCTAAGGTACTTGCCAAATTACTAATCAAGTAATTTAAAACTAATATTAACTAAATAAGGGGTCCGCTAATTAGTGTTGGAATTCCCAACACGTCGTAAGAAATATCGACAACAGTTCATTCTTCGGATTTCGTCTCCAGTCCGCAATGTTTGTCCAACGGAAAACAGATAGGGATAAAAGTTCTGTGTTCTTAGAATGCGTTGAACCGTGAATTTTGAAATTCCACATTCTCTAGCCAGATCTCTCACAGACGCATGTGGATTTAATTCGACGTTTGCCAGCACTACTGTCACACTATCTTCATTTTTAACAACTGGTTTGGGCACGTCGCGTTTTGGTTTGTGGAATGACCCGCATTGAAGTAAATTGGACTCCAGTTTGTAAAAATATGAACGCGAGGGCTGTTGTCGATTGGGATACATTTCTCGATACAGCCTTGCGGCCTCCATACCATTTTGATTGCACTTGCTAAACAAAATGAACATATCAACTGCTTCACTATTCGTAAATGCCATAATTTCAAAACACTGGGACAGCAAACGATCGCATACGAGTAGTAAATAGTTACTGAAGGAAATCTTAATCTTACAGTAACTAGTATTAGCAGCCGCCAAACATTGTAAGGCAGCACAAACATTGTAAAGCGACAGAAACATTTTAATGGATTCGGAGAACATTTATCTTCGATAACTTCCTAACGAATAAGTGTAGGGCATAAGTATGTTAGTACTTTTATGTAAAGCATAAGAAACTACATCAACTGGTACAGCCAAAAATGTAGGTTTCCATTTAAAAAAAAGGTGCAGTTGCATTTTTCTGATGCACCAATGCACAAAAGTGCATAAAATTAGTTGCATATTACGCATCGTCTGATACCATTTAACTTTGACTTATAACATATTTTTCTATTCCCAACCGTTTAGGAGGTATGGCCTATTCCAGTTGCGTGGGACACCCTGTATAATTCTAAATTTATGCCACAAGGATATCAATTTTTCTTCGAAATGGAAAGTTAATGTTTCTAAAATCTTTCATAGAGTGCCGAAATAAAACTCACATGAAATAACCGTTATCCTCTATTTCTGTCGGAAGTGATTTGCAGACTTATATCGAATAGATATTTTTGTCTCTTTTCGTGAGCACAATGCGCTTCCTAATATTGCGACCACATTTTTAGATCACATCTCGTATTCGTAAAATATATAATATCACGAGCTCACTTTGTCAGCGAACACCTGTTCTTCTACCCTATATATTCCGTAAAGTAATATTAAATTTTTCCAGAAATCGTATTATTCCGTAGATTTAGCCAGTGTTCCTCAATTTTTACCTACGGATTTTCATAATAAATGACAATTTCAGGTTGGTTCCTTAAGAGAGGAGACTCAAGTAAAATGATAAAACGAGAAGTGATTTTTGGCAATTTTTTTTATAACAGAAGACCTTGATGAAACTTTTTGCCACTTTAGACATATATTCCGTAACATTTCAAGACACAAATATTTTTTTTTCGTTACGTTTTATCGACTTTTGATGAAATAATAAATGTTATTCCTTATGTCAACGACGTTGATCGGCGTGCAGTCTAGCATTTTTTTCCTTTGATCTAGAATAAAAAATTGAACGACATTTTGTTCATAATAGTGCTGCGCGTCGTGTGAACTAAAATCCTCCTTAAAAAATGCAAAATTGTAGAAGATACACGGCTCTGAACACAAAAAAATAACTCTTGAAATAAATTTCTAATTTAGTTATGCATATATGTACATGCTCCCGCTTGGCTCCTGCTTGGTTTCTGTCAAGAACGACTAAGAATTTCACTTTGAAATTTGTACAGAACATTCTTGAGATGTAAAAGCATTGTTTTATGTAAAAAAAATCGATTTTTTCGATCCGTTACTTGAATCTCTCCCCTTATGTTTTGCTGTTTAGACTGTCATTTTTTTTTTAATGGTAGGTAGGCTGTTTTGTTTTGAGATTTTTCAGATATATTTATTCACCTTATAAGCATGTACAGTATTTTTCTCATAAAAAAATATTAAAAATTGTGAGAGTTATAACTTCTTGTTTAATAGCTCTTCTGAAAAAAGCGCTCCACTGACTTATGGAGTGGCACTTCATGTTTTGAATTTCTATTATTTAACCTCTTTTTTGTCTTTAGCATATTAAAAAAAATAGTAAAACTCAATATTTTTTTTAATCTCTAGTTCCAGCGATAAAGGCGTACCTGCTGAATGTTCTCTCCTTTGAAATCTTGAAATATCATATAAGTCAGTTTAAAAACACGCATTTAAACAAGAAATTATAACTCCTACAATTTTTAATATTTTTTTATGAAAAAATACTGTATATTTAAATAAGATGAATAAATATATGTGCAAAATCTCAGTACAAAACAGCCTATCATTAAAAAAAAATCACAAAAAAGGCCGAATAAATGATAGTCTAGACAGTAATAATCGCAATACTAAAGACAATCGCGATAAAATTTATATTATTTACAACTTGCAACGCGATTAATATTCGTATTTCGCAACGCCACTGCAAACTGAGATTAATATTTACACGCAACTCTACTCTAGAAAAACAAACGCGAAAATTGTCATTATTCGCAACTTTAAATGGAACTATACAATTAAAAAAAATTATTTTCAATTTTAACTAGACAAAGAAACGCGAATATTTTATACTTCGCGACGCTAATAACAAACCGCTATCTGTTCTTAATCGCGACACTATTTTGAAAAAAAAATACGAAAAATAGTAATTGTTCGCAACTCTAACAGTAATCATGATATATTGATATTAATCGCAACGCTATCCTACAAGCAAACGTGATTAACATTCACATTTCGCGACACTAATAAAATCGTGTATTAAATAATGCGCAACGCTAATTTTATTAACGAGGACAGCCGTTCCAGACTGGATGAATTGATGCTGAAGCAACTAGATACCTGTGTTATATTTGAGGCATTCTCTATATCGTAACTTTATATTAAAACAAACGCGATCAGTGATTATTCGCAACGCTATACCAAAAGCAATCGCCACGAATAGAACCGATCGCAACTCTAAAAGTAATCAAAATCGGGATATTTGTAACGCGATAATACCTACATTTTGCAGCACCAATGCAATCTGAGATCAGTTTTCATACGCAACACTACTCTGTACGAAAACGCGAAAAATTCTCATCGTTCGCAACTCTAAAGTTAACTATAAAACTAATTATTTGCAGAAATAACTAGACTAGCAACGCGAATAACATTCATGTTTCGCAACTCTAATGGAAACCACGAGCAGTGCTTACTTGCGACACTATTCTGAAAGCAAACGCGAAAATATTCAGTTCGCAACGCTAAATGGAATCGCGATAAGTTTATAATATTCGCAACGCTATATTGAAGGCAAACGCGATCATTTGTGTTTTGTAACACTAATGCAAACCACGATTTGCCCCAAAATATTAGGTTGGGGAAAAAGAAATCCATTATTTTTGCGTGAACTTCAAGACTTTATTTAACATGTTTCGGATTTTCCGATTGGTGTCAAATATGCGCCGTTTTGTTCTATAATTTGTTGCCATTTTAAAGGTAGCTTCATAATGCCTCTCTCATAGAAGTCTTCGTCCTTATTGGCGAAAAACTCTAGTAATCGATTTTCACAATATTCTCTTGATGCCAATTTCTTATCACTCAGGAAGTTTTGCAATGCAAGAAAAAGATGGTAATCACTTGGTGCTAGGTCCGGACTATATGGTGGATGCATTAAAACTTCCCAACCAAGCTCCCGGAGTTTCTGGCGAGTCACTACAGACGTGTGTGGCCTGGCGTTGTCCTGCTGGAACACAACACCTCTTCTGTTGGCCAATTCTGGCCGTTTCTGGTCAATCGCTAGCTTCAAACGGTCCAGTTGTTGACAGTAGAGATCCGAATTTAGTGTTTGGCCATATGGAAGCAACTCATAATAAATGATTCCTTTCCAGTCCCACCAAATGCACAGTAGAACCTTCCTGGCCGTTAGTCCTGGTTTGGCCACCGTTTGAGCTGCTTCATCGCGCTTTGACCACGATCGTTTTCGCACAATATTATCGTATGTGACTCATTTCTCATCCCCAGTCACCATCCGTTTAAGAAATGGGTCGATTTCATTTCGTTTGACCAAGGCTTCGCAGATGGAAATTCGATCCATCATGTTTTTTGGTGTTAATTGGTGTGGCACCCAAAAATCGAGCTTCTTTTTGAATTCAGCTTTGTGCAAATGGTTTAAAACTGTTTTATGGTCGATTTTTAGCTCCTGAGCGATGTTACGACTACTAACATGCCGGTCAACTTCGATTATTTCTGTGATTTTATCGACATTTTCGACGACGGGACTGCCCGTGCGAGGTGCATCTTTGACATCAAAAATACCTGAACGGAATCGACGAAACCAAAATTGCACGTAATTAGCCGTTACAGTATAGGGACCATAAACACTATTCACAATTTCAGCCGCCTGGCTTGCATTTTCGCCTTTATCAAAGAAAAACTGTAAAATGTACCGAATTTTCTCTTTCTTGACTTCCATTTTTAACACCCTGTAACTCACAACTGAATAGACCAAATAAAAAACAACAAAAGAAATTTTTTAGTGTGAAATGTCACCTTGCAAAGAGCATAAATCTGAAATTGTTTGATCGATACTTTACGAGATACCGATCACTACAGACATCTACCGACAAAATAATGGATTTCTTTTTCCCCAACCTAATATTTGACGTTGTGGTACAAGTGCCATCTGAAAAACTACAACTACTACTACTACAATTAGAGGCGAATTCAGTGACATTAGTAGTAGCAAAGAATGATTCTCCATCCTCATCCGAAGATGAAGATGAATTGCTATCTGTTCTAACCCATTCTTGCGACAGTTTGTCAGGGCTTCTTCGACTCCATCGAGTTTTTTCTTTCTTCGCCGGTCCTGCCGGTGCCTGAAACTTAATACTAGGCTCAAGGTTCCGTGCAATGCACAGTCCTCAAACACTGCTACGAATTGTAATCGGAACAAGTGTGGAGAACCTTGAGCGGGACGAGCGTCTCGGGAAACCTACCACGGGCGACCACGACCGTGTGATACCACCCGCATTCGTCACTACAAACAACCGAGTCAGCATTCCTCACCAAAAACATTTGAATCACCATCCACATCATCACCTCGCAGCAATAACATCTGAGTCACCATCAACATCACCACCTAGTAGTAACAACATCTGAGTCAGACATCAGGCCTCAAACCAAGCATCCATACTCTACAGCCATAGCGACCTTTATGAACCCTTTGCCAAAATAAAGTACAGCTCTGTACTTCGAAAGTCAAGACTCGCGTAACGTCACTCTGTCCGTTCCTTATCTTCAGTGACGGCATAAGTCACGACAGAGGTAACAGTTGTACGCACGTTATATTAAGTTTCGTGAGTTCGTATTTTTTTTCTAAATGACGCGTAAAGTCCCGTCATAACCGCGAAGAACGACTGCAAAGTCACGCGATTCCAAGAATCGAAACTAAAACTAAAACAAACGGTACAATCCGCTTGTATCGGCTAACGTTTTGACTCTCCAAATCGAACTACAGGAATAGGTCTGCCACAGAAATAAAATCTGTAACAGCTGTATCCTGACCCTGCTTACTTAGAATTAACATACATACCAGAAAGTTAAGTTATTTACCTACCTAACGCTATATTTAAAAAATTCCAAAACTCATTCGCGCAAACAACCACTCCACGGTTCTCACACATAATGTCCGGGCACAAGAGGCTAAACTAGAGAGGATTCCCCGGGGTTCCTCCGACACCCGAACATTGTAACAACATTCATACTCTAAGGTACGTACCATTTACTGAAATCGACTGACAAAAACTAACGACCATTGCGTATTTTTATTATATGTATACATAAGCATTTATACAGAACGTTTTAATATTGTCTTTAATAAAATATTATACATATGTGTACAATTGAGAAGTTAATCTATTAAGCATTTTATAATATTACTGTTATGTATGTAATATCAACTATTGCCAAATAAATGGTAAATAGAAATTTTATATTATTATTACAATTCATGAATATCTAGTGTTAGAAAATTCTAAACTACAAAATAAGGAACTTTTTAAACGACGCACTTCCACAGCCTAACCACACACACATGTGGAAAGTACGTCGTGCACGATACACTAGCATTGTCAGCCGCACATATATAGATTATTGTTATAAATCTAAGTCATCGTGCTCGTTGCCTTCACTCACTCAAGTAACACCTGGGCACTTGTGTGAGATTAGGCAATGAACACAGAAAAATAACCTGAAAATCCCGAACTAGAAAAATGATTATATTGAATACTAACGAATAACGTAATAGGATTTATTTATATCTTTTACTTGACTTTCTATTTGTGATAAATGTGGAACAAACGTTTAATATACATTATGAAAATTACTCTGATTAAAACTGAATTATTTAAGAGAAAATACTTTAATCAAGACTTTATGATAAAATAATTTACTTTGAAAATTGAAGATAAATTATTGAATCAAACTAATTAAAATATTCAACCCTCGGGCAATTCTGTCGTCAAAGCATATTTTTTAAACATGAGAATAATGCATGATTCAAGAATTTATCCGTCGTGAAATATTTACTTGTGCATAAATTGAAACATATTCTTCAATATGTAAGGAAAGGCTTTGGTATCTTTGATACAAAGTTATTAAATTATATTTACATGCGAGACATGAACAATATAAAAAAACAATCAATATTCGCAATTATATATTCAATAATCATTATTATAGTAAATGTAATTAAGTTAGTACAATAATTTAATTAAGTAAAATAATTTATCATACTATGGAGCATTCATTTGTCTAATTAGAAATCGCGGAGCACAAGAAAACTCTATCTTACATTAAAAAAAATATAATAGTGCATGCTACTATTCACGGGTACGATTCATACCCGTGGTTACTGTATTCGTCAAGGATTGTACGTATATAACTGGTCACCCGCGTCGATTCAGACCTTTCTGTCCTACGACGTGATTGAGGACCAGAGGAATAAAAATTGGCATGCAACTCATCCATTGTAGAATGCAAGCACCCGCACGACGATGTTGGTTAGTAGGACACATCAGCAAAGTCATCAGCGAAATCAGCAACGTAGTCAGTAGCATGATGACGCATTACGCGCGGTCATCAAAATTTCTAAAAGAAAAAATGAAAATTTGGGATTAGAAATAAAAAATAATTTAGTAAACACACAGATCTGTCTATCTATCGATTTAGTATTAAATTTCATCGATAAAAACGCAAAAATTGGTAAACATATATAGGTACATTGACACTTGTTATAATGAAGTTGAGCTTACCAATATTAAATTTCGTATTCCCTCGATTTGCGATATCCAAACATCAATGGCGTCCATCCATTGCATGCCAATAGCGTCCCTTCTAGCTGAATTGCAGCAAAGTCTGTAACAGAAATAAAACAAAAATTACGATCCGATGCGTTAAAATAAATGCATCCACACTTTAATTAAAGATCGATTGAATCTGAAATATGCTCTATGAATTGATAATTACGTTTGCAGATATCACAATTGATGTCGATTAGACATGTAAAAAAATGCATGAAACTGACTCGCCTTTTTTTGCGATTCCGGCAGAATTTCTAGTAGATGCGTGTTAATATTACATGAAAGCACCAACAAAGATTAACGGAGAGTACTACGAACGATTTGGGACATTCAAATGACAATAATGTAGGAAACTAGTGTGTTGGCTAGGAGAGGTCGTTCGCAAATAAAGTTTGGACTAGGATTCGTCAAACGAATAACAATAGTTTATTAAAAATAGGATAACAGAACAATAATAAAACACAAATCGCTTCTCTCGCTATAACGCACTCTCGCTTATTCAATGTCGCCTATCAACTGCCGCGCCGCCGAACATTCACGCACTTATAGCATTCACCCTCAGTCGCTCTATCTTTCTCACGCAATCATCCCTTTTCACTCACACCCAAAATCCTCGCATCCATGGTCCAGGTTCACGCAGTCACGTACACGCCTTGCTAATCGTTTCATTCTCACGGTTCAGTCGCTCAGTTCCAAACACTCTTCCTCGCATTCTTTCAGCCACTCGACATTTTCTAAACGCAGTCACCCTATTTCCCAAACATCCCGGCGCCGTCCAGACGCAAGACGACACCGACCGCACGCACGCAACAATGACCAATTCATACCTCACGAAAGTTTTCAAGACCCAGGCACTCAAATCCACAAACATACTGGTGCCATCCCGTCGCGGGATGACACCGACCGTTCGCACGCACCACAAATCGTTTACACCCTACAATAATTAAAAATTACGTACCTAATTAGACGCGAAACTGTCAACTCACTTATCACCCTACTGTCCAGACGAAGAATGACGAACAGGATCGGACACGTCTACCGCGCTAGGAGTGGGGAGTGGGGTGAGGAAGTCACGTACTCCGTCTCGATTCTCGAGGTATACTTCGAAAGAAAGATTAAGCCTTATATTTCGAATAATTGAAAATAAAGTAGATACGAAAAATAAATAAAATAAATAGAAAAAGATACCAAACAAACAATTAATTACTTAATTGACGTTATATTCTTGTGACGTTAGAATGCAAGCCCCTCATTGGCTCTGCTTGAACATTGAATATCGACCTGTTATTGGATGCACAAGTTACTAGATTGATTCAAATATATTCATTCTGATCATAAAAACATATAATGTGTTAATATTAGTTTTCAACCTAAATTAAACGTTTGTTCTCCATTTATCACAAATAGAAAGTCCAGTAAAATAAATAAAATAAGAGAGAATAAAGAAACACTATTACGTTTGTGGCGTCGCCTCCCATGCTCGCCACCAGAGGGGTCGCGCTCTCACAAGCGCTCGACCGACCCCTCCGTTGCTATATACAGGGTGTCCCGTAAATAGTGTAAGAACCGGAAATGGGGGGTAGGTGAGACGATTCTAAACAACAATTTCCTTTGCAAAAATGTCGGATGGGGCTTCGTTTTTGAATTATTAACGAAAAACACTGACCAATCACGGCGCTCGCCTTCCGCGCGCTCAGGGCCGTCCGACCTCGGAGAGCCACCGCGCCGGGTAGGTAGCAAGATGCGCGTTGAAAATACATCGAGGAACGAGTACAAATAATTAAAAATACTACCACTGCAACTGTTACCTATTTCGTGAATTACTACGTAATTAGTACGTAAATTACTAAATGGAATTTACTTTTTATTAATTATTTGTATTCGCTGTTTCCAAGGAAGAAGGAATAAAATCTCGGAATTTTTAGAAAATTAACCCTTCGCACCCGAGTGACGCTTCTCGCCAGAGTGTTTTAAAATTAAAATAAGAATTATTATCAGAAAATTAAAATAAATACGGTAAGAACCATTTGTAACCGTTTGTTATTAAAAACTGTACTGAAAAAGCAGACTGGATTTCTGCGTACCGAAACATTCCTCGAATGCAAAGGGTTAATAGAGAAATAATTGAAATTCGACTTACCCATTCATCTGCAAGTTGACCTACTGCGCTGACAATAGGGCCCGGCCAATGCACCGCTGTCGATCACAGCAAGGTCGAAGACCCCAACGAAAATCAGCTGATGGGCAGGCCCGGTCGCTGTACCTGCTTCTCACCCCGAAAAACACTTCACAGCACGGTCACTAACACTTTTCACTTTCACATACCGATGCGTTCCGTTGCACTCTTCTTCGATTGTTGCTCCTTCCTGGGTTGATAACGGTGCTGGATGTTGCTCCCTCCTGAATTGTTACTCCTTCCTGAATGGTTGTTGCTCCCTCCTGGATTGTTGCTTCTTCGAACCTTGCTCCCTTCAGGATTGTTGTTCCTTTTCGCTGGGATAATGGGCGCGATACGTGCGGGCGGCTTTCTTCGCGTTCCCCTTGGAGTCCGCGAAAACGAAGAACGAACGATAATACTCTGCGTTTACGCGTTCCATCGCGTGCGTCCGCTTCTGTTCAGAAACGCGTAGGTTCTGTGAAAAATTTTGACTGACAAATTGCATTTCCCTCCTCGAAAAAGTTCCAGGTAAGGCAACCCATTGTCGCGCGATTCGTAGTTACCTGCGATCGGCGAAGGTGCAGACCATGTTTGTCGCAAATGCTTGCTGCTAACCGTACGGTCGACTCTTCTAATAGAATTTTTAAGATTCACCATGAATATTTTTTCATGGAAAATTTGTTGTAAAAAAGAAAGAAGAATATACCATGAAAAATTCCATGCTTTTAAATTTTAAGAGTATAAAATAAAAAGGTATTGTTTATAAAAAATAATCCACAAAGAAGGAGGCAGTTACATAATAGATAATATGCGATAATAAAAAATATTGGAGCAACAAAAAACAAAAATATTTAACAAAAATATTAAATAATATTCCTTCTAGTTTTTATTTCTGAAATAAAAATTCCAAGAAGAAATATTTTCTAATATTTTCGTTAAATATTTTTGTTGTACAATTAAATATGTTTTGTGTACAAAAATATTCACGGTGAATCATAAAAATTCGAATAGAAGAGTCGAACGCACGGTTAGCAGCAAACATTTGCGGCAGTTTTGCAGTAATAAAAAAATAACTCCGCCAGGGTCAACTAGCCGAAGAGACGTTTGGCTTTGTGCGATACACGGCAAAAGCATGGTCTGCACGTTCGCCGATCGCAGGTAATTCCGAATCGCGCGACAATAGGGTTGCCCTTACCTGGAACTTTTTCGGGGAGGGAAATGCAATTTGTCAGTCAAAATTTTTCACAGAACCTACGCGTTTCTGAACAGAAGCGGACGCACGCGATGGAACGCGTAAACGCAGAGTATTATCGTACGTTCTTCGTTTTCGCGGAGTCCAAGGGGAACGCGAAGAAAGCCGCCCGCACGTATCGCGCCCATTATCCCAGCGAAAAGGAACAACAATCCTGAAGGGAGCAAGGTTCGAAGAAGCAACAATCCAGGAAGGAGCAACAATTCAGGGAGCAACAACAATTCAGGAAGGAGTAACAATTCAGGAGGGAGCAACATCCAGACACCGTTATCAACCCAGGAAGGAGCAACAATCGAAGAAGGGTGCAACGGAACGCATCGGTATGCGAAAGTGAAAAGTGTTAGTGACCGTGCTGTGAAGTGTTTTTCGGGGTGAGAAGCAGGTACAGTGACCGGGCTGGCCCATCAGCTGATTTTCGTTCGGGTCTTCGACCTTGCCGTGATCGACAGCGGTGCATTGGCCGGGCCCTATTGTCAGCGCAGTAGGTCAACTTGCAGATGAATGGGTAAGTCGAATTTCAATTATTTCTCTATTAACCCTTTGCATTCGAGGAATGTTTCGGTACGCAGAAATCCAGTCTGCTTTTTCAGTACAGTTTTTAATAACAAACGGTTACAAATGGTTCTTACCGTATTTATTTTAATTTTCTGATAATAATTCTTATTTTAATTTTAAAACACTGGCGAGAAGCGTCACTCGGTGCGAAGGGTTAATTTTCTAAAAATTCCGAGATTTTATTCCTTCTTTCCTTGGAAACAGCGAATACAAATAATTAATAAAAAGTAAATTCCATTTAGTAATTTACGTACTAATTACGTAGTAATTCACGAATAGGTAACAGTTGCAGTGGTAGTATTTTTAATTATTTGTACTCGTTCCTCGATGTATTTTCAACGCGCATCTTGCTACCTACCCGGCGCGGTGGCTCTCCGAGGTCGGACGGCCCTGAGCGCGCGGAAGGCGAGCGCCGTGATTGGTCAGTGTTTTTCGTTAATAATTCAAAAACGAAGCCCCATCCGACATTTTTGCAAAGGAAATTGTTGTTTAGAATCGTCTCACCTACCCCCCATTTCCGGTTCTTACACTATTTACGGGACACCCTGTATACACTCCTCGAACGACTTCCCAATATCCCAGTCGTCTAAGGCAGGGCCTGCTAGAAAGCCTTACTGATGAGTCCACTGGCAGGCCCGGACGAAACGCGCCCCCTCCTTTCCTTTTCTGTCCTCCTACTATTCTCACGAGATCCCCTACCCGCAGCGAAGCAGCGCCACAATTGGTGACCCGGACGGTGAATTGGACAACTAGGAAGCAGCTCGAGAATTTCCCAGGAAACCGCAGACCCGCACGCAGCGTAGGACGAAGGAGGCAGCGCCGAACAACCGTGTCTAATCGTACTAGCAAATAGCTCTTTCGTAATCCCTCTCCTAAGGTGGCCTTTCGTTCACTCGATCGCTCGGTCCTGACCAAATCTACCTGACGAGGCCGTCGTCTCCAGGAGGACACAGATTGGCAGGATTCGAAGCAGCAGCAATAGCACGCATAGTGGGGCCACAGGTAGGACAGCAGCATATACGCTCGATGACTTCAGGAGCGCAAGGCACGAGGACGACTCGCCGCGCCAGACGATCAAGAGAACGACCACGCAGCAGCCAGAAATCACGCAATATCCTACGGCAATAGAATCGAAGTTCTAGCCAGGATCAGAGAAAAATCTCCAGTGATCGTCAATCGAGATAGAGGCGCTATACGAAGACACGACGACGACGACAAGTCCCAGAGGAACGGAACAACTGTAGATAATGTACATAGTATTCGATAAGTCCTGTAAATAGTAGACTTAATCCGGTATCGTTAGCACTGGCAGGTGGGTAATGTGGCGTCGCCTCCCATGCTCGCCACCAGAGGGGTCGCGCTCTCACAAGCGCTCGACTGACCCCTCCGTTGCTATATACAGGGTGTCCCAAAGATGTTGCGGGTCCTTAAAGGGGGTGATTCGGGGGATGATTGCAAACAACTTTTTCCTTTGTGAAAATGCTCTCCGGGGTTTCGTTAACGAGATATTAACAAAAAGCACCGACCAATCAGATCGCGCGCTTTCCGCCCGAGCTCCCATGCTAGCATGGCTACGCGCCGTGCTAGCGTGGCTACGCGCCGCGCTGCGACTTGTGAACAAGCAACTCGGCATGCAACGAGGAAAATTGCGTAGAATGGCAAATGAAAAAGGCGTAGCAAATAAAATCGAACACGTTGTCATGGTTTGTTTGTTATTTAAAGTGAATGATGAATAAAGGATAAATAGATGAAAATCACGTGTAACGTAAAAAGACGAATACACATTTTTTTTAGAGGATTCGAAAATAATAGTTATTTGAAGTGGGAGGATATGGAATACGTAAAATTCCTTGTGTCAATAACGTATCCACGAAAAGGAAATTAACGAAAAGTGATCGTAGTTCGTTATTGTGATATAAATCCGTAATTTAATAACGACCAGCACTGTTGCTGATAACGAATAAGTCTGTTTAAAAAGCCCGGATAAATATTTTCGTACGAGAATTTTAAGAATTATTGCCGGAAACAAGCCATAGCTTGCGTTAAATTAAAAAATGAATGATTACCAATAAACTGACTAAAACTCACCCTTGTCGAAAATGCACCTGTAACTTGAAAACTTGTGTCACTGGGTCACTGAACCGATCCTGGTCATCGATGGACGAGCCCAGTGCACAGCTGATCCCAGGTATACGACACTACCCAAAGTTAAGGGTCGCAATGTCAGGTGCGTCCAGGTCAACGTATCGAATATTCACTTCACTGCACGGCTACTAACACTGATCACTTTATTTTTTTGTCGTGAAACGTATTGTTCTTACGTCATAAAGTCATAAATTATCCGAAACTGTAGGAAACTGTTCTCTACCGCCGACTAGCGGGACAATACGGTCATAAACCGCAACCCTGGCGAAATGCTCTGGCTGATCAGCCTGATTAATTTTGGAGAACTAGAAATTACAGATTATTATCCAACATCAATACGCCTCGCGGAGAGACACAGGAAGAGGTGGGACCGCTGTCCACCATCTCTCGTCCGGAATACGTCGACGCGTATTAAGTCGCAGACCAATTAAGCGCGTAATTTATGACTTAATTGGTTTCGCCTCGTAGCAGACGTAAACTCAGGGTATCGGAAAGGTGAAACAGGAATGGTATGCATTTTCTTCTTTATAGCAACTCGAAGACTTTCTGTTTCTCTTCTCTTCGGGCCCTTTCGAACCGATACACGTGGTGTATGTTTTCTATCTCGAGGCAATGGGTACAATGGCAGTAGAAGGACAGAACGCGGGCTTTTGTGAAAGATTTCGTTGCACTTCTGCAGGCCACGTGTTTTTTCAGCAAATGCTGGTTTCTTTTTCTCTAAATTTTGTCCTGGTGGGAGTTAACTCATAATGGAACGAGAGAAGCTATTTCGGGGTAGTGGAAGTTGCTTGAAAAAAATCCTGTCAGTCAGCTAGCAAACCCGTCGTAGAAATGTACACGGCTCAAGAGTACTATAGGATGTTCTGGGTGTACGCCCGGAACAACGGGAACGCAAGTGCTGCTGTGCGAGCATTTGCGTTAGAATTCCCTAATATTCAAACGCCAAGCGAGGATACATTTCGTCGCTTAGCGTCGAGATTGTATTCAACGGGGTCCATGATGCCGCGAGGCCGTCATGTGGAGCAATACTTTCATTAATAACAATCGGCCCCTTTCGGGGCCACCAATTTTTAAAACGTAAGAACAATACGTTTCACGACAAAAAAATAAAGTGATCAGTGTTAGTAGCCGTGCAGTGAAGTGAATATTCGATACGTTGACCTGGACGCACCTGACATTGCGACCCTTAACTTTGGGTAGTGTCGTATACCTGGGATCAGCTGTGCACTGGGCTCGTCCATCGATGACCAGGATCGGTTCAGTGACCCAGTGACACAAGTTTTCAAGTTACAGGTGCATTTTCGACAAGGGTGAGTTTTAGTCAGTTTATTGGTAATCATTCATTTTTAAATTTAACGCAAGCTATGGCTTGTTTCCGGCAATAATTCTTAAAATTCTCGTACGAAAATATTTATCCGGGCTTTTTAAACAGACTTATTCGTTATCAGCAACAGTGCTGGTCGTTATTAAATTACGGATTTATATCACAATAACGAACTACGATCACTTTTCGTTAATTTCCTTTTCGTGGATACGTTATTGACACAAGGAATTTTACGTATTCCATATCCTCCCACTTCAAATAACTATTATTTTCGAATCCTCTAAAAAAAATGTGTATTCGTCTTTTTACGTTACACGTGATTTTCATCTATTTATCCTTTATTCATCATTCACTTTAAATAACAAACAAACCATGACAACGTGTTCGATTTTATTTGCTACGCCTTTTTCATTTGCCATTCTACGCAATTTTCCTCGTTGCATGCCGAGTTGCTTGTTCACAAGTCGCAGCGCGGCGCGTAGCCACGCTAGCACGGCGCGTAGCCATGCTAGCATGGGAGCTCGGGCGGAAAGCGCGCGATCTGATTGGTCGGTGCTTTTTGTTAATATCTCGTTAACGAAACTCCGGAGAGCATTTTCACAAAGGAAAAAGTTGTTTGCAATCATCCCCCGAATCACCCCCTTTAAGGACCCGCAACATCTTTGGGACACCCTGTATACACTCCTCGAACGACTTCCCAATATCCCAGTCGTCTAAGGCAGGGCCTGCTAGAAAGCCTTACTGATGAGTCCACTGGCAGGCCCGGACGAAACGCGCCCCCTCCTTTCCTTTTCTGTCCTCCTACTATTCTCACGAGATCCCCTACACGCAGCGAAGCAGCGCCACACAGTTCTACAGGCGGAACCTTAAACGTTAATAACTTTTTAACGAAGCCTTCATCAACAAATTGGTATTCTTGATTTTCGTCTTATTTTGGCCACTAGAATCTCCCATTACAATTTTTCCCAGGGGTGGCCAAACACCCTGTATAGAGTACGTATACACGAGTCGAGGTTTAAAGTATCGGTACTATGGTACCACCACTGTTGTCACACGTATTTATGGCACACGTCATCGGTACGAGCTAGAAGTAAACACGTCCTATCGTGTTGTCTGTTGAAACGAGACTCTTTCTACAAAATGTATTATCTTGCTACTTGAATATGCTTTGACGCGCGCGACGCGCTCGCAGATCGTCTCGTCTGCAACATTCAATTAAACTATTTCTACTCCGACGTAATTAACCATCTTTTAAGACTTCAGCGAGTCAGGACGTAGGAGGACGGAAGAGACACCGAGAGAAAGAGAGATAGGAAATCGTTAAAGTAATTACTACGTAATGTAATTAGTATGAAAGTAACTGCCACGGGAACTCGGGTTTCCCTCCCGGCAGCGCGAAGAGGCACTTGTGTCCGCGTGCCACGTCGCTGGAACAATTGTAAACAGATATTTCGTGATATTTTCTTTAGCTGTGCGCGTACGGTTCGAGCGCAGGCGTCACCTGGTTGGCGGCAAAGCGTCGGGACGACCGGCGTCCGCCAGTCAGTTGACGTAGCCGCGTCGTTCACGTAGCAATATGCTCCCAGTTCTCGCGATCTCGGTTTTCTGCATCGTGACATGGGCGTCCGCGCTGAACGATCCGACAGCAGGTAAATCGAGCAATCATTCGACTAACTGGATTATTCAGTGAAATTAGCGCCGCCAATTTTTATTTCGATCCACGATCGGTGTCATAGATTGATCGCGCGGTTAGCCAAAGTCCGACCAGTTTCTCGGAAAGAGGATTCCCCGAGAACCGTTTTATCGTTGCGTCGACTATATCGAGCAAACGATTCGTCGGGGGTTGTTGCACGGAAGATGACGGCAAACTGTGATCGCCTGCAACCGTTGCTGGTGGTTTATATCCAGTGTAATTGTGGAGTTTGAAGCGTGCGGTAAAGTTTACGCGTCCGCGAGAAGCGCAGTTCCGCGCGAATGGATGAGTCACGTCAGCGTTTCGTCATTTCTCGCTAGAATTGTCTTGCGAGGAATCTCAATGCGACGATCGTAAACTGACCGCTGATTAGACTGGTAGTAAAGTTTGCTCCGAGTAGAGAAATAAAGGCAGGAAGATAAGGTACCAGTTACCGTCACCAGACGTGAAATCTTATATACACGCTTTGTATAAAACAGTGATAACGCCGCATTTGAGCCGGATAACGACTCGCTCGTAGGATATTTGCCAATAGAATCGCGTCGAGTGGTCGAAGAAAATACTGTGCGTGAGATCCTTCGTCGTTGTTGCACGATTTGGCATACTCGAGTACTTTTGCATCCTCTTAATCTTTGGTTTCGCACCAACGAGCTCTTAGTAGGCACGCTGCCAACTTGTCCCTTCCTGTTTACTAATTCTCCAACTTCCGTGGCTCATCTCGCTACACTAGTTACTACCATCGTTCCTTAATTACTAATTTCTAACTTCATCAACTATTCAATCTTTAATGGTGCCGCGATGGTAATCATGGATCATTAACCCTCCGAACGCGTTTGCTTCGAGCGAGACATTGGGTTTCTTCTTTTCTTCCTGGCACGTGAGCACTCCTGTTCCGTCTAATTTCTTTCCTATTTTGTGGTGTACATTCTATATTAACCCCTTGATGTACGATTTAATTCTAAATTATTTTTTAAACGTATACTATTTAATTTTGTTTAAATTTGTTCGTATAAGGAAAAAGAATAGATTTGTTTCATGAATACCTCGTAAATGTAAAAACGTGTTGATTTTAATTTATAAGACTTGATGACGAGTGGCTAGCCTCATGATTGTGGAACTTGACATCAAGATCTGTCACTTGCAAAATGTAGTTCTTCGTTTCTTCTTTTTGATCCAAGACATTGTTTCTTCCGCAAATTTGCAACATTTCCCCCTTAAATTTCGTCGTTGTGTGCGATATCTTCTTTTCTTCTTTTCTTCGCGATGCATACTTTACACCAGGTCTGTTGGATACAGTTTTTCATTCTGATTGCTTCCTCTTTTCTTTTCTTATTTTGTTAAGTTCATCTCAAGCAAGAGATTGTCTATCTCTGAAAATTTCGTTGCGCGTGATTTATATTTTCTTCTTTTCTTCCCGGTCCGTATTCTCTACCAGTCCCACCTCGCGCTAGACACCGAGTCTCTGAAAATTACGTTTTCGTGTGTCATCTCTTCCATTCTTTTTTTAAAAACAAAATTATTCTGAAACAATATTTTGACAGTTTTCCCTGGCTTCTCGTCAGGGACTAAAATTGATATTAGACACAAAGTGTCATGGTATAAAGATGTTTTTAAATATTAAAATATAAAATCCCTTATTTTTTAATATTATCATTAGTGACACTTCTTTCTATATTTCTGGCGCATTATGCATTATAATAATTTAGTAATTCGCTTCGAATCGGTGCAAAAATCACGTAAACAAAATCCATGCTCGCAGGAAAGTGCAGAAATAAAATCGCGTACTCTTCCGTTCGAGGGTGTTTTACCGTTTATGCCATTTCTCGCGAAAAAGTGAAACGCTCGTCCGTTGTACGCGTGATAGAACTCTCTCGAGAGAGGCGATCGAAATCTTATCAGTCTGCTCGATCTCTTTAATCGCCACCCCCGTTTCACTGCTTCGTATATAGTTGCATAAAATCCGCGTTAGTCTGGACTCGCGCACGACGTCGACGTCGTGGAATTGTGTTGTAAATTTAGTCCCCCATCGATCCAGGGCGATTGTACCGTTCGCAAAACTATCCCCCGTTTACCATTTTCGGCGATCGACTTTCTGATCGCGCGGGAAACTCGGGTTAGGGAACGTTTCATAAATTACGCTACGCGAAAGAATTAGCGATCGCGTATCTTGGACAAGGAGAAAGAATGAATGAAATATTCAAACTGAAAGAAACACGGGCGTGTTGGACGCACGGATATTTTTACCGAATGTTTAACATAGCGCCTTGTAGATGTTAAGTTTGATAACCGAAGGAGCGATAAAGTTATTTTTGTAGGCGATCCAGCGGCTGTTAGAATCGTACCTACAGTGTTATTCGCGAAAGTATTCGAAATAGCTAATCTTGTATCTTAATGGAATGCAGAAATGCGGTATACCGTGAAAATGATTAAGAGTCCTTGGAAAGTACGGAACGAAAAGCTTGTGACGTTTGAGAAACAGTTTACCATACACATATGAATTACAAATAATTTATCGCAATGCTATTTATGGCAACTAACGAAAGGATTGATATTCTGATGTTCGGTTGTGCGTGGATCGAAGATATTCGGGGTGAATCAAACATGGAGGATCGGTGAAGTATGTATCTACCGTATATTATCAATTTTGATAAACATTTTTACTGTAAATCAATACAGGGTTAAGAAGTTTATCTTATGATTTGAAACAATTTTATTTTGAAAAATGAAATTGCACCTCAGTGTTGTCTAATCTCAGAGATTATAATACTGTAAGTCATACTCGTGAGGAAGTTATTGAATTTAGTGAACACTGCTGGTACCGTATACTACCAATTTTAACAAACTTTTTTACTATAAATCAGTACAGGGTTAAGAAGTTTATCTTACGATTTGAAACAATTTTATTTTGAAAAATGAAACCTCAGTGATGTCTAATCTCGGAGAGTATAATACTGTGTCATATTTGCAGGGAAGTTGAATTTAATGAACACTGCTGGTTAGCAGACATAATGTCTGCTTTTTCTGAAAACATATCAAATTCTGTGTTGCAAACGGAACTCTGTAGAATGTAAAAAGGTCTGAGGTTGGATATTTAAACAACCTCCTGTAATAAAACTCTCACGAAACATACATTTTATGTTTAATACGAAAAATGTAACTTTCCATTTGTCCCTTAACATCGTCAGATCGTTTTTATTATGTTTCTCTTTTAGCTACCAGAACAATTTTAAGTCAATACACAAATTCTTTTCTTTCCTGGATCGAGTATTTATGTTTTAAATTAAAAAAGAACGTAGCAAAACATTTTACCCACTGATTTTCGCACCTCCACCTTTCAGAAAAATGTATCGAAACGAGATTTTAGAGGAAATTCAATACATTTCAATGAAAGATTTTCAATTTGATTTGTTGATTGGAAACTAAAATTCAAAGTCAGAGAAGAATTATTAAACGATTTAATAGCGTGAATTCATGCGTATGAACTTCTGTTTCGAATAAGACAAAAAAATGTAAAAGCAATAGAGGCGGAATAAAGGGATATTCCTAAAGTGCTACACTCGTAAAAGAGCGCCTACAGTAGGATCAGAATCGACTGGCTTCCAAGGCCACTCAAAGATTATCCCCACCATAACGTTTGACTACTGTTCAACGCAAGTCGTTCCAAAAGTTTTGAGACTCGAAGACACGGAAAGTTCACTGCAAAACAAGTTATTCCACTCCTCGAGGTATCTTATGTCTCCCGTACACAATTGCATCGGCCGGAACTATACCTGGCTACTATTACTTCGTTTCTTTTGATGCTGGGAGCTACCTACTCTCGAAATAACACGATTGTACCTTCAGGATACTATAAACAGCGTCGCTTTAATTTTTCTTCATTTTAGGTAGCAAAGACTTCGGTCGATATCCCTTATCAATTCGATTCCTTTCGACAGACGCCATGTTGTCTCGCGTAAAAGTTCTTGTAGAACTTGCTCTGGACTACAATGCACCAGCAACGAAGAACTGTTTGTACAGTGGATTAACAAACATGCGTTATCGCTTTTCGATGCAACGTTGTTTTAATAGAATGGATACTTAACCTGGTTCAAAATTCACTGTATCAACGATTAACAATTGTTTGGGAAGTCAGTCGACCACGAACAAGAGTTTTCACTTTTCAACGCAACGTTGTGATTTCAATCCACTCGTGTATCATTAGCAGAAGAAAATTAACATATTGAACGTGGTTTAAAATTTGCAATACCAGCGACGAACATCTGTTTGGGAAGTCAATTGACCAACAAATATATAGGTTTTCACTCTTGTATGCAATGCTGTTTTAATCCACTCGTGTATCTTTAGGAGTAGAAAATAATACACCGAATTTGGTTTAATAACCATCGTGCTAGCAAGTCGACCAATGAGTAAAAGTTTTCATTTTTTGAGTACCAAAGTATTGTTTCCATAAAATTAATATTTATTGTAATGCGTTGCACGTACGCTGCAGTAAAAAATATTTCATTAAATATGGAAAATAATGGTTTGATGCGTGAAAATTACGTTTTATAATTACGATGTTTGCTTTGAATACAATTAAAAAAAGTTAGATAATATAATTACGTACAAAAAGGATTGGTGACTCAATTTAATGAAATATTAAATATTATTAAAATATATGAGACTCTTTTATAGAAATATTTGGTGTCTTATATAAGAATTTGTTAATTTGTCGTTTCCCAATATTTTTAGGCTAACTTTACTATATCTCGTCTCGCCGGGAGGACCAGTAATCGTTTCGTATTTCCCTAAAATAGTCTCCGGATGACTGAAACGCAGGAGTCGTGTCTGGTGCGAATCACTGGCCCGCAGGTCACTTGCGATCTTTGACTTCCTTTCACCGAAATCACCTTAAATCTGTACGTCGTACGAATTTGGCTAACCAAGCATCGTTAAATGCTCGCAAAACGTGGTTTTCGGGATTTTGAGTACCTCTTTTAAATTCTACATTGCGCGGGCGATTACCGACGAGTGTCTTAATTTGGTCGTCATTAGTGGCGAACAGTTTGCCAGAACCTTGGTTTTTCACGTTGGAACATCTCGTTTTGGATTCGGTTAATCAGTCGCGATCGAACCAAAGAATTATGAAAAATTGTCTATGTGGGTCATTCATAAAATTCAAAGCTGTCGCTTCGGAGTAAAGCAATCATATTCCAGATACTTTCAACAACCATTTAGAGGATTCGAAACTTCGAAAATAAAAGCGATCGTAAAAGTCGCTAAATTTTATCGATGTTTCGTTCACCTATTTTCCGTAGACTCGCGAGCGAAACTTAGCAAACTTTGCTTGTGCAAACTATAATTTCATAGATTCTAGCTTTAGAGTATTATACGAGCTAACATTTTTAATTTTCACATTGCTAATTGGTAGGAAATGCTTTCGCGCTGAATTATTGTAAAACGTGCAAAATATAAATAAAGAAGAAGTTTCTATTCGTGGAGCTTTCTTTGATACGAGTATCTAGAATAATATTATCCGTACTCGAGTACACTAGAGTGCACTAAATAAAAAGTCATCGAATACGTTAACGAGGACGTACTAAATAAGCAAATAAATTAGATCGATTAAGGGTTCGTTAAATATGAGTTGTTCGAAACCACAGAAATAAAAATTACGAAGAAGGACATCGTCGTTATTGCCATCGTCGAGTAGTAATCTTTCGATAGAACATTGTGCAATAAAGAATATACATTTACATATTCTTCCGCGAAGTACGCTGCTCGAAGATACGTATAAGAAAGGAGCCAATGTCTTCTTCAATTCCATATTTACATCAGAATGCATTAGAAATTAAAAAAAGTGGCTTTAAGAACAAGTCAAGAAGGGTCGTAAATAGCACTTTCTTATCTTCCATCTTCATAACTGTGCAAATCGCCATTGAATTGATCGCAAACAACTCTTTCTATGTTATCAGAATGTTCGTACAATTGTAAAATGTATAAAATATAAATAAAGAAGAAGTTTCTATTTGTGGAGCTTTCTTTGATACGAGTATCTAGAATAATATTATCCGCACTCAAGTACACTCCAGTGCACTAATTAAAAGATCATGGAATACGTTATCGAGGACGTACTAAATAAGCAAATAAATTAGATCGATTAAGGGTTCGTTAAATACGAGTTGTTCGAAACCATAGAAATAAAAATTACGAAGAAGGACATCGTCGTTATTGCCATCGTCGAGTAGTAATCTTTCGATAGAACATTGTGCAATAAAGAATATACATTTACATATTCTTCCGCAAAGTACGCTGCTCGAAGATACGTATAAGAAAAGAGCCGATGTCTTCTTCAATTCTATATTTACATCAGAATGCATTAGAAATTAAAAAAAGTGGCTTTAAGAACAAGTCAAGAAGGGTCGTAAATAGCACTTTCTTATCTTTCATCTTTATAACTGTGCAAATCGCCATTCAATTGATCGCAAACAACTCTTTCTATGTTGTCGGACTGTTCGTACAACTTCGAATGGCTATTGAAAATCCTCACGAACTATCCAGACGATCCGATATAAACCACAACACGAACGACTATTATGTCTTTGTGGGCTCCTGGACAGCGCTAACCCGCAGTCCAATGGTTCGGTTTATTGTGTAATCGCCATCTCCAGTTCATTACGTACCTTCCACGAGAAGGATGAGCTTAGAATCGCGGCAAGGTACATTCAAATGGAAACGCGCGAAGTCGGCATTGTGCCACCTGCGCTCTTTCTTTCCTTACCCTTTCGCGTCGCCCATCCCCGTGAACCCTTCCTCGCTCCCCTCGCCGCACGAACCCGTGGCAAGTATAAATTATCACGGCGGAAGTTAGTCCAACGAACTCTCCTTATCCTTTCGCGTGATAATAATTACTCTCTCTTTCTCGGCCGGTCGGGTGGAAATAGGTTCTTTAGTCGTCTGACGGGACACTTCGTAGATCGTGCTGGAGATCCCTCGTTTATTCGTGCTGGAACGATTATTTCTACGTCCATCGAAAAGAGGGGGAGGCAGGATGCACGCGCCAGCCGCTATTTAAATAGCAAATTCCGACCATCGACGCCCTCGGGGCCAGATATTAGAATATTAACAGTTTATAGTTGGTCGTTTTCATATAAAAAATAGCTCCAAGCGTTAAAGGACAGTGGCAGAAACGGACCGATTTTGAACTGTGTCAAAGAGTATGAAATATATAGGGTGTTCTGCATTTTTCCGTACACACTTCAGCAGTGTGTTTTACAAGTAAATTGTAAGACTAAAATGTTATACAGGATGTTCGGCTACCCCAGGGAATAATTGTAATGGAGGATTCTAGAGGTCAAAATAAGACGAAAATCAAGAATACCAATTTGTTGATGCAGGCTTCGTTAAAAAGTTATTAATAGACTGCGGATCTTTATGCAAATTCACATTTTTATTAATAAAATTAATGAAACGGAAGCTTCGCAGAGGGCTGTCTCAACCCCTAAATATAATAATTCGTATCTTACTTTAAGTATTTCTTATATTTTTGCATATTAAATGCATTCTGTAGTTTTTTGAGGATTAAAATTTCCCATAAATGCATAAACATCCGCAGTCTAGTTATTAACGTTTAAAGTTCCGCTCGTACGGAATTTTTTTCTCAAAAATGCGCAAGATTTCGAGGGTATGTCTATTCACCAAAAATGATTGTAATTGATCCCCGCAACCGAAAATAATTTTTCCAAAACGATTTGAAATTTTTTTTTGTCAAAAAATATAGGCACCTAATGAGATTTTCGCAGATTGCCGTTCTACAAGCGGAACTTTACACATTAATAACTTTTTAACGAAGCCTCAATCAACAAATTGGTATCTTTGATTTTCGTTTTATTTTGGCCTCTAGAATCTCCCATTAAAATTTTTCCCAGGGGTGGCCGAACACCCTGTATAACAAAAAATCCATAAATGCTTTGTTAAGAAGTTATAACAAAAATATGAACTGTGAAACTCAGTTGGGATTCAGAATATTAAAATAAGAAAAAAAATTTATAAGAAAATAAAATCAATCTTTTACAGGCATTCGATATCGTCAGTTTCTTTGCAATTTAGTGAACATAAACTTGAACAATAGTCAAAATTGTATGACAACAAAAAGTTATCATCGAAGGAAAAATACTTCAGCATTCAATGTAAATGATAGAAACTAAACTCTGATAAAGAAATGTTTATGTTATCCACATAATCTACGTTAAAAATATTTTTTCATAATATATAAAATTATTGTGAACGTAATCTTGGTGTATGGGTTGACAATTCTTACTCTTACGTAACCATAATTTTATAATTATTATAATGTACTTGACATTAAATTACGAAGAATTTACCTTCTATTATTTAAAATGATTATTTTACTGATAAATCGCCTTGCAAGCAAGAAAATATCAAAATATTTATATTACGGACAACAATAGTTCAAAGTTTACGTTTGTTATTAATAATATTTCCATCGCTTTCCGGATAAATAATTGTGTATGTCATATTTTCTAGGAGGCATAGAATCATACCCTGATAAAATTTTTCGTTGCCAGAATATTTCTACCATACTCCTTTGGCAGACGTCGAATGAACTTTGGTTCAAATTGAAGATATCGGAATAAACATTTTATACGTTTACCCGAAATATTGATTTTTAAAGTATTTACGAGATATCTGATTACAGTTTTAACAACCCGTTCAAGTATTCAATGTGGTATTTCAGTTTTAGTGTCGTAGCTACAACAACCCAATACAGCAGTCGGGGGTGGAACGGTCGCGTTGGAAACGCAAGTTACAACCCCAAGTGTTTCGATTTCGGGGTTAAATCGGGTTGCACAGATTTCTCAGCAAATTGCACCGAAAGTTATTACGATCGGAACCGGTGCCAAGCTGGGAAGGCATCGTAAACATTGCTCCCTAAATTACTACAAATTCGTTGCTATATTAATACCATACTAGGTATTTAACATGTTGTTCACTGCCAGGTCGAAACCGTATAATATTCTGCAAAAGTAAAATTTTGATTTTAGACCATTGTAAGCTACATAACCTAAAATTTGTTTCAGCTACTTATTTTTGTAACCTTGTTAAAATTCATAAATTCTATCCAAATTTATTTTTCCCAACGTCTTAACTTGAGAATTAGTTTTTCTAGTATCCTAATGGTAAATTCTGTCACCCATATATGAGTGACGTGGCAGTCAAAGTGTGAAATTGTTACTTGGTTTCTATGTCATGTTAATTTTCGTACAATCTAATGGACAATGCTAAATAATAACTCGTTATAGAGATTCACAACGACCTTTACGCTAATCTAGTAGAATGGTCGCGTTGTAAAGGCAAGTTGCAAGCGAGTGTTTCGATTCGAGGGTTCTAGTTCCATAGATCTCTCAGGAAATAGGATCGAGAGTTATTAGGTTCGGAACGGAGCCAAGGGAGGAACGCATAAGCATAAAATTGAAAGGATAACCGGAACAACGGCGAGCGTTGGATGCTCGCGAATTAGGGGCCACTGAGATACGCCGGCGCTATTATGCACACCTTGCGGTGTAAACGGCCAGGCTAATGACTTAGCACCGAATTATCGCGCGTCGCTCGACGTCCCCGTAAATCTACCGTTCTGGTTTCTCCCTAATTGCGCGAACCTTATTACTCGAATTAGTTACGAATTTGCCTAACCCGCATAAGAGGAAGCCGGGTTCAATTAGAACGAACAACAAACGGAGGAGACGAGAATCCCTCTACCGCAAACCCGTGTTCTTTTTACCCTCTTTCGATTCGGTTCAATTTACCATGGCGTCGCCAGTTTTTATCGGATCATCGCGTTTTTAGTCGCCTCGGATCGGGAAGCGGACGACGAACGAGACTGATGAGCTACGCGATTCCAGCGATCCGCGATGGAACTAAAAAGACCACTGGGCTTCTCGCGAATATTTTTATTAGACAGGTGCGACGGATAATCCAGATGAACGCGTTCCATGCATTATTCAGCCGGGAGATTTCCCATCGGTGTTTACGATTTACGACCGTGTATTTACATTTGTACTTATATTCGTCTCCTGGTATTTGTGACATTTAAATCTCCCGTTTTTCCAACGGTTCCGACCGGCGTTTTCCTTTCTTCTGTCTTCGAAATGGTGCACTTTCAACCTACGATATTATAATATAAGTAATCTCGTTACACTACATTGACGTTCTCTAGGCTCTTTAAGGGGCCATTCTACCTTGTAGGCACGAAAAATACATGTTTCTTTGTGATTTTTTTTTTGCGGGCTATTAAAGAGCGATTAATTCCGGGTTTTGTAGATACATTTATTATATGTTTAGCTGTTTTTGGTGATCAACAAACAACAGTTTTTACGAACGGCGCCCGACTGCGTATGTGATATCTTGCAAACAAGTTATCCGAAATCCAAAAACCAATGATATTCTTAATATAGATGAGTGTGGTTATAGCATGAACTTGGATCTTTTCAAAAAAACAAAAAATGATAAAATGGCAGCTATTTTACGAAAAAATACTGAATATTTTCATATATTCGGCTGCTTTTTTGTTAATAAAAGAAAAAGTATTGCATATATCGCAATTATCCTAGTTCATGCTATAGGGAGACCAGTTCTAAAGATACTGTATAAATTTCATGTTGATATCTTGAATAGGTTTTTTGTTATCGCATACACAGTGCTGAAAAATGTAGTTTCGAGAAAAACAGCTTTAAAGTTTCAAGTCCAGTTGTTATGCCTGCGCGTGGTACATTTCAGCAGGCTATAACTTCGTTAGTTTTCCGAATTTCAATTTAATATTTGGTAGATATATTTCCGAGACAACATACTAAAAGAAAACGCAAAAAAAAAATTCGATTTTTAAATCCTACAAAGTAGAAAGGCCCCTTAAGGCGAACATACAGTCAGGGACAAAAGTAAGTGGACAAATGATGGAAAAGGATATCATTGAAATTTAACCAATATAGCATTGCAATTACTTGTTTAAGATTTATTTAATATTTATCTTTATAGTATATAGATTATTGGAATAAGAATTAAAATAAATATTAACAGTCGGTGTAAACCCAAATTAGGTTTAAACAAAAAATTAAACAAATTACAGAGGAACAAAAGTAAGTGGATGCTTAATCTTACTTGTATGAAGCCTGAATAAGTACTGAAAAATTTGTACTTATTCTTGTACTGTATGCAAACACGACTTTCGCATAATGTTTGTATACATTTTTTGTGTCGCAATAATATATCAACTGAGTGTCCACTTGTCTCTCTGAAATTGGTTCATTTTTTGTTTAAACTTAATTTCGATTTACACTGATTGTTAATATTTATTTTAAATGTTATTTAAATAATCTATATACTATACAGATAAATGTTAAACAAAGTTAAATTTCATTGATATTTATATTTCATTTTCATCATCTTATTTTTGTCATTACCTGTATTTCATTTCTTTTTCTATTAACACTAGAACTGGTCAAAATGATTCATTAATTTCTAATAAAAATTGTAAAAAATAAACTCGACTGAATTTTGGAAAATTTACCATAATTTTCTATAAGAGAACGGATAAACATTTATTTCCATTGCATTTTACATTTCTTCTGGTTTTAATTTCTCTGGTATGAAGAAGTACACTATAATTGTCGGTAGTTCTAGTGTTAATAAAAATCGTCGAATAACTTGAAAGCTATTTTATCAACAAATCTGATCAAAAAAGCTACTGCTCGAGTAACATGGATTTTTCGAGAATTATTTGTTCACAGTTTGGTAAATATAAAATTGTATATGTCTTTATATAATTATTCCACGACAATGAAATATCAGTATTTTCCCATTGCAGGGAATTTTTTAAAATTTTCGGGTTCGCTATGTTTCCCTGTAAGTTGATGGTGTCGAACTAAGTGTACTTTTGGCATGACACGGTCTTTTAGGAAAGATTCCTCGATAGAGAGCTCGAGCACCTCCAGAGTTTCCATTAGTTGGCTCGTGCGTACGTGCACATGTCCTACGAGGAGCCATAAACAATGCGTCAGAGTAATGTTCACGGCGTGGGAGAAACTTATCTTTTCGCTCTCAAAATGCGATTTTATGATCAACGCCAAAATAATCTTTCCCTAAAATTGTGGTCACTGAATCCAAATTCAAATTTCAAATTTTCGTATTAACAAAACGTGTACTTGCGACGGGAGGTTATGATTACAGTCCTTTTAGCTTCAAGTTTAACGACCAGTTAACTGGATCGTAAGTGAAAAATACTAAAATGTATGTCAGTCGATATAATCAATACGTCTCGACTAATTGTCAGTCTTCAAACAGGCTATTTTTATCAGACGTTTTGGCTCGTACGTATCGGGGAATCTGAAGAATAATTGCAAACCTACGTATACGAAGTTAAAATTACAATTCTAGATATTAGAAAGATGGTAAAAAATACAATAATGGCAAGAAAAGTTTAGATATCAACTAATATGAATGTCAAGTGTAGAATTTTCCCCTAAAGATTTTCGGATAATCTAAACGGTTATGAAGATCGAATTATAAGGGTAGAAAAAATTCGTAGACGTTAAAATTACAATTTTAGATATTAGAAAGATGTTAAAAAATACAATAATGTCAAGAAAAGTTGAGATATAAACTAATATGAATTTCAAGTATCGAATTTTTTCCTAAAGATAGTCTTTCAGATAATCCAAACAGTTATGAAGATCGAATTATAATGGTAGAAAAAATTTGTGTTGTTTGTACAGACCAACGAATAATAAATTTATTTTTATCGCCCGGTGGGAGTAGAATTTGACCGTCTATTTGAGTCGTGTCATCTATAAAAACTCTTGTCAACCGCGCAAATGTGACACCTTGTTCGTAAAGTGACATTGATGTACACGCGTCATGGTTTTCCAATTCTTCCAATGACGTGGCTGAATGTCGAGAATGAGGCGTTTAAATGAATTGCGCCATCGATTCCAACGAGCGGACTGTCGACGATTTGATTCGTTGATTACACACACCGGCGACTGGTGTTTGATTTATCGCGTATTCCGAGTTATTAGACGGCGGTCATTCATGATCGACGCGAGGGTGCATATTTCATTAGGGTTGCCGTAGCCGCGTGCGGCCTCTCTCTGTTATCCACTACCTTTAACCTGTCGACGTTGTTCTTTTGCACGAACATCACAAGCGCGGTACGTGCTCTTCTTTCCCGCAGAATGACACTTTCAAACGAAGTAAATTAGTTTAGGCGGAAATATGGGGTTACTTTGATACGGTCAGATCCATCTATTCCGCGGATTCTTCACTAGAGCACCCACCCCCCTCCCCCTCCCCCGGGGGGAAATAATAGATAGATTTTTAACCCCTTTTTGCACAACTTGCGCGTTATCACGTTCGCGTTTACTCATTTATTTAATCGTTTTACAAATCTCTGTCTAAGTAAATTTAATTCGAGAAAAGAGTTTGGTAAATATAAAAATGGATACATCTTTACATAATTATTCCACGACAAAGAGATATCAGTATTTTCCCATAGCAAGGAATTTTTGAAAATTTTCGGGAACGGATAAACATTTATTTCTATTGCATTATGCATTTCTTCAAGAATTTATCGTTTTAATTTCTTTGGTATAAAGAAGTACACTATAATTGTCGGTAGTTCTAGTGTTAATAAAAGTCGTCGAATAACTTGAAAGCTATTTTATCAACAATTTTTCGAGAATTATTTGTTCACAGTTTGATAAATGTAAAAATGGATACATCTTTATATAATTATTCCATAACAAAGAAATATCACATTTATCCATTTATTTAATAGTTTCACAAATACAATAACCATTAATTATTTTATCTTTAAAAATAGATATTATTTCTTACGGAGTGAAAAGTAAACAAACATATTAAACAAGATTATTCGCGAGTTTGTAAAATTTCCTAAGGAAATTTTACAGGAATGATTACATTGAGTTCCCCGAAGAGTGTAATATGCAGTGGAGCGTTAATCATTAATTATTCCCCGAGTATTCATACTTTATGATTTTTTCCATGTCACTCTAAATTAATTTATTGATAATTGACACTTTCATAGAAGTCAGTCAGTTTATTTTAAAGCACTCGTCCAGTGACAACTTCGATGTGAATATCTGACAAGGGAACATCGCGAACTGTCAGATGCAGAGCTTGATGAAGCTTCGCACAAATAATCATTGATCCAACTTAAGAACCATGTTCTTATCACTTATATCAGGCGGGACATATGAGTATGTCACAAGCCAAATGGCTCAACTCCACACAATGAGAAATAAAGATAATTGATGACGCTTTACGAAATGATTTTAAAAAGTGTTCTTACCTCTAGAACCAATATAATTAATTAATTATTAAAGCTATTGCAAAATATTTTAATTAACTATGTTGCTTCTGGGGGCATGAAAATTGGGTCAAAATGTTCGGAAAAAATTTTGTCAAATTAAATTTTCGAATATTTTTTATTAATTTTTAGACGTCCAGATTTTTATTTTAAACATTTTTAAATTTTTAATTAAACAATTATTTAGCCACGAATAAAATAGGTGGCTCTCGTAAAGGGGCTAGCTGTTCTTCATCATTTTGAATTTTTATAATAAATTTCATCGTGTCCTGAAATT
This sequence comes from Colletes gigas, assembly GCF_013123115.1. Lineage (NCBI taxonomy): Eukaryota > Metazoa > Arthropoda > Insecta > Hymenoptera > Colletidae > Colletes > Colletes gigas. Next base: position 3,623,109 of record NW_025106651.1, on the reverse strand, counting down.
TATATTAAAAACGCGATTCGTTTGAGTTACTAAATTTTTGTAAATGGCGGCACCTTTCGAATTCCAAGTTACGAAACACTTGCGCGTTCTCGAGAGTCCGTTCCCGTCGACATTTTTCACCGATCGCCAAGACGCTCGAGGCGAGAATAATTAGCCGTGGCCTATGATTGCCAAATAGCGTGATATTTGCCGGGGCGATTTTGCGTTTGATTGCACCTAATTCGCAAACAGGGAGCCGCTGACAGTCGACGCGTTTCTGTTTGCACGCGCAATCGGCACTAAACCGGCAATTCTCACCACTTCGCGCCTCGAAATCTCTCTACGTGAGATAGGGAATCGTGCGTGGACAAACACACGGCTGCTAGCGAACGCACGCTTTAATGCACTTTGATCCAGTCAGACGAATCGGTAATCGCTTTTTAGCCGATACGCTAACGACTTCTTCCGGATGCAAACTAGAAAATACTCGTCATTTCGTCCGAAAGAGACTCTAGAGCGTTTTGATTTTAAATACAATTTCAAAGTTAAACAAACGCGCAAGCTACAAAGGTGCAATATTATCACGATTACCTTTCAACGCGTGGAATTTAAAAACAGACGAAGGTAGCGGGTCTTTCCATATTTTTATCAGAGTAACTTTCTGTTCAACAGTGGATGCATGGAACAATAATGCACTTTTGCGGGTAACTGAAATTCGTTTTGCATCATGTAAACTCGAACGGGATAGGGCGAAATTGTTTGCGTAATTCATAACGCGATAAAGGAAGCTGTAAAGCGCTCGAAACTTTCATATGTAACTAAATATTAGCTTCTCGTATTAAAAGTACCATTATTGCAACGTGAAGATAGAATATTGTATTCCCGAACAAAAGCAAACAGAATTTTTCTTTTTAAATTACAGTAATTGCATATAGAAATTCCTTATAAAGCCAAGAGATAGTATTTTCAAGAATTCAAAATAGAAGGAAAGACGTACTGCTTAATAAATCAAATATTATTTTACATGTGAAAATATAATTTTAACGTCATACGAATATGTGATTACTTCGATATTTAATTTCCTATTTTTATATAATTATTCGATCATGTCATCGAAACAGAACAATCGAGCGGGATAGGGTGAAATTGTTTGCATAATTTGTAACGTGATAAAGGAAGCTGTAAAGCGCTCGAAACTTTCATATGTAACTAGATATTAGCTTCTCGAATTAAAAGTACCATTATTGCAATACGAAGATAGGATATTGTATTTCCGAACAAAAGCGAATAAAATTTAGTTTTAAATAACAGTAATCGTATATAGCAATTTCTTGCAAAGCCAAAAGATAGTATTTTCAAGAATTCGAAATAAAAGGAAAGACGTACCTTAATAAATCGAACATTATTTTACATGTGAAAATATAATTTTAACGTCATACGAATACGTGATTACTTCGATATTTATTTTCCGATTTTTATAAAATTATTCGATTGTGGCATCAAGACAAAACAATTGTCTTTCTTCTTTTTCACTAAAGGACTTCCATTATATGTAATATTTCAATTACTTCCGACTTTGATCCTGAAAATATAATTTTAACGTCATATGAATACGTGATTGTTTCGATATTTGTTTTCCTATTTTTATATAATTATTCGATCGTGATATCGAGAGAAAACAATTGTCTTTTTCCTTTTTCATTAAGGGACTTCCATTATGCCGGAATTAAAATGCAGGAAATATTTCAATTACTTTCGATTTAGATTTTGAAAATATAGTTTTAATGTCATACGAATACGTGATTCCTTCGATATTTGTTTTTGTAGCAAAGCTTATAGAATTAGACAACAAACGACACATATATTTTTAGGTTATGTTTAATACATATGGCACGAATCATTGCGTACATGGCATTGCTGCTGCGTTCTGCTATACTAAGCCAAAAGACGGCGCGTGCGCCTGCCAACGAGGTAAAAGAAAATACCTCCAACACGTGCATGCTTGTCAACATGGAAATGAGAAACATTTCCAACAGTTTTCCTATTTTTATATAATTATTCGATCGTGTCATCGATAGAAAACAGTTGCCTTCTCCCTTTTCCATTAAGGGATTTCTATTTAAAATGCAAATTAAAATTAAAATGCAGCAAATATTTCAATTACTTTCGACTTAGATCCTCCTGGTGGCAAACTCTACGATTAATTACAATCCCCTGGAACAATTTTGCGCTTTCATTTCGAAGGACTTAATAGAACGCGCAGGTGATCTCGTGTTACCCAATCGTAGTCCTTCATTTAACTTTCGAACTTCTCTCACGGGAAAAATCAGATAAACTACCGCCAAGTCAGAAATTCGTCCTCGCGGACGATGCAACGAGGAAACTCTTAGTATATATACTATATATATATATATATACTCCACCGGGTTTATCATGAAACATCGAAACTAGCCTTGAAGCGTAATTAACAATTAGCCCGCCCCTAAAATGAATTTCTCTAGCGAGCCGCTCGTTACCGAGGCGCGTCACGGCTATACTTAAACTTCCAAAGCTAATGAGTTAAACGTACCGCCGATAAAATCCCGCAACCTCTCGCCGTCTCGCTTCAACGGTGGGCTTATCAATCTCAGTTTCGTTTACGGCACCCAGATCGAGCAATGTCGAATCCTCTATCACCGGAAGACCGATACCGTGGTCCCCTGAAAGTCGATCGATGCACAGCATACGACGCTCCGACTTTTCACAGGCACAGCATATTTCAAACCCGACAACTTTTTCTTCTGGACTTCCATGTATAACATCGTCGTTCCTTCCCTCGAATCGGACGCTTTCTTTCATAGTTGATTCAATCGAACTTTTACTCTCTTGGTACGCGGTCGATTCGATTGAATTTCATTAGAATTAATTCCATGCGAAGGCAATCGTTTGTCTAATACGTAATACTGTATATTGAGATCACAATTTAATTCTAACAGTGTAAGTCTATTGAAAAATTGGGAACATCTTTTTACACGCTAGTTAAATTTAAATAATTAGCAAATAACCGACGCGATGACAAACTTTTCTTTTGGAAATAACTGTCCACTGTAACGTATACATGGTCGTACGATAAGGTCGTGTTTATTTTAAACTAAAAATTCTGCTTTAAATGGAAGCAAAACACCGTAAATTTATTCAAGCTTAATGTATTTAATTTTAATTGTAATATATCTTGTACGATATTTATATCGAACTTTTACTCTCTTGCTTCGTGGTCGACTCGATTGAATTTCATTTGAATTAATTCCACGTGAAGGCAATCGTTTGTCTAATATGTAATACCGTATATTGAGATCGCAATTTTCTGGGAATTTAATTCTGGCAGTGTAAGTCAATCGAATAATTGGAAATATCCTTTTACACGCTATTTAAATTTAAATCCAAGTTATTCATAGGAAACTACTGTCCCATCGTCTTAAATAACCACGTTTAGATGTGCACGAAAAATAAATTGTTGATAATCAAAATGATTTATTGACGAAGTAATAAATAGGCAGTTTATTTCATTGTTTGAATTGTAGCCTTGCTTATTAACAAAGATTCATTATTTATTTCCTGTAAATATATTAATTGTTTTTATCGGTCGTCGAATGCTTCTTTTTCTAGATGGTATCGCGCCTTACAGGTGTACGTGGAAATGTATGTCGTGTAATCGTTACACTTTGATATTTTATGACGGATAATAAACCCAAGGATACATATTAGCTTTGCCAGACGGATGATTAAGCCTTTGAATATTGCGTTCGTCCCGAGCGCAGAAATAGACGGTCTACGGTGATTAAATCTTTGCAGGCGATATGGTTTCGTGATATTGCGAAAACGTTAGACATCAGCGGAACTGCTTATCGCAAGTCCAAAACTCTGCATTCGGAGAAATTGATATACAATCGTCGGAAAAGTCGGACGAATTTGGGATCCTCGCTTGAACAAACTTCGAGGCGCGTTTTTGGTATTTTTCAATTGAAAGGTAGATTTTTTTTCTAGCAATATCAAGCAACAAACATCACTGTTAATAATTTCTTATCGTTTATCCCATTGTGCTTCTAAATTTAAAAAAATTTAAGCGACTAGATTACTGATGTTGAAAATTCAAGTAGTATGTACACGATTTAAGTCAGACACGTCTGACCATTATTCGTTGTTACTACTTGCATCAAGGATTTAGAGGCTTTGATGTTGTTATTATTTATTTTGATCGGTATTCGTTAGTTAGAGATTAGTAAAATCGTATGTTATACATATCATGTATACATAATAGTGCAATATTATACATATCAGTGCAAGTAAACACAAACACGGAGACTAATGGTCAGACAAGTTATTCAGGTCGTACTCAATTGTACGCGCGGCCCACGAATTTTTAAAATCAATTTTCTCGAAAACAAAGCGTGGTACGTAAAAAATTTTATTCAATTTTCCATACAGTATCTTCATTCGCCGCTTGTATATCCAATTATCGGGCAGCCTATGTTCTACATACAAAAATTGCTTGTGAAAAAATGGTTAAATAATAAAATTGTATAATTCAAACCTGGCATAATCAGTAGTTTATGTTCTATCGTTTATCTGTTCAAACAATTTATCCTAGGGACTAATAAGAGGTAATTCGTGTATAAAATTCGCTTAAATAATTCTTAATTTTTGGTTTTGAGCTATCTATGTGCCTCAAGATCTAGGTTTTAAAAAGAATTTTTATTCAATTATTAATTTGATACCTTACAGTTTTAGGTGTTGAAACGTCAAATATTTGTATTTGATACCAAACTTTCTCGGTTTATGAACAAAATATTATCATATTTCTAGATGAAATGGAGTTACAATTCCAAACACGTCTTTGTCGTTTTCGGATCTAAAAGTTGCTAAATCGTATAGAGTATAATATTTTTCATACTAACAATAAGAAGCATTCTGTACAGAAGCCGAAAGTTTATCGCGTTCTACGTAGTTGCAATTTCAGTCGAATTCAACGAACAGTTACGCGAGTCGTTTTCACGGGGCAAAAACGGAATTGTTAAACTACGTTTCCGTGGTTGTCTGTGGTGTGGCGCGTGTGTATGTGAACTCTCTGCGTGCCTAGCCGCCAGAGTGCAGCCAGACACCTACTGAACGATACGATCTCGCGACGGGGTTGAATGGGACACACGGTACCATCAATTATGGCAATGTTTCGATTCTCCGACGCGAATTCCACCGACGACCTTCTAACTCGTATCCGTGTTCCTTTTATTATACTTTGTCTTCCGTGAGAGCCACAACGACCGATTCCTCGTCGTTGACCCCTGAGTGATAGCCTCCGTACAGGAAATGGGTAACATACTTATCTGGACAACAATTCCGATAAACAACTGTTTTTTTAGATCGATTAATTTTTTATTCACGTTAGTTATACTGTTGGTTTATATCTTCTTGTGGCGCTGCATCGCTGTGGTTAGGATCTCGTGAGAACCTCGTAGGAGGCGTGAAAAGGAAAGGACGGGGAGCGTTTCGTCCGGGCCTGCTAGTGGACCATCAGTAAGGCTTTCTAGCAGGCCCTGCCTTAGACGACTGGGACATTGGGAAGTCATTCGAGGAATGTATACTATATAACAACCGAGGGGTCGGTCGAACGCTTGTGAGAACCCTCTGGTGGCGAGCATGGGAGGCGACGCAACATTCTAATAATGAACTGACTGATTTCTCTCTCTTGGAAGACTTTAATAAGATAACAAAAATTATTGTGTTAAAAATTTGTTACAAAGTGGATGTCAAAGAATATTTAAAGCTAGGTTTAAAAATATATATTCCGATTAAGAATTCAAATATTTTGCTCGGTTTTACTGGAATTTCGAATTATTTTTGGCCCGCACTAACCTTAATCATTTTTGTACAATAACCATCGGTGTTTACACGATCGATAAAGCGGGAATTCGAATAAATCCTAAAAAAATAATTCCATTCCACATTTTCAATGGATTGTTTCGAAATGAATCATCCACGTTCGGGTTACACCGTGTATTTTAGGACAGCTTGAATAACAAAAATGTATTACCTTTTATTTGAGCAATTTTTCAACGTGCCGCGTTTTATTCGTTCATTTTTCGTTGCAGATTTTTCTAGCTATTACAGAAGGAATTTGAGAAACATTTGTTATGAAAAATTCTTTGTTACTGGCGTTACAATCGATCACGATATATAGATTCGAAAGAATTGTATTAGGCGATTTAGCGATATGTACTATTTCAAAAGCTCGATATCGATATTTAACAAAAGAAGAATTAAGCATCGAAACTGTCAGAATTCGATGTTCGAAATATCCGATATTTCGAGGGGAAATTTTCTTATATATACAGTGCTGGATATCGACCGATAAACCCAACCCATTCGTCATATTTACTCAAACAGGATTATTTTGTGATCGAAGTTGGTAGATCGGAGGGAGAAATTTGTCATTCATTTGTAATTTGTTTCCCATTAGTATCACGCGACATAGGAAGCCCAATGACATCCCTAGAATTAGGGCGTGTTTTGATTTCACCACTGTCACCACGAGTGTTGCTTCAAACAACATACTAATCGCATAGTTTCTATTTTCTAATTGTCGATGTTTGCATTTACCAGGAAAAGATTGACTCATTAAAGCTTCTAAAATTTGGTATCCAAACTGGTACACATAATAACTAGCACAAAAATAATCATCGTATTTAATCAGAGATCAGTGTTTTCAAAAACTGCTTTAAAATCCAGATCTAAAAAAAATTAAATATATTTACAATTGAATGTACAGAATAGAAATAAAAAGTAACTGGTTATGAAACTTTCAGATACTCTCTGTGTTAGTTTATAATTCATTTCTCATTAGTAACTCGCGACATTAGAATACTTAGGGTGTCCTCGTAACTAAGGATGTATTTTGATTTCAACGCTGTCGACGACTGTTGTTTCAGACAACCTGCTACACGCATCGTCGTAATATTTTCTCATGAACGTTGAATTCGTTCTTACATTTTGAACGTAAAACTATTACTTAAAAAATATTGCGCATTTTTTGAATAGTAATTTACAGGGCAGTAAATGATCGTTGACCTTAAGGGGGTAGTCTCACGTTGAGACTTAAAAAAAATGATTTCTTTTTTAACTTCATTTTTTGAAAGTATATTTAAGAATATACTGATAAATTTTGAAAGATATATGATAAGTACTGTGATATCTGCTGTTTTTAAAAGTCAAAATTCTAGAGTTTGAGCTATCTGGGTGCCAACATTCTGAAAAGAATTCTATATGGATCTGTGATTGATTAGTATGATCTTGCAGACTTTAAATGCGTTTCCCTTGAAATGTTACTTTCTTAACTGGCGTAGATAAAATATCAAAAACTATACGTTCGATTGCTCTGAAATTTGTACACGTTATTCCACATATTAATAGCTCTCGTCCGTACCAAAATTTTGCAATGTTTAATTTAAGCTTTCGCCATTTTGCCAATTTTCAACATAAATTAATTATTTTCCTAAATTTTTTTGATTTCAACCACCTACGCCAGTGTTTAACCTCTTGACTTACGATTTAATTCCAAATAATTTTTCAAACGTATATTATTTAATTTTGTTTAAAGTATACAAGGAATGGGCACAAAAAAAGAATTGTTTTATGAATACCTCGTGAATATAAAAATATGTTGATTTTAATGTACAAAGCTTGATGCCGAGTGAGTGGCTTCATAATTGTGAAACTTGACATCAAGAACTTGTAACGACTCAGACACGTCATTGTATGGCAAGGGGTTAAACACATGTTTACTGTGGGCTTAATAAAAACATGCAATGTCAATAAAAATCATTGAAAAATATATTTTGTATTCCGAAAGGATAGTTAAGTAAACTGCGAAAATATGTTATAGCATTAGATGTAGCATTAGTTGGAAAAAATTAATAACGATGGTTAAATTTTGCAACCTACACATGAGATTACCCCCTTAAATCCTCCACGTCGATATGTTTCTTGTTAGCGTCACGCAAGAAGAAGGCCCTAAACCGACCCGCGAACGGTAGGCTCGTGGTTCGTTTTTGGTTTCGATTTATTTTTTTTTTTTTAATTGTCACGCAAGACAAGCAGTCGGTGTACACGTCGGGGCACGTGCTTTTTGTCCCACGTTCGGCGCACCCCACGTCGAAATTGAATCGCACCCTCTGGCGAACGAAACACTTATCCCGCGTTGACGGCGTCCGTATTGCTGTGCATGCGCCGAAACAAATTACATTTTATTTCGTGCAGAGCTTGGTCGAATTCTGTTCCGTTGTCCCTCTCGAACGCGAACTTTTCCCCGTTTCAATTACGCGATCCGATAGTTACGTGCGAAGTTGCGCTGCCATCACTGACGTGCAATTTCTAACTACCGCGCGAACAGAAGTGATTCATCCGGAATAAAAGGAGCGATTAGTCTGTAAATGGTTCATCAATAAATATATTTTTGGGCCGTCACCGAATTATCAATAATTAGCAAATAATGGACGCGATGACAAACTTTTTTTTGGAAATAACTGTCCACTGTAATGCATTCATGGTCGTACAATTAGGTCGTATTTATTTTAAACTAAAAATTATGCTTTAAATTGAAACAAAACAATCCGTATAATTATTCAAGCTTAATGTATTTAATTTTAATTGTAATATAATATCTTGTACGAGATTTATATCTATAAACATTCCATTTTCTCGTAGAATCCTAATTAAGTAAATGTTATATTGAATAGATGTTATATAACAATTTTTAAAGAATTGTATTGTTTTGAAATGTATTTAATATTATTTTATTGTATCGTAGACGCGATACAAGGGTGGTATTTTATTTAATCGATATATGGCGGCATAGAACAATACCTATAAAAATAAATAGGGGTTTATTATAATAAAATTTGCTGCCTCGTACGAGGGTCGTGTGAACGAGAGGGTTAACTAATATTATGTGACTAGTACTTGTTCCCTTTAAGCATGTTGAACGGCTAGGGTTTAACCCTAATCGTACCACGTGTTTTTATAATAAATCATACCACGATGCGACTCTCAATCACTTATGAGAATCAAGGGAATACTTAAAATGTTATTGTTTTTGTTTATAGTTTAAATTCATTTATTTATTCCAACAAGCTATATATAAATATAAAATCTTATACACTGGCCATATATTTTTTGATTACGAATTATATAAAAGGATTTAAGGATTATGTCCAAAGTTCAAATGTGACTCAGAGTCAAGTCGTGGTACGATTAAGGTTAAAGGGTTAATTTTGTACCTCTATTCAAGAATCACAAACCCACAGATTTGTATTTTTCTATTAATAATATAAATATAGTGACACGAACTAAAATATAAAAATCGATGAACAACATAGATTAAATTGAAACTTAAAGAAATTAAAGCTCACCTATGTATACATATATCACAAATTATAGTCTTAGTGGACCATCTTAATTAAAGTATGATATCTTTAACTATATAACTTGATTAAAGGTTATGTCAGGTCAGCAATTTACCATTTAAAATTGATAAACGTAAAATTAGAAACTATGCCACGTACTTGAGATTTATTCATAATGTCTTAATAATTTCATTCTGATTTAATTATTAACCCGTTTTTAATTCTTTATGACATGATACTGTGTAGGTTCTAATTTAACTGTTTCGTGGTTATTTCGTTAACTTTTTATACGAATCAATCCATTCACTATTTAAGGTTTAATGTATGAGAAAGGGTCATACAAATTATTATTAATATTATCAGTCTGCAATAGTATCTATTCAACACAACGTTTGTTTAACTAAAATTTCATGAAAAAATGAAATATTTACATATGCAAATATAAATCTCTTATACAATATTAAAATTACAATTGAGATTAAGCATATCAAGCTAGAATAATGTTATATGTTATAATTCTATTTGAAATAGAATTTTTAATTTGAAATAATTATGATGTAAGCCATGTGTACGTCACGGTGGAAATGTGAACTTACAAGCAGGAGGGAGGAACTGGAAGCATGAATTTTTAATGAGTCGTATCTCATATTGTGGGGGTTACAACCAATGCAGGGTTGTAAGTCTCAACGAGCTGGTTATAAAACATTCTCCTACTGGACGTAAGATACCATTTTCCTTTCGAAAAATAATGTTGACAAACTTGGAGGATTTTGTACCAACAAAAACATCCATCGTTTGTTTAATTTCATTTTGATTAGACGAGGGACGCAGGTTCCAAAAGTTCGTAACTCTTTTCGCAGGACACCCCGTATATTTCTGCGAAGTCTACGTCGGAGTTCAATATTAGCTCAGTTTTAGTTCAGTATTAAGTTAGTAGTGGTTCACTGTTAACTCAGAAATGACACACTCACACATCCAATCAAACTCTTTCTTGCTTTGGAGTTGCTAGACGTCAATATTCAGTTTCTTGGTACTCAGCGCTTAGTATCAATTAGTGTCAGCTTTTAAACTGTGTTGTAACTGTGTTATTACTACAAAAACTATAAAATATATTATACTATTACGTTATAATTCGGTCTGTGTTATTCTTAGGATCTCAGTAGTATTTATTCTATTGTTAAAACAGAGTAGAATTTTCATTATTCGAAATTTCATCCCTTGCAACATTGTTATTTAAAAGTCCTATTATTCGAATATATTTGAATAAAAATTTTTGTTAGATTGTTCTTGGAACATTGCTATTCAAAAGTTCTATTATTCGAATATATTTGAACAAAAGTTATTGTTAGATTGTTCTTGCTACCAGTTAATATTGAATTTTCTTATTTATATTCATAAGAAAAAATCCTGTTTTTCTCTCTGTTCCTCTCTACTTTTGTGTCCTGAATCGATAGCTGACGTGGGTTGTGGGTCCCACGTGGTTGGCTACATCCTGTACGATACAATATTGATGCATATAGCAGCTTAGAGATTGAATATTAAATAGAAGACTGGTGTAGAAATTAACTACTAGTAGATTACAGTTGATCTGCATATGAAATAATGGTAAAGAAACGAATAACAAAAAATTAATTCAATTAAAACAGTCAGTAGTAAACATAAGAATTCCATCGTTGGCTGAAAGGTTAGGCGTGTGTACTATAATATACAGGGTGTTCGGCCACCCCTGGGAAAAATTTGAATGGAAGATCCTAGAGGCCAAAGTAAGACGAAAATCAAAAATACTAATTTATTGATGTAAATTAAAAATTTCAAATCATTCTGGAAAAATTATTTTCAGTTGCGGGGGTCCATTACAATCATTATTGGTGAATAGACATACCTCCGAATTCTTACGCATTTTCGAGAAAAAAATTCTTGACCGAAAATATAATTTCAGGCCAGAAATGTCACCTCGAAATTTCATGCGTATCTTTAAAACATCATATTTTCCGAACAGATTGAAGGATTGTAATGTTTCAAAATGCATACGAAAAGTTGATCCTTGATCCCACAAAATGAGAAAAACCTCATAAAAATGGCCCAATTTTCAAACAGCCATAACCTCTACAATAGTGAATATATTTCAATAAAACATTTTTCTGAAGTAGAGTTCATGGGTACCTACAAAAAAGTATTAGTCTACTTTTCTGTAGGGCGTCAAACAAAATTACTAAAAATCAAAAACGAATTTTTAAGAAAAATCGACGGGGGTGCTGAAATTTTTCGGCGAAATTGAAAAGTTTCAAATCATTCTGGAAAAATTATTTTCAGTTGTGGGGGTCAATTACAATTATTTTTGGTGTATATACACACCCTCAAAATTCTACGCACTTTCGAGAAAAAACTTCGAGTGGACAAATTTTATTAATACTTTTGTTAATAACTTTGTAACGAAGCTCCAATCAACAAATTGGTATTCTTGATTTTCGTCTTATTATGGCCTCCAGAATCTCTCATTAAAATCTTTCCCAAGGGTGGCGGAACACCCTGTATAATATTTGAAAATCCTGGGAATCTTTTACATGAGTTTTTCGAGCACAATCGCTATCTCAGATATAAGAATCGCTATAGAATATAACTCAGATACAATCTTCGTAGCTCCTTTCAGTGCGTTATAGCGCAACCATTCGAAGCTCTTCGTTATTATGATCCCGAGACTGAAAACACCTTTTGCAATAATATTGTCCAATGTATATCGTGACCGTAAATTTTTATCAACTGCTCAGAATATGCGCATAAGCACACATTCTCGTTTTACAAGAGGTCAACGTTCCAGATTCTTTCGTTCTTTCTCTCTTCTTGGCGTTGTCTTTTGCCTGTCATTTCCTCTCTCCGCTGACCAGGTCAACTTTCTTCTTCGACCACATGCAATCGAGTTCCTCGTGTCGTGCAATGCACATGCGTCCGAGCAAGTTTTACGCTTAATTAGCAATGATGAATCGCACGGAAACGTTAACGGCGTTTGCCGCTAAGAAAAAGTAACATTTATCAACGGCATATTTTCATCGTCGCGCGCGCGGTATCGCCGCCCTCACATTGTGTTTCCCTTCCACAGACCTTTTTTTTTCGATATCAATTTAGTTTCTTTGCCGGCCGACTGCTTACTCGCCGCCATTACGTATTTGCATTGTCCATGTATTATTATTTCGCTCCAACCGGCTGGTAGAACTCGCTGGTCCGAGATCTCTGATTGCCAGCAAAGGAACTCGTAAATTTATCACCGATGATGTCACGTCCAGATATTTAAATTCGTTGCGATACACGTGTGAAGATATTGAAAACTACGCAAGAAGCGAACGTAATCTGCGAAACGCGATCTTTTTCAGAATCGCGTACAGAAGAAGTTTGCCTGGTAGAGTGTCGTAAAAATTGATACTCGAGATAGTTTCTTCGGTAAAACTAGCGGGCGTATCGATTTCAAATGTACATATATTTATTCATGTTTTTGTGAAGTACAAGAATTTTTCAGGCGTAAATAATTGGTTCCGTCGAAGCATTAATGTGTTTCGTGAGAATTAATTTCAATGCGGATTTTATGGGGAGAAATAACTATAGTCACATTTTATAGTTGTGTGGTCTCTTCAAACTGGTTGTAGCTTGAGTGCTTCTAAACAGATTAAATTGACTAATTGAAGCCTAACTGCTTCCCCATTCTGAGTGATTTCTAGCTGACAGCCTGATTAATTCTGACTAACTATACAAAGCTTAATTGCTTCTAAAATTAAATTACTGTTTGAACTGATTATTGACTGAAAGCTGAGTGCTTTCGAGTGCCTGACCTGACAACTGAACTCTATCTGACTATTGGAAAACTGAGTACTTTCGTGGGCCCTCTATGGTGATTGTTTGTTATTCGATTATACGAGTTTCTTAATAACTATTCTTTTTCTATTCTTAATTTTTTAATAATTAGACTTGGTGCAATACAGACAGTATACTTTAATTTCTCAACAGTATATTGCATCAAACAAAAAAATTATATTATCAAAGAATGGTCCCACACGAGGGATTTAAACGATTATTTCCTTTATGACATTTTTGTATCGTCGATTACAAAAGAGCTTGGCCCAGTTTCTGGAATCACCCCGTATGTTGGGATTTTAGGTTGCATCGACCATGATGTTATTAGCCACAAACTAGAGAGGCACTACAAGTAGGCATACTGAGCCGTTTACATTAAGCTATCATAGTTTGTTGACCAATTTAGTTCCACTAATAAAACTGATGAAATATTTAATTTCTGCGTTTGGAATTTGTTTTTAAAATCGGGAACTAGTATTTTGCACTTTAAGTTTAATATCAGCTAGTCTATAGAAATTATTGATTTACAAATTAAAATTCTTGTTCAAATAATTTCATTTTTTCTGGACTTTTTCCCATAGAGATTTCACTTCGTGTTTCATATTTTTCTAGCAGGACCGCCATGAGCAGTTTATTTAGGTTGATTGGTTGTTCGTTAACGACATCTTTGGCAGCTGGATCGGCTTTTTCATTTCCAACATATATCGAAACAAGCTTTAAAGGGACCAGGCAGTCAAATTTTATCAAAAAGAACGTTTCCTTTTTTAAATTAAAATTCTACATATTTAAATTCTCGCGTGAAGGGGGTCCTCTACTATAAACCGCCAAAAAATTCGATTTTTTTTTTACATTTTCTCAAAAGGATATAGTCTTAGAAATATGTGTGCAAAAGCATATCACTGAACTCCTAAAATTAAATTCTGTTTAGATGCGTTCTTTCAAAACTATCTTTCCTGAAATAACTTCCATGATATTTCAAGATCTACTCGAGTGATTTCGTTCAAATTTGGCGTGTATCTTCAGTACATGTGTCACTATAGCTTGTACTAGAATGAAGTCAAATTCATTATTATTTCTATTTTTTTTTGTAACCTGCTAAAGTTAAAAACAAGACAAAAATTGGTATTTTAACTTCAAAATGCTACCAGTTTTTTAATTATCAATTTTTTTCTAATCTTTTAGAACTGGCTATAGAAAAATATATCTTAACTAAGAATCTTTTTCATTTTTTTGATTTAGACAAACAGTACGGCTGGAATCACGGAAGCCATAACACTTTTCCGGTACGCGATTGCGTACGAAGCTCTGTACTGTCACTAATTTTGAATATTTCTCGTTTTAAAAATTTGTGAATATTACTGAAAGAGTAATAAATATATATGCGAAACGCCGATGCAAGAACTTGGATAGTTTCTTTATAAAAAAATACCAAAAAAGACGTAAAAAGACGCGTGTTACAGTATAAACGAGTACTGCACTAATCTTTGAATTTTGCTTTATTTTACGAATTATCCATCGACTGGTGTAATCGATTATTTGCCGTGTATGTCTACTTCTTGCTTTATTCTTTAAAATTTTTCTATCTCCATATCTGACAATAATTCCTTGAATTGTAGACCTTCGTTTACTCACAATTTCTGAAACCTCTCGTAACGTTTTTCACCTATTATGCAGATTTATAATAGTTTTTCTTTCACTCTCTGTTATTTCTTCATCTTTTCGTCTAATTTTAGTACTATTACAGATATTTATATTTCAATTAAGAATACTACCTATATTGGCAAAGTCTCCAGATATACTGATGTTGCCATTTTATGGATTACCTTGTAATTATTACACATAAAATGTTATAAAACAGGAATTGTACGAATACTTATTACTTTCAAATCTTCTTATTATTTTCGACCACATTTCAGACTTTCGTTAACATTTTCATAGAAAATATAAATAAACAATTTATTTTTCATAAAATTTGTTCTTGAAATTTCTAATAATACGTATACATTTTATTGTAATAAATGAAGTTCTACAAAGTTTTTGTTGAAACTGATTGCTATACGAATACTCTCATTTTAGTACTATTACAATTATTTATATTTCAATTAAGAACACTACCTGTATTGATAAAGTCTCCAGATATACTGATGTTGTCCAGTTATAAAACAGGAAGTGTACGAATATTTATTACGTATATATTTTCGACCACATTCCAGACTTCTGTTAATATTTTCATAGAAAATATAAATAAACGATTTATTTTTTATGAAATTTGAACGGCTGGATTCATGGAAGCCATTACAACACCTTTTCGGTACACCTTGAGTACGAAGCTCTGTACTGCCCCTAATTTTGATTATTTCTATTCTTGAAGACCCTCTTAAAAACACACACTTGCGCAACGTAAACCTATCGTTAAAGCTCCGGGGGATGTTTTTACATCTTCAACCGTCGGCCGAGAAAAGACAAAACACGCCTGAAACACTTTCGGTTCTCAAATTTGCTAATCGCCGTTAAAATCGTCGATCTTCGAATGCGTTAGCTCGTTAGCATATTCCCGCGTGGCGCGATAAATCATCCGTCCCGCGCGTTCGTTGATCATTTATTCGCGAAAACCTAGGGATCATCGGTTCGCGTTCCTGTCCGTAAATATGTAATTTCGCTATCCAGATCGACGAAGGCCCTCTTTCATTGACACGGCCTGGCAGTCGTAATAAATAAAACTCAGCCTCTCTTTTTTTTTCAGCCGCGCTCCTTCGCCAACGCAATCAATCACTTCATTTCGTAGCTTCTCCGATGAAAAATCACCGGCCGCGCAATAAATCACTCCACGAAGTTATGAAATATCCACACGCCGTCCGGCCCGCGCGATGCGTGACCGCGATCACTTTCGAATACGTGACCAGCACCGCTGTAATTCCCGATAGCTTGTACCCTGTCGACCTTTTTGGCCGAATAGAAAAGAAGTTTGACGCGGGCTGATCGTTCGCGCCGCGTGACAGATGCTGATTGTTACGGCAACGAGATCGTAACTACGGATGATCGAGCGAAAAAGGCACCGACGCCGCTGACGGTGACACTGATAGAAACGTTTAGCGAAATCAATGGATCGTATAGGAATGCGTGTAACAGGTATAAATTGACCCACCGGCGTGTTTGAGCACCGTTAAAAGAATTTTATTCAGAACAGATGAAATTCCACTCGCATGGAATTCCTTTAAATTTCGTTCGTCACTAAATATTGCCCGCATTGTGTTCTTCACTCTCGAATGGTGCAAGATTGCCATGATAGATCATCTACAGTGGCGGCCAGCTACTTAAGACCGCTGGGTAGTTAAGGAAATAAATAGTGCTAATATTTTATTCATTGTATTTTTCGTATACTAAACTCATATGAAATATATTTTGAAGTATGTTATACCATAATATTGCAATAATTTTATTTATAATACTATTAGCTACAAATATTTTTAACATTTTCTCAGATTAGGTCATTATAACAGCGAACAACTTCTTAAGACCAAATCAGACTAATACTATAAATACAGGTAAAATTAATGAAACTTGTTAATTGCGGAAAAATAAAACTTAGCAAATAGTTAGTAACGCGTTGCACTCCCTTTTTGTCGTATCACTTCTTCACAACGTCTTGGCATAGACTCAATTAAATGGCGACAACGCTCGACTGGAATATTATTCCACCCTTCTTGAATAACAAGGTACAATTCATTTAAATGTTTGGGCTTTTTATATTTTACATGTTTCTCCACATCAATCCATAGCATCTCAATAGGATTGAGGTCTGGAGATTAAGAGGGCCATGGTAAAATGTTTACATTTTGCTGACATAAAAATTGTTTAACCCTACGGGCTGTGTGTTTCGGGTCATTGTCAGCTTGCAAAATCCAATTATCTGGCATTTGATTTCTTGTAAATGGGAGCAATACCTCATTTAATATATCAATGTATTTGTATTGATCAATTATTCCTTCAATTCTATGAATTGGGCCAACACCTTCTAACGTAAATGCTCCCCAAACGTTCACTGAACCTCCTCCACCTTTCACGGTTGATTCTATGCATTTTGGTGAAAGTTCCTCATTGACACGACGTCGAACATACAATTTGCCATCTGACCCCATTCTATTAAACTTGGTCTCATCGGTAAAAACAATTTTTGACCAGTCTGCTATTGTCCAGTTGCGATGATTCTTAACGAACTGTAAACGAAGCTTTCGGTTTCGTTTGGAAATGAGTGGCTTCTTGCGAGCGATGCGACCCATAAGATTAAATTCGTTTAATCTTCTTCGCACTGTTCGAACACTAATTTTCCTGATAATTTCGACACCAGATTCATTGAGAACTTGTTCGGCTGTTTTGTAACGATCCGCTTCAGAGGTGCGGTGAAGAATGCGATCTTCTCGTGCTGTTGTATTACGAGGCCTTCTTTTACGCGACACGTTACAAACTGATCCTGTCTTAGATATGAATTGCATTGCCTATATACACGCCGTTTTGAAAATATTTAATTTTGTAGCAATTGCTGAAAATGAGTATCCCTTATCTCTCAATAATTTAATTTAAATTCTTAGTTCAGGAGTAATGTTCTTCTCTCAACTCATGATTGTTGACTGATTAGCAATTGTTTGCGATCTTGAATGCAGTGATCCATCGCAACCATGTCAACAGTGATGGTAACTAAGGATCTGATGCAACTATGTAATGTGAAAATAAGCAAAAAATGAAAAAACACGAATCGGTCTTAAGTAGTTGTCCGCTGTTATAACGACCTAATCTGAGAAAATATTAAAAATATTTGCAGTTTATTGTGTTGTAAATAAAATTATTGCGATATTATGGTTTAATATACTTCAAAATATATTTCATATGAGTTTAGTATACGAAAAATACAATGAATAAAATATTAGCACTGTTTATTTCCTTAACTAACCAGCGGTCTTAACTAGCTGGCCGCCACTGTAAATTCAGTTGCCATTCGAAAAATGAGGGGAATATTAAATCAAAAATTGGATAAACTTCCGAAAAGGACATACCTCGGATTGTTTTTTATACTCTCGATTTTTACGTATATCGACGTACTGATTGCGAGTATGATAGCGAAAATTGGCGCAAATTTTATTTTCATAGCGGAAACCATGAAAAACTATAAAAGTCATTTTTTTTTTGTTTACTTCCGTAAATAATGGGAATTTTGAAAAATACTTCGGATAAAAGTTGTAGACCTCATTAAGATACACATTTTATGTTGTATTAATTTTTGTCATAAAGATAATAGTTATTGAGGAAAACGATATTAAATGTTCAAAACTTCATATAACTCATCCAACACAAATCAAGTTTCATTGTTAATTTCATTAGTTAATACTAGAAAGGGATACAGCAAAGCTCCTCCATCGCCTGCGTGTTCACTGTGTCATTGGATTTTTAACTTTCCACGCGTAGCGAGATCCTCCCTTTGTGGGAAGCTTTATCCCCAAAAGGAATAACTCAGACCTAAACCTAAACGTAAACATAAATATTAAATTAAAAGACTGTACGTTATAGAAGAAATGAAACATGTTTATTAAAAATAAAGCAATTTTTTCTAAAAAACGAAAACAAAGCAAATAGAACAATATCATGAAAACTAAAATGGTTTTTTCATGGTTTCCGCCATGAAAATAAAATTTGCGCCAATTTTCGGAAGTACACCCCTCGTTCTTGAGCATAAAGTAACGATAAGAAAATTGTATTTGGAACAAATGTACAAATGATATAACTGTATAAACGAATTTGAAGCACACCAAGCACACAATCTTTTTACAGAAATTAATATCATATCAGAATCACGTCTGTCTTTTACAATCACTCGTTTTGCTCTCCTCGTTGTCTCGTTGTCCCTGGTTACCCATTCCTTCTCGAACAAAACATTTTCAACCCTTTTGCACATAAATTAACATTCAACAAAACTACATCATGACACAAATAATACGAAACTCCTATAATATTTTGTCATACATTAACCCTTTGCACTCCACTGGCGCCCCTATGGCGACAAACATAATATGTAGTATAACTCGATTTAAGTTTCATTTATGACAACAGAAATTGAATATAGGAAATATACAAATATAATTTACATTATAGGTAATTTGTGGAGAAAAGAATATTTTGTTTATTTTTAGAAATCGCATCAAAAAATTGCATTTGGTATTGCTAGTTGTTCATATTAATAAAGACTTTCGGGGTGCAAAGGTTTAAGACATGCAAGGGTTTTATGTTCGAGTGAATTAAAAAGAAAACTTAGTATTCGAATTTTATTCGGCGAATGTTTAAACCACTAAAGTCTATTTCTCTGATAGCGGATTCTATTCGACAAAATGATGGATGATGGGAATTAATTTAATTCCGCAGTCAATTGATCCGCGTATCCCGGAACGGATTCGACTAATTTGTCTAGCCACCTAGACGCGATAATTATTAATACGAATTTATAAACGTCAACGGGAAGCGCAAGAGCGACAACATTCGAGCGCAAGGCGACCTCGCACTAAATTTTATTCGAATCTTGCGTATTTAAATTAAATTAATACTTTGCTCGTGATACATACTCGTGCGCTGCCTATTTAAATAATCCATTCATTTTTTTTCGCGGTATGTATCACGCTCAAATCTACGATCTCCTCGAAAAAGTTTTAGACGATTTACAACTTCTTTAATCATACTCTAACTATCCATCTAGTTTTCTCATTTCCTTCGGCTGATAGTAGCAGGGACACAAGATTAGCAGAACGAATGAAATCTAGATCCGCAATCTGGATCTCTATTAATTTTCTGGACGACTCACAGTAATTTCTGCGCCATGGAACTATAAGCATTTACTGCATGAAACATTTTCTTCGTGACTGTCTTGAATTATAAGACTCATCCCTTTGGAAACCGCCGAGCTAGAACTTCCATTTTATATGTAAAAATTCGAAAACACGGTTTTGAACGTCATCTTCTATCGAGTATGTATTTTATTAGCAACAATGATCAAAAGATGGTGTAATGCAACTAAAGGCAACATCTGAATCAAGCAATAAAGAAACAAGATTAGCTTTTATTGAAGTTCCCTGATAGTTGACAAGAACCGAACACATTGAATAAATTATCTGTTCCACTGCATATTTAAACAACGCGCCTCAGAAATCGGATTTGAAAACTTTAATTGCTTGTATCTCGAGAATGACGTCTCGGATTGCGAAATGGTAAATGACTTCTCGATTTCTGTTGCCGCGAAGAATTTGCATGTTTCAGCTTGCGGCGAGATTTTAGAATGCCCTGCATTTCAATGTACAGTCGCTCAGAAAATTAGTATCACAGAACAGATAGTGTCACGAATCGTTAAGAAATATAACAATGTGTATTATAAAATCGTTTATAAGGAGTTAAATAGATACTTGGTATAGTGTCATACAAATTTATACGAAGGTATCGTTGGTATTGAAATTTGCAAATATTGTTCCAATCGATGTTTGGTAAATAAATCTCAATGTGTTTTCGTTTTTGCACTCCAAATTGAACTAGTGCAGATAAAAAATACATCAAATTTTTGTATTTAATTTAAAACCTTTGATTCATACTCTTCGAACATTTCCAGAAATATTTGAAACACCGTGTACGTTGCATGTAGCTTATGCATGACGGTGCACCGTCCCATTTAAACCGAGTAACCAGGCAGTTCACGAAGGAATAATTTTTTAACAAATGAACAGGCGCTACAGTCCTGCAGGACCTATTGCCTGCTCGTGCCCAATATCAAAAATCGCTGAACTTTAATTTTTCAACCACTTAAAAGCATTTATTTATTCAACGCCCATTACCAGTTCGAATCTTCTTCCAATAATTCGAGCCTGACGATCGTTAAAAAAATTGAATACAAGTACGAATAAAATTAAATAGGACGAACGTTTGCAAGAACTTTGCTTCTGTGTTTTCGATAGGCCACTGAAGAGTGTCACGCGTGTTAGGATACAGTCATCCTGAAAATATATCGAAAGCATATCGTCCGAGGCTTTTTAGCTTCTCGTAGAATTTATGACTGTGTCAAAAGCTGAATAGAGCCTTTATGTAAAGCATCTGACTTATCGTCAGTGGATAGGAACCGTCAAGAGCTTCTCGTGGCTATTGGATCTCAAACGCTTCTTCAGAAAAGCGAAGACGCTGAAGTATGACAAGAAACTTGACAAGTCACTTGTTGTTTGTGAAATTAAAATTTCTAAGATTCCTGTTCGCTCGTGCACTAGATAAAATTAAACACATCACGAGGGGAATTGTTTGCCTAACTATACGCGGGGCAAATTGTTTGCTTCTCATTCGTTTCCTCAAACAGGCTAGCAATCGTTGTGGAAACATCCTTGTTAAACATTGCAGCAGTAGGAAGTCTGCCGTGTGGTGCTCGCTACGAACGAATCTGGCGAACGAGGGCTATAAAAAGGCTGTAACGCGAAGATAGCATCGGCCGCCATGTCGGTTCCGTGATAGAGACACGATCGTTTCGCTACTTTTTAACTTAGCAATTTCAACTTCCTTCGCTACGTTCGATCCGCTAGTTACAAGATAGAAAACAATTGAATCCAGGTGGGATTTGAACTTGAAGCTCTTTCCTAGTACCAACAACGATTTACCGCTCTAGTAAAGCAAACGGTGGATTCGACTACGTATGGTAGAGGCTATGAAGCTCCCTTAAAGGTAGAATACCTGCAACATACATTGTAGATTTTTATGAGATGTTTAAGAACCTCGAGATCTTCCCCCGGAGAACCTTATTGTTTCCTTCAAAGTCTCTGATAAGAATATTGCATTTTTTTCTCGCGTTACGTTGGTTGACACCTTTTTCGAGCAGTTAATGACAAAATTGTGATTCAAGTTGGAAAAAATTATAATTTCGCTCATAAGAATGTTCACTTTCGAAGTTTACGGTTCTACAATTTTTTCTCCAACACGTTATCGCTCTATTTTTTATTTTTTATCGCGGGAACAAAATTAATACGAAGGAACGTAGCGTTAAAAAGCGGCTGGAACAAGTTTAGGCGGCAAACAATAACAATTGTCTCGGCGCCGTGTGGCTGTCTAACGTGTCAGAACGATAATTGAGCGCCGAGGCATTTAAATGCGAGCCAAGAGGAACTCGCGGCCAGGGTTTTCCGAGCAACTATTCGACCCAGTTTTATTCTCCAGGCAGCCGTGGGTTTTTGTTCGACGGAATCAGAAATAGACTTAGAGGTCGGTGACTCGGCGCATAATGAATTCTATGGCACCGCGAATTAATAGCGCGTCCCAGGCTATTCGCCTTTCACGCCGGAAACATAATACGGGGACGTGTGATTCTAAAGCGGCGAGCGGGGGCGGCTCGATACGGCGGATCTGGTCCGGTCGAACTTGCGGCGAGCCAAGGTTCGAACGCCTAATTAACCGGCTTTCTCGAGAAAGTGTTTAAAACTCAAGTAAGACGGCCAGACAAAGGGAGAAGGAGAGAGGAATGACCAACCGAAATACCGAATTCGTGCAACCCGATTAACCCCGCCGTGAAATCAATGAGCAGCGCAAAAAACGGCGAGTAAACGCGTGGAGAAGGCAAAGAAGGGGGGCGGGCTAACGGATCGGTAGCGAGGAGGACTATATAACCACCCCATTATCAACCTCATTAAAGGTACCTACTCCTTAGCCACCCTCTGCCCCTTTTCTCGACTCAGCTAAACTCTTAACCGCCACCGGGCTGACTTGTTCTCGATTCACGGAGCCGCGTGCGCGGGAACTCGACACGCCAACTATTTTATAGTCAGTTATTTAAGTCCAATTAATTAGCCCGTTC